>NC_143498.1:3031250-3724166 GCF_051622355.1 Phaseolus vulgaris
GTTAGGGTTTATAAAAACATTGTTACGTTTCTTCGAAGTTATCTGAAAGACTTGTGAAAAGCAAAAATAGCAAACAGTTTTAAAATCACAATACAAAAAGTGTAGATAAAGAGAGAAGAAAAGAAACTTCGATACATATATATTAGTTTCTTCATATATTGGTTTCTTCATACCAATAAACTGAGATACATTCACACAAGTTTCGGAAGGAAACTCTGATTCAGATACTTGAAAAACAAAGTTATCTATAAATCATGAACCCATCTTATAATCCATCTTCAACCTTATTACTGTGTAGACATGGATGATATTTTGCTGATAGAAAAAAAAGCATGGATGATATTTGAAAACACCAACACAAACTATATTATGTATAACGCATAATCTTAACAACACATATAGGGCTATATAGAGTATATATATATATATATATATATAGAGGATTATGACTCATTTTCCAAAGCCACAAGAACCAAGATACTCAAGGAGAGAATCGATTTCCTCGCCGCTAATTAGACCGTCGTTGTTGACATCAATTTTTCCGAAAGCACGGTCAGCTCTCCAGCCAGGGAAGTAGGCACCTAAGTCTTTGAGGGCATGCTTGAGTTCACTCTTGTTGAAGGAACCATTGTTGTCTCTGTCTGCTTCTCTCAACTTTTTCATTATTTTCTGCAGATGCACAGGTAAGTTTTTGTCACGCGACGGGGGTATCTTTCTGGGATGAGGGAGCATCACAGTCATTTTGGTTTTGCTGCGTCTTCTTTTGATCTTTGTGAGAAGAGTGAGAGGGATGAATGGCTATGAAATGTTATAGAGTGTTTTATAGAGGCCATTGTGGGTCACCTCAAGAATCTTGTCCTATAATCACACTCTCTTTCTACCTCTTTCACTGTGTTCAAAAACAAAGTTACTTAAAATGGCATCTTTTTAAAGAGCTTTGTTCATGTTGGTTCACATACAAGGTGATGTGTTTTTAGTAAAAAACAGAGAAATAAAGTCATCACCAATGAAATTTGTAAAGTATCTCATAAAAAAAAAACTAAATATACCAATTAGTTATCATATTACCTAAATTATATATTATTCTAGAGATTAAAATAATTATTGGTATCTAAATTAGTTTTTATTAGTGATAAATTGTAACCTACTTTCTGAAATTTTGTTCTGTGTTCGTATTGCGCTGAAAAAATTCACACAAGTACTTTCATATGTTGTTTGCACCCAAGTAAGGAGACACATCCATAAACAAATCACTAAAAGAAGATACGGGGGAGAAAAGCCAGGATGTTTTGTTTTCGGAAAACCAGTTTTGTTCACTCGGTCTGGGACTTACTACGCCTTATTCCTTGGGTATTTTGGTCTGAAATTTTTACCAGACGTTCGTTACTGTGTCTACTGAGTTCTGGCTGAGATTTGAGCCCCAGATTCGTCCCACAAGATTGTTAACAAATTTTTTATTCATCACTGCCGGGAATGAAAGGATGGTTCGTTTGTGTGTGAAACTATTTGATTTTTTTCGTGGGTGAATACTTATCCGTTTGACCTGAAATTTGTCGCGTTTTGTCCCAAATTCAGTGGAGATTCTTACGTGAAATTTCAGGAAAAAACTATTTCGGGAGAATTTTTCAGAAATTTTGTGCAAAACAAGGCTATCCACTACCAAAACTTGTGAAATTTCGTCCTACTTTTTGAAATTTTCTACCGGGTCCGTATTGCGCTTAAAAAATTCACACAAGTAATTTTATATGTTGTTTGCACTCAGGTAAGGAGGCACGTCCATAAAAAAATCACAAAAAGAAGATACAGGAAAGAAAATTCAGGACATTTTATTTTCGGAAAACCAACTTGTGTTCACTCTCGGTCTGAGACTTACTATGCCTTACTCCTTGTGTATTTTGGTCTAAAATTTTTACCAGACGTTCGTCATTGTGTGTACTGAGTTTTGGCTTAGATTTGAGCCCCAGATTCGTCCCACAAGATTGGCAATAAATTTTTTATTCATCACTGCCAGGGCTGAAAGGAAGGTTCGTTTGTGTGTGAAACTGTTTGATTTTTTTCGTGGGTGAATACTCATCCGTTTGACCTAAAATTTGTCGCGTTTTGTCCCAAATTCAGTGGATATTCTTACGTGGAATTTCAGCAAAAAACTATTTCGGAAGATTTTTTCAGAAATATTGTCCTCTACCAAGGCTATCCTCTACCAAAACTTGTGAAATTTCGTCATACTTTTTGAAATTTTCTACTGGGTCCGTATTGCACTTAAAAAATTCACATAAGTAATTTCATAAGTTGTTTGCACACAGGTAACGAGGCACGTCCATAAACAAATCACAAAAAGAATATACGGGGAAGAAAATCTAGGATGTTTTATTTTCGAAAAACCAGTTTTGTTCACTCTCGGTCTAGGACTTACTACGCCTTACTCCTTGGGTATTTTGGTCTGAAATTTTTACCATATATTCCTCAATGTGTCTATTGAGTTTTGGCTGAGACTTGAGCCCCAAATTCGTCCCACAAGATTGAAAATAATTTTTTTATTCATCACTGCCAGGGCTGAAAGGAAGGTTCGTTTGTGTGTGAAACTGTTTGATTTTTTTCGTGGGTGAATACTCATTCGTTTGACCTAAAATTTGTTGCGTTTAGTCCCAAATTCAGTGGAGATTCTTATGTGGAATTTCAGGAAAAAATTATTTAGGGAAAATTTTTCAGAAATTTTGTTTTCTACCAAGGCATACTCTACCAAAACTTGTGAAATTTCGTCCTATTTCTGAAATTTTATTCTGGGTCCGTATTGCGCTGAAAAAATTCACACAAGTACTTTCATATGTTGTTTGCACCAGGTAAGGAGGCACGTCCATAAACAAATCACAAAAAGAAGATACGGAGAGAAAAATCCAGGACGTTTTATTTTCGGAAAACCAATTTTGTTCACTCTCGGTCTGGGACTTACTACGCCTTACTCCTTAGGTATTTTGGTCTGAAATTTTTACCAGACGTTCGTCACTGTGTCTACTTACTTTTGCTGAGATTTGAGTCCCAGATTTGTCCCACAAGATTGCCAATAAATTTTTTATTCTTCACTGCCAGGGCTGAAATGAAGGTTCGTTTGTGTGTGAAATTGTTTGATTTTTTTCGTGGGTGAATACTCATCCGTTTGACCTGATATTTGTTTAGTTTTGTCCCAAATTCAATGGAGATTCATATGTGGAATTTCAAGAAAAAATTATTTCGGGATAATTTTTCAGAAATTTAATCTTCTACCAAGGCTATCTTATACCAAAACTTGTGAAATTTCGCCCTACTTTCTGAAATTTTATTCTGGGTCCGTATTGCGCCTAAAAAATTCACACAAGTACTTTCATATGTTATTTGCACCCATGTAAGGAGACACCTCCATAAACAAATCACAAAAAAAAGATATGGGAGAGGAAAGCCAGAATGTTTTGTTTTCGAAAAACCAGTTTTGTTCACTCTCGGTCTGGGACTTACTACGCCTTACTCCTTGGGTATTTTGGTCTGAAATTTTTATCAGACGTTTGTCACTATGTCTACTGAGTTTTGGCTGAGATTTGAGCCCCAGATTCGTCCCACAAGATTGGAAATAGTTTTTTTATTCATCACTGCCAGGGCTGAAAGGAGGGTTCGTTTGTGTGTGAAACTGTTTGATTTTTTTCGTGGGTGAATACTTATTCGTTTGACCTGAAATTTGTCGCGTTTTGTCCCAAATTCAGTGGAGATTCTTACATGGAATTTCAGGAAAAAACTATTTCAGGAGAATTTTTCAGAAATTTTGTGCAAACCAAGGCTATCCTCTACCAAAATTTGTGAAATACGGCCCTAATTTCTGCAATTTTATTCTGGGTCCGTATTGCGCTGAAAAAATTCACACAAGTACTTTCATATGTTGTTTGCACCCAGGTAAGGAGACACGTCCATAAACAAATCACAAAAAGAAGATACGGAGGAGAAAAGCCAGGACGTTTAATTTTCAGAAAACCAATTTTGTTTACTCTCGGTCTGGGACTTAATACGCCTTACTCCTTGGGTATTTTGGTCTGAAATTTTTACCAGACGTTCTTCACTGTGTCTACTGACTTTTGGCTGAGATTTGAGCCCTAGATTCTTCCCACAAGATTGTCAATAAATTTTTTATTCATCACTGCCAGGGCTGAAAGGAAGGTTCGTTTGTGTGTGGAATTGTTTGATTTTTTTCGTGGGTGAATATTAATCCGTTTGACCTGAAATTTGTCGCGTTTTGTTTCAAATTCAATGGAGATTCATACGTGGAATTTCAGGAAAAAACTATTTCGGGAGAATTTTTCAGAAATTTTGTCCTCTACCAAGGTTATCATCCTCTACCAAAACTTGTGAAATTTCGCCCTACTTTATGAAATTTTATTCTGGGTCCGTATTGCGCTGAAAAAATTCACACAAGTACTTTCATATGTTGTTTGCACTTAGGTAAGGAGGCACGTCTATAAACAAATCATTAAAAGAAGATACGGAGGAGAAAATCCAGGATATTTTATTTTCGGAAAACCAGTTTTGTTCACTCTCGGTCTGGGACTTACTACGCCTTACTCCTTGACTATTTTGTTCTGAAATTTTTACCAGACGTTCGTCACTGTGTCTGCTGACTTTTGGCTGAGATTTGAGCCTTAGATTCTTCCCACAAGATTGGCAATAAATTTTTTATTCTTTACTGCCAGGGCTGAAAGGAAGGTTCGTTTGTGTGTGAAACTGTTTGATTTTTTTTCGTGGGTGAATACTCATTCGTTTGACCTGAAATTTGTTGCGTTTTGTCCCAAATTCAGTGGAGATTCATACGTGGAATTTCAGGAAAAAACTATTTCGGTAGAATTTTTCAGAAATTTTGTCCTCTACCAAGGTTATCCTCTACCAAAACTTGTGAAATTTCGCCTTACTTTCTGAAATTTTATTCTGGGTCCGTATTGCGTTTAAAAAATTCACACAAGTACTTTCATATGTTGTTTGCACCCAGGTAAGGAGGCACATACGTAAACAAATCACAAAAAGAAGATACGGGGAAGAAAAGCCAAGACGTTTTGTTTTCGGAAAACCAGTTTTGTTCACTCTCGGCCTGGGACTTACTACGTCTTACTCTTTTGGTAATTTGGACTGAAATTTTTACTAGACGTTCGTCACTTTGTCTACTGATTTTTGGTTGAGATTTGAGCCCCAGATTCGTCCCACAAGATTGCCAATAAATTTATTATTCACCACTGCCAGGGCTGAAAGGAAGGTTCGTTTGTGTGTGAAATTGTTTGATTTTTTTCATGGGTGAATACTCATCCATTTGACCTGCAATTTGTCGCGTTTTGTCTCAAATTCAATGGAGATTCTTACGTAAAATCTCAGGAGAAAACTATTTCGGGAGAATTTTTCAGAAATTTTGTCCTCTACCAAAAACTTTGTTAGTTTGATTAAATATGAATTTATAAATTACTTTATAAATTTTTATTAATAAGAGAAACTACTTTAGATGCAACCAATAATTTTTTTAGTTTATAAAATGATTTTTAATCTAGGTAAATAGTAATTAAATATTTTGATTTCTAAAATTAATTTTTATTTAATAATTTTTTTAGTGTGAGTTGTTATGTCAGAAAAGAGTAATTTAGAAAAAGTTCAAGAATTTGTTTAGTAACATGAAATTTCTCATGTATTAATCCTTTGGGAATGATAACTAGCTGTTTAAAAAAGGTGATTATTAGAAAAATAATTTTTTGCAAAGTATAAGATGTATATTTGTTTTAGACAGAGATTTCAAAAATTATTCATGGATATAAATAATTTACTATAATAATAGATAACCATTATTTTATATTATTATATTTTTTTATTGGCAAGATATAAATGAATTAAGAGGAGTAAACGGATGTTTGAACCCATATAAAAAAAATATGTACAAAAATGAATCTTATCTTAATTGATGTGGCAGTTTTGCTATTTTTATTTTTTTAAAAACTAATTCCAAACTTCTTAACATCTAATCATTGGGGATCTAATATACCTTACAAAACATCAATCAAAATGATATAGACATAACAAAATTAATATAGTATTATCACATCATAATACAATTACATCATTCATCTAAAGAAGACATGTTCTCACAAAATAAAACAAAATAAATATGATTATACACCATTCTCCAACAACTGAATAGGATCTTTGTCAGCAAACAAAACGGAAGCTAAAAACTAGAACTAAATCACACAAAAACTTCCAAACCTGATCAAAACGTTAAACATAAATCACTTAACATCAATTTCTCAAATACATCATACAACATAAAGGTTCCAAACATCAATATGAGTGAGAGAAATCAGTTAATCTTTACTTTACTGTAATCCAAGATCAAGTCTTCTTTTATACCACAGTAAAAATAATCTAAAGTAGATCAACTCGTCTATTCTTAAAAACAACTTTATTCCTATGATTCCAAATATCACCCAAACATAATATCTTTCAAACCTAAAAATTTATATGTATGCAAAATGAGGTATGCATGAATATCTCAGCAAAACATATGTGAGATAATAAGCTGTAAAGAAAAGGAATCTTTGTCGTATGAATGGCTGATATCATATGTTCGAATTTGGCAACAATACGGCTGGACCAGTGAATTCAGTTTAAACCTTTTATTTGGTTCACCAAAACAACACAAAATTGAAACATAGATAACTGATATTGTGGGTGAATTTGCAAAAAATAAAAATAAAAAATAGTATAATTAATGATATCACTCACGTATTATTAATTAATAAATTAAATAAAAATAGAACACTCACGCATTATTATGAATATCATAACTTTTACATGATCAACAGATAATATATATGTTTAATGATTTAATTGCACTCATGATCAATATGCATTTTTTTAAAAATTAACCGATAATAAATAAAGTTAAAAAGGGCATATTACCACCATCCTTCAATTTTGCTTTTCTCACCACCATCCTTCAATATAAAATCATGTTCTTTCACATATATCAAATACATTTTAACCTTAATCAAACTATTAAACTCAAAATTAAATGGAGTTGACCAATCATGTATATTATACATGCAAGATCTTCTTACGGTCTTGGTTGAATGAGAATATTAGTCTGGGGTTTAAGTAATTGTGTTTGGTATTAATGATAAAAGATTCTTCTTATTTTTTATTCTATAATTTTTTTTGTTATTGTAAAAGTTTTTATTAGAATTCTCTGATTTTGTTACTAGACTTCTATAGTAATTTTTGTATAAAATTAAAATATTCCTAAAATATATATATATTTTTTTATTATGATTAAAAAAATACATGCAAGGTATTAATTAAAGTTTTGTAATTATGTCTAATACTTTATTTATTATTATTGTCACGTTGCCGAAATACGTTGGTCATAGTCAAACGTGGCATAGGATTCTTCGATAGGATGGGAGGAACCCAATTATTTGCTTAAAATTTATTGTTCATAAATAGTGAAAGTAAGTTTGGGAAAGCATACATGGAGGATAAGGAAGAATCTCATGACTAGCACTGCCAAAAGGGTGGGCATCACCAATTTTAATTTCATCAATTTGTTTTTTTAACTTCATACCTTCACTCTTTGCATCTTTATATATATTTTTTTAAATTTCAATAATATCATTTTAAGTATAATAGAGAATATGGTGTTTTCTTAGTGGTGATTGTTTGTAATGATTAGTGATGACTGTGCTGAATATTGATAATTGAAGTTTTGTGGTATTTTTATTTTTGATGGCTGTGTCATTTATTTGTTTGGAAAGAAATGAGTTTTTACAAAATAAAAATAAAAATTAATAAATTAAAAATGTTTAGTTTAAATATTTATAAAATTGTAGTGAATTTATATATTAATAAATTGAAATAGAAGAAAATTTAAAAACTAAAATAAGTAATAGTAAAAATTAAATAAGATTTTTTGGATATTTTATAAAAAAAAATTAATGAAATGTTTAAAAAATTATAAATAAAAATTAAGTTATTCATTGATGATATGTATGTAATAATAAAAAAAATAAGTGAATAAATTTATTATTAGGTTTAATAAAAAATATAAATGTATAAATTGTAATTTTAAAATAAAAATTAAGAAAAAAAATTATATTTAAATTGAAAGATTGTGTAAATAATGAGTTATATATAAATATATGTTATAAATTATAATAACAAATATGATTATATAATATTTCTTATATTTTCTTAGGGCTTAGGGTTTAGAGTTTATGGGTTAGGGTTTAGAGTTTAGTATTGAGGTTTTAGAGTTAGGATTTATGGTTTATGGTTTAAGATGTAGGGTTTACATTTATTTTACCCATAATAAATGAGAGGGTAGTGATAACAGATGTAATCAAAGAAGCTATACTAGCAAATAACAAATGTTTACATTTACATCGTGTTAATTTTTAGGATTTTGTCCTATAAATATTCCTAAATATGTGATTGTTGATGAAGATGGATGCTGCCCCTTTCAAGACAAGTGTTTGATGAAGGCAAATGTGTAATTTTTCCTTAGTGTTTGTATTTGCTTTAAGGATGTCTTAGGTCTAGATTAGAGGTTGTTTAAAGTGGGCTTTTTGCTGGGTAACCCACCTCTTAGCCATTGACCATGTGATAAGAGCAAACACAAGTTTTATGAAAATGTTTTTCACATGTTTTGCAAAAATATCATTTACTGCATAGAAAATGAATCTGTTCTTTTCTAAATAAATAGATTCTTTTCTTAAACTGATGCCTTGATTAAGTGTTTTTGAAAATAATGTTTTATGCATCAAGTATCTTAACTAAGTTTTCATTCCTTCAAAACGATTGTGTTTCACTTGTTAAAGAGTTCTTGTTATCGTTTTGAAAATGAATCTGTTCTTCTGTAAATGAATAGATTCTTTTTAGTCTGGTGCCATGTTTCTCTTAATCGATTTTTCACTGTTTTATCCTTGCACCAGGGTGTTTGACTAAGTCTCCTACATATAACAAATTCTCTCACTGCCTTTGAAAATAAGTCTGTTCATTTTATTTTCAATCTGTTCTTTTTTTGTAACAGCTTTAACTGTTTTTCGAAAGTTTGTTATAAAATATTTTCCTATAAAAAGAGAGTTTGTTTTGGCTTTAAAATGTTGTTCATATCTTTGAGAAAACTGGTTTTACAACAGAGAAATAAGAGATTTCAGAGGATTAGAACGAGTTCTTGAAAGATTTTTTCAAATCACAAGGTGTGCTTGTTCTTGGTTGGTTCTAAGGCTTGGCTAGAGGTGCTGTCACTGTGTGAGCAATTGTTCTACTGGTCTAAGGCAGATTTCTGCATTCTCTATCAGGTGTATTCGTTTCATACTTCAATGTAAAGTGTGGTTGTAAACTCTTCTTGATAGGGTTTCTTGAAGAGTTATGTATGTTGGAATAGTGTTTTTCAGCAAGGTGTGTCATGTTCTTGTAAGGTTCAAGAACAGTGATTTTTGTAATTGTTTTGAATTGTGGTTTAGTGAATTTCATCTTGGATTAGGTGAAGACTGGATGTAGCTCATTTGAGTGAACCAGTATAATTGTTTTGTGTTCATTCTCTCTTAATCTTTGCACCCAATAATTGTTGATCAAACTAATCTGTCAAGAAATAAATCTATTCAATTGTGATTGAATCTGTTCTTTCTAAGCACGTGTATTCTGTTCTTGATTTTCTGGAAAACTTTCTGAAGAACTTCTGCGTAAATCTATATGTGTTGTGAAACATCATTGAAATTCATGTTTTGTGAAGGTTATTTCAATTTGTTAAGTGTTTTAAAAACAAGCATTGATTTTGTATTCAAAGGTTGTGATTAGCTGTTGTAGCTCTCTGTTTTTATTCTGTGAAAATCAATTTGATCTTTGCCTGCAGATCATCAAACTCAATCTTAAAATAAAAAATCATTCAACCAAGATAAACGTCTTAAAGTACATAAACAGTATAAAAATAAATCTGTTCATTGCTAAATAAATCGATTTATTTTCGGTGTACTATGATAAAAATCTGAATTTGTGCGAAAGTTTTAAAAGCTTTGAACTCAACAATTGTCATTCTTGTATAGTTAAAGATAACAACAAAATGATCAATGTGATTATCTTAAACCCTAATTCCTTCAATTTACTCGTATAGAAATTACATTTGAATCCTAAGGCAAATTCAAAGCATCATAAGTTACATTTCAAAGTCAAAACATTTTAAATTTTATTCATACATATGAATAGAGTATCATCGGCAAATTGCAACATATTTATTTCAATCTCTCTTCTCCCTCCTTTTAATACATGTAAATTTTTAATTTGTCTTACTATTCCTGCAACTCTCTCACCCATAATGAGGAAGAGAAAAAGGTGAAGGGGGTCACCTTATCTAATTCCGTTCGATGGTTTAAATTCATCTGTGAGGCTCCCATTAAGGATGAATGTTGTTGTTGATTCCAAATAACTTCTAAGGTGATTAATTTCTCACAAAATCCCCATTTTTGCAACATATAAAATATGAAATCTTACCTCACTTAATGATAAGCTTTTTCATATAATAACCTTCTTAATCAAACATATTTTTTTCTAAGTCTGATTGAGTTTTGTTTATTACTTTTGGGAGGGAGAGATTTCTTCAGTCTCTTTGCTAACAACTTATGTATGATTTTTATAAAGGCAAGGAACCAAAGATATTTGTTGATATTCTTTCAACTCTTATGGTTTCTCCACCTTTGGGATAAGCATAATGAATGTAGCATTACATCCTTTGGGTCAGTTTCCTTGTCTATGAAATTCATTTATTTGCTCTCACTATTTCTTCTTTGAATATTTCCCAATGGCATCATGGTGTGATTTTTTTTAAAGGAAGTTCTTATATTACTCTATTTATAATTTTTTTTTACTAATATAACATCTCAAATTACGGAGGAATTCATTTTTTCTATCTCAGAAGAACAACACTTTTCTTTTTTCAAAAAGAAAAAAATTATTTAAAAAATTCATTTAAAGATTAATTTTAAAAGTTGTTGATAAGTAAAAATAATTGAGCAATATAGTCTAAGACGTGTTCGAATTCCCATACGATATAATATAAAGAGAAATATTAATAATATTTGAAACACAATCTTTATCATCGATTGAAATTTATTAAATATTATAAAAATAAAAAAATTATAAAATTTAGTTTCTGATAAAAAAATTTATAAAATTTGATTAATTTCATTTTTATATAATGAGTTAAGTACACTCATGATTTTTTTTTTTAAATTAGCCATCACTAATCTTTACAATATAAAATGATTTTCCTTCACATATCTATACAATAAATTTAAGAATATCAGTGTTTTATAAAATACCAATTAATTTTTTATAATTAATTTTTTTTATCTAACAAATAATAAAATTAAATAAAAAGGGATATTCCTAACTCATGTACAACTCCTATAGACTTTGGACAAGACAAACCAGTCCTAAAACCCAACAAAATCCTCTACTTCAACAACTACATGATCAAAATCCTCTAATTATTAATTTTTTTATAATTAATAATTACTCATTTTTCACTTGGACGGTAAGCTATAAGGCTATGAACTTAACTTCAAGAGTTATAGGTTTAAATCTTCCTCTATATGCAGCCTTGTTTATTGAGTCACTTAATCAAACTAATAAAATCAAAATTAAAAGGGAGTTGATAAATTATATATTATTCATGTAAAATCTTCAAGTTATCTAATTATATAATACGTTTATTCTTCTAAAGTTGCCTCAATTATTCGTCACCTTGTCCAATTATATGGTTATTTAATGAAGTCAAATCAACTCTTTTTTTTTTGAAATGGAATTTTTCTCTGCACCACTAAATTTCTCATCAGCAAAACCTATCTTCATCGTCTCCAAGTTCCAAAAACTAAAATGTTAAGTTATAGTAGATGGTGGTGTTAGGGTTTATAAAAACATTGTTATGTTTTCTTCAAAGTTATTATCTGAATGAAAAGCCAAAATGTTTAACGAGCAAACAGTTTTAAAATCACAGTATAAAAGTGTAGATAAAGAGAGAAGAAAAGAAACTCCGATACATATATATTACAATTCTTCATACCAATAAACTGAGATCCATTCACACAAGTTTCGGAAGGAAACTCTGATTCAGATACTTGAAAAACAAAGTTATCTATAAATCACGAACCCTTCAACCTTAATACCATATTTTATAATCCATCTTCAACCTTATTACTGTGTAGACATGGATGATATTTTGCTGATAGAAAAAAAACATGGATGATATCTGAAAACACCAACACAAACTATATTATGTATAACACATAATCTTAACAACAGATATAGGGCTATATAGAGTATATATATAGAGAGAGAGGATTATGACTCATTTTCCAAAGCCACAAGAAGTAAGATACTCAAGGAGAGTGTCGATTTCCTCGCCGCTAATTAGACCGTCGTTGTTGTCATCAGCTTTTCCAAAAGCACGGTGGGCTCTCCAGCCAGGGAAGTAGGCACCTAGCTCTTTGAGGGCATTCTTGAGTTCACTCTTGTTGTAGAAACCATCTCTGTTTCTCAACGTTTCCATTATTTTCTGCAGTTTCTCAGGTATGTTTTTCTTATGCATAGCCGACGACGCGGGTAATGCCTTTCGTGGTTGGTTACGAGGGAGCATGACAGGCATTTTGGTTTTGCTGCGTCTTCTTTTGATCTTTGTGAGAAGAGTGAGAGGGATGAATGGCTATGAAATGTTATAGAGTGTTTTTATAGAGGCCATTGTGGGTCAGCTCAAGATTCTTGTCCTTCTGGTTCATCACACTCTCTTTCTAACTCTTGCACTGTGTTCAAAGACAAAGTTACTTAAAATGGCATCTTTTTAAAGAGCTTTGTTCATGTTGGTTCACATACAAGGTGATGAGTTTTTAGTAAAAAAGAGAGAAATAAAGTCATCACCAATTAAATTTGTAAAAACTAGAATATATGAAATTTGTAAAAACTAGAATATCTGATGAAATAAATAAATAAATGAAATTAATAAAAATTAAATATAACAATTAAATAAGATATTTTTTTAATATGATAAAAAAAATTATTGGTATTTAAATTAGTTTTTATTATTGATAAATCGTTAGAATTAATTAAATTACAGAATCTAGAAGTTAAAAATGAAAGTTGAGTTTAATTATGATGTTTTAGTTGTTTGAGTAAGTGGTATTTTGGGGTTTTTTAGTAGTTTTTAGTTTTTTTTAGTGAGTTTTGAGGTATTCCTTTTGTTTGGAATTATACGTATAAGGGTTGAATTACCTAAAGTGATTCTTATTTATTTATTTATTTATTTATTGCTTCTTACTAATAAAAAAAAGAATGAAGAAAAATTAGAGAAGAAACCGTGCACATGGAGAACTTTGATTGTGTAATTATTGTATCTTTTACATTTTAAAAATTTGAATATATATTTAAACTTTCCTTAGGTATGATTATTCACTACAAGAAAATTATCAAATAAAAACAAATTTTTAGAGATCAAAATAATTAAATTAGAGACCATTTTAGAAACTAAAAAAAATTGGTTTATAAATTAGTTTCTATTATTGTTAAATAGTTTCTAAATTGATATCTAATTAGCAACAAATATTTTAACTACCAATTATTTAGATTCTAAATTTGGTATCAAAAACCTTAGTTGCTAATTAGATACCAATTTAGAAATCATTTAACAATAATAGAAACTAATTTAGAAACCAAAAAGTTATTTAGTCCCTAAAATGGTTTCTAATTTAGTCACTAAAATTAGTTTATATTTCATGATTTTCTTGTAGTGTTACTTATCAGGACATCTTTTTAAAGAGTTTTGTTGATGTTGGTTCACATCCAAGGTGATGAGTTTTTAGTAAAAGGAAAATGGTTTTTTACACTCATGCTCCACCCTACACCGCAATAGATATTAATATTTTAATTATTTTTTACTTTTTATTTTAAAAATTATTTTGACATTTTGCATATTGTTTATATTTTCATTAAAGAGATTTTCTATTCTTTTTAATTTTTTTTATTACAAATATTAATATTTTGTTGTGGGTGTAAGGTGGAGTAAGGTGTCAAAATATCATCACCCAAAAAATTATTGGTATTTAAATTAGTTTTTATTATTGATCAATCGTTTCTAAATTAGTATCTAATTAACTACCAACTATTTAGATTCTAAAGTTGCTAACTAAAATATTATTCTTTAATATTATGAAGAATTAATTAAATTATACAAAAGTTAAAATCATAATGTTGATGAAAGTTGAGTTTAATTATGATGTTTTAGTTTTACTTATTTATACTTATATAGTATATATGGAATCATATCCAAAGTACACCTCTAATAAATACAAATGTTACTCCAACTAGTAATTTTTTTGTCAACCACAGTAGTTTTAAAGCTCACAATAAAAGAGAAGATAATGTTAATTATTGTGTAATTAGAAGGAAGAAAAATTAGAGAAGAAACAGTGCACATGGAGAATTTTGATTGTGTAATTATTGTATCTTTTACATTTAAAAAATTTGAATATATATTTAAACTTCCCTTAGGTATGATTATTGTATCTAAATGAAGTTTGGATTTTTTTTTTTTAAATGTTGGTGTAAACACCTCTCTGAAAAAGAATTTTTATTACATTAACACGACCCTTTGTATAAATAGATAGACAAAGAAAAGGTATATAATAATAAAAACAAAAATACTATAATATGGTTTAATTTATATTATATATATACAGATTACTTTTTGTCCATATAAAATAAAAACAGATTATATATTTTGAAGAACTTATTAAAATAAAACGAAAAATAACTTCTACAATTATCACAAAAAGACTTGCACAAACACTCATCTTAGAACATAATTTCAAACATAACTTTCTCCAACTTCTAAACACACCCTTATTCAACTTGACCTAATCCTAATATGGGTTTATAACTTTAACCCCTACAACAACCAAAAACATTCTCCCATCCTAATCCTAGTGTTCATTATAGAAAGTTGAACTTATCAAGCTCATGTTCTACCATTATTTATACATATACATACACATATATATGCGCCTCATTAAATGTCTTTGGATGATTGTTGCATTTATGGGCGTGATGATCCATGATCTTATGATTATTTACTTGGTAAACTTGTACCTAGTAAGAGCATAATCAACAATGATGTCAAGCTGTTCCATGTTGAGTTGTTCTTCGTTGCTGTTGTCAACTTTCTTCAGAAAACGACCTGCTCTCCATCCTGCTAGCTTGAAACCAAATTCCTTGAAAGCTTTCTTCAGTTCATCCTTGCTTAGATAACCATCTCCATTAAGATCTGCTTTTTTCAAAATATCCCTTATCTGATTTTCAGCCATGATTATCTGTGGAGATAGGGTCTTGTGTGGAGTCTTAGTAGGGATGAACACAGGCATTTTCAGATCTTCTTTTTCTTCTGTCTCAAGCTTGATCACTAGCTACTGCTTAAGTGTACTTGTGAGATGAGTTAGAATATGGTTTTTGAAAGGCCAAGATGAAAGGATTATATAGCCAAGTCTCATGCTTCTTATCACCAATAGTAGATGTGACTTTTTATACTTTTCATTATGTATTTATCACTGTCCAAATCTTAATAATGGTACTTTAGGGTGAAAGAAAAAAATTATATTTTATATGCCTTCAAGATTTTTAACATTATTATTTGTCATGATTTTTTATTTATTTATTTTTATCCGAAAATTATGAAAATAAATATAAAAAACTACTTCAGGGTTGATTTAACCCTTATAAAAAAATATGAGCCGTCACCTGTAAAACACCTTTGAACCAACTAAAAAACAGAGCAGTTCCTGACAAAATCATATAAAATTTGACATAAATCACTAAAACAAATACATACAAATCAAAGGAACAAGACATTGATCGAAAAATTTGTACAAATACTATAATTAAATAATAAGAGATGATGTTTATTTTTTTTATTATTTTGATTATAAGGAGATAGATAATTGAGATTCTTAAACATGTTTTCGCATATTAAAATTTTGACCAATTATTTTAAAAAATACTATATTGAAACTTAGGAGAGAAAAACTAATAATTTCCACAACTAAAAAAAAAGTTAGTCATTAAATATCGTTAAAGAAATATTATGGATGGAAAAAATAATCAAATAATTGCATGAAGAAGGTTAATCATTTACTATAATGACACTTGTAGCTAGATATGATTCTAAAGTTTTTCTCTTTTTTAACATTATCATTGTAATTAATTTTGTTATTCTAAAGATGCAATAATTATTGTTCTGGCTCAGACCAGATTAGATTCTTGGGACAAGTGTCTTATATATGCTTATCTTTTATTCGTTAAATCTTGAAAGGGAAGATAAATAATAACTAAGAATATATATATATATATATATATATATATATTAAATTGTTTATATGTAAATCAAAATATATTATACAATATTACCACTACAAGAAAATCATGAAATAGAAACCAATTTGTAGAAAACAAAATAATTAGTTATAATAATAACTAAATTAGAGACCATTTTAGAAACTAAAAAAAATTAGTTTCTAAATTAGTTTATATTATTTTCTATTATTGTTAAATAGTTTCTAAATTGATATCTAATTAGCAACCAAGGTTTTTGCTACCAAATTTAGAAACTAAATAATTTGTAGTTAAAATCTTAGTTGCTAATTAGATACCAATTTAGAAACTATTTAACAATAATAGAAAATAATAGAAACTAATTTAAAAATCAATTTTTTTTTAGTTTTTAAAATGGTCTCTATTTTAGTTCCTATTGTAACTAATTATATTGGTCTCTAAAAATTTGTTTCTATTAGACGATTTTCTTGTAGTGTAGTTTAATCAATAATGTCTTTTTTCAAATGATACCTCTTCACATTATGTACCATGCAAACATATTTAACACCTCTCACTCACGCATCATGCATCACGTAAACATATTTAACAATTTAGTTATAATAAAAATTAAAAAAATATGAAATAATTGATGGTGTGTGAATACAAATAAAAAAAATTAATAGTATAAAAAAATATATTAGAATTTTTATATAAAGAACATATTTTACTCAAATAATACTATATCGTATCCCTTATATACCATTTCAATTTTAATTATACGAAATTAGTGTGTATTAAATGTGATTTCGGTTCCTATTAACTGTGATTCTGATAAAAATATTTTATGTTTGAATTTTTATTATTCTCATACAAATTGTTTTTGTCTCTCAAATCTCGGTTTGAATGAAATTTATAAAAGTATTTTTCATTTTGATTAAACTTGTTTTTAAGGTAAAATTCCTAGCATAACTCATTTTACTTTAAAATATATTTTAATGAAAAATAATTTTACAAAATCAATTCTATTCAAAATCAAATTTGCTACACACTAATTAGTTTTATTCGTAAAAAAGAAGTCAGCAAAACAAGAATGAATAAGTGAATAAGTTAAAAAAAAAAAAATCAGTTTGGAATACTGTTTTTACACAACTTTAACACTAAAGTCTGTAAATTGTTTTTAAAAATCGTAAAACAGATTTTTTTAAGTTCTAAATTAACAACTTTAGTTATTGAAATGTCACATTGGAGAAAAGAAAATTAGAACCACTTTTTAAGTGGAAAAAGAACATAAAAAACGAACACATGTAGAAGCTCTTTCTTGTTTTCTTTTCAAGGATTAGAAGTTTGAAAATCAAGTTATTTCAATATAGAACAATCCTGCAACTTTGTACTTATATATAATGATAAAAGGGTTGGATCATTCCAAATCCTCATATTTTAATATAATTTTTTTCTGATAAAAAAATTATATATTATAATCTAAAAATAAACAGAATCAGTAGCATATGTTGACCACAAATATTAAAAAGATATATTCTTGTAACTATGAATTGGTATTTTAGTACTACAAAAAAATTATTAAATAAAAATTAATTTTAAATATTAAAATAATTAGTTAGTATTTAAGTAAATTAGAGACTATTTTATAAACTAAAAAAATTTATTAGTATTTAAATTAATTTATATTATTAATAAAAAATTATAAAATAAATTTTGGTATCTAATCTTTTAGATACTAAGATTTTAGCTACTTACTACTTTATATTCTAAATTAGTCTCTATTAATCTTTTAGATACCAATTTAAAATCTAAAATATTAGTAACTAAAATCTAGGTAGTTAATTTAAATATCATTTTAAAAATTATTTTAATTTTTTTTATTAATAATACAAATAATTTTAAATACCAATAAATTTTTAGTCTCTAAATTAATATTTAATTTAATTAATATAATAACTAATTATTTTGATATTTGTTTTTTCTCATAGTGTTTATTATTCTATCGATAAGGAAAAAATTAATAAATAAAAATATTTAAAAAATACTTCTACTCTAACAAATACACATTTCTACATCTAAGTTATCATGCATTGTATCTACATATCTTTCTTTTCGTAATAATGCTTTGAAGCATATATAGATGTTTCTTTTCGTAATGATGCTTTGAAGCATAATAGATGGAATAACAAAAGTAAAAGGACAATACGAATAAAAGTGAAAGGACAACACCAATTATTTGCTTTGAACGGGAACATTTAATTACTATATTGTATAGAAAATAAATAAATTATTGTCTGATAGAAAAGAAAAAGAAAACACCGAGAAATAAGATAGATATACTAGAGAAATAAAAAAATAAAATGTTAAATTTTAAAAAATAAAGAAATATATATATATATATATAATTTTTTTTTTCTAAAACCCTTATGTTAGTTATGTAAATTTGCATAATTCAAAATTAATTGCTTACAAGACTTTGATGATTGATTGTTTGTGAAAATATAAGTCTTCGTCTAAACAAACACTTAACAAATAATTTTTTATTTTATTCATTTAAAATTTTAAATAATATAACTATTATCTTCTTAATCGTAATTGAGTTTTATTTTTAAATTTAATATAAACAAATATATTGATTATATTTCTTAATATGTGTGTTGTTTTCTAAAATAAAAAAGAAACGAAAATCATGTTTCATAGAGAATAAAAACATTGGTCAAAGAGTGAAAGTGTGTTGAAACTTATCTAAAACTGATAAATTCGTTATTCTTGACAAGATCTTTATAACCCTAATTTAACCATTAATTAAGTAAGACATTATTCTTATTCTCTTCATTTTATTTTAGTAGTAAACAATTACTAAACTAAGTGAGTGTAAGTAGTGATATCTTATATATAGAATTACTAAACCTCTGATAGTTTATATTTTTTTAATATAATAAGAAAAATTATAATTTTATTAGTGAAATATTATGTAACACTTAGTTAATAAAGATCATTTCATGTTTGTTTATCTTAATTACTAATGAAGTTTAAAAAAAATTAATCAAATTAACATTTGTGTTAAATTTTTAATTTTGTTATAATCAAAATAAAATATAATCAAATATTTATTGTACTTAATTAATCGATCATTCACCCTCTAAGATGAGATGTAAGTGATTATCAGTATTTAGTGTTACTTATATTTTATATTTATCTATATATTTTATTATAATGTAAATTAAAATATTCTATTTAAAAGATATTATTGTAATATAAACTAAATTATTTTATTTAATATTTCATTATATATAAAAACATTGTTAGCAATTATTCAACGCGCATATAAAAAAATATCATGAAAAAAGGAATTTCTAAAACATTTATAATTTTAAAAATATGTATTTAAAACATAAATAAATATGAATATAAAATAGTTATTACGAAGGAAATATTTAGGGGGAAAACTCCACTTTTGATTATAATGATATCATTTTAAGTTCAAGTAAAAAAAAATATAAATTAGTTTTAACTTCAACTTAAAACTAATAAAATATCTTACATAAAATATTAAATAATTAATATAACATGTCATGATTATCTAATATATTTATATATATATATATATAATCACTACAAGAAAATAATCAAATAGAAACCAATTTTTAGAAACCAAAATAATTAGTTGCAATAGTAACTAGAGACCATTTTAAAAACTAAAACAAAAATTGGTTTCTAAATTAGTTTCTATTATTGTTAAATAGTTTCTAAATTGGTATCTAATTAGCAACAAAGGTTTTAACTACCAATTATTTAATTTCTAAATTTGGTCTCCAAAACTTTGGTTGCTAATTAGATACCAATTTAGAAACTATTTAACAATAGTAAAAACTAATTTAGAAGCCAATTTTTGTTTTAGTTTTTAAAATGGTCTCTAATTTAGTTACTTTTGCAACTAATTATTTTGATTTCTAAAAATTGGTTTCTATTTCATGTTTTCTTGTAGTGAATATTCTAAAATTTCAATTTTCAAAAATTACATAAAGTAAATCTAAGTGCAAATAAATATATACTCGTAGTTTTGTTTATCAGGTAAGATTATCTATTTCAATTAGGAAGTGAATTTT
The DNA here is from genome assembly GCF_051622355.1 of Phaseolus vulgaris. Classification (NCBI taxonomy): domain Eukaryota; kingdom Viridiplantae; phylum Streptophyta; class Magnoliopsida; order Fabales; family Fabaceae; genus Phaseolus; species Phaseolus vulgaris. The sequence goes on from NC_143498.1 coordinate 3,051,755, forward strand.
ATCAATGTTACAAAATCAGTTTATAAAATAAGATTTGTATTCAATTATATACTATAAAATGTCATTATCTTTAATTGATGTGAGATGTTCAATACACCTTCTCACACTAAGACTTGTCAACTTGTGCGTTGAAATATATATTCATGGATGATCCGATAACGGGTGACATGATAAACCTAACAACTCTTACTAGGATATCAAATAATCTGAAAGCATTCCCAATGAATTTAGGAATGGTAGAAAGTGTGTTCTTCGTGATTCAGGTATATCTTTTGAACCTTCAAGCTAATTTCATTCCATTTAGTCCAAAAATTGATGATCTTTTGCATCTCAGCAGCTGTCACATTGCTCAATAGCTGACACTTAAAGAGAACAAAACTATATATATGACAAAATTACGGTAAAATATAAAATAGTTTATTGAATCAAATCTATTATTCACACAAAAATGAAGCTATATATAATAATTAATATATTAATAATTACGAAGCAGCAGAGATGTCTAATTACAATTTAGCATTTGAAACTATAGGGGATTGCCAGAAGTGAAAGTTAAGGTACCCTGGTTTTTATGCAGTTTCCGACAAGAAAAATTGATGTTGTTTGTTGTAACAGGTAAGTCCATAAATGGTAAGATGTCATGAGCTCTGCTTTATAGTTGTTGTGTATTCCTTTTCCTTGTCTAATGACAAAAATGATTTCTGTGCAGACAGTGTTTTAAGATTCTCAATGGATACAATGATGCAGGATTAGATGTAGGAAAGAGGACTTAACCCCTAACACAAAAGAGATTGATGATTCAGTCACATTATGGAGTGTACTCAAATGTGGGTGTGTGCTTTATTTACAATATATTTCAATGTTTTTGTTGGATTTGGAGTAAATTTGAAACTTTTTTTCATTTATATACCTTCGGGATAGAACGATTCTGTGTTTGTAGGAGTGTCGATCAAATGACACAAGTTTAGGTATATTTCCTAAAGTATGTATTAACGATAATTAAATTTTAAGAAAATTAGGTAATGTGAGTGTTATTGGTGATATCCACCTTAATCAAGATTCAACAATGAAATAACTCATTATAAATATGTACTACAACCATGTTAAATATATATTATTATTATAACATTTATTGCACTCGAATCTTGAACACTTACTTAAATATTGAAGAACTTTTTGTAGGTGTCCTCATGATAGAGAGTTGAAACTCTAACGATCGAAGACTGAAGAACGAGAAAGACTAAAGGAGGAGATTCAATTGTTTAACCGGTGAATACTGGTGTCTTAGTCCTCTTACAAGAACAATAATTTATAATCTAGAACTTTATTTATGGAAGTTGTAAGGATGTGTTATAATAAATTAAATATAGTTGAATGTTAAAATTTTGTTACTCTTGCTAAGTTTATCATATTGAAATAAAAATATTTATATAAATGTTTGATTTTGTTAATTATCACCAATTATGCACGACGATTCTTAGAAATTTAAATATGATCATTAAAAGTTATATATACACGAGAAAGTTGAGTAATTGATAAAAAAAAAAACAGGCACAAATACATAATCTTAAGGTTTTTAATTAAATATATTCTCATAATCTTTTATAATGTTAAGATTTTAAATTAAATATAATCTCATAATTTTTTATATAATTATATAGGTTGTTTATGTTGACATAGTACAACTAAAGATTTTTGGTTATAAATAGTGTTTAAAATAAAGATTACAAAATTTTTCTTATTTATATTGGTGTTTGGATCTTGTATGGGTATGTTATCAATAAGAAAATAAAGATAAAGGTGGAGTAGATGGTTAGATTTGGGTAGGAGATAGAATTAAAAAAAGCAAAACATGTAGTAAAAGGTAATGTAAAATCTGTTATTATAATTGTTTATGGTTGGCTTTGGAAGGTATATGTGTGGCAAAGAAGAATTAACATTGAAACAAGAAGAAGAAGGACAGTGTATTAAAATAAGTATATATTTTTTATTAAAATTTTATTTTATTATTAATATTATTATTTTATTTTATTAAAATATATGTGTTAGTTAAATTGATTTAATAAGTATAAATTCAAAAATAACCTAACCTGATTTTCTTTTGTTTTTCTTCATTTTAGGGGAGAGGATATTTATTATTCACACTTTATCCTCTCCTCTTATTCCCCACAAAATCTTTGATCCAAATAATTTATATCCTCTCATATATATTTGCTTGTGAACAATACATATAAAGAATCTAACATATCCTAAATATTTTTGGCATTGTTAATATTAATAAATATTCCTTTTTATATAATATTTATCATTGAAATTTTTATAAAAAAATTAACTAACTTTGAATGATAATTTACAAGTGTAAAGAGATTTTGCCTTATGTTATTTTATGTTATTTTGGACATCTATACTTACATATCTATATTTTTATTATATTAAGATAATATAATTTTAAGTTGATTCAAGTGGAAAGATTATACAATTAATTATTTTATTAAATAATGTACTGGTCGGGTCCGTACGATCGAGCGGAGGTCTAATATCTGGTCAAGGTCGACTGAAACCATCAAACCCAAAGAGGATTAACGAGACTAATCAATGATCAAGCAGTAGGTAATACATAATTAATTACAATCCATATCCTTAATCCGATCCAATAACAAAAGGTCCATGATAATCATAAATAGGTAGAGATTCACAGAATCAGGTACCTCATCATTTAGTACTAATAGCACCAAGCGTTTTGTCCAAAATTCATTCGAGATTCTTACGTGAAATTTTAATAAAAAACTATTCCGGGAGAATTTTTCAGAAATTTTGTGCAAACGAAACTCTACCAAAACTTGTGAATATTCGCCCTACTTTCTACAATTTTATTCTGGGTCCGTATTGCGTTGAAAAATTCCGAAAAAATTCACACAAGTACTTTCATATGTTGTTTGCACCCAGGTAAGGAGACACGTCCATAAACAAATCACAAAAATGAGATACAGGGAAGAAAAGACAGAATGTTTTGTTTTCCGAACACTAGTTTTGTTCACTCTTGGTCTGTGATTTACTACGCCTTATTCCTTGAGTTTTTTGGTCTGAAATTTTTACCAGACATTCGTCATTGTGTGTGTTGAGTTTTGGCTTGGGTTTGAGCCCAAAATTCGTCTCACAAGATTCACAATAAATTTTTTATTCAAAATTGTCAAGGCTGAAAGGAAGGTTTGTTTGTGTGTGAAACTGTTTGATTTTTTTCTTAGGTGAATACTCATCCGTTTGACCTGAAATTTATCGCGTTTTGTTCCAAATTCAATCGAGATTCTTACGTGGAATTTCAAGAAAAAATTATTTCGGGAGAATTTTTATGAAATTTTGTGCAAACCAAGTCTATCTTCTACCAAACCTTGTGAAATTTTACCATACTTTCTACAATTTTATTCTGGGGTCCATATCGTGTTGAAAAATTCCAAAAAAATTCACAGAAGTACTTTCATATGTTTTTTGCACCTAGGTAACGAGGCATGTCCATAAAAAAATCACAAAAATGAGATATTGGGAAGAAAAGAAAGAACATTTTGTTTTCCGAAAAACAGTTTTGTTCAATCTCGGTCTGGCACTTACTACGCCTTATTCTTGGGTCTTTTGGTCTGAAATTTTTACCAGACATTCGTCATTGTGTGTGTTGAGTTTTGGCTTGGGTTTGAGCCCAAAATTCGTCCCACAAGATTTGCAATAAAATTTTTATTCATCATTGCTAGGGCTCAAAGGAAGGTTCGTGTGTGTGTGAAACTGTTTGATATTTTTCTAGGTGAGTACTCATCTGTTTGACCTGAAATTTGTCGTTCAAAATTCAATCAAGATTCTTACGTCGAATTTCCAAAAAAATTATTTCAGGAGAATTTTTCATAAATTTTGTGCAAACCAAGGCTAACCTTTACCAAAACTTTTGAAATTTCGCCATATTTTCTGCAATTTTCTTCTGGGGTCGTATTGCGTTGAATAATTATGAAAAAATTCACACAAGTATTTTCATATGTTGTTTACACCTACATAAGGAGGCACATCCATAAACAAATCACAAATAGGAGATATTGGGAAGAAAAGCTAGGACGTTTTGTTTTCCGAAAACAAGTTTTGTTCACTCTCGGTTTGGGACTTACTACACCTTATTTCTTGGGTCTTTTGGTCTGAAATTTTTACCAGACATTCGTCATTGTGTGTATTGAGTTTTGTCTTGGTTTTGAACCCAAAATTCGCCCCACAAGATTCACAATAAATTTTTTATTCATCACTGGTACGAAATTTTTACCAGACGTTCGTCACTGTGTTTGTTGAGTTTTGGCTGAGATTTGAGCCCCAGATTCGTCCCACAAGATTGGCAATAAATTTTTTATTCATCACTGTCAGGGCTGAAAGGAGGGTTCTTTTGTGGGCGAAACTATTTGATTTTTCTCGTGGGTGAATACTCATCCTTTTGACCTGAAATTTGTCGCGTTTTGTCCCAAATTCAGTGGAGATTCTTACGTGGATTTTAAGGAAAAACTATTTCGGGAGAATTTTTCAGAAATTTTGTGCAAACCAAGACTATCCTCTACCAAAACTTGTGAAATTTGGCCCGTATGGCGCTGAAAAAATTCACACGAGTACTTTCCTATGTTGTTTGCACCCAGCTAAGGAGGCACGTCCATAAACAAATCACACAAAGAAGATACGGGGTAGAAAAGCCATGCCGTTTTGTTTTTGGAAAACCAGTTTTGTGTGCTCTCGGTCTGGGAATTTCTACGCCTTACTCCTTGGATATTTTGGTCTGAAATTTTTACCAGACGTTCGTCACTGTGTCTAATAAGTTTTGACTGAGATTTGAGACCCAGATTCGTCTCACAAGATTGGCAATAAATTTTTTATTCATCACTGCCAGGGCTGAAAGGAGGGTTCGTTTGTGTGCGAAACTGTTTGATTTTTTTCGTTGGTGAATACTCATCCGTTTGACCTGAAATTTGTCGCGTTTTGTCCCAAATTCAGTGGAGATTCTTACGTGGAATTTTAGGAAAAAACTATTTCGGTAGAATTTTTCAGAAATTTTGTGCGAACCAAGGCCATCATCTACCAAAACTTGTGAAATTTGGCCATACTTTCTGCAATTTTAATTTGGGCCGTATTCCGCTGAAAAAATTCATACGAGTACTTTCCTATGTTCTTTGCACCCAGGTAAGGAGGCACGTCCATAAAAAAATCACAAAAAGAAGATACGGGGAAGAAAAGCCATGAGGGTTTGTTTTCGGAAAACCAGTTTTGTTCGCTCTCGGTCTGGGACTTACTACGCCTTACTCCTTGGATATTTTGGTCTGAAATTTTTACCAGACGTTCGTCACGGTGTCTGATAAGTTTTGGTTGAGATTTGAGACCAATATTCGTCTCACAAGATTGGCAATAAATTTTTTATTCATCACTGCCAGGGCTGAAAGGAGGGTTCGTTTGTGTGGGAAACTGTTTGATTTTTTTTGTGGGTAAATACTCATCCGTTTGACCTGAAATTTGTTGCGTTTTGTCCTAAATTCAGTGGAGATTTTTACGTGGAATTTCAGGCAAAATCTATTTTGGGAGAATTTTTCAGAAATTTTGTGCAAACCAAGGCTAACCTCTACCAAAACTTGTGAAATTTGGCCCTACTTTCTGCAATTTTATTCTGGGCCGTATTGTGCTGAAAAAATTCACACGACTACTTTCCTATGGTGTTTGCACCCAGGTAAGGAGTCACGTCCATAAAAAAATCACAAAAAGAAGATACGGGGAAGAAAAGCCATGACGTTTTGTTTTCGGAAAACCAGTTTTTCTCGCTCTCGGTCTGGGACTTACTACGCCTTACTCCTTGGATAATTTGGTCTGAAATTATCACAAGATTGGTCTGAAATTTCTACGCCTTACTCCTTGGATATTTTGGTCTGAAATTTGGTCTGGAACCAGATTCGTCTCACAAGATTGGCAATAAATTTTTTATTCGTCACTGTCAGGGCTGAAAGGAGGGTTCGTTTGTGAGCGAAACTGTTTGATTTTTTTCGTTGTTGAATACTCATCCGTTTGACCTGAAATTTAGTAAGGCGTAGTAAGTCGTAGTAAGTCGTAGTAAGGAGTAAGGCGTAGTAAGTCCCAGACCGAGAGCGAGAAAAACTGGTTTTCCGAAAACAAAACGTCATGGCTTTTCTTCCCCGTATCTTCTTTTTGTGATTTTTTTATGGACGTGACTCCTTACCTGGGTGCAAACACCATAGGAAAGTAGTCGTGTGAATTTTTTCAGCACAATACGGCCCAGAATAAAATTGCAGAAAGTAGGGCCAAATTTCACAAGTTTTGGTAGAGGTTAGCCTTGGTTTGCACAAAATTTCTGAAAAATTCTCCCAAAATAGATTTTGCCTGAAATTCCACGTAAAAATCTCCACTGAATTTAGGACAAAACGCAACAAATTTCAGGTCAAACGGATGAGTATTTACCCACAAAAAAAATCAAACAGTTTCCCACACAAACGAACCCTCCTTTCAGCCCTGGCAGTGATGAATAAAAAATTTATTGCCAATCTTGTGAGACGAATATTGGTCTCAAATCTCAACCAAAACTTATCAGACACCGTGACGAACGTCTGGTAAAAATTTCAGACCAAAATATCCAAGGAGTAAGGCGTAGTAAGTCCCAGACCGAGAGCGAACAAAACTGGTTTTCCGAAAACAAACCCTCATGGCTTTTCTTCCCCGTATCTTCTTTTTGTGATTTTTTTATGGACGTGCCTCCTTACCTGGGTGCAAAGAACATAGGAAAGTACTCGTATGAATTTTTTCAGCGGAATACGGCCCAAATTAAAATTGCAGAAAGTAGGGCCAAATTTCACAAGTTTTGGTAGATGATGGCCTTGGTTCGCACAAAATTTCTGAAAAATTCTACCGAAATAGTTTTTTCCTGAAATTCCACGTAAGAATCTCCACTGAATTTGGGACAAAACGCGACAAATTTCAGGTCAAACGGATGAGTATTCAACAACGAAAAAAATCAAACAGTTTCGCTCACAAACGAACCCTCCTTTCAGCCCTGACAGTGACGAATAAAAAATTTATTGCCAATCTTGTGAGACGAATCTGGTTCTCAAATCTCAGTCAAAACTTATCAGACACAATGACGAACGTCTGGAAAAAATTTCAGACCAAATTATCCAAGGAGTAAGGCGTAGTAAGTCCCAGACCGAGAGCGAGAAAAACTGGTTTTCCGAAAACAAAACGTCATGGCTTTTCTTCCCCGTATCTTCTTTTTGTGATTTTTTTATGGACGTGACTCCTTACCTGGGTGCAAACACCATAGGAAAGTAGTCGTGTGAATTTTTTCAGCACAATACGGCCCAGAATAAAATTGCAGAAAGTAGGGCCAAATTTCACAAGTTTTGGTAGAGGTTAGCCTTGGTTTGCACAAAATTTCTGAAAAATTCTCCCAAAATAGATTTTGCCTGAAATTCCACGTAAAAATCTCCACTGAATTTAGGACAAAACGCAACAAATTTCAGGTCAAACGGATGAGTATTTACCCACAAAAAAAATCAAACAGTTTCCCACACAAACGAACCCTCCTTTCAGCCCTGGCAGTGATGAATAAAAAATTTATTGCCAATCTTGTGAGACGAATATTGGTCTCAAATCTCAACCAAAACTTATCAGACACCGTGACGAACGTCTGGTAAAAATTTCAGACCAAAATATCCAAGGAGTAAGGCGTAGTAAGTCCCAGACCGAGAGCGAACAAAACTGGTTTTCCGAAAACAAACCCTCATGGCTTTTCTTCCCCGTATCTTCTTTTTGTGATTTTTTTATGGACGTGCCTCCTTACCTGGGTGCAAAGAACATAGGAAAGTACTCGTATGAATTTTTTCAGCGGAATACGGCCCAAATTAAAATTGCAGAAAGTAGGGCCAAATTTCACAAGTTTTGGTAGATGATGGCCTTGGTTCGCACAAAATTTCTGAAAAATTCTACCGAAATAGTTTTTTCCTGAAATTCCACGTAAGAATCTCCACTGAATTTGGGACAAAACGCGACAAATTTCAGGTCAAACGGATGAGTATTCAACAACGAAAAAAATCAAACAGTTTCGCTCACAAACGAACCCTCCTTTCAGCCCTGACAGTGACGAATAAAAAATTTATTGCCAATCTTGTGAGACGAATCTGGTTCTCAAATCTCAGTCAAAACTTATCAGACACAATGACGAACGTCTGGAAAAAATTTCAGACCAAATTATCCAAGGAGTAAGGCGTAGTAAGTCCCAGACCGAGAGCGAGAAAAACTGGTTTTCCGAAAACAAAACGTCATGGCTTTTCTTCCCCGTATCTTCTTTTTGTGATTTTTTTATGGACGTGACTCCTTACCTGGGTGCAAACACCATAGGAAAGTAGTCGTGTGAATTTTTTCAGCACAATACGGCCCAGAATAAAATTGCAGAAAGTAGGGCCAAATTTCACAAGTTTTGGTAGAGGTTAGCCTTGGTTTGCACAAAATTTCTGAAAAATTCTCCCAAAATAGATTTTGCCTGAAATTCCACGTAAAAATCTCCACTGAATTTAGGACAAAACGCAACAAATTTCAGGTCAAACGGATGAGTATTTACCCACAAAAAAAATCAAACAGTTTCCCACACAAACGAACCCTCCTTTCAGCCCTGGCAGTGATGAATAAAAAATTTATTGCCAATCTTGTGAGACGAATATTGGTCTCAAATCTCAACCAAAACTTATCAGACACCGTGACGAACGTCTGGTAAAAATTTCAGACCAAAATATCCAAGGAGTAAGGCGTAGTAAGTCCCAGACCGAGAGCGAACAAAACTGGTTTTCCGAAAACAAACCCTCATGGCTTTTCTTCCCCGTATCTTCTTTTTGTGATTTTTTTATGGACGTGCCTCCTTACCTGGGTGCAAAGAACATAGGAAAGTACTCGTATGAATTTTTTCAGCGGAATACGGCCCAAATTAAAATTGCAGAAAGTAGGGCCAAATTTCACAAGTTTTGGTAGATGATGGCCTTGGTTCGCACAAAATTTCTGAAAAATTCTACCGAAATAGTTTTTTCCTGAAATTCCACGTAAGAATCTCCACTGAATTTGGGACAAAACGCGACAAATTTCAGGTCAAACGGATGAGTATTCAACAACGAAAAAAATCAAACAGTTTCGCTCACAAACGAACCCTCCTTTCAGCCCTGACAGTGACGAATAAAAAATTTATTGCCAATCTTGTGAGACGAATCTGGTTCTCAAATCTCAGTCAAAACTTATCAGACACAATGACGAACGTCTGGAAAAAATTTCAGACCAAATTATCCAAGGAGTAAGGCGTAGTAAGTCCCAGACCGAGAGCGAGAAAAACTGGTTTTCCGAAAACAAAACGTCATGGCTTTTCTTCCCCGTATCTTCTTTTTGTGATTTTTTTATGGACGTGACTCCTTACCTGGGTGCAAACACCATAGGAAAGTAGTCGTGTGAATTTTTTCAGCACAATACGGCCCAGAATAAAATTGCAGAAAGTAGGGCCAAATTTCACAAGTTTTGGTAGAGGTTAGCCTTGGTTTGCACAAAATTTCTGAAAAATTCTCCCAAAATAGATTTTGCCTGAAATTCCACGTAAAAATCTCCACTGAATTTAGGACAAAACGCAACAAATTTCAGGTCAAACGGATGAGTATTTACCCACAAAAAAAATCAAACAGTTTCCCACACAAACGAACCCTCCTTTCAGCCCTGGCAGTGATGAATAAAAAATTTATTGCCAATCTTGTGAGACGAATATTGGTCTCAAATCTCAACCAAAACTTATCAGACACCGTGACGAACGTCTGGTAAAAATTTCAGACCAAAATATCCAAGGAGTAAGGCGTAGTAAGTCCCAGACCGAGAGCGAACAAAACTGGTTTTCCGAAAACAAACCCTCATGGCTTTTCTTCCCCGTATCTTCTTTTTGTGATTTTTTTATGGACGTGCCTCCTTACCTGGGTGCAAAGAACATAGGAAAGTACTCGTATGAATTTTTTCAGCGGAATACGGCCCAAATTAAAATTGCAGAAAGTAGGGCCAAATTTCACAAGTTTTGGTAGATGATGGCCTTGGTTCGCACAAAATTTCTGAAAAATTCTACCGAAATAGTTTTTTCCTGAAATTCCACGTAAGAATCTCCACTGAATTTGGGACAAAACGTGACAAATTTCAGGTCAAACGGATGAGTATTCAACAACGAAAAAAATCAAACAGTTTCGCTCACAAACGAACCCTCCTTTCAGCCCTGACAGTGACGAATAAAAAATTTATTGCCAATCTTGTGAGACGAATCTGGTTCTCAAATCTCAGTCAAAACTTATCAGACACAATGACGAACGTCTGGAAAAAATTTCAGACCAAATTATCCAAGGAGTAAGGCGTAGTAAGTCCCAGACCGAGAGCGAGAAAAACTGGTTTTCCGAAAACAAAACGTCATGGCTTTTCTTCCCCGTATCTTCTTTTTGTGATTTTTTTATGGACGTGACTCCTTACCTGGGTGCAAACACCATAGGAAAGTAGTCGTGTGAATTTTTTCAGCACAATACGGCCCAGAATAAAATTGCAGAAAGTAGGGCCAAATTTCACAAGTTTTGGTAGAGGTTAGCCTTGGTTTGCACAAAATTTCTGAAAAATTCTCCCAAAATAGATTTTGCCTGAAATTCCACGTAAAAATCTCCACTGAATTTAGGACAAAACGCAACAAATTTCAGGTCAAACGGATGAGTATTTACCCACAAAAAAAATCAAACAGTTTCCCACACAAACGAACCCTCCTTTCAGCCCTGGCAGTGATGAATAAAAAATTTATTGCCAATCTTGTGAGACGAATATTGGTCTCAAATCTCAACCAAAACTTATCAGACACCGTGACGAACGTCTGGTAAAAATTTCAGACCAAAATATCCAAGGAGTAAGGCGTAGTAAGTCCCAGACCGAGAGCGAACAAAACTGGTTTTCCGAAAACAAACCCTCATGGCTTTTCTTCCCCGTATCTTCTTTTTGTGATTTTTTTATGGACGTGCCTCCTTACCTGGGTGCAAAGAACATAGGAAAGTACTCGTATGAATTTTTTCAGCGGAATACGGCCCAAATTAAAATTGCAGAAAGTAGGGCCAAATTTCACAAGTTTTGGTAGATGATGGCCTTGGTTCGCACAAAATTTCTGAAAAATTCTACCGAAATAGTTTTTTCCTGAAATTCCACGTAAGAATCTCCACTGAATTTGGGACAAAACGCGACAAATTTCAGGTCAAACGGATGAGTATTCAACAACGAAAAAAATCAAACAGTTTCGCTCACAAACGAACCCTCCTTTCAGCCCTGACAGTGACGAATAAAAAATTTATTGCCAATCTTGTGAGACGAATCTGGTTCTCAAATCTCAGTCAAAACTTATCAGACACAATGACGAACGTCTGGAAAAAATTTCAGACCAAATTATCCAAGGAGTAAGGCGTAGTAAGTCCCAGACCGAGAGCGAGAAAAACTGGTTTTCCGAAAACAAAACGTCATGGCTTTTCTTCCCCGTATCTTCTTTTTGTGATTTTTTTATGGACGTGACTCCTTACCTGGGTGCAAACACCATAGGAAAGTAGTCGTGTGAATTTTTTCAGCACAATACGGCCCAGAATAAAATTGCAGAAAGTAGGGCCAAATTTCACAAGTTTTGGTAGAGGTTAGCCTTGGTTTGCACAAAATTTCTGAAAAATTCTCCCAAAATAGATTTTGCCTGAAATTCCACGTAAAAATCTCCACTGAATTTAGGACAAAACGCAACAAATTTCAGGTCAAACGGATGAGTATTTACCCACAAAAAAAATCAAACAGTTTCCCACACAAACGAACCCTCCTTTCAGCCCTGGCAGTGATGAATAAAAAATTTATTGCCAATCTTGTGAGACGAATATTGGTCTCAAATCTCAACCAAAACTTATCAGACACCGTGACGAACGTCTGGTAAAAATTTCAGACCAAAATATCCAAGGAGTAAGGCGTAGTAAGTCCCAGACCGAGAGCGAACAAAACTGGTTTTCCGAAAACAAACCCTCATGGCTTTTCTTCCCCGTATCTTCTTTTTGTGATTTTTTTATGGACGTGCCTCCTTACCTGGGTGCAAAGAACATAGGAAAGTACTCGTATGAATTTTTTCAGCGGAATACGGCCCAAATTAAAATTGCAGAAAGTAGGGCCAAATTTCACAAGTTTTGGTAGATGATGGCCTTGGTTCGCACAAAATTTCTGAAAAATTCTACCGAAATAGTTTTTTCCTGAAATTCCACGTAAGAATCTCCACTGAATTTGGGACAAAACGCGACAAATTTCAGGTCAAACGGATGAGTATTCAACAACGAAAAAAATCAAACAGTTTCGCTCACAAACGAACCCTCCTTTCAGCCCTGACAGTGACGAATAAAAAATTTATTGCCAATCTTGTGAGACGAATCTGGTTCTCAAATCTCAGTCAAAACTTATCAGACACAATGACGAACGTCTGGAAAAAATTTCAGACCAAATTATCCAAGGAGTAAGGCGTAGTAAGTCCCAGACCGAGAGCGAGAAAAACTGGTTTTCCGAAAACAAAACGTCATGGCTTTTCTTCCCCGTATCTTCTTTTTGTGATTTTTTTATGGACGTGACTCCTTACCTGGGTGCAAACACCATAGGAAAGTAGTCGTGTGAATTTTTTCAGCACAATACGGCCCAGAATAAAATTGCAGAAAGTAGGGCCAAATTTCACAAGTTTTGGTAGAGGTTAGCCTTGGTTTGCACAAAATTTCTGAAAAATTCTCCCAAAATAGATTTTGCCTGAAATTCCACGTAAAAATCTCCACTGAATTTAGGACAAAACGCAACAAATTTCAGGTCAAACGGATGAGTATTTACCCACAAAAAAAATCAAACAGTTTCCCACACAAACGAACCCTCCTTTCAGCCCTGGCAGTGATGAATAAAAAATTTATTGCCAATCTTGTGAGACGAATATTGGTCTCAAATCTCAACCAAAACTTATCAGACACCGTGACGAACGTCTGGTAAAAATTTCAGACCAAAATATCCAAGGAGTAAGGCGTAGTAAGTCCCAGACCGAGAGCGAACAAAACTGGTTTTCCGAAAACAAACCCTCATGGCTTTTCTTCCCCGTATCTTCTTTTTGTGATTTTTTTATGGACGTGCCTCCTTACCTGGGTGCAAAGAACATAGGAAAGTACTCGTATGAATTTTTTCAGCGGAATACGGCCCAAATTAAAATTGCAGAAAGTAGGGCCAAATTTCACAAGTTTTGGTAGATGATGGCCTTGGTTCGCACAAAATTTCTGAAAAATTCTACCGAAATAGTTTTTTCCTGAAATTCCACGTAAGAATCTCCACTGAATTTGGGACAAAACGCGACAAATTTCAGGTCAAACGGATGAGTATTCAACAACGAAAAAAATCAAACAGTTTCGCTCACAAACGAACCCTCCTTTCAGCCCTGACAGTGACGAATAAAAAATTTATTGCCAATCTTGTGAGACGAATCTGGTTCTCAAATCTCAGTCAAAACTTATCAGACACAATGACGAACGTCTGGAAAAAATTTCAGACCAAATTATCCAAGGAGTAAGGCGTAGTAAGTCCCAGACCGAGAGCGAGAAAAACTGGTTTTCCGAAAACAAAACGTCATGGCTTTTCTTCCCCGTATCTTCTTTTTGTGATTTTTTTATGGACGTGACTCCTTACCTGGGTGCAAACACCATAGGAAAGTAGTCGTGTGAATTTTTTCAGCACAATACGGCACAGAATAAAATTGCAGAAAGTAGGGCCAAATTTCACAAGTTTTGGTAGAGGTTAGCCTTGGTTTGCACAAAATTTCTGAAAAATTCTCCCAAAATAGATTTTGCCTGAAATTCCACGTAAAAATCTCCACTGAATTTAGGACAAAACGCAACAAATTTCAGGTCAAACGGATGAGTATTTACCCACAAAAAAAATCAAACAGTTTCCCACACAAACGAACCCTCCTTTCAGCCCTGGCAGTGATGAATAAAAAATTTATTGCCAATCTTGTGAGACGAATATTGGTCACAAATCTCAACCAAAACTTATCAGACACCGTGACGAACGTCTGGTAAAAATTTCAGACCAAAATATCCAAGGAGTAAGGCGTAGTAAGTCCCAGACCGAGAGCGAACAAAACTGGTTTTCCGAAAACAAACCCTCATGGCTTTTCTTCCCCGTATCTTCTTTTTGTGATTTTTTTATGGACGTGCCTCCTTACCTGGGTGCAAAGAACATAGGAAAGAACTCGTATGAATTTTTTCAGCGGAATACGGCCCAAATTAAAATTGCAGAAAGTATGGCCAAATTTCACAAGTTTTGGTAGATGATGGGCCTTGGTTCGCACAAAATTTCTGAAAAATTCTACCGAAATAGTTTTTTCCTGAAATTCCACGTAAGAATCTCCACTGAATTTGGGACAAAACGCGACAAATTTCAGGTCAAACGGATGAGTATTCACCAACGAAAAAAATCAAACAGTTTCGCACACAAACGAACCCTCCTTTCAGCCCTGACAGTGACGAATAAAAAATTTATTGCCAATCTTGTGAGACGAATCTGGTTCTCAAATCTCAGTCAAAACTTATCAGACACAATGACGAACGTCTGGAAAAAATTTCAGACCAAATTATCCAAGGAGTAAGGCGTAGTAAGTCCCAGACCGAGAGCGAGAAAAACTGGTTTTCCGAAAACAAAACGTCATGGCTTTTCTTCCCCGTATCTTCTTTTTGTGATTTTTTTATGGACGTGACTCCTTACCTGGGTGCAAACACCATAGGAAAGTAGTCGTGTGAATTTTTTCAGCACAATACGGCCCAGAATAAAATTGCAGAAAGTAGGGCCAAATTTCACAAGTTTTGGTAGAGGTTAGCCTTGGTTTGCACAAAATTTCTGAAAAATTCTCCCAAAATAGATTTTGCCTGAAATTCCACGTAAAAATCTCCACTGAATTTAGGACAAAACGCAACAAATTTCAGGTCAAACGGATGAGTATTTACCCACAAAAAAAATCAAACAGTTTCCCACACAAACGAACCCTCCTTTCAGCCCTGGCAGTGATGAATAAAAAATTTATTGCCAATATTGTGGGACGAATCTGGGGCTCAAATGTCATCCAAAACTCTACAGACAGAGTGACGAACGTCTGGTAAAAATTTCAGACCAAATTACCCAAGGAGTAAGGCGTAGTAAGTCCCAGACCGAGAGCGAACAAAACTGGTTTTCCGAAAACAAAACGTCCTAGCTTTTCTTCCCCGTCTCTTCTTTCCGTGATTTGTTTATGGACGTGCGACCTTACCTGGGTGCAAACACCATAGGAAAGTAGTCGTGTGAATTTTTTCAGCGCAATACGGACCCAGAATAAAATTGCAGAAAGTGTGGCAAAATTTCACAAGTTCTGGTATTTGGTTTGCACAAAATTTAAGAAAAATTGTCCCGAAATAGTTTTGTCCTGAAATTCCACGTAAGAATCTCCACTGAATTTGGGACAAAACGCGACAAATTTCAGGTCAAACGGATGAGTATTCACCCACGAAAAAAAATCAAACAGTTTCGCTCACAAACGAATCCTCCTTTTAGCCCTGGAAGTGATGAATAAAAAATTTATTGCCAATATTGTGGTACGAATCTGGGGTTCAAATCTCATCCAAAACTCAACAGACACAGTGACGAACGTCTGGTAAAAATTTCATACCAAAATACCCAAGGAGTAAGGCGTAGTAAGTCCCAGACCGAGAGCGAACAAAACTGGTTTTCGGAAAACAAAACATCCTGGCTTTTCTTCCCCGTATCTTCTTTCTGTGATTTGTTTATGGACGTGCCTCCATACTTGGGTGCAAACAACATAGGAAAGTACTCGTGTGAATTTTTTTCAGCGCAATACGGCCTCAGAATAAAATTGCAGAAAGTAGGGCCAAATTTCACAAGTTTTGGTAGAGGATAGCCTTGGTTTGCACAAAATTTCTGAAAAATTCTCCCGAAATAGTTTTTTCCTAAAATTCCACGTAAGAATCTTCAGAGTTTTGGACAAAACGCGACAAATTTCAAGTCAAACGGATGAGTATTCACCCACGAATAAAATCAACCAATTTCACACACAAACGAACCCTTTTTTCAGCCCTAGCAGTGATGAGTAAGAAATTTATTGCCAATCTTGTGAGACGAATCTGGGGCTCAAATCTCAGCCAAAACTCAATAGACACAGTGACGAACGTCTGGTAAAAATTTCAGACTGAAATACCTAAGGAGTAAGGCGTAGTAAGTCCCACACCGAGAGCGAACAAAACTGGTTTTCCGAAAACAAAACATCCTGACTTTTCTTCAACATTTCTTCTTTCCGTGATTTGTTTATGGACGTGCCTCCTTACCTAGGTGCAAAAAACATAGGAAAGTACTCGTGTGAATTTTTTCAGCGCAATACAGGCCCATAATAAAAATGTAGAAAGTAGAGCCAAATTTCACAAGTTTTGGTAGAGGATAGCCTTGGTTTGCACAAAATTTCTGAAAAATTCTCCCGAAATAGTTTTTTCCTGAAATTCCACATAAGAATCTTCACTGAATTTTGGACAAAATACGACAAATTTCAGGTCAAATGGATGACTATTCACCCACGAAAAAAATCAAACAGTTTCGCATACAAACGAACCCTTTTTTCAGCCCTAGCAGTGATGAATAAAAAATTTATTGCCCATCTTGTGCGATGAATCTGGGGCTCAAATCTTAGCCAAAACTCAACAGACAAAGTGACGAACGTTTGGTAAAAATTTCAGACCAAAATATCCAAGGAGTAAGGTGTAGTAAGTCCCACACCGAGAGCGAACAAAACTGGTTTTCTGAAAACAAAACGTCCTGGCTTTTCTTCCCCGTATCTTCTTTCCGTGATTTGTTTATGGACTTGCCTCCTTACCTGGGTGCAAACAACATAGGAAAGTACTCGTGTGAATTTTTTCAGCGCAATACGGGCCCAGAATAAAATTGCAAAAAGTAGGGCCAAATTTCACAAGTTTTTGTAAAGGATAGCCTTGGTTTGCACAAAATTTCTGAAAAATTATCCCTAAATAGTTTTTTCCTGAAATTCCACGTAAGAATCTTCACTGAATTTTGGACAAAACGCGACAAATTTCAGGTCAAATGGATGAATATTCACCCACGAAAAAAATCAAACAGTTTCGCATACAAACGAACCCTTTTTTCAGCTCTGGCAGTGATGAATAAAAAATTTATTGCCCATCTTGTGCGATGAATCTGGGGCTCAAATCTTAGCCAAAACTCAACAGACAAAGTGACGAACGTTTGGTAAAAATTTCAGACCAAAATATCAAAGGAGTAAGGTGTAGGATGTCCCACACCGAGAGCGAACAAAACTGGTTTTCCGAAAACAAAACGTCCTGGCTTTTCTTCCCCGTATCTTCTTTCCGTGATTTGTTTATGGACGTGCCTCCTTACCTGGGTGCAAACAACATAGGAAAGTACTCGTGTGAATTTTTTCAGCGCAATACAGGCCCATAATAAAAATATAGAAAGTATAGCCAAATTTCACAAGTTTTGGTAGAGGATAGCCTTGGTTTGCACAAAATTTCTGAAAAATTCTCCCGAAATAGTTTTTTCCTGAAATTCCACATAAGAATCTTCATTGAATTTTGGACAAAACGCGACAAATTTCAGGTCAAACGGATAAGTATTCACCCACGAAAAAAATCAAACAGTTTCGCATACAAACGAACCCTTTATTCAGCCCTGGCAGTGATGAATAAAAAATTTATTACCCATCTTGTGGGATGAATCTGGGTCTCAAATCTCAGCCAAAACTCAACAGACACAGTGACGAACGTTTGGTAAAAATTTCAGACCAAAATATCCAAGGAGTAAGGTGTAGTAAGTCCCACACCGAGAGCGAACAAAACTAGTTTTCCGAAAACAACACGTCCTGGCTTTTCTTCCCCGTATCTTCTTTCCATGATTTGTTTATGGACGTGCCTCCTTACCTGGGTGCAAACAACATAGGAAGGTACTCGTGTGAATTTTTTCAGCGCAATACGGGCCCAGAATAAAATTGTAGAAAGTAGGGCCAAATTTCACAAGTTTTTGTAGAGGATAGCCTTGGTTTGCACAAAATTTCTGAAAAATTCTCCCTAAATATTTTTTTCCTGAAATTCCACGTAAGAATCTCCACTGAATTTGGGACAAAACGCGACAAATTTCAGGTCAAACGGATGAGTATTCACCCTCGAAAAAAATCAAACAGTTTCGCACACAAACGAACCCTCATTTCAGCCTGTAGTGATGAGAAAAAAATATATTGGCAATCTTGTGAGACGAATATTGGTCTCAAATCTCAACCAAAACTTATCAGACACCGTGACAAACATCTGGTAAAAATTTCAGACCAAAATATCAAAGGAGTAAGGTGTAGGAAGTCCCACACCGAGAGCGAACAAAACTGGTTTTCCAAAAACAAAACGTCCTGGCTTTTCTTCCCCGTATCTTCTTTCCGTGATTTGTTTATGGACGTGCCTCCTTACCTGGGTGCAAACAACATAGGAAGGTACTCGTGTGAATTTTTTCAGCGCAATACGGGCCCAGAATAAAATTGCAGAAAGTAGGGCCAAATTTCACAAGTTTTTGTAGAGGATAGCCTTGGTTTGCACAAAATTTCTGAAAAATTCTCCGGAAATAGTTTTTTCCTGAAATTCCACGTAAGAATCTCCACTGAATTTGGGACAAAACGCGACAAATTTCATGTCAAACGGATGAGTATTCACCCACACAAAAAATCAAACAGTTTCGCACACAAACGAATCCTCCTTTCAGCCCTGGCAATGATGAATAAAAAATTTATTTCCAATCTTGTGGGACGAATCTGGGGCTCAAATCTTAGCCAAAACTCAACAGACACAGTGACGAACGTCTGGTAAAAATTTCAGACCAAAATACCCAAGGAGTAAGGCGTTGTAAGTCCCACACCGAGAGCGAATAAAACTGGTTTTCCTAAAATCAAACGTCCTGGCTTTTCTTTCCCGTATCTTCTTTCTGTGATTTGTTTATGGACGTGCCTCCTTACCTGGGTGCAAACAACATAGGAAAGTACTCGTGTGAATTTTTTATTCATCACTGTTAGGGCTAAAATGAAGGTTTGTATTGTGTGTGAAACTATTTGATTTATTTCCTAGGTGAATACTCATCCGTTTGACCTGAAATTTGTCTCGTTTTGTTCCAAATTCAATAGAGTTTCTTACGAGGAATTTCAAGAAAAAATTATTTTTGAAGAATTTTTTAGAAATTTTGTACAAACCAAGACTATCCTCTACCAAAACTTGTGAAATTTCGCCATACTTTCTGCAATTTTATTCAGAGTTCGTATTACGTTGAAAAATTCCAAAAAAACTCAGACAAGTACTTTCATATATTGTTTGTACCCAGGTAATGAGGCACGTCCATAAACAAATCACAAAAAGTAGATATAGGGTGGAAAAGTCAGGACGTTTGTTTTTCCGAAATTCTGTTTTCTTAACTCTCGGTCTATGACTTACTACACCTTATTACTAGGTTATTTTGGTTTGAAATATTTGCCATACATTCATCATTGTGTGAATTGAGTTTTGGTTGGGTTTGAGCCCAAAATTTGTCCCACAAGATTCGCAATAAATTTTTTATTCATCACTCCCAAGGCTCAAAGCAAGGTTCGTCTGTTTGTGAAACTGTTTGATTTTTTTCTAAGTGAATAGTCATCCGTTTGACCTGAAATTTTTTCGCATTTTGTTCAAAATTCAATCATGATTCTTGCATCGAATTTCCAAAAAAAAATATTATTTCAGGAGACTTTTTCATAAATTTTGTGCAAACCAAGACTATCCTCTACCAAAACTTGTGAAATTTTGCCATACTTTCCGCAATTTTATTTTGGGGCCGTATTGCGTTGAATAATTCTGAAAAAATTAATAAAAGTACTTTCATATGTTTTTTGCACCCATGTAACGAAGCACGTCCATAAACAAATCACAAAAAGGAGATATAGGGAAGAAAAGCCAGGACGCTTTGTTTTCCGAAAACCAGTTTTGTTAACTCTCGGTTTGTGACTTACTACACCATATTACTTTAGTATATTGGTTTGAAATTTTTACCAGACATTCATCATTGTGTGAATTGAGTTTTGGCTTGGGTTTGAGCCAAAAATTCGTCCCACAAGATTCTCAATAAATTTTTTATTCATCACTGTCAGGGCTGAAAGGAAGGTTCGTTTGTGCGTGAAATTGTTTGATTTTTTTCCTAGGTTAATACTCGTCCGTTTGACCTGAAATTTGTAGCGTTTTGTTCCAAATTCAATGGAGATTCTTACATGGAATTTCAAGAAAAAATTATTTTTGAAGAATTTTTCAGAAATTTTGTACAAACCAAGGCTATCCTCTACCCAACCTTGTGAAATTTCGCCCTACTTTCTACAATTTTATTCTGGGTCCGTATTTCGTTGTAAAATTCAGAAAAAATTTACACAATTACTTTCATATGTTGTTTGCACCGAGGTAACGAGACACGTCCATAAACAAATCACAAAAAGGAAATATAGGGAAGAAAAGTCAGGACGTTTTGTTTCCCGAAAACCAGATTTGTTGACTCTCGGTCTATGACTTACTACGCCTTATTCCTTGGGTCATTTGGTCATAAATTTTTACTAGACATTCGTCATTGTGTGTGTTAAGTTTTGGCTTGGGTTTGAGCCCGAAATTCGTCCCACAAGATTCTCAATAAATTTTTTATTCATCACTCCCAGGGCTCAAAGGAAGGTTTCTATTGTGTGTGAAATTATTTGATTTTTTTCCTAGGTGAATACTCATTCGTTTGACCTGAAATTTGTCGCGTTTTGTTCCAAATTCAATAGATTTTCTTATGTGGAATTTCAAGAAAAAATTATTTTTGAAGAATTTTTCAGAAATTTTGTGCAAACCAAGACTATCCTCTACCAAAACTTGTGAAATTTCGCCTTACTTTGTACAATTTTATTCAGGATCCGTATTGCGTTGAAAAATTGAAAAAAAAATCACACAAGTACTTTCATATATTGTTTGTACCCAGGTAATGAGGCACGTCCATAAACAAATCACAAAAAGTAGATATAGGGAAGAAAAGCCATGAAGTTTGTTTTTCCGAAATCTTGTTTTCTTAACTCTCGGTCTGTGACTTACTACACCTTATTACTAGGTTATTTTGGTCTGAAATTTTTACCAGACATTCATCATTGTGTGAATTGAGTTTTGGTTGGGTTTGAGCCCAAAATTCATCCCACAAAATTCGCAATAATTTTTTTATTCATCACTGTCAGGGCTCAAAGGAAGGTTCGTTTGTGTGTGAAACTGTTTGATTTTTTTCTAAGTGAATAGTCATCCGTTTGACCTGAAATTTGTCGGATTTTGTTCAAAATTCAATCATGATTCTTGCGTCGAATTTCCAAAAAAAAAATTATTTCAGGAGATTTTTTTCATAAATTTTGTGCAAACCAATGCTATCCTCTACCAAAACTTGTGAAATTTTGCCATACTTTCTGCAATTTTATTCTGGGGTTGTATTGCGTTGAAAAAATTAATACAAGTACTTTCATATGTTTTTTGCACCCAGGTAACGAGGCACGTCAATAAACAAATCACAAAAAGATAGGGAAGAAATGTCAGGACGTTTTGTTTTCCTAACACCAGTTTTGTTAACTCTCGGTCTATGACTTACTACACCTTATTCCTTGGGTCTTTTGGTCTGAAATTTTTACCAGACATTTGTCATTGTGTGAATTGAGTTTTGGCTTGGGTTTGAGCCCAAAATTCGTCCCACAAGATTCACAATAAATTTTTTATTCATCACTGTCAGGACTAAAAGGAAAGTTCGTTTGTGTGTGAAACTATTTGATTTTTTTCTAGGTGAATACTCATCCGTTTGACCTGAAATTTGTCACGTTTTGTCGCAAATTCAATCGAGATTTAGATAAGGGATAGAAAGATCAACACAAAAAGTTTTTTAATGGTTCACTATTTACCAAGAGCTACATCTAATCCTCATAAACTTCTGAGAATTCCACTATGTAATCAAACACCTTGATTACACAACACACACCAAAGTGATGATCTTGAACCCATTAAGAACACACACCACCTTTGACTAACAACACCATAGATTACAGAACAACCTCTGGATCTACCCAACATTAATTCTTACAGAAATACAATAGTCAAGAGAGAAAAGGAATGATAACACCTGGTGCATTCACAAATTGAGAATGAAAAGTACAAAGCAATCCTATTCCACTTTTAGAAAGAATCCAAAGTTTGAAACAATCTTTGAAAAACTTATTTGAAAGAGATAATTTGAATCTATTGAATTCTTACTTGAGCAATGGAGTGTCTTTTCCAGGTATCATCTGAGTCCGGAGTTCATGAAGACGAGGAGTAGAGAAGGGAGAAGAGTGCAAGGAATTCATTTGAGAGGAGAGAAGGAAGAGTAGACTGACCGATCAAGAAGGAAGAAAATTGTTTTCTTGATTTCAATCTCGTTCGAGAACAAATATTAATTTTTTTTAATTAAAAATACTCTAAAATAAGTAAAAATAGTGTATAGATTGGAACGGATTGGTTCATTCAATAAAAAAAATCTGTGGAGTGAAAATGTAAAAAATCAAAAGGATATTTAGAAGCCATATACAAACCGGTCAAACTTGTAGAAAATGGGTCAAAAAATCTAGAATACCGGTTTAAAACAGTCTTTTTAAATTTTTCAAAAATTTTAAATTTATTATAACTTATTGTAAAACCAAATAAAATAGATTATTTAATAAGGATTATAAATAGATATAAATTATTTAAATAAGTGTTATTAATCTTTTCTTATAAGACATGAATCTACTCAAACCTTCCACCCTTAATTTTCCCGTTATACAGTTGTTTACGTGAAGCATTAACACGTTCTCCAGTTACAAAATTACTTACTTCATAATACAAGCTACATGTTTAATAATGGAAATATTCTTTAAGATTTTTTTTTTAATTACTATTGTTGCCGGTGAGAATTGTTTACACTGTTACATACACTAATAATAATTTAGGGTGATAGTAAACAATAAAAGCATACTCTTCACACTTTCATAAATTAATATTTTATTGATTTTTATTTTACTTTTAATTTAAAATATTATTATATTATTATAAGTAATGTTAAATATATGTTTTTTACACTGCTAAGCTAAGAAGAACTTCCACTTTAATCACTTTTAACCTGAACAAGTTTTCACTCCTTGACAATTTTATGTATTGGAATAGAGAAAAATAAAAGTTATGTGGGTATTTTTTTTATCAACAAATAATAAATAAAATATTTTTAGAGTGTCTTAATTTTTATAGATAAAATGATTATGTTTAACCTGTTTAACACCTTATCTATATAAATCCAATGAATTCTACATATCAATAAACTAATCTTCAAGAATTTATAAAATAGATCACATCAAAATAATTTAACAATCCTCAAATTATTTTTCGAAGTCCTTATAACCAAACTTCTATAAAAAAAAAAAAAAACAAAACACAATACACACAAAACATCATTAAAACAATAGAAAACATAGGTAAATCCTAAAGTAATGTATAATAGTCCTAAAAATAAAAAAAAGTCATAGTTGACCTAATGTGTTGTATTTGTTGTTGAGATTGGGAAGGATCATTGGTTGGCTAGTATCTACCCAGTTAGTCCAATCGTATAAAATCATTAGGTCGAAACAAAAAGGTGATGGTTCACCATTCTCATTGTTCTACTCGTGCAAAATATTTTTTTTTATACAATTTTGGACAGTTATGATGTAAAGACGTTGCAACCTATAAACTTAAATTTTATGCATCAACATAATAACCAAAAGGACTTCATAATCATAGAGTGGAGCTAGTTTCACAGCATAGTTTGAGAACAAAAGACACTTTGAACTTTGGAACCAAAATTGACAGGGCAACCGAATTAGGTGTTGGTGAGTCTGCTCAACTGCCCTCAAAATCTTTTCTTCCATTTTTATAATTCCATTCTCCAATGAATTATTGAGACATTTTTGTCAAAAACCTGAAATTTAAGCAAACAAACTTTACTTACACTCTCTAATCTTGCACAAAAGGAAATTAACCTTCAAGGAAGTACAAATGGAGCTTCAAAAAGGGCCTTTCTTGCTTTGAGATTTACTCATGTATATAATCCTCTAACAACTCCTTACAAATTAATCATCATATACTTTAACCACAACTACTTCATCTATATTTGCTCTAGAGGGAAATCATTTACATATATATAGTGCAAAGGTCCCCTCCATTTAAGCCACTGTTGTTGCTGCTAGAGATATGGAAGTTTCAAGTCTTCAAAAGTTGGTGAAGACAGCACCATCTAAAGCATTGGTCATCAGAATCAATCTGTTCTGTCTTGCCATCTTTCTGGTTGTTTATGCAGCCCTTCTTCTCCAACCATCTTCTTCTGTCTACTTTGAAAATGCAGCCTCCCTTGTTAGGTGCTCCTTGAGGGAGTGCCATCACAAGGTAAGGTGAGCCTACTCTAATGGCATAGTCCTTTCTTTTTCTTCTTCTTCCTCTTCCCCTCTTGCTTCTTTTATAGACCAAAACCAATGTTTTTTCATATTGAACAAAGTCTTCTTAAAGAAAAAGGTTTTTTTCACATTAAATGAAGTCAATTTTATGGTTCAAGCAGCTTCAATCATGTCACTTTCTTTCAGTGTTTATAAATATGCAAGTGTTTGTGTGTGTATTTCATAACTTGTATGAGATATTGAAACTCATAGGAAGAAAAAGGCTTAAAGATGAAAGGGGTGTTGGAGGAACCAGAGGTGAAGCAGAGGATGCCAAAGCAGAATGCGAGTAAGATAGAGGTGCCTAGCTTCTTTGGTGAAATGGGGAAAGGAGTGAAGATGGGAATGGTGAACATGCATGAAGATGATGTGAGTGAATGGAGCAGCCTTGGAGAAACAACACAGGTTTATTTCGAAAGGGTATCAGAGTTTTTCAATTGGACAGATTTGTTTCCGGAATGGATAGATGAAGAGGAAGAGAGTGATGTTCCATCATGCCCCGAGATACCAATGCCAGATTTTGCAGCATATGAAACCATGGATGTGATCATAGCCAAGTTGCCTTGCAAGTACCCTCAAGAAGGCTGGGGAAGAGATGTTTTCAGGTTTGACCAATACAATTTCAAAATTGTTTCATTTTTTCAGTAGTAGAATGTTATCTGATAAATGGTTGTGAATATATGATCACTATTTTTTAAGTGTTTAGATTCATTATTTATGTTTTTCAGGTTACAAGTTCATATGATTGTGGCGAATTTGGTGGTGAAGAAAGGGAAGAAGGATTGGAATTGGAAGACAAAGGTGGTTTTGTGGAGCAAGTGTAGGCCAATGATGGAGCTGTTTAGGTGCAAGGATTTGGTTAAGCAGGAAAATGAATGGTGGTATTATGAGGTTGATGTAAAGTGGTTGGAGCAGAAGGTATCTTTGCCTGTTGGGTCATGTAATTTGGCTCTGCCTCTGTGGGAACAAGGTATGCTTAGTTGCTTACATTTTCATCAAAAACTCATATGGTTGTTTATGTTACTTTTCCTCAAGTGGGTGGGAATTAATTAATAAGCTAAAAAATTATAATTTGAAAATTAATGAGTATTAATTAAGCTACTAGCAACTTTTTTAAACATAAGGAAATATTCAAAAAAATAAAAATAAAAAATAACAAAATTTAAAAAGTTCGCGCCAGGTAGGGGTCGAACCTACGACTTTCTGCTTAGGAAACAGACGCTCTATCCACTGAGCTACAGGCGCTTGCTTGGTATATGGTGACAAAATAAAAAGTATATTTTATCATTTGTTTTCTTAACTTTGCAGGTGAAGGTTTTTGAGTTAGGTGATATCTCACATCAAGCATAGCTAACAGCTTAAAATTGTTTTTCAAGACATGAATATCAACAAAGACCATCAACTACACCTTTTCCAAATTATTTTTATTTATCCCCTTGAAGCAAGGTTGTGTTATAGTAGCATTTCTGTTAAAATGAAGATACATTTTATAGTATTATAAACAATTTTATTCCATTTCTTTTATTTATTACATGTATTGTTTTATTTTACTTTTTTCTTCATATATCTTTCTCCTTTCCACCTCAATTTATCCCAAACTGGGGTCAAAATTATAGAGACTTTTTTTCTCGTACAAATTCATGGGAGTAGGAAAATTATATATATATATATATATGAAGTTTTCTGAAAGCAAATAAATAAAGTTTGATACGTTTGAGGAGTTTGCATGGAAATTGAAAACGTGTTAATATTTTATTGGTGAGTTTGCTAATAATTATATCTTAAAGATGAAGCTATCTCTCTGTTAATCTTAAAGAATCATTAGCAATGTGAAATATACAGTCCAACCGTTAATCATATTCTGTGCAGCTTCTTCTGGAAAATTGTTCTTTTTCTGTGTAAACCATATTTTATTAGACATCACTAACAACTTCGATGGCTACCTCAGTTTTAATTTCTTCCAAAAACTCATGCTATATATTATATATGAAAGCTAAAGCGTAACTAATTAACTTTGATTTGAAGGGAAAGGGTTTCTTGAAACACAATTTTTTTTCGTAAGAATGCAAATTGAAGAAGATATTATAATTAACAAAGATTTTTTTAAAACATTTTTTTAATTTGAGCTTGTGAATTTTGGTTGCAATTTTCAGGAATCGACAAGGTGTACGACACGTCGAACCTGGAACAGAGCGTTCAGAGCGAAGCTCGAGCGAAACGCGAGGCCTACGCAACGGTTCTTCACTCGTCGGAAGGCTACGTTTGCGGCGCAATAATGCTGGCGCAGACGCTCCTCCGTACCGGAACCAAACGCGACCTGGTGCTCCTCCTCGACAGCTCCATCTCCGCCGTCAAGCGCCGCGCCCTCGAGCTCTCCGGCTGGAAGATCCGAGTCATCACCCGGATCCGGAACCCGCGGGCCGAGAACGGCACCTACAACGAGTACAACTACAGCAAGTTCCGGTTGTGGCAGCTGACGGAGTACGAGAGGGTGATCTTCATCGACGCCGACATCATCGTCCTCCGCAGCCTCGACATCCTCTTCCATTTCCCCCAGTTGTCTGCCACCGGTAACGACCAGTCCATTTTCAACTCCGGCATCATGGTTCTCGAACCTTCCAACTGCACCTTCGATGTTCTCATGTCGCGCCGCCACGATGTCGTCTCCTACAACGGGTACGAAGTTTCTGGCGTTGTTTTCCCGCGTAAATCTTAAACTAACACATTTTTTATGATTTTGTTTACTGTTATAATCAGTAACTACGTAACAAGAAGATTTTGAGTATAATAGTTAAAATGTAAAAACTATATCAATATCAAGATCAGATAATTTATTTCATTTTTAATTTTAACATTTATTTTCAAAATTATTTGAATTTTTTTAATCAGGTCTTTAAATTGAAAAGAATTACTAGGAGCATTTTTCAATAAAGATATTTCTTTAACGATAAAAAAACACCTTTTTAAAGTTAATTTTGTTATATATTTAATTACTCATTTTAAAAGAAACATTACACATTCAGCAGCACTTACAATTTATTTTTCAATCCCTATACTTCAAAATATTCTACTGTATTTCATTTTGATATGTTTTATTCATTACATAAACTAATTTTAATTTTTTTAATCTCTGCCACGTTAGCCTTTAAAAATAAAAAGGAGATTTAAAATAATATATAAATACCAAAATAAATTATTTTTTACTATATAAACCAGAAAGATGGGTTTATATTTAAGTATAGAGACAAGAAGATTAATTAATCATCATAAGATAAATGAGTAGCCATAAAATAATATAAAACAGATATTTGGCTTTGTAAAACAGTAGTTATAGTTTATAAACAATTTGTAACATGTATGTAATGATATATTTATATTAATATTTTTTATATCATTTAATTATAAATTTATTTTTAAACCTATTACATGAGTTTAATCTGTTGACTGCAGGGGAGACCAGGGTTTCCTGAACGAGATATTCGTGTGGTGGCACAGGCTTCCCCGGCGCGTGAACTTTCTGAAGAACTTCTGGGCGAACACGACGCTGGAGGCGAGTGTGAAGAACGCGATGTTCGGCGCGGAGCCTCCGAAGCTCTACGCGATCCACTACCTGGGCCTGAAGCCCTGGCACTGTTACAGGGACTACGACTGCAACTGGGACGTGGAAGATCAGAGGGTCTACGCCAGCGACGTCGCACACCGACGGTGGTGGAAGGTTCACGACTCCATGGATGAGCGGCTGCAGAGGCTCTGCCGGTTGACCCGAAAGAGAAGGACGGAGCTCAACTGGGAGAGGCGAAAGGCAGGGAAGCTAGGGTTAGCAGACATGCACTGGAAGATCAACGTGACAGATCCAAGAAGACAAGGCTCGCTTTTGATGGATTAGGGTTATACGTATAAATTAGGTTATAATTGTACAATTATACCTCCTTTTGTATTTTTCATTCTTTCGTTTTTTGTTTTTTGTTTTTGTTTTCTTCATTATCATCTTCCCTACAGAGACTTGTGCAGAGTCTTTGTGTTTTTCAGCAGTTTATTTATTAGTCACTCAATAATGGAAACATACATTATAACAAAATAACATTGCATTGCACACTCCACATATTTTATAAAACGTGGACTCATTGAAATTTGTCATTTATTTCTTGTTTGGTTCTTATAGAGCAAAATGTTAAATAGAGAATTTGTTTATTTTTATATAGGTGAGTAGAGGAAGAAAGTCTAGATAGATTATTTATTTTTCTTGTATAAAGGTTAAAGTAACCTTAAAATACTTATTATTAATATATTTTATTTATTTTTTCCGAGAAAAAAAAAATAAACTCCCACATCACAATCAACAACAATATTTTTATTTTATCTTAAGACTTTGTTTATATTTATTTTTATTAGTTAAATATGATATAAATTTATTAGAAGGAGTTGTTAAGGGTAAGTAAAAGAAAAATGTGGACGTTAAAGAATTATTAAGTAAAATGTAAAGCCAAAAAAAATATCTTTTTTGGGTGGGAAATTTTGTTTCACAACCCTTTCAACAACTCTAAACAATAAAAAATATTAAACTGAGTTATTTAATTTAAATATAAATAAATTATTGAATAAAATATCAATAAAACTGAATGTAGGATTGTGATATAAATGTATGTAGTTGGTAACATATTATCACTCTTTTACGTTACTTTTTTTCTTAGTCAAAGAAGGGTGGTTATACTTTTACGGTCAATAAAAAGAAACTCACTTAATATTTAAAAATATTAACATTAATATATGAGATCTAATGTTTAATTAGAGAAAAGTAAAGCTCTAAAAACTTAGACCAAAATAAAAAATAATAACCGTATGGAAATTTTAAAAAATTATTAAATTGTAGATTTTCTAGAATCGGAGAAAAGTTACGAGCAAGATATTAAAACTGTAAATAAAATATTAATAAGAAGATAAACTAAAAGAAAAGACTCCATGGGTTGACGCATTTATGAAGTATTATGCACCCACATGTTACAGAAACTATAATTTTAGTTATGTAGAAAGAATAAGTTCGCTCATTTTAAAATACAAAATAAAATTCAAAAGATAGTATATTAATTATTATTTTTAATTTATGTAAAAAAACTTTAATCATAAATAATAGTTATAAGATTAAAAAAAAAAGAGTTTTAATTGCGTTTTACTGTACCTAACAGTCTTAATCGCTTGACTAACATAAAATTGCGTAATTGAAGGTTTAGAGATCATCGGACGGTGGTGACCCGATCCAACGGATGACATTTTGTCTTATATGATTTGAACCCTTTCAAACCATTGGGCCAATGGCCCAATTGGAAAATCTCATTCATGCTACGTGCGCCACACGAAACCATGCCATGCCACGCTACCATTGGTTTTTCTATGATTTCTTATCTTCTGGTTAGGTATTATTAGATTTTTTTTATCCAAATAGTTTAATTTTATAGGATAATTATTCAAATAGATCAAATTTTAAAAATTATTAAAATAAATAAGTTGTAACACGACTTTATAAGATGATATGAATTTAGTCTATTTAAGCTAGTAGAAATTTAATGTAATTAAATTTTAAGTTTTAAGTAAAACCATTAACATAATTTTATTAGTTAAAATTTAATTATACTTATTTAAATTTTTCAAAATAATGTAATTTATAGTATTATTTAAATAAATAAAATTTTAAAAAATTATTAAAATAAATAAGTTGTGTAAAGTTGATACGAATTTTATAAGATGATATGATTTTAGTATATTTAAACGAGTATAAATTTGACGTAATTAAATTTCAAGTGAAATTATTAACATGATTTTAATATTATTTAAAATTTGAATAATATGATTTATCTATTTTAATAGTTTTTTAAAAATTTACTTATTTTAATAATTAACTTATAAAATTTCTTTAATTTGATAAAAGAAAATTGAAATATTAAAGTGAGTTTTAAATTTTAATCAATTCTTTATATTAGGGAACAATTCTCTATCAATTATTTAAAATTTTAATTATTTATCAATTGGATTGGATTTTGTAGGTACTCTTACTTCATTCAACTTCTTTATTTTAATTTTAATTTGTTGAATAAAACAATGCTACGTAAAAAATTAAAACTAAAATAAGTATTTTTTTTAAAACCTCCATTGAATTAAAAGATAGCAAATTGAATTCTGGGAGCAGAACAGAACATTATAGTATTTCTTGGTGATGTGTTGATTATGACGTTTGATTCCTCAGTTAATTTTGTGTCTGCTAATACATTTAATAGTGTCACACGTTCACACCTAATAATTAATGTGCATTCATTTTCTTTTACTTTCTCAACATTTTAACATGCAATATTACAAATGAAACGATGAGATAAAAAACACACACACACGTGATTTTCTTGCATAAATAAATACAATATTTTTAAAATTTCGGAATTATGTTGATTCAATTATAAACAGAGATGAAAGTAAAACTAAAGTTCATAAAGTATATTTTACAGATTTAGTATCAAATTGATTAAAACAAAAATATGCAACATCTTCATTCAAATAAGATAGTTGATTCAATTATTTACTATAATAATGTAAAATCTAAAATATTAATTTAAAAGAAATTGCGATTAATTATAGTTTTTGGTATAATAATAAAAATTTGATGTAACATATTTTTCTTGCTATATGCATATATAATACATATATAAAATGTTATGCATATACATATACTAATTTTGAAGTCTTGATAATTAGAATGAGTTTCGTAAATAATACATTTGAAAATTTAGATATTTTAATTAATTTATTGTATTTAAAATATTTGTTAGAGTAAAAAGATAATTATTATTCATTAAAATTTTAAAGTGAATATCTTACATTTATTATATTGCTAATATTCTTATCTGTTATACATTTTTTAATTTATTTCTGAAAAAAAAAATTTATTCATTGAAATACAACAACTGCATTAAATATATATATTTTAAATACTATGACATATCTCACAGATTTGTGTTTTAATTTTTTATATTTACGATTAATTAGATAAATAAAATATGTTCAATTTTAAATATTTGAATTATTAAAATATACGTTAGATAAAAAATTATACAATTCAAAAAATTATTTATTAAACTAATATTTTACACTAAATTTTTAAATTTTATTTTTTTATCAAAATATATTATTTTTTTATCGTGATAATATTATTTATTTATTTGAACATACTAAATACATCCCTACAAGACAATCATGAAATAGAAACCAATTTATAGAAACCAAAATAATTAGTTGCAATAGTAACTAAATTAGAGACCATTTTAGAAACTAAAACAAAAATTAGTTTCTATTATTTTCTATTATTATTAAATAGTTTCTAAATTGGTATCTAATTAGCAACCAAAGTTTTTGCTACCAAATAATTGGTAGCAAAAACTTTGGTTGCTAATTAGATACCAATTTAGAAACTATTTAATAATAATAAAAAATAATAGAAACTAATTTAGAAACCAATTTTTCTTTCAGTTTCTAAAATGGTCCCTATTTTAGTTTAACTAATTATTTTGGTTTCTAAAAATTGGTTTCTATTTCATGATTTTCTTGTAGTGATTACATCAATTTTACCTATACTTTGCACAATGTTCCAACAACCTTCTTTTAGAATATATATATATATATATATATATATATATATATATATATATATATATATATATATAAAGACATGTGTTAGAGTAGAAATAATATAATTCAAATAATTACTCATATATAAGTATTAAGATATTAATATTTATTACTGCTTTTATGTAATATTATTTATTTGACCACTTCAAATCCTATTCTAAATGGGGGAAATAGATACTTCTAAACTTGTTTTTTTTTACATGTATTTAGATGGCTTATGTAAGCAACTAAATTATTTGTTTAAAGTTGTGAAACAGGTGTCAGATTTTTTTGGTAGATGACAAGTGTGATGTTTGAAATTTAGAAAAAGAAGAAAGAGAGTACAGAGTGGACCTTGAATGTTTAGTTTGTGTGACAAGGTAGGCTTCATTCTTCTTGACCCTTTCCTCTTCTTTTCATCACTTCTTCTAAATTTAGCTCCAACTTTTTCTCATTCTAATTTTGATTCCTCATACTTTTTCATTGATCATTAATATGTCTCAATTCTCAATCATCAGTTTTGTTTCTGCTTAATCCGGGTATTTTCCCTCTCCTTCTCTTTTCTCTTCTTTCTCTTTTGCTTTCTCTTCTTCCTTCTTTTTCAAACCACCATCTTATTTGCTTAATCTGTTTTCATACCCTTCTTGGCCCCTCAATTCATCTATCCACTCTTTGCATGAACACTGTTTCAAAAATTCATCTTTTTTATAAACACATGCAGTCATGTCATATCATAATAACTTTTTTTGGTTTGCAAAGTTTGGATTAATGTTTTTCTGTATCTGGGGTTGGATATAATCAAGAGAGGAAACTACAAAGCTTAGGGATATATGATATATTGATATCTATTGTCTTTTCCTTAAGCTTTTGTTTCTGTTTCTCTCCATTGGCATGTACATATACCAGAAGAGTTTTCAAATTTCATCAACCCAGTTAAAAATTGGCGAACTTGTGTGGATGCATGGTAATTACTACTTGAAATGTTAGTTTTTGTGCACCTGGGTGTTCTTTCTTTTATAGCTTTGTTCACGTGATTGTAATTTTTTATTTCAATGTCAACGTGTATGAAAAAGGAGGATCTTTTAGCTTTTCATGCATCATGAGATTCTGTATTTTTTTTATCATTGGTTGATGATGTTCAAGCACAATTGAAAAAGTGTATTAAATGGTACATATGGAAATCAATTATCATTTTATTACTTCTCTAGATGCTGTCATCCCCCTTAAATTTGAAAGCTCTACATGGTCATGTTTTATTCTGATTCTAATTGAGTTTACTGAAAAAGGTTATACATGCAGCAACAATTTCCATTTTTTTACTGATTGAATCTTTATTATTTGCCTTTTAGATGCCTTTAACTCTTCCAGATGCTTCTAACTAATGGAGGAAGTTGAAGACAAGCCACCCTCAGAACCATCTATAATAAGGGCTGAGCAGAAGCCACAGGCAGAAACCCCTGAAGAGAACACTGAGGCGATGAATCCACCCAATAATCAGCCTTCCATTGAAGTTTTGGATAGCCAACATAGTAATAATAACAGTAGAATGGAGTCTGGCCCTCGTTTTCCCATGGAGTTCTCTGACTCAGAAGTGTCCCTGAATGCTTCTAGCCATCAAACTATAGCACAAGTTGTACATCTTCCCACAGGTGATTCAGCTTCTACTCCTGAAGCTACAGTTCATGGAACAGAAGAAAGCCACCAAGGGGCCAAGGCTGCAGATTCTGAACCAGGAGCTTTAGAAGAAGGTATCTTCAACAGGCAGGAGGAAGGCGTTTCTGCTGTCACTGCTAGCAGTGATGTTGATAATCTGATGAATCCCTCAACATCATATTCTGAAAGAAAAGAGTTGCAGACTGGCCCCATAGAACTAATTACAGACTCACCTCAAACCATGGTTGCTGATGTTGCCATAGATAATTCAGCTTCAACCTCAAAAGTTGTAAAGGAACAAAGCAACCAAGGAGCCATGCCTGCAAATTCGGAAGCCGGAGCATTAGAAGATATGTCAAATAGGCAACAGGATGGTGGTTCTAGTGTCTGTGCTGGCAGTGATGCTGAAAATCAGAAAGAGTTGCAGAATGACCACAAAGAACTAAAGATTAATTCACCTCAAACAATGGATACTGATGTTCTTGTGGGAGCTGTTGATGACTCTTCAGAAAAAATAGAGTCGCAAAATGATCACAAAGAGCTAAAGATTGAACTGCCTCAAACCAAGATAGCTGATGTGTCTGTGGAAGCTGTTGACTCACCTGCTGCCAGTGATCAAAAGGCTTCCTCTTCTGAAGAAATAGAGTTGCAGAACGACCAGAAAGAACAAAACACAGATCCGTCTCAAACCAATACTTTGAGAGCTGATGATCAACTATCTGCCAGTGATGATAGTCTGATAAAACTCTTGGATCCCTCTTCTGAAAAAATAGAGTTGCAGAATGACCAGACAAATCAGAAGACAGATCCATCTCAAACCAATGTTACTGATACTTCTGTGGGAGCCGTTGACTCACCCACTTATGCCAAGAAGATGGCTGCAAGAAGAAGCCATATTGATACAGCTGCTCCATTTGAATCTGTCAAGGAAGCTGTTTCAAAGTTTGGAGGCATTGTGGATTGGAAGGCTCATAGAATCCAGACAGTGGAGGTATATATGTCTTCCATTTACTTAAATTTTGCAACTCTATTACTTCTTCCTGAGGAAAGAGTTCTATTGAAGGTTTCCCTTGCTTTTTAAAGATAACAAACAACTAGAAAAATGACAAGATATGAGTAAATGGGATGAGAATAACGACCTCCCTACTGTTTTGGTTGTCAACTGCTGTTATAAATGTTAAAAAGCAATTACCAATGCTGAAATGTTGCTTTGGTGACTTTTTTCTTGTCTATGTTAACGATAACAACAAGAAACTATTATCTGCTGAATCAAGCCACAACTTCATATAGCAGATTTTATTCATCAATTGTCAATGACCAGAGTGTATTCTATATCTCCTTTTTGTGAAAAATATCATGATATAAAGTTCACATTTTGAAGTATATTTTGATATAAAGTTGCTTGTCTTCCATGCTTGCTTCTTCTTGCCAACAATGAAAGATAAATTATTGATTCATCACCATTATACTTTGTCAAAAACCAAATAACTTTCTTCAAAGCTGGAAGACAATTTATTTATACTAATGAGTAATGACTGTGGTAGTTTTTTTTTTATATAAAAACTTTCAATTATATAACTTGACATCTCAACTAGACTGACACCTCAAGTAACAACAATCACAGTGACTATGGTAGCTTCATCAGCTGGAAAATGGCTTCTAACTTCAATTTTTTTTCTGATATTCAGAGACGCAAACATGTAGAACATGAACATGAAAAGGCACAGCAGCTGATCCCGGACTTCAGAAAAAAAGCCGAGGCTGCAGAGAAAGCAAAAATGCAAGTACTGCAGGAGCTGGATACCACTAAGAGACTAATAGAAGAGCTCAAACTTAACCTAGAGAGGGCTCAAACAGAAGAGCGTCAAGCAAGACAGGACTCAGAACTTGCAAAGCTGAGAGTGGAAGAGATGGAGCAAGGTATTGCAGATGACTCTAGTGTTGCAGCCAAGGCACAGCTTGAGGTAGCTAGAGCTAGGTATGCATCAGCTATCACAGAGTTAACATCAATAAAAGAAGAGTTGGATGCATTGCGTGGAGAATATGCATCCTTAGTTGATGAAAAAGAGGAAGCTGTCAAGAAATCTGAAGAGGCTGTTGCTTCATCAAAGCAAGTGGAGAAGACAGTGGAAGACTTGACTATTGAGCTGATTGCAACAAAGGAGGCACTGGAAACTGCACATGCTGCACACATGGAAGCAGAGGAACAGAGAATAGGGACAGTCATGGCAAGAGATCAGGATTGTCTCAGTTGGGAGAAGGAACTGAAACAGGCAGAAGAAGAACTCCAGAGTCTCAACCAGAAAATTTTGTCTGCTAAGGACCTCAAATCTAAACTGAACATTGCCTCAGCTTTGCTGCTTGATTTGAAAGCTGAGTTAAATCTTTATATGGAATCAAAGGCTGACCCAGAAGGTGAAGGAGAAGGAGAAGGAGTCTCCAAAAAGAAGACACACAGTGAAATACAGGAAGCAGTTGCATCTGCCAAAAAGGAACTTGAGGAAGTGAAGCTCAACATAGAGAAAGCTACCACTGAGATAAATTACTTAAGGGTGGCTGCAGCTTCCTTAAAATCAGAACTTGAAAATGAGAAATCATGTTTTGCCTCCATCAGGCAGAGAGAGGGAATGGCCTCCATCACAGCTGCATCTCTTGAAGCTGAACTGCAGAACACTATATCAGAAACGGTTTTGGTACAGATGAAGGAAAAGGAAGGCAGAGAGAAAATTGCTGTGCTGCCAAAGAAACTACAGCAAGAAGTTGAAGAGAATAATCAGGCCAAGTTGCTTGCTCAAGCAGCTCGTGAAGAGTTGCAGAGAGTAAAGGAGGAGGCTGAACAAGTAAAGGCAAGTGCAAGCACCATGCAAAGCAAATTACTAGCAGCTCAAAAGGAGATAGAAGCTGCAAGAGCTTCTGAAAGGTTGGCAATAGCAGCAACCAAAGCATTGCAAGAGAGTGAGGCATCACCTATGAACAACAGTGAAGTGGATTCATCCACTTGGGTGACCCTTTCGGTGGAGGAGTACTATAATCTCAGCAAACAAGCACATGATGCAGAAAAAGAATCCAACATGAGGGTTGCAACAGCAAATTCTGAAATTGAGACAGCCAAGAAGTCTGAATTGAAAACCTTGGAGAGGTTGAATAGTGTGAGTAGAGAAATGGCTGCTAGAAGGGAATCTCTTAAGATCGCCATGGAGAAAGCTGAAAAGGCAAGGGAGGGAAAATTAGGTGTAGAACAAGAACTAAGAAAGTGGAGGTCTGATCATGAACAACGAAGAAAGGCTGGTGCATTAGGCCAAGAATCGGCTAAGCATCAAAGTAGTAAAAGTGCAGGAGCTAGTTTTGAAAGACACAAGGAACCAAACAGTTTAGAAAAACCTCATCGTGTACCTATTCCTCTTCGTTACTTCTCCAGTTCAAAGTCTTATGTCCATTCAAACAGTGGAGCTGTGCCATCAACAGATGCAAAAACCGGAAAGAAGAAAAAGAAATCATTTTTCCCATGGGTTTTGATGTTCTTTGGGAAGAAAAAGTCGCACACAACACATTCAGGGTAAAATCCATTTTGGAAAATGCATGCATTGTGATGCTCCAGTTATCTGAACATGTGACCCTTTTGGAGATTATTCAAAACTGAATCATACTTTGTACATGTTAGTTATTGCTGTATGTATGGTTGATTCATCTCTCTTTGAGGATTGTGAATGGTCTCCAACTCACCGATTTATGACAACATAAATATAAGCTCTTCATCACAGGTGAGAAAACAAAAATAAGATCATTCTTTACTGTGTATAGGCTTCTGTTCTGATATATTGAACTCAGCTTTTGTAAAGTTATGTATCAAAATTTTTGAGTTTGAGATTTGAATATGAATGGGTGAACATGTCATTCAATTTAGCTGCTAAAACTAAGAGAGATTCTAAGGCTGCGTTTGAAAAGATGTTTTACAGAATTGGTGTTACTTTGAACTTATCAATCGTTTTGATTTATTTATCACTAAATCTGTGGGGTATATATACCATCTAAAGATGCATCGGTTAGTTTTAATGACAAATATGAATTAATTCCCTATATCTGAAATTTCTAAATTTTTTTTTTTAATTTTATTGATTTTTTTATTCTATAAAAACTCTCATAGATATTATTAACTATAAATTTAGCATGTACGATAAACAAGTTAGTAAAAGATGTTAATTTCCATATAAACAGTACTGAATAAAGTTTAGATGCAAAATACAGAAGTTACTATGTTATAAAGCATAATGTAATTTTTATTTCATAACGAGATATTTATTTTGTCCCTTTCTTTAAACGAACTAAATGATATATTTGTTGGATTTGGAAGTAAAACAAGATAATTAATTGCGTGGATATTATTAATGTAACTAAAATATTAATGAAAAAGTAGATTTATTATATTTTTTAATATTTCTAGACATGATCTACAATATCTCATACATGTAAGGGAGAGATTTGAAAAAATAAATACTTGTACGTTAGCTTTGATAAAAATATATTAATTACTTTGAAAAATAATATTAATTATTATTTAAATAACACAAATAAATTACGTTAAACTACTACTTGTACCTTTACTTTTGATAGGAAAATAAATACGTCTGCACCCTTTACTTTATATTTATGAGGATGAAAAATTAAAATATTTTGTGAATAATATATTTTAAAATTTATTTATTTTATTATATTTATTATTGAATGTACGTTAAAGTGAAAATTACATAATTCAAAAAAAAATATCTGTTAAATTTTTAAAGAAAATATCTAGTATTTATCGAATCGTTAGCATTTTAATACAACTTTTATATATAAAAAAAAGAACATTAGTTTAATATCAAAATAATATTTATTAATTATTTAAACACAATAAATATATTACATTGAAATATGACTTCCATCTTGTTTGAAAAAAAAAATGTTACAATTTAACATAATCAATCTATTCTATGTACGGAATTTTAGATCAATCAACACGGATAGGTTTATATTGTTTTAAGAAATAACATGCTAATAGTTTTATTTTATGAAAAGTAATTCTTACCAATTTAACGTTGAGTTATTATTAATAATTATTTTAATTCTTTTCATGAAATTTGTAAAAAATGATGGTAAAATTATAATTAAATAAGTTTGTTTTTATGATTTTCAAAAGCGTACATAACAATCATGCTTTTCTACGCCAAAAATTAGTTCATAGTTGAAGATTAATCCTTTCAAAGTGACAAATATTTTTTTCCTCGTTCAACAAATATTTTTTAAAGTTAATATTGACTATGAAACACTAAATAATTTCACAAACGTGGTATATATGAGAGAAAATTTTAATTTAGTGGTGAATTTGTAATAATGTTCTATATATGAAACACTTTTGTTGAAGACTACCAATTGATTCATGTTGTCAGTGAGTTTTAATGTAAATGAACATGTTTATATAAATTTTCTCGATATGGTTATCTCATTTATTTGTTTAATTGTTGAGAGAGCTTTGGATTTTGAATAGTTTTTGTTAGAATGAAGTTAATTTTTATAAAGAAAGCGTTTTAAAAAAATACACTCTACTGTTTATAAGTATAAAATAAGAAATAAGTTAAAAGTGTAGCCATAAACTGGAAGATAAATGGTTCCACATTTTGACTTGTTTCTCTTAACACGCTATAAATTGCCTAATTTCACATAGTTTAAACCAAAGAA
Organism: Phaseolus vulgaris; assembly: GCF_051622355.1. Lineage (NCBI taxonomy): Eukaryota > Viridiplantae > Streptophyta > Magnoliopsida > Fabales > Fabaceae > Phaseolus > Phaseolus vulgaris. The sequence continues at coordinate 3,091,446 of NC_143498.1, forward strand.
GGGAAAAGATATACATAGGGGCAAATAGAGATGAAATTTGGCTTAACTAAAAAGACAATGGTGGACATCAATGCTCACATAATCATCCCGGTAATGCCAATCAACCGTTTTAACAACTGTTAACTAACTGAAACTCAATTTCGTAAAAAGTGAGAGTTGAATTACTATTGCAAATTCAGTTTGTAAATTTATTTTTGTACCTAATTTAAATTTGCAAACAATATTTTGTGGTCGTTTTCACTACAATTTGAACGTAATCATATTAGTTATTAGAAGCTTTAATGGAAGATGTATTAACGAAAAATAGTGATTTGATACTCAATAGTCTCACTTCAAACTAATTTATCTACTACAGGTTTTAATTTATTTATTTATTACAGGCTTTAATGGCTTTGTATATTTGTTACATAAAAAATAATGATCATAAATCGATATCAAGGTGTAGACACAGGATGTAAAATAGCAACAATCATTGAGCCGATAACTTATGGCAAAAAGAAAAGTGGTTGCAAATAATGCATGATGAACTATTTTCGAACATAAAACATTCAATCAGAATGCAATAAAGACATGACCGATTTGCAGAACAGTGTAAATATAGTTGTATTCAGAACTACATTTTAAAATCATGAACCACCTACAACCTTAGTAATGATGATCCTTGTATTACCTGAAGATATATAATTATATTCCTCAAACGTTGATGCTATCTATTTTGGTTGACTGCATCAAACGATAATTCTCGCAATCTTAAGTAGTTGAAAGCATCTCAGCTCACAGCTTGGAAGGCTTTGGGAAGATATCCGGAGTAAATTTCTGAGCAGCACTCAAACTCCCCTTAATCTTCATCGCACCCCTACATTCATTCGCCACCACATGAAGCACATGGATGTATTAACAAAGAAGAAAAAAACAACGAAATTTTTTTTTGGAAGGAAAATATCCATTGAAAAGTTGAACCTCATGAAAGCAATCTGCGGATTCATCTTTCCCAAGGCAACCTTAACAAAGTCCTCATCCTTGAATGAAAAAGATGCATCAGGTTTTCCTCCTTCGTATGGCCCTAAATACACACAACCCAATAAATACTCATACAGGATAGTATTGTCAGAGAACGCAATAAAATTTAGCCAAATTAAGTAGAATTGTAGAAATACAACTCTAAAAAACATCTGATCTCTAGCAAAGTTGTAGAAACTATTGATTAATCTCTGGCTGCCAAGAAAATTTAGCGTGCATTGAAGAGGCCAGGGTAGAAAAGCTGTTTAGTTAGCTTTAGACAATTTAAATGTAGTATTTTAGATATTTTCAGTTCTATTCCTTAATTAAAATTAAAGTATTATTGCCATAATTCGCACAATAAATTCATTTCAAAAAAATTCACAATGACAATTTAGCAATTCACATATAAAAAATTTCACAATGACAATTTAGCAATTCACAATGACAATTTTACACGGGAATAGACTATTTACACAAATAAAATTTTAACGCTCTAACAAGTTCAGATAATGTACTAAGTTCTGTCTACTCTAGCTACTAAGCGCAAGATTTTGGCAGCAAGCCTTGATACTGATCACAAAAGATGAGAGGAAAATTCTAAAATCCTGATCTACCTCTGTAACACACAGGGCCCTAGCGTAAAGGTGAAACAGTGCGTTTGAACGAGTTTCTCAAAGAATTTCCAAGAGAGAAAAATAAAAAGAAAAATTGAAATTACACAGGTTAATCTGTAGAAGTTTTCTCTTCTTTAATTTGTGTAAAAGTTAATTCGTTAGCTTCTGGAGAATCTCTTTTAATTTTTTTTTCGTATTTTTCTCTACCAGAAGTTTTATAGTTTGTTAAGCTTCTAGTTTCACCATACTCAGTACGGTGAATACTGTATATTGCTCATCATTGAGATTACAATACATTACATGCATAGCAGCAACATTCAGAGAGTGAATTCAAAGGTTCATCATCACGATTCCCGAGACACGTGACGTCTTCGATTGCAATTCACATCGAAAACCTAAGTATGAACAAAAAAAATTGAAAAGTGAAAAAGAAGAGAAGGAAGCTTGCTAACCTTTGGTGACCTCTCCTTTCTTGAGGTTAACGGTGTAGACGACCTCATCGAATCCAAGTTTCTACATATCGAAGCCATTCAATAAGACCGATAATGTAATTCAAAACAATTAGGTTAAACGAAGAGTGAGAAGAAGGAAGAAAGAAGGTTACCTTCGGAGCAATGTGAAACTGATAAACGAGTCCAATTTTTTCCGTGAGCTGTTTGCCTGCGTCAGTGGCGAAGTGCTGCTTCATCTGCTCCATAATCGCGTCGGATTTGAGGTTCGAAGAATCCGCCATGGCTTCGCGTCGCAACAATCAAACGAAACCTACCAGTTCTGGTTTGTTGAGTTCGCGTGTGTAGGTTGGAGGAGTGGGACCGGCACCATCTGATTTCAACTTTCCAGTAACTTCCACATTTATAATCCTCTATCTGTTTCGTTACGTTACGTTACGGTGTTGTGCATTTAAAGAATTAGATAGAACAGTTGTTGGACTCTGTTGTAAGAATAGGATGAGAATGGGTTCGCGATGAGGCCCATTTATCTCACGCGTTTCACCCATTTTCTTTCTGCACCTCCATATTTTCTTATACACTTCCAAATTTTGGTGAAAAGTCTAATTTATTCTTAGAAATTATATTTCGAATTATAAAATTCAAAAGATATTTTCTGAATTCTCAAATACCTTCTAAACTCTACATTTCAAAATGTAAAATTATAGAGTTCAAAATATAGTTTAAGACGTAAAAATTAATTTTTAAGATTCTAAAATTTAAAATATAATTTATATTTAAACTATAGAGTTCAAAAGATATTTTATGAATTATTAAATACCTTCTAAATTAGAATATAAAATTACATTTTGTAAAACTTGAAAGATATTTTTTAAATTCTCAAATACATTCAAAAATCTATAATTCAAAATATAAAATTATATTTCAAATTTTACAATTTAAAAAAAATTGAAATTAAAAAAATTATGAAGGTGCAAGGAGACACTACGAAGGTGCTTGAAGACTGTATGGAGGTGTTGGAAGAGAGTAGGGAGGTGTTGGAAGAGAGTAGGGAGGTGCAGGAAGTAAACGCCGTGTTTCAATATATGGATAAGATAGATCCATACTCTGCTCTTATTACATAAGGCTTCTCTTCGTTTTTTTTTATACATTTTAATATTTTTGGTTTAAATTAAATTATTACTATAAAAATGCTTTATATTAATATATATTATCCACTCTTAATACTGTAAATTGAACCTCAAAATTTGAAGAGTGAGATTTGTATCATCTTCACTCAATTAATTAACGATTATCTTTTTTTTTTTACTAAGAGATGTATTTCACACATGGTTTTAGAAATAATAAAAGGTATACATTTCAAACTATCAACTTTTAACCATTTATTTTCTCAATTAAAAATAATATTATATCAAAATAATGCGAAAACAAATACTTGGAAAAATTTCCTGGAGAAATAAATAAAATAAAAATTGAATACTTGACCAGAAACAGTTGTTGTGAAGAATTTTAAATCATATAAAGAGGGTTGAATATATTTTTAAATATTTTTCAAACTTTTTTGCAAGAGAGAGATGGTGTCATATGAAGTTTAGTATTGAGAAAGAGATTAATGAGATTTAAGGTTTGTTATGTTTAAAGGCAACTTTGACTTACCACATGATATTATTTTACTAACTTTTTTAATTAATCACACAAGTATTTTTTGGAAAGTTTTTTTGGATTTGAAAAACAAATTTTAAGTATAAAAAGAATATGTTTTGATGATGATATTTTAAAGTTGTTGATGTTAGAAGAAGTATTTTCTATATTATACCTTTCATTGCATTTGTATAAGAATCTTACAATCAAAGTACTCACAAGAGTTTCAATTTAGCACACATTGAATCCTAAAATTAACAACAACAAAAATTGTTTTTGAAAAAATTGTTTCTTTTAATCTATTAAGGTTTTATGATGTTCATTTAAATATCAATGCAATATACATCATTGATTCTCTTTTATCAAAATTTAAATATAACAAATGAGGTGTAGCTTTGAAAAACTAGAACTCTTGAAAGATAATACAAGATGTTCAAAATGAAGGACAATGAAAGTGTAGGCAAAATGTTTGTCAGATTTTAAAGTAGGTTCAAAATGAAGGACAATAAAAGTGTAGGTGAAATAATTGTTAGATTTCAAACTCATAAATAGGCATCAGAAAAGCATGGGGTGTAATACCCCAAAGTTCAACACAATAACTTGCTAAAAATGTATAAATCAGTGTCAGTGCAGAGGACAAGATGACGATGCTGCAAATGTCACTGTGTCAATGTAAATAAAATTAAAGAATGTAAACTTTTTATTTTTGCAATGGTTTCAAAAATATAAAACTGACTCTCATTAGCAATATTATGGGAAAAAAACACAAAGGTAAATGAAGATAAACATAAGTATATTATTTAGGAGCTTAAAAGAGAATGAACAAAGATAGATAAATAATTTAGAAGTGTTATTTGGGAGAGTGGTCCTCATAAGTCTCAGAACATTGTTAGAACACTGGTCCCCATTAACAAAATTTTCAAAACATTGCCAGAAGAGACAGTACAAGGAGAAGGCTTCATAAGGCTGCCAACAACCTCATGTACCTAAGTCTGTCAAGGTCCTTCAGCAACAACTGCAATAACTATGTGTTGCACATGACTAAAATCAAATCACAAAGTTAGGTGAAAACAAAATATCAACATACATACCCTTGTGTTATACTGTAAGTATTTCTATATTACCCTTCATTGAGTTATCATGTAAAAATAACAAACCACACCACATTATCTTGTGAAAATGGAAATGCCATGGGAGAGTGTTCATTTACTGTGTTAGGTTCCCTGTTATTAAGTGAGAAATGACCCTTATTAAGTGAGAATTCTTTGCAGCATTTAACTGCTACATTAAAGATGAACATGACAGAAGGTTGATTATATAAGGCCAAAGCCAGATTATGTTACACGTTGGTTACTTGTCATGTGATGAAAACACAGGTCTTATAAGGAATGAGTGGTGAATGTGAATGTTCTAGTTGTTGGATACTTAATTTGCTGCATTATTGGTTCCAAATTTGATTCTGAATACACGCACATAAGTATATATATATGTAACAGAAACGTAGAGGTAAAAAGTGTTTTGACTCAAAGATAATTGAAAGTGATGCTTGAAGAGAGAAATAAAGGTCCACCCTCTTTTTCTTCTTTGTTTGAGGGGTGGAAAATGATTAAGGATAGAGGGGTAAGTATTGAGATGCCCCACCATGGAGAAATAAAAATCAAAGAGTCAAACTAGAAAAGAAAAAGATGAAAGGTTTGAAAAGTGGGTTGCTTCTTCTTCCCATGCTACTTTTTTCTAGCTGGTAGATTCTCTCCAACACCTAGCTGGGAGTCCATTCAGTGGCAAGGGGAATGGACCATACTGAATTCCACACTTGGATCCTACCACTTCCCACCTGTGCACAAACACAAACCCTTTCATCAGTCACATACCATGCTCACAATCCTTTCTATATAAGATCTACCTTTTCTTACTTTCCCTAACTTATACATGCTTTTATGCACTTCTGCTTCTCTCATTTTCTTTTCTTTTCAATCTTCCTACAATTCATTTTCAACTATTCATCCCCATAAGGGTACATGTCCAAGTTAACACTTATGGTTCACAACTTGATCCATTTCCAAAACCAGAAACTACAAATTATTCAACCTTTTTGTTTAGTTCTTCTATATTGCAATATAATTACAGCAGTATAATTTATTTTTTATTAGGAGTCATTCAACTTTAATTTAAATTTATGTAATCAATCATTAGATTAATTTATATTTATATTCTACAATCAACAGGAACCCACCAGTTTTAGAAAATTCAGCATTACTCTTTTTTGACAGACACACTTTACACCCAATGATGCCCAGTTCTGTCATGTGAGGAAACATTATTACCATGATCTGTGTAATTCCTCAATCAGGTTTCATGTAACTCAACCCTACCAGAGCAACGTGTTAGTTTCTGAGCTCTTCCCAGTAGGGTCTTAGCACCATGTTTGCTTTCAAGAAAAAGGTGTATTTCTACTTCTGCACACCCAGATTCTCTCATCATTCTTATTCTTTATTTTTTTAATCTAACAATATTTGGTAAAAAGTATATACTTTATAATATTAATAAAAGCAAAAACTGAATGCATATTATGCAAAAACTTTATATTTTCCTATTCACATTTTTAAATTTCAAAAATACTAATGATAGTAAACTTATCTACAGATAATGGATAAATAAAAATTATTAATATAACCCTAAACTTTTAAATATTGAAGTAGGTTCAAAAGTTGCATATTATAAGAAAATTTATTAGGGCTCTAATTAGTGTTTCCTTTATTTTTTAAATGACTATCTTAACTCTTTAATGTAATGTTTATGTATAAATATAAATGTGTTCATAACTTGAAACTCAGTATAAAAAATCAATCTGCAATAAGAGTATTTTCCCACAAATGTATATATCAGTATTGGTCTCCAACATAAAACTTTTGAATCTGTCATAAAGAAAACATCATTTTATTTGCAGAAGTTTGTAAATCAAGAGTTTGAAATAACAGTTTAACCAATTATAAAGATTAGTAATAATATAATTTTCCAAACACAGTGAAGTATGTGATGGTTTGTGATATTGAAATTGATTTTAGATGGGCCCTTTAAGTCATTATTTTGCATCAGTCAGTATGTACTGCTATAGCTTTTAAGCTGTCTCTCCTTGGTGTTAATAATAATCCATATTCATTATTCCTCTCTTTTTTTCTCTTTGTTTTTAGCATATTCTTTTCTACTAATTAAACAACAGTACCTAAATTTGGTGACCAAATGATGGATCATAATCAGTGTCTCCAGCTTAGCAAGCTCATTGCCAGGGCAGGCATGTACTCCACTACCAAATGGCATGAAAGTATTGGGCTTTGGTGCCACCTATTTAACAAACAACAAAGATAAATAATTGTTCTTGCTGTTTGAAAATGATGAAATATCTTTTGCAGTACACAATATGATAAAATTCATTAATCATCCTTATCCATGCATATATCATTATTACTTTTTTTTCATCTTTTCTCATTTCAGCATACCTCAAACCTTGAAGGGTTGAACTTCTGAGGCTCTGGAAAATATTCAGGATTGTGGTGAATATTTCTGAACAGAGGCATCGCTTTCCACCCTTTTGGTATTAAGAATCCTGTGGTCAAAATCCATGTGAGTCATTGATTTATAAGACCATAAGTTTTCAAAGGAATGTGTGTTTTCACTTTAGGCCTTTGCAGAATGTGGTTTTAAGAGCTCATAACACTAGTCACTTTGCATGGTGCATTTTTGGACCCCCAAGAAAAAGTTTGAAATCTTGCTTATAGGTTAAATATTCTTCTTACCCTTGTACTCCACATCAGCTATTGCTTCTCTGAAAGGGAATGAAATAATGCTTGCCATTCTCAAACTCTCTAACACAACCTGACCAAGGTCACAGTTTCCCGTTATTAGTCACTTGCAACAAACTAACTCAACATTTGCTTAAACAACTGCAATCAGCAGGGTCTTCTAACACGTTTACTTTTATTTTTGTTGGACCAATTGTGGATAAATAAGATGAAAGAACTTCTATAAAAGTGAAATATATAGTTGCTTTTAAGTTATGATAACAAAAACTGTTTTAGTTTATTTGAATAAAGACAAACGATTATTTTAGTTCATGTAAATCAATGATATGATTCTGATTTTAATCTTGGAATATAGGTAAAAGAATATGACATTTATTATATAACTTAATTGAATGATCAAAATATTATGCAGAAGCTTAATTATTGAGCCTACCTTGTGAGTAATTCTCATGTTTCTGGTCTGATCCCAACTCAGTGGTATATTACCTTCATTAGACTTGTGAATTGCCTTCTGCTCTGCCTGCAAAAGCCAACATTACCACAAACTATAGTCATTATTACTAACATAAACATCACAATACTACACACCTTTTTTCTCACAAAGAAGATAAGCTCAAGTTAAAGTTTCGTTTCTTTATACCTTTACTGACTCCAGAAGTTTCGGTTCATCATGCAGGTACTTTACAACCCATGTCATGGCACTAGCTGTGGTATCCTGAGCAGCAAAAAGCACCCCAATAATGTTATCTGCAATTTGGTCATCAGATAACACTTCTCCTCCTTCGCCTTTCCAATTCAATAGACAACTCAACAGATCCCTTTCGACCAACTTCTTCTCCTTCCTCTCACAAATTATATCACTTATAATCTTCCCAAGTCTCTTTCTAGCCTACAAACAATATAAGCACCTTTTCATACTTCCATTCAACCCAATTACAATTCTTGATGCTGAAAGAAATTTTGAACAAATGCAACTAATGTGATCCTTATAGAAAAACCTTGAAGTTGTAGTCAAAATCACGTCTCAACCTGTGGTTTAAAACCTTCTAAACACAATACATCAAGACATGAATTTGTTGAAGAGAGTTAGTATTACTTACCAACAGTGCTTTTTTGTACTGGGTTCCTGGAATGCAAGTTGGGAAGGAATTGTAACCAGCATCTACAATACGGTAATTCTTCTTTAGCTCCTCCCTCGAACGTGGCTCTAGATGGCCAAAAGTTGTGAGGATTCCAACTTCAAAAGAAATCTGCAAGCAAGCATTCAAAGGTGGACCACTTAACTCATTGACCATCATTACACCATGACACACTTAACAGTAAAAAATACATAAAAATATGCAGAAAATGCGAGACTCACAACAAGTCCTTGAACATGAATAATACTATAATAATCGATCCAATCATTCGTCAATGTCAATGAACTAATTTAATATAAAAACAGAACATAACAGCACTACACGTGTGTAATGTCGCAGGAAAATTGAACCTACCCTTTTCATTTCCTTAAACATGTTAATGACTTGGCCATCACCCCAAGAGTTCATGCCAGATAACACTAAGGCTTCTACATGGGGCACCAAGTTGCGAAGTGCTTCAAAAGAAAGTGACCTCTGAACAAGCTTCCTGAGGCGAGTGTGGTAGTCTCCCTGGTGGAAAAACAAAGCAAAAGGACCAATCAAACGCTCTTTGCTTTTGGGGTATGTTGGTTTGAACAAGTGAGCTTGAGTCACCAGCACAAAGCGTGCAGCCTCAGGGCTGATCAGCATCACACAGGGACAACCCAGGATGTTGGTCTTAAATATTTCACCAAACCTAAAATCAAACATGATGTTTTTCATTCACAACTTCTAGCATATGTGCATTCAGAATAAGCATGTTAAAATGTGAACAAATATAGCTACTAATAACTTCTTAAAGTTATGTTCAAAACATTAAAAATCACATCTGAGTATAATGTAATGTAATATAGTATATTATTATATGCATGTGTGAAATTTGAAACCTTTTGTGTTTGGTGGAAAAGTAGACATTTGGGTCTTGGGAGTAGAGTTGGAGGGTTTCTCCTATGTAAGGCCACCCCATTGAGCCTGGAGGGAGCTTTGCGGTTGTTTGGTTCTGAGGTTTTCTTCTGTTCAGTTTTGGTAAGAACATGAATGAAAATAAGGTAAGCAAAATGACAATGATGTAAGCGAAAATTCCATCCATTGGTGGTGTTACTAGACTCTCTTCTTTGGAAAGTCAAAATGTTAGCCTTTTCTTATAAAAAAAAGGAAAAAGAAATAAGAATTGCAGAATAATTTGAGCTCTGCTAATTTGAAGTCATCAAGGGGGGGAGAAGCAACCTTATATAGAACAATAACAGCACATTCTCGTCCTTTGAGTTCATGTGGGACCGACCAAGTAAGAGTTAACTTTATCAGGTTAGAAGTGAGACAAATGTGTATGAAACCTCTAATGTTAACATAAATCATTTGTTCGGATGGGTGATGAAAAGTGAGGGAGTGATAAAAAAATAGTTTAGAAAGTGAAATTGTTTATACTAAGATCAAAAGAGTATAAATGAATGATTTTTTTTAAATGACTGTGATTGATTTGAAAGAATAAAAAGGGGTAATAGTATGATTATTTGTTTAATTACCATATGAAAAAGTAAATAAGATTAAGCAGTGTAGAACTTCAATGGTGGCAATTTGTTCCTTTCATCTTCTTGCAGAGAAGATCATGAGAATACAATGAAATGGTAATTTCGTTAAGAATAGGAGAGAAGCTATCGCTTGAGGCTATTATTACACATTCCTGAAGCGTGGGGAACAATGATTTTGAAATTTAATTGCCCTCTTGGAGTGAGGTTTGAGGTGTGAAAAAGCATAAAAACTACTTTGATGTTGAAGATATACACATTCTGATTCGTTATTCTCAATATAATTTCATATCGTTTAAAAGTGGAGGTCAATTGTAGTTTATATACTATTTCCTTCTTCAATTTATCGAAACATTTTTTCAAGACAAAATCGTGACGGAACACCGAATTTCAAAGCAAATAATATCTGAATGATGTAGTTTATATACTCTTTCCTTCTCCAATCGAAACATTTTCAAGACAAAATCGTGACGGAATACCGAATTTTAAAGCAAACAATTTCTGAATGATGTAATTTATATACTTTTTCCTTCTCCAATTCATCGAAACACTTTTTCAAGACAAAATCGTGACGGAATACCGAATTCCAAAGCAAACAATATCTGAAAGATGTAATTTATATACTCTTTCCTTCTTCAATTTATGGAAAGATTTTTTCAAGACAAAATCGTGACGGAATACCGAATTTCAAAGCAAACAATATCTGAATGATGTAGTGGATGAAAAATAAAGATAGAAAGTTAGATTAATTTGAAAGATGAAAGGAAAAATTGAAGAACAGATAGAAGATGAAAAAGAGGGAGTGGAGTCTTGGTTGGTGGTGAGCAGGCAGTGGCATCCAGCTAAGGAACCAGATATGGAATTCTTAAGATCTCCGAGGCTCCACTTCAGTGCCTTCTATTTCCATCACCCTCATGCCCCCACCTATGATCCTTCTCGGACCCACTTACTTGTTGACTCAAATCACACTCATCATAAATAAAAGAAGAAAATTCATATCAAGCTCGGACATTTATCTTGAATGGCGTGTCGATGTCCGATACACCGACACTCGTATGACACATGTAGGTATACGTATTCGTGAAGTATCCAATTCAAAAAGTATTTGTTAGATTTCTGACAATTCTAATACAGTTCTAACACAATTTTAAAAAGGCAAAATACATTAATTTTTTAAAAATACAAATTTTATTGTATAAATTGTTATTATGATTATAAAAATAAGAAACAAATTCTTGTGAATCAGTCATAAAAAAACATTCTTTTCTCCAAAAAATAATTTGAAACATACTTGTGCACATAAATCTTTATTGTCAATTTATATAATTCATAATTATATAATATATAGATATGTGTCCCCGCATCTTACATTTTAGAGATTTTACGTATATCCGTGTCCGATGTATGTGGTACGTTTGCAACAATCAATCCTTCAATTTTTCATTAGTTATTGGATCAACTTTAACGTTTAACAAAAGCTACAACTACTGATACTTCGATTCAATCCCTTTTAAGATAATAGTTCAAATATCAAGATTCTATTCAATTGTGATTTAATTTAGGTTCTATTTCAAAAATAATTAATTTCATTAAGAAAAATTCTCTTTCAAATTAAAATATTTTAATATTGAAACAAAAATATCATATCATTTAAATGAATTATTTATCGTTAAAAAATAATAATAAATAATGATTGGTATTTCAGGGTACATAAAGCTAATATTTTTCTTTTAACATAATTTATTTTATATTAGAAGTAATTTTTTTATCAAGATTCAACTCTATATTATTTAACTAGGGGACACAATTTGTTGCCACTTGTGTTTGGTGGTAAAAAAACTTTGCTTTAGTCTTTATTTTAACTAAAATATTGTCAATAAATATTATAGAAGAGATATAAACATGTAGTAGGATATTTTAAGATATAAATGTAAAATTGAAATAAAATATTACCTAATCAATTTTAATTATTAATTATATAAGCAACATTTTAGCAAGTATTTTTTAATTATGATGTTGATATAGAGTAGCCACGTTAATGGAGTTAGACGGATGTGAAGTTGACTATATTCATTCCAAAATAAAAATAAAAATGTTAACATTTTTTTATTTTCATATTCATGTAAAGGTTTTCCCAACATGGGTTTATTTAAAAAAATTATTGAAAATACATTTGAACAAAGTATAAAAATTATATGTGATTTGGTTTGGTTCGATTCAGGTTTAATATAAAAAAGATAAAATTAAACTAAATCAGTTTAGCTTAGTTTTGTAATTTTATTGTATTATTTTTTATTAGTCCATGTATTCAATTCTATCTGTTTTATATGATGATTTAATGTTATATCACTATGAAAATTATTCGTAATGAATCAACACAACGAGTCATGAGTCAATTCATAAGGAGATTCAAAATAATGGGTCATGAGTCAATCCATATAAGATATTATGACACATTTAATCTAAAATCTGAAGATGATGAATTTGTGGGTCTCCTTCCTTATATGTTGCTCAACTTTCTCATTTCTATTCAACGTGGGACTCAAAGCTTACTTAGATTCCTAACACAAATGAAACATGATATCTTAGAAAGCGAGTTTATGTCTAACCCAACCTCACAAAATCATCTTAAGCGAGGTTTACACCTTATATATATATATATATTTAATCATACATCTAGTCGATGTGAGATTTTCAACACATTCCCTCCTGTTAAGGAATAAACATGATGTTAGATATTTGTGAGTGATCCAACAAAAGTCTAATAGTATGTAGGTAGCACAATAGTCCCAATGAATCTCACTAGGATAAAATAATTTATATTGATCTAATACCATCCTAAAAAATGAGTTTACGTCTAACTCAATGTTACAAAACTTACTTTAAAGATAATGTTTGCACCCCACTTATATAATATGATTTGACCATATTTAATCGATGAAAGATTTTCAACATAATATTATTAACGACACACTTTTTTTTCTTCAAACTCAAATGTTACATCAATATTAAAATGGAGTATCAAATGATAATTGTATAAGTATAAAGGAAATATGAAAAGAATAAACAATTTCACATAACTAAAATTTTATAACATCTGCAACATTTTTTTTTAAATATTAAGAGAAAAAATATCTTAGGATCCAAGTGAATTTAGTGGATATCAAATCCAATTATTGAAAGATAGAATAATAGTTTAAACAAAACCTCACAAAAAAAAATGTGATTGAAGATGGGATGAGAAAAAATTATTTTGGGGATCTAATAAACATTGTGGATCTTGAATAAACCCAATAATTAAGAGAGAATAAAAATTATCTAACAGAAAAATATTTTTCAAATAAAATAAAATCAAACACACAAAAAATAGTAAAATAATTTTTTTATATCTAATAAACTAGAACTTTTGTGATAATTTAAAATAAAGATGAACAGAGTCAAGAATGAGACAAAACAAATATATATACATACTCATTTTATGTTTATTTCAAAAATAAAAAGTATCCCTATATATATAATAAAATAAATGGAGATATCTTCTACTAAACCTACGAATATAAATAATACTTACAAATATAAATCTATATCTATCTTTTCTCTTTAATATAGAGTATCGCGAAATTTTTTGATGATTAATTTCGTTTCAAAAACTTAAGTGATAATTTTTGTTAAACTTTTTACTTATAAGAGTCGACGTGTGAATTTAAATATTTAAAATATTAATTTAAATTTCAAAAAGTAAAATATAAATTTTGTGATTAAAAATTTATTATACTGAAATTTTTTTTGTGAAACTAGATGGATCTAAGGGGAGAATGAATTCACTATCATATATCATTAGGGGTGACAAAGTGGGACTGGCCCGCAGCTCACTGAAAAATATGTAGGGCGGGTTGTTTATTTCAACCTGTTAGCATGTTTAGGCTTGTCCCGCATAACCCGTAATCTGTGCGGGTCAAGTACAGGACGGGATGGTGCATAACTTTAAAATATATAAAAAAAAAATTTTACACTCTCATATTTTCTTCATGTAGCTTCATATTTTACATTCCAAAATTTTTATTAATAACATCTTATTAAGCATGTTTCATGAAAATAATATTATGAGATCATTTATCTAATGCATCTAAATAAAAAAAAATTCAAAAAATTTATTTAATAAATATTTCTTATACGATTGTTCTGTAGATCCGTGGGCCAATCCTTATTTGGAGCGAGCCTATGCAGGACAGAACAGCCCGTATTGCCACCCCGTATTGCCACCCTATATATCATGAGGTGTCATATTGTAAAGAGAAGTTATAATTATTTTTATAATGGAAATTATGAAATAATTAAATAGAATAGAGAAAGAAAAATTGGAAAATTTAGCATTACTGGTTTGTAACAGACAAAACTTTAGACCCAATGATACCGAATTGTGTGATGAGAGGAAACATTATTATAATGTTATGTGTACTTGATTAATGATGGTTGTTGGAAGTGAAGCCCACCACAGCAACGTGTTGATCTTTGTGCCCTTCTGGATAGGGTCCTTTATCACCATCTCTGCTTTCAACACAAATAAAGCATATTTCCACTACTGCACACTCAGATTCTCTGCTCAACCTCCCAAACTCAACATATCATCATACTATTTCTTAAAACTAAACATTTTTCATACTAAAAAATATCACCATCTATTTCTTACACATAATTCTTTACAAATATAAAATAAAAATTATGAAAAAAAACTAATTTTTAAAAATTAATAGTAACTAAATTAGAAATCATCTTAAAAATTAAAAAAAAAATATTTTTAAATTAGTTTTTATTATTGTTAAATAATTTATAAATTGGTATCTAATTAGAAAACTTAAAAAAAAAAAATTTAAATTAATTTTTATTATTGTTCAATAGTTTCTAAATTGGTATTTAATTAGAAACCAAGGTTTTAACTACCAATTATTTAGTTTCTAAATTTGGTAGAAAAAAACTTTGGTTGCTAATTAGATTCCAAATTAGAAACTATTTAACAATAATAAAAACTAATTTAGAAATCAATTTTTTTTTAATTTCTAAAATGGTCTCTAATTTAGTTACTATTGTAACTAATTATTTTGGTCTTTGCAAATTGATTTCTATTTTATGATTTTCTTGTAGTATATATAATAATATAAATGAAAAAAAAAAACAACCATATCAAAGTTCGTCTAAAAAAATAAGATTTAGGATTATTCATATTTTTCTTAAAGAAAATGCATATGCTAATAAGTTGGTTAGTTTAGGATATTTATTCCTAGAAAACCATTTTATTGGTATAATAGGCTTTCATATAGTTTGTTCTTTGCATTCTTGATGAATAAGTATAGTCTATCTATGTATCATTTTTGTTAGCATATGAATTTTAGTCTATTTCTCCCATATTTTTTGTATTTTTCTAATAATATTTTTTCATGTGATGACAGATGATTAATGCCTAACATAAAAAAAATTTATAAGAAAATCACCCATATCATAGGCTTAATTTTTTTACTATTCATATTAATTTTGTAAAGAAATTACCATAGGCTTAATTTTTTTACTATTAATATACAATTTTGTAAATAAATTTTTGTAAAGAAAATACTAGAATGAGTGAAATTCAAAAAAATTATGGAAATTGATAAGTTGTGCTTGATGTTGATGTGATTCAAATAGGACTTCAGTTTCAATATAAAATTAACAAAGAAGATGATTCAAATATGACTTCAGCTTAAATATAAAATTAATAAAGAAGCGTGTATACAGGAAATGAATTTAGTTGTAAAATTCTTATTCATAAAATTGTATTTATTGAAGACAACTTATTCTTTTAAAGAGAAAGTTATGATAATGATAATTTATGATGATTAATTAATTTATTATGATAATTAACTTTAGCATGAATTCATGTTTCAATATGATGAATTCAACCACCATGCATTCATGTTATCATATATATATATTTATAATTTCAATCAATGTAAAGATAAACTTATATCTTTAGCTTATTTTTGAAAGTAAAGATAACAAAATAATAGAAAACAAAACATTTATAGGTACATTTTTCTGATTTATAGAAATGTTTAAATTATGGTGCAGATTTTTTCTCGTATTGTGACATATTTACACTGTCATTCTTCAATATTTAAAAAAGTACCTTCTCTTCAAAACATTTTTCTTTCATTACTACAATTTTTTAAATATTATGAACAAATAAAATGTAGATTCTGATTGAAGTTTGAAAATGATAGTTTGAACGTTCAAACGAGAGAAGAATCTATTTGGTGGAGTTTTGGGGCAACTGCCCCCACAAACTTTATATATTTTTTAAAATATAATTTCTGTATAATTACAATATTTCCATAATTTGACACGCAATATAAAAAGTTAGTTTTTATTACGGTAGTTCTTCCACTATATATGGGTAGTGGTACCACATTTTTTTTATGTGCTTCAAAATATCATTTTATGAAGTCCAAAATCAATGATATAAACTTATCGATCATAATTAATAGAAAATAAAGTTTAGAAATATAAGTTAGATGTTTACTTGTATTTTTTTCTAATTTTGTTGTTTTTAAATTTTTTTCTATATTTTCTTTATTCAAATATAAGTTTTTAATTTTCTATGAGATTGAAGTTCTATAAATTTGGTGTAGTATAGATTGCACTAATTGAATCTTGGTTGTGGTAAGTAAAATCAATCCTATATCTAAGTTTGAAATTTTTTTCTTTTTCTCTTTGGATAAAAACAAGTTTAAATTTAGATAATAAGAGAACTAATATTATTTTTTTTAACATGATAGCCATTTTAAGGTATAAATCACACTACAAGAAAAACACGAATTACATACGGATCAAAATCCGTATGTAAAATCAACATTACATTCCTTCAGATAACTCAAAGAAAATTTAATTACTACACCAAGCAAATGCTTTAGTATGATTATGATTTTTATTATACTTATTATTATTATTAACAATATTAACAATATGAATATAATATTAATAATATGAATATAATATTAATAATATGAATATAATCTATACCTATATATAAAGGGATTCCCCTCTTAACTGCTCTTTTTTTTTCTTATTTTATCCTTATATTAATATTTAATTTTATTATTGTATTATGGTCATTGTCATTTCTTATTCTCCTCTTAACTGCTCTTAATTTTTTTTTTCATTTTATCTTTACTTAATAATTTATTGTATTAATTTATTTTGGTTATTTGGATATTTTATAATTTCAAAAATTAATAAAATAATTTTTTAATTTTAAAATTTATTTTATTTGTTATTATTTAACTGGAGAGTGGAGAGATTGATTAATTACTTTTCTGTTTTAAAGATCTTCTTCTCTATTAAATAAAAAATTAAAGATATTTGTAATATTTTGTGAGCCACTTTAGCAGGAGAGTGGAGATTTGGTACGTTACTTTTCTGATTTAAACTGATATTCTTTTTTTTATTAAAATTGTAGAATTTTAAAATTGATTTAAGAAACAGATTTTATGATTCTCCATTACACATAACCCACATATCCTACTTCCCACTTTCTCTCTCTTGTACCTACTTTCTACTTTCTCTCTCCACTACACATAACACATTCTTTGTAGTTTTAAATAAATTTTAAATTTAATTATTTTCTATCTGTTTTGAATTCAAATAGTAATTTTGAATTTTAAATTTTGAAAATTCATTCATTCTCTTTAAATTGTTTTTGAAGAATAAAAAAATACTAAAGAAAGAGAAATAAAAAATGCGGATACACCATACTCTTTAACTGTATACTCTTTAACTTCTTATTTTAATGTTATTAAGAGAAATTGTTTTTGAAAAATAAAAAAAATACTAAAAAAATAGAAATAAAAAATGCGGATAGGCACGTCAGTGCATGTGTTCCCGCTAGTATTAATAATATGAATATAATATTAATAATATGAATATAATATTAATAATATGAAGATAATATTAATAATATGAATATTAATACTAATATTATTAATAATATTAATAATAATACTAATAATATTAATAATAATACTAATAATATTCATAATAATACTAATAATATTCATAATAATATTAATAATATTCATAATAATTTTAATTATAATAATAATATTAATAATGTTAATAATAATATTAATAATATTAGTAATAATATTATTTGAGCGATGTATGATTGCTTAGAAAAGGCTCAAGCAATGTGCACTAATTTCACTATCTGCTTTACGTGACTCAATTGATAAGCTTGTGACTCAAGCGGGGTGTTGTATAGCTTAAGTAAAGGATTTAGGATTTAAAATTTAGGATTTATAGTTTAGGGTTTAAGTAAAGACTTGCAGCGTGAGTGAGACAAATGTTGAGATGATTCTCTCTTCCTTGAAAACATATAGCTCGAGTGTTGGACAAGATACTTAAGCAATATGGTTAGTGGTTCAAGTGTTGTTTTGAATGCTTAAATGTGATAAAGATTATGTATATGTGTCTTAAATGTGTGATAGTGTGTGACATATGTTTTTACGTGCTCAAGTGTTGGTTTGATGCTTAAGCATCCTATGATGATGGAGGAGTTTTCGAAACTTGTTAGATTTTCTCCAAGTGTTTGAATGTACATGTGTCTTGAATGTGTGTTTTGGGTGCTCAAGTGCTAGTTAGATGTTCAAGAGTCCTATGGTGGTGGATGAGTTTCTAGGACTTGTTGGATTTCTTCCAAATAGACGTTGCTCAAGTGACAAGGTGGTTGTTGGAATGAGGGGAGCGTTGGGTGGATGTTGTTCTTGGGTTACATTTCGCTTAATCCATAAGTGTGTCGCTCAAGTGAAATGTGTCAAGCGAGAAAAGTTTGCTCAAACTGCAATATGCTAGAATGATAATGATTATCTTATGTTGAGATGTAATATATACAAGACGAGATGAGTTATATATGATCTATCTACGTGGTGACATTAATCCTTGGGTGATAGTGGTGTCTCGACTTCATTATCTTCTAATCACGTAGAGAAGACTTTGGGTAATGAAAAGTTGAGGATGACTTGCATTTGACTTGATAGTAAGTGTACTTCTAACTTAGTAGCGGATGTTTTATGTCACCTTAACATCTGGAACATAGGCCATTTATGGTTTGGTGGGTTCAAAATATGTTAGGTGTTAGTTTTTATGAGACTTGTTTATCATGATTCTAGAGTCTTTCAGAAGATGCTTTGCATTTATTCATGACATGATATGTAGTTAAATACAAGTTCATTGGCATAACGTTAGTTGCTCCAATGTCTCTATTAGTTGCTCCAATGGTATGTGTTACAAAACCAAATTCTATAATAGGCGGTGATGGGAGCAAACAAACTTCCCATTAACTTTTGTAGTTTTACTTTCTATAATAATTTTAAGGATATATATTATTTTTTCAAGGACCTATTCTAGTATTTTGTATGCATGCCTATTTAGATATGATATCTTACGTAGTATATAAGGTTATAGTTTTATTCAACTAGTTTTACAACATTTTGTAAACAAAAACCATGAAATGGAATATATCTACGCGTAAACTTTTTTGTATTTCTTTCAATATTCATGATATATTATAACTGAACATACAATCTACCAATAATTTAGAATTTCTAAAACTAAGACATATTTAATCATTGTTTTTATGATTCATCATATCCCTTAATAATGTTATAGAAAAAAGAATGTATAGTATTATAAAATAGACTTTAAGTCTAATTCAACCTTATAAAATCAGCTCATGGAATAAAGTTTACATCCACTTATATATAATGAATTGTCTTTGGGATCTCCGACCTATAGTGTTTTTTTATTGTCTTTTTTATTTATGATTAAAAAATTCAATTGGTTTTTCTTAATTAATGATCCACAATTTTTCATTGATTCCTTTAGTATTTCTTTTAATAAGAGAATACATATATGGATATTGAGATTTAGAAGAGTTTGCTGAAGTTAAGATTATGAACGTGCAGAATGATGGTGATGGAGATGGTGTAGGTACGTATGATTCATAGGTGTCAGGTTTAGATTCCTCATCTTTTTTGTGTTGGTTTGAACGTGTTAAAGGGGAGAATGGGTGAAGGTGACAGGGTAATCTATGGAGATACTGAGGTATCAATTGCAAGGAACACTTGTCACCTTCTCAAATCTCTTCATCAACGCGTGGTCACCATCCACCCTGCACGTACCACTGCCATGCCACTATAATTTCATGGTGCATGCCCACTCCTCGTTTTGGTATGTTTCATTCTAAATCAAACGTTCAAAACAAGAAAAAAGTGTTCCTTCACTTGCATGGATATACCTCAACTAATGCAGAAATTTCGTACGTGGGACCTCTCACACTCATCTTGCACCACACCTATACCAACATTACTTCATCAATGTCTACGTATTATTATTATTATTATACAACTTTGTCATTGTTTTACATGTCATTTTTTAAAGATTTTTTTAAAGTTAGTGTGATTAATTAACCTCGTTAAGAGAATGGAAAGGACTTTTCATGAAGGGGGGAAAGTCAAAGGAAGGGTATATGGTGGGTGAAATGAGATAAAGTTTGTAAACCAAAATTAGAAGGAAGTTTAGGAATCAGGGATTTGATATTGTTTAAGGTCCTCCTTCAAAAATGACGATGGAGATGGGTACGAAAGTTGGGGAGCTATGGAAAGACATATTGAAATCAAATATGGAGGATGAAGAGCAATGAGTAAGAGGGAGTGTGGCTAAAAGAATCAAAGTAATGTAGGGTTTGAAGAAGAAATCCGATTCCTTATGGTGGAGAAACATTAAGAATTTAGTTTCACAGATTAAGAACCACAATACATTGCACACAGTTTCAAATAATAGATTTTGAAGAGAAAAGTTTAGGGCGCACGAGAACAAACCTTGTGCGGACAGTTTCAAATAATAGATTTTGAAGAGAAAAGTTTAGGGCGCACGAGAACAAACCTTGTGCGGAGGCGGCGATGACGGACAATCAAGGGCGCGAGAGTGAACGTTAGGAAGGCGACAATGAGGGAAGGGAAGAGTGAGTGTTTCATGAAGGTCATAGGAGAGTTTCGTGAAGGTCAGAGAAGGATTTCGTGAAGGTCGTGTTAGGGTTTCATCAGATGCAACGCGTTAGGGTTTCGTTAGCAGAGAGAGGGAAGAATGGATCATGTTTAGCGAGGACAGAGAGGGAAGAATGGATCATGTTTAGCGAGGACAGAGAGGGAAGATAGGTTTTGGTTTCCTAGAGTGAATTTGGTTTTCAAAAAAATAAGTTTCCAACAAGTTTTAAAAAAAAAAAATCAGTTTCCAAGTGAAAGCAAGTTTTCAAAAAATATTGAGAATAATGAGAAATGGTGCAGGGAAAGAAAGAAAACGCAAGATTTTTATTCTGGAAATTGTGACAGTTAAAAATGACATATTTTGAAAGATAATTGTGGCTCTTATTATGCGGGAACTTGTAGCAATTATTAATAACTGTCATATTAAAACCGTCACTTTATACATGATTTTTGGTAGTGAAAGGAAAATTGGTTCCCAGATAATATCACATGGAAGTTGGAAAATGGGAATGTTTTGGGAAGATTTTTTGTTAGGGCAAAGTATCCTGAAAGATAGGTTCTCAATACTTTATGTCAATTCGAACCAAAAGAGTTTGTACATAGGTCAAATAGGTGTTTGGGAGGAGAATCTCTGGTATTGGAGACTAGGATGGAGAAGATCTTAGTTTACATATGGGAAGAAGTCCTACTGAATGAAATGGTTAGTTTCATTAACGAAAAGCAGTTTGTTTTTAAATTTGCAATATCTTTCTATCAAAGGTTCAAATGGAGGAGGATTTGAGGTTTTTACCAAACTTTAGAAATCTAAAACATTACATATGGCTACTTTTTTTTGTTGGCGTGTTTTCCATAATAAAATTAATAATTCAAAACCTTCTTCATGCGAATATTCATCCTCAAAAGCTTATAATTGTGCCATGTGTAATAGGGAGTTGGAGGATTCAAATCATATTTTTTTTCATTTATTTGAAAGCCTAGAAAATTTGGAATATGGTTGCTAAATTGGCTAGGACTTGTATTCATACACCATATGGCATTGCAAAGGCACACTAAGTTCATGATGGTGCTCGATAAATTGCAAATTTTCATGATGGTGCAACCAAAGTCTTGGGTTTGGATTGCAACTAAGTTTTCTTTGGCCATGTTTTTTTTATTTTGAATGGTGTTTAAACCTCGTCATATGTATTTAAATGTTAAACTAAAACATCAGACTTTCGAATCTAGATAAAAGCTTTCTTTGTAGCTCCTTAGGGATCAACGCTTAATGCAGGCCACATGGGTTAAGACGACTACAAGAATCTTAAGAATGAAGTGTAATTCGAATTGGTAGACAAAACTACAACACAAAGGATCAAAGTATAAAGCTTGGGTGGTTAATGTAGAACAACAAATAACAGTTGTTGTTTGAATCCTTGTGTCCTATAATTGTATTTTGCAGATACCTGAGTTTGATATAAATTTTATATCTTCGTTTAGAACCTCCATTCTTTATGTTCAAAACCTTCAAATTCAAGAAGATCTAAGTGTTTTCCTGAATGGTTTAGTTTGAATTCTTTAAATCTCTTTTCGCATATATATATATATATATATATATAATCTATTTTATGTATATATATTTATATAACTACATATTTAACCATTCAAACTCAAGATCACTAGTTAAATTGAAAACAATTTGGCAAGCCTCCATTTTTGTTCATCCGACGTGATCTTTAAATTTATGGTGATCTTGTTAAACTAAAAAAAGACGTGATATGAGTTTAAGAAATTAATGAGTATGTTTAATCGAAAAGTTACAATGAGTCAAAAGTTATAATTAAAACAAATAAAAAGTTATATTGTTAATATTGTATGAATTATAGGAAAAGTGATAAAAAAAATGAGACGGTGATTTTTAGTAAAAATACGTAATGTTTAGGGTATTATAATAATTTCAGTTATTAACTATTTAAATTTATCTATTCATATATTTTAAAATATAGTTATTTTTAATCGATATGAAATTGGAAGTGCTTTTATTACTCTATTTTCCTTTTCTTTGTAACGAGGCAAAAAAGTTGCTACCTTCACCAAATCCACCCTTTTCCACATCAAAGATACTCTTCAGGTTACATATTCAACTTTATTATTTTATTATTTGTCTTATTTTATAAATATTATAACTTAGTCTCTCTGATTCGTTCAGCTGCAGCACCTATCCGTAAAAAGAAAAAAAAAATTCAAATAAACTTTAACCCTAAACCAACCTTATAAAACCAGCTCAAATATTATAACTTAGTCTAGTATGATTAATTTTATAATTTAGTCTTTACTCTAAGTTTACTTATATGTTAAATTTTATTAAGTTTAGTTCAGTTACAGGTTAATTTTATTAAGTTTAGCTACAAGTTATATTTAGTTAAGTTCAGTTTACTTAAATTTATTAATTAAAATAATAGTTT
Source organism: Phaseolus vulgaris (assembly GCF_051622355.1). NCBI lineage: Eukaryota > Viridiplantae > Streptophyta > Magnoliopsida > Fabales > Fabaceae > Phaseolus > Phaseolus vulgaris. Next base: position 3,115,109 of record NC_143498.1, read on the forward strand.
AGTTATATTATTTAGTAAAAGTTAATATTAACATTTTGTTTACACACTTCTTATGTTATCATTACTATTATTTATTATTATATATTTTTAAGTTATTAAAGGTGACATCAATATTTTATAAGAGAATCAAACCTAGGTTCACTTACAAGATCAAGAGAATTTAATAATCATGATATGACTTTTTTTTTTAACTTTTATTATTATTAATATTAATATTGAATATTATTTTTATTTAAATTATTATTACTATTAATATTATTAATATTGAATATTATTTTTATTAAAATTATTATTATTATTAATATTATTCATTAATAATAATATTATTATTATTATAATTATTATGATAACTATTTTTCATATTATTATTATTATCATTATTATTATTAATATTTTAATATTTTCATTTTCATATATATATATTAATACAAATAAAATTGTTAGTAGTCTTATTCTCATAAATTATTATTAATAAGAAAATGATATTATTGTTAAATAAATAATCATAATTATTTTTATTATAATAATAATTAGTATTATTATTATTACAAATTATTAAATTAATATTTTTATTTTAAAATATACTAATATATAATAAAAAAAATTAACATTACAATGATCATAAATTAATCATTAATATTACTATCATAACTATTTTTAATATAATTATTATTAATATATTTAATATTATTACATTAATTTATTAAATTATCTTTTTCATTTGTTATATATCCATATAAAAAAGATATCGGAAAAGAAGAATTGAGTAAATTAAATAAACTTAGTATTATTATCATCATAAAAATTATTATTTAAAACATTGTGAGTCTTTTTTTAAAACTAAAGAGAGTGTGATTATTATTTTATTAAAACTTAAGAAAGATATACAACTCCAAAAGATGTAAACAATGGTTAAAAAGTTTCTTTAGTGATGATTTTGGAATTTATCATGAGTGAGATCCCATAAAGAATATTAATTCTTACTAAATAATGTTGCAAATTATTATAAGTAATAAAAAAAAATGTGAGCATAACTCTTTTATTGATTAAAGGGCATTTGTTTCCAAAGTTCACTCATGGAATTGAAGAGTAATATTTGTTGGAGTCTTTAAACCAAATGATGATGGTGGTGGACTAGTGGTAAAAATAAAATAAAAATTCCTTCAACAATGTTGATTATGAGATTGTACGAAAGAGAAACCAAATTAAGCACCATGAACACACCTTGTGTCCCTCTTTGAGAGAATCATTATAAATTCTATTCAAAATATTAATCAACACTTATATGTAACCCAAATGTCTTCCAAAACAATTAAGAGAGAAGAGAATTTAGTTATATTAAAAAAAAAGTTGTTAAATTAGCCACATGTAAGAAGAAGAGGAGGAGGCATATCTATCATGAATAATTAGGTTGTTTAGATGCTTCAACTTTATTTACTCCATTTTTTTGGCTATAATGTTTTTTTTTAAAAGAAAATATGTATCAAACAATTTTTTCTTTTTCTTTTCTTTTGAAATATTGAAATGTGTTTTAGAAAGTAATTTTCAAACCAAAATGCAACACTAAAGGTTGGCAAAACATTTTCATAGTGTTGGCCAAAATGCAACATTAAATGTTAATGTTTATATAAAACAAAAAAAAAGTTATTTTTTTTAAAAAATAAAATGTAAAATTATTTTTAAATTTAATTTTATATTATAATATATATATATATATATATATATATATATATATATATATTCAATCGATGTTAACTACAAGAATAAAGTTGACTTAGCATTCATATAATTTTTATAGTTAATAAAAACATTTGTATTAATATTGAATTAACGATATTAATAAAGTTCACTTAGTATTTAACACTAATAGTTTTGGCTCAATCAACTTTAATGGTCACTAATTATTTTTAACATTTTTTTAATAAGTGCAAATACGCAAGTTAATGTCAATTAATGTGAGCTTAGTAGATATTAACTAATATAAATATTAAAATTAAATAAAGTTAGTATTAATTCCATTTATTTTTTATATTTATATTTATTTTTTTAAGTTAGTGTTAATTAGACCGACACTAATTTTATATATTTATTATTTATTTAAGTTGATGTCAATTAGGGTAATGCTAATTTATGTTATGAGTTTCTATACTAATATAAATAAATATAAATAGTAGATTACTTTTAATATAAAGACACATTTAAATATGATAAATATTTACACTTATATTTTTTTATAGATTATTTTTAATATAAAGACACATATTTAAATATGATAAATCTTTACACTCACATTTTTTTCTTTCAGTTTTTTTATAAATTCTTCACATTCATATCCTTCATTTACATTTATCTCCTTCATCCACCTATTTATTTTATTGTGTATAATTTTTTTATTACTTTTTGTATTTTATTTATTTGTTGAAGAAGAAAACTTTTCTTAAAATCAACTTTTATTAGTGTTGGAATGACACTTGGAATGAAACTAATAAGTGCCCTGGTTCTTGGGTTGTCGCATAGGTATTTGTATCTTAATTTTTTTTTATTAGATGAGCTTTTTTATATTGAAACACTTTTAATGTTTTTTAAGCAGGTAGTTTAATTTTAGTGTTTATTTTAATTTAAAACAAAATAAAATAATTTATATTCATAATAAAAACAATTACATAGAGAAACATGATGATATGGTGCCTGATAGCATTGAGTTGCATGTGAAAAATGAAGATATGTTATTGTTCTTTATCTTTGTCCTTATTGATTAATTTGATTCTAAAGCAGGAAAGTTATTAGCTACAGATTTGGCCTATATTTAGCATCTGAGAAATTAAAAAAAATAAAAAAAAATAATTTGAAAGTTGAAAAATTATTTGAGACTTAGACTTAGTGTGTTCATTTGATGGTGGCAAGATGTGTTGGCATGTTGTGTCCTTGAGAAATAGGTTGTGACTGGGAAGACCAGTGTCATCGTACAGTGTCCCTTTGTCTTAAAAGATTGTTGGTTAAAGTTAGTGTCCACAAGAATCCAGCTTCATTAATTTTGTCTGCATCAAACGTTTCATCTGGACACAAACACTAGATTCTTATGAACTTGTTGTACAAGGACTTCTCTTCAAAATTATTTTTATTCTCTCAGTTTCACTCACATTTGTACTATCTACAACCTGGCTGCCAATATTTTTTTCTTCTTCTCCAAAACTTTACATTTTTGCATTTTTATTTGATACTCGTATATAAAAAATATTTCTTTCACTACTAAAAAATCATTAAATAAAAACCAATTTTAGATACTAAAAATAATTAGTTGTTATATTATAAATTAGATATTATTTTAGAGACTAAAAAAATTATTAGTTTCTAAATTAGTTTCTATTATTGATAAATAGTTTCTAAATTGGTATCTAATTAACTACTAAGATTGTTGCTACCAAATTTAGAATATAAATAATTAGTAGTTAAAATCTTGTTACCAATATATTTTTTTTCATCACCAAAACTTTGCATTTTTATTTGATATTCATATATAAAAAAATATTTCATTCTCTACTAAAAAAAATTATTAAATAAAAATAAATTTTAGAGATTTAAATAATTGATTATTATATTAACTAAATTAGATATTTTTTTTTACTGAAATTGTATTTAATAAATTCATTTTTAATTTTTTTTTTTTTTTGTGTTTTTAAGAGATATGTCTGGTCAACACGATTTTTTATTGATGTAATGATGTAATGTTTGATAAATGTGACTTTAGTACAAAAGATATAAACATAAATCATAACAACTTCAATAAAAAAAAAAATTATATGAAATGAAGTAGTATACACCAAACACAATTTGTATATTGTGGAAAATAAAAAAGTTAAAATCATGCTTATGGAGCATGATTTCTTTAAGAGAGAGTCATGTTTTTACTTTGTAAACACAACTTATTTAACTTTATAATTTTTTTATATTTATTTTTGAAAAATTACATTTCCTTGATGAATTGCTATAAAAAAATTATCACACAAAAGAATAAATAAATTGAATTAATTTAGAGATGCTTTAATCCTATTATATAAAAAAAAATTGTTGTAACCCAAAAAAACTTTTACTCAGATTTATTTGTCGATCAACAAAATTCTGCTCCAATCCATTTAATTAACGATAAATATTTTTTTACCAAATTTAGAATATAAATAATTGGTAGTTAAAATCTTGGTAATTAGTTACATACCAATTTAGAAACTATTTAATAATAATAAAAATTAATTTAGAAAAAAAAAATTTAAAATAGTATCTAATTTAGTTAATATAGCAAATAATTATTTTTTGTCTTTAAAATTGACTTCTATTTAATGATTTTCTTGCAGTGAAATAGAATGATAGTTAAACTTGAAATTAAAAATAATATAATTGTTTATATGATTTTCTTTGAGAGTGTTTGTAAATTTTTATAAATAATTGATAGTTCACTTATCATAATAATAATATAGTGATATTAAATATCTATTTATAAATTTCATAAATAATTAATTATTTTATAAAATAATTTATTAATTTGAGATTCAAAATTACTTAGGTTACCTAGTGAATAAAATAACTAATAACTAATTATTGCAATTTATTGTTGTTTATCTTTGTTTTGGATTTTTTTAAGTAAATTTTGAAAGTTATAAAAGTAAGACTAAGAGAATATTATTCATATTCAAACATATATATAAATCTATATTTAGTTTTAAAAGATCATTATTAGTTTTCTTTTCTTTTTTTATAATTATTTTTTACTTGTTCATGTTTTAGAAATAGATAGAATGCATCTAAAATTTTGGCACTAAATTTTTTGAAAATTTGCTTATTAGATTAAAAATGTAGTTACGAAAAAGAAATTTATCAATTTTTATATTTTTCTCTAAAAATCCTTCATGACGGCAATAAAAATATGCCTTTTCATTCTCCTTTTCTTAGTAAATCAACCTTTTTGGATTAAAAACTCATTCCTTCTATCATAATTCTTTTAGTAAAATACTTTTCATAACATTTTCTTTTTCACCTTCACTCAACTCAAATACGTTTTTCTCAATCTCAGCATTTAGTTTTCCTCAAATAAATTATTTCATTTCCAAAATTTGGTTATAGAAGGAATAAATGAAAGTATGAAGAGTTTAAGAGAAAAAAAAATAGAAAAATGATAACAAATGTGAATATCATCACCGAATTAAAATCAACATTAATTACAATAGAAACATCACTCAAATATTTACCATTTTTTTCAAATTTTTGAATCATTAAAACAGGTAAGTAAGAGGTCTAATTGTGCAACTAGGATATAGGTTAACAAAACCATTTGTTTTATATATGTCAATAATTTTACCACCAAATTGTGTTCTATTACACTTGGTTAAATCGACTCTAATAATGATGCAAAATATTATTTAAACAAAAAAGTTAAAATTATAAAAAAAAAAAAGTTTTTTTTTTAAATATTGTGTTATTGCTAAAATAATGTATGCTATACTAGTAGATTTTGCTTAATGTTGAAAGTTAATAGAGTAAAAAAAATTTAAAAAAAAAGTTAATTTTTTAATAAATAAATATGTGTGTTAATGTAAAACAACACTAATAAAGTCCGCTTAATGTTGGACAGTAGAGTCGACTAAATCAACTTTTGATGACGCTAAATATTTTTAATTTTTTTAATAAGTAAAATTATTTACTTTAGTGTTAGATTAATGTTGGCTTAGTTAATACTAATTAAAATAAATATTAAAAATAAATAAGGTTAGAGTGACACTAATTTTACTTATTTTTAGTATTTATGATTAAGTTATGGTCAATTAAGTCAACATTAATTTATATGTTATGAATTTATGCTCTTTTGTGACAACAAATATGAATCATAAATTATTTTTTAATCTTAAAGGATCAAATTTAAAGATGGCAAATCTCCTCACTCACAAAATTTCTTTTTCTATATAAATATCCTCACACTCATAAATTTCCTCAGAGTCATCTCTTTCATCCATACACATCTCATCCATCCAAACTCTTCTCCTCATCTCTTTTATTCACAACCATTTACTTCATCCACATTCATCTCCTTCAACAACATTCATTTCCTTCATCCATTACAAATTTTTCTTTCTATTTTTTCATTTATCTTTTACTTTTTTGAAGATAGAGGTGTTTTACAATATTTTTTTAAAATTACTTTAATTAGTGTAAAGTCAAACCAGCACAAATTAAATTAATATATTAAAAATTGATTTTATTTAGTATCGACTTACCCACGCTAAATTAAATAAATTTTAAAGTAAAATACATTCACATCGATAAAGCTGACACTAAATTGCCTTAATTTAAAAATTAATGAGACGCTACTTAAAGTCGATCTTCAAAAGTCAACACTAATAAATTAGCATCAATGATTTTAAAATTACACTCATGTTTAACGCAAATCCAACATTACTATAATTAGCATCAATTTTTATTTGTTATCGTCAACTTTTCATCAACACTAAATATCTATTTTCTTGTAGTGTAAGTATTAAACAAGTATCAGAGATCAAAATTAGACAACTTAAAATAAAAAGAAAAGCATTTTAGGGTATTAAAAACAAAATTCACTCCTTCTACATACATAAAAACATATTCAAGTCATAGAAAATAATGTAATTTTTTGCTTGACGCCCAATTTGTTGACTTTTTCTGGCAAAAGGAGAATGATAAAGCTACATCAAAAGAAAATAAAGGAATGTTGAATGAAAAACAATAAAGGAATGAAAATGACATAATCGAGGGACAAATTCTATAGTCATGCAACTTTGTGATGTGTATTTTTTTTCTCTCTTTTGGTGAATGATTTTGTAATATTTATGAAGTGATGAACTTAACAAGTATCTGTTGAGATGAGAGTTTGGAATTGAAGGAGCATCATCATAATTAGAAAGATGAGAAAGATATAGTTCATGATTGTAAAGGTTGTGTTGTGGTTGATAGAGCCACCAGAAAAGACCCTAATATTTATTTTTTCCAAACCCTAAAAGAAGATGATAAATCAAGGGACCCAATTGCTTGTGATAAAGGATGTAGCATATGCCACCATTTTTTTTTTCCAGCTGGAAGGATGATCTAGTAAAGTTCATGAATTATTGATTGAATCTCATGAAAAAGAAGAAGAAGAAGAACACGACATTGCCATGGCAGCCACCAATAGTTGAGAATTTAGATGATAAATTCAAGGACATTTGTTTATACATTTTACATCACTCTCTAGAAAATTGTGTGGTCTTCTTCATTAATTATATTACCTTTTAATCATCATCATTGTCATGAGGTTATAAATAATAAAATTTTTGATTAAATTATTTCATGTAGTTCCAGATGATTGTTATTACTCTGTAAATCCACTTGAACAGATGTTTAGTGTTACTTTGTCTGTAAACCTAACTAAAATGTTAAGTTTCTAATCATACTTAACACGAAAATTTTTAATAAAAAAATAAAAATGACATGTCTTAGATTTCTTCATTAAATTATCTCAAATTTTATTTTGTATGAGATATTTAAATTAGAAGGATTGTATGTGCTTGAATAGAGTATTAGATTAGTGAAATTGTTTTTAAGAGAACTATCCAAAACTATAAGATCGTTTCTTCTAATATATATGTCCAAGCTTTCACCATAAAAAAATTATTAAATAAAAATTAATTTTAAAGATAAAAAATAATTAATTACTATAATGATAAAATTATATACTATTTTGAGACTAAAAAAATTATTAATTTTTAAATTGGTATCTAATTATCTATAAAGACTTTTACTACCAAATTTAGAATCTTTCATATGATTTTATTTTGTAAATTTTTTTTATAAAATTTTGTAAGAAAATGACCTTTTACAATTTGTTCTGTCAATTTTGTAAAAGCCACTGAAGATTAGAAAGAAGACTTTCAAAATATAACTTTTTTAGTAATGTATTAAAAAAAATTGTGGCAACTCAATCCTAAGAAGACTTTAATTAATTATTTATTATATGACGTCTTAATTTAATTTTTACGAGTTTTATTATGTCACATTATTTTTAAGATTTTAATTTTTGTAATTTTTATTTCAATGCTAGACTCTTATAAGGTCTCGTTAATATTTATTTTCTATATTTTTTATGAAAATATATATTTTCAAGATAAAAAAATATGTTTTTACATTAAAATTTTGAATTTTAAGTTATGTCATATCAATAGGAAGGTTTTATAAGACCATTATGACCCAATTAATGTATGATGAGTATGTAATGAAGATGCTTTAATATAAGATATATCATGATCATTTAATTAATTAAAAAAAAACTATTTGAGTACACTTTATAGTCTAATTTGAGAAATAATATTCTTAAAATGTTTAAAATTTGTCCACTTGATGTTTCATCTTTTGTCATATACTTTAAGAATGATCCATAAGTGTTGATCTTAGAAAGGTTTGCAATTATTTTAAAACTCCACCTTTATGCCAAGATATTATAGCCACTTGGGTGGATATTCCTCACATTATAGTCACCAAACTTATAAATATTACAACTCTTCTCTTATTAAACTACAATTTTCTTAGTCCTATATTTTCATGTAGGGTTAATCTATATCTAAGAGTATGATTCACCATCTTTTGATTGATTATTTTCTTTTAATTAAGTTTTTTATGCATAAAACTTAAATATTAACACTATTAAAAAATTATTAAATAGAAACTAATTTTAGAGATAAAAAATAAATAGTTATTATATTGATTAAATTAGATTTTATTTTATAAACTAAAAAATTATTGGTATTTAAATAAGTTTCTAAATTTATAAACTAGTTTTAAATTGATATCTAATTAGTTAATAGGTATATATTTGGCTATCAATGTTTTAGCTACCAATTTTAGAATTTAAAGTAGTTGGTAGTTAAGATCTTGGTAGCTAATTAGATATCAATTTAAAAATTAATTTATAAATTTTATTAATAATAAAACTTACTTTAGATACCAATAAATTTTTTAATCTCTAAAATAGTATCTAAATTAGTCAATGTAGTGTGACTTATTTTTTTTTGTCTCTAAAATTTATTTTTATTTAATGATTTTTTTATAGTGTAAATCTTTATTAAAAATATTAAATTTAAATAGATTTGAACCAATAATTTGCTGGTGAACCAACCTGATTAGGATGTGAGTTATTGTAATTTGGATAACTTATCACCATTATAAAATATTACTTTTTTTTCTTTTAAGAAAAAAGTTCATTCACTTATAATAAAGTCTTTATGTTATAGGAATATCAATTATCAAGCATTTCAGATTTTTTTTTATACAAATTAAAACATCCTTTAAATGTTCAAATTATTTTATTTTGTATCAATAAAGAAAACAATCAAATCTTTTCATAATGATATTTTGTGATTAGATAATAGAATTATTATCCGATTTATTTTATAGGAGATAACAACACAGAAAAACTTAATATATTAAAGAATAAAAGATACACAAAATATTCATAGCTAGTAATTCTATTTATATTAATCATCTATCGAGCACTATCAACAGATAACTAATTTATAACAATAATAAAACTGGAAGAAAATTTTGTTCTCCTAATGGTTATTGGCATTGTGGTCTTTTCTTTTAGCAGAAAATATAACCCTAAAAAAATTATTAAATAATTTATAATTTATAAATTAAAATAATTAATTATTATTTGATTAAATTAAAAATATTATTAGTATCTAAAATAATTTCTATTATTAATAAAAATTTATAAATTAACTTTTAAATTGGTATCTAATTATTAGTTATCAAAGTTTTAATTATTTAATACTTTATATTATAAATTAATTTCTATTAATTTTTTAAAGATTTATTTAAAATTTAAAATATTAATAACTAAAATTTGATAATTAATTTAGAAATTAATGAATTATTATTTTGTTTCTAAATTTAATTATTATTTAATGATTTTTTTTTTATGTAAGTAGATGATGTTAAAGGGAAAGGTGAAGAGTTTATTGAGAGTGTGAGGAGATATTATTAAAAATGAATGATAAGTGAGAGTTTGATCTGTTGTTTAAACTTTCTTATCTTCGGAAGCCCGTTTGCGGCTGCTTTTTTAGAATATAAAAAAGTGCTTTACAACTTGAATCCATATAAGCCATAAGTGCTTAGCTTCATAAACCCCTTTTAATTGTATACAAAAGCATGCCCTAACTTCACCAATTAATATAGGATCATCACAAACATCAATTTACTCCACTTATTCAACTATATCCCTTTATAATATCCTTACTTTACTTTAGATTACACAACATTATTCATTCTAATTCTTTTATTATTACAATTATGCATCATCAAGATAAAACAACCTGATATGTTACAAAAATATAATTTCAAACACAATCAATAAACCTACACTTGACCCAAGTTAAAAGAGAAATTCAAATTTAACATCAGAAACAAAAACAACTACCAAATTACGAGACTTTTAAAAAACTCATTTATAATAAACTCCAAACACGATTCCACCACAAATTCACCAGAGCAAAAAACATCTTTATAGATTAATTTTTTCCTCTTGCACTTCTATCAACACATAACCTCTACTCCTCCTTAGGTTCAATTTAGATAGAAAAAGAACGTCATCTCGAACCTGTAAAACACACTACTTCTTCCTCCTTAAAGCAAGAGGGTTAACTATACAAAGGGGGTTAACTATACAAATTCTCTAAAACTGAAACACTTACTTCTTAACATATTTCATAGATAAAAACAAAATAAAACAACAAAGATAATAAAATAACTACACAACCATTTGGGATGCGCAATCTAAAATTAATTTATTATATTTTAGATTGTGTAATCTAAAATACGTTTCTGGATTCAAAATTGTATCATAAATGGTGTAATATAAAAGTAAAAAAAAAGTGTATTTTATATTGCATAATTCATATTATATTATTTTGAATTGTAAAATTTAAAATATATTTTATTTTATAAAAATATACTATAAATTACACAGTTAATAACATACCTCCAAATTAAAAACATATCTTGTTGGAGGATCATAATGAAATCCTAGATGATTTAATCTAGAAATGTTTTCAGCCATGAAACTAAGAGGAATAAATTGACCTTAACAAAAACAAAAACTTATCTTTTAATACAAACCCAAAAAAGAAAACCATGGAAATGCAGAAAATAATTGCCCACCACCTAATTCACTCTATTGAACACCACAATGTATGTTACACAATATTTAGGTTGCAAACATTATACTCGTACGTTCTAACGTTTTTTTTTATATAATACACATCAAATTATTCATAAATAGATATAATTTTGCAGCATTTGATCAAGGAATATAAGTTATTCTTATTTGTATATTGATTCTTAATTTTTAATACTTTTATTTAATTTCATAATACATTAATGAATTAAGAAAAGAAACCATATAATCAGTAAGGACGTGTTTGATTACATTTTTGTTTTATTTTCTAAACTTTTATTAAAAGTTAACAACTAATTTGTAGAGAATAAGAGCCTGATAAGAAGATATACACGTCAAGAAAAAACCCGTTTAATAAAACCCGAGTCCAAAAACAGTGTAATGATGTTATCATTTTTATTTTTAAAACTATATATAAATAAATAGTTTTTTTTAATTAATTTCCAAATACTAATTTTATCAAACAAGTTTTTTTTTTTTGAAATAGAAAATACCCTTCAAAAATAGAAAACAAATAAGGGCAATATATGTTTGGTGTGAAAAAAAAATCAAGGTGTGATGTAGATTTTATAAACTTAATTTTAGTTAACTTTAAAATTTGACTTTGTTGAGATGTGAGATTATAATTTAAACTTTTATCTAAAAAAAACTTTCAGTAGCAGTAATATTCCTTGGTATGTTACAAAATTTTCTTAAATATATAATCATCTTGTATGAAAATATAATTATTATCAACCCACGTTTATTTTTTCAATTTTTGTTGCAGAATAATCAATTTTGTTTCTGACGTTAGCACTAAGTATAAATTCTATATACCAGCCACAACCTTTCTCGATATTATTTTCATTTAATATAATCACAGTAACATTAATAAACTATGTATAAATAGCAAAGTTAATAACTTGAGAAGGATAATCGTAGTAGCATTATTAAGAATAAAGGTAATCATAATGGTAATAAAAACATTAATATCAATTAATAATAATAATATTCTGAATTGAACAAAATATATTTTCGAATAAATTTATGATATGGATTATTATCTTTTTGTAAGGGACATATATTTTAGGAGTGGCAAGGTGGGACAGGCCGTGCGGGTCGGTCCGCGGTCCATGGTAGAAAATGCAGGATGGGTTGACGTTTTCAACCCGCAGATCCGCATTAGCCCGCCCCGCATAACCTGCAGTCCGCGCGGGTCATGCGGCCAGCCCGCAGTAAAAAATGCGGGATGGGCTGACGTTTTCAACCCGCAGACCTGCATTAGCCCGCCCCACATAACCTGCAGTCCGCGCGGGCCAGCAGCGGGACGAGACGGGCTAGCCCGCTAGCCGGCAATTTTGTTTTTTAAAATAAAAAAAATATATATAATAAAATAAAAAATTAATTGATTTGACAACAATAATCCAGTGAAGGAGTGACAACTTTGAGTGAAAGAAAATTAAGTTTTCACTCAAATCACAACACCACAACACGTTCCAAAAAAACGCACACAACACACGACACACTCTCCTTTGCAGTGCCATCGTTCGCTCCGCTTGCGACTCTGCGTGGCTTCGCCTACAATTGTTATGCGCTACTGCTGCTCCGCTTCGCTGCTGCACACCGCTACTACCTCCACTCCTCATCTATGTTATATAATAATAATAATAATAAAATAAAAAAATAAAAAAAACGGACTGACCCACAAACCCGCAGACCAACCCGCATGGAGGACGGGCCAACCCGATCCACATGGGACGGGCCAACCCGATCCACATGGGACGGGCCGAGCCGCTTTGGCACCCCTAATATATTTACATCTTTTGAGACAATGAATAATTTTCGGATCTGTGTTACATAATTAGTTGTATAACGTAAAAATGGTCTTTTTTTTCTAACTGTGATGGTGTACCTGGATCATATTCAAAACAAGGTTTCATTTCCACGTGTGTTAAACTTGTTTTTTTTCAGACAAATTAACTATGTTAAATTTTTATAATAAAAGAAATTTAGTTTAAGTCTAATCATACTCATAAAATCAATTTTATAAAATATATCTTCATTTATATATTATAAATATGCATTCGTAATCATGAACATCAGAGAGATGTCTTACAATTAAAAATGATAACTAAGTAAAACTTTCCTTGAAAAAGGAAATATCTTAATCTAAACTCTTAATTTTGTATTATAATTGTAATAGTAATAAAAATAAAAACAAGTTTTCAGTCCATCGGAAAAATAAGAAGGAAAAATACTGAAATTAATTGGATCTGAAATTCACAAAAGCTTTTTCATGTATGTACAGACTTCATTAAGAGAAGCTAAGAACAATTGCCCCAATAAATTTTGATGTCAGACACCAAGAACTCTATAAAACCCCAAGTATGGGTGTTCATAACACAAGTATTAATTTGATCTTAAAATTCTGGGTACAATATTAGCATCTGCAATTTCCGCAGAGACTCTTTTTGATTCATAGGAATTGATCATAGTACTAACAATTCCCTTGTAACTCCGATGCTATAAGGATGTGTGATCCATAAAAGTTTCAGCAAATCACATTTCTGATAACCCCTCGAATTTTAAGTGAGTAAAATGTTATTTTTGCTCCTGAAAATTTTGAGACCAGTCACATTAGTCCTAAAAAAAACCAAAATCACATTGAAAAAAAAATGGTAACAACACTTTTTTTACCACACTGGTCTACTGTCAGTTAAAATTCCCAGAAAACTACAAAATTATGAACAAGACTCTGTTGAACAAGAGCGACCAACAAAATTTTGTAGTTTTTTTATGAATTTTAAATAACAATAAAGGGTGTATTCAAAAGTAAGTATTTATTAAAAAGTGTGTTGATAACATGTTGATGTTTGAAAAATGAAAGTCAATCAATGATAATGCAGCTCTTTTAATCAACAATTAGGATTGATCAACATTTTTAAATTTTAGGGATGAAAATAGTTTTTTTTTTTCATAGTTGAGACTAACGTGACCGACCAACTCTAAATCTTGCAGAAACAAAACTGTGTTTCAGTGTATTTTAATCAGCAGAAACAAAATCCTTGGTAAAATCTCCACCATATGAAGATTTTCTGTTAGGTACCATCTGAAACAGCAATTTGAAATGGTCATACTCAGTTCCAACCACGCACATGAAATTCCCAAGAAAAAAATAGGTATAATATAAAATAATTTATTACCTGATCATTATTGTCTTTTGCATCAGTTATCAAAGATCTCTGTCGTTTCACTTTGCTTTTTTTGTTCTGCTTTTTTCCTTTCACTTCATCATCAACAAAGTTCTGGCCTGACATCTCTGCAAGGAACAGATACACAAATTAGAATGCTTTAATAAATGGAATAACTCTTAGAATTCATAAATCATAAGTAGTAATACAAAAAAGCAGTAAGCTAAACTATTGTGTTATGGTTGAGATATGAACACATGGATCAACAATTTTCACACTGCAAACACCATAACTATTGAAATTTTATGTATCTGTTTTGATTCAGGTTGAATCCTCCAAAACCAACTTAAAATACCTACAGTAAATGTATCACAAACATTTTTAAAATTTAATTTGTTTTTTTCTTTAAATTTGCTCATTTTTTATTCTTGTAATTTTGAAGTGATCACATTTAACCTTTCAAATGATTTAAATAAAGTTTTATAAGTAGTTCAGATAATGCTTACCAAAAAGACTAAAATGAACTCCGATAGTTTTGTAGGAACAGAGTAACATATTTTACTCTATAAAGTTTTATGCTCACTTTTATTATTAACATAAAAACATTCAAACACAGTTAACTTCAAAATTAATTTTAACAGTAGTTTCCGCATTAAATTCTTTCAAAATCCATTGTCTAAACATTCACCTAATTACACTCTATAGAGGTGGAATTCTAGTTTCTAGAGGGTCACCAATTAACATTTGTCAGTCATATTTGGTCTTAGATATACATTAGAACTCAACAAAATGAAAAGAAAAGAAAAATGTGGGTTACCTGTATCAGTATCACTAGAAAGCATATCCTTATGGCAGACACGAGATTCACACAAATGAAGATGTCCTGATCCAGAGGGAGTTCCTTTCCTTTGACCTAAATCAACAACTTTGCTTGAAGCATGGACACTTTCTTGAAGGGATGGAACTACTGTGCTTCTCTGTTTGCTTGAAGATCGATAGTGCTGAATCCATGGATTTTCCCCCAAATCATGACGCTGGTTAATCCTACTCGTTTGCGGATTCAATCTCTCAAAATTGATTTTTTGCCAACACCCACCACGAAGTACCTTGAACTATTATTATTTATAAAAACAAACAAACTTAGTCCTGTGTAAGAGGAGAGGGAAGGTATACAAGTTAATAGGTTGTGTAAACAATCCTATATAAGGCAATAGCCCCACATTGCAAATTGATTTTTCAATTACAAACTGATATACATGGTAAGTTAATTGATGCTTAACATAATAACTTCCATTCATGTTTGATTTTATCATAACAACAGTGTCTATGTTGATTATTGATTGATGGTGTACAAATCTTTGCATATACAGAGTTTTAGTGATGACATTCATGATAACAACCAAATCAATCTCCCAATTTTTGTTCATGTTAAAACAAGTCAAATATTTGAAAAGTGTAGAACAGATTAAAAAGAAAACCTGGCCAGAAGTGGTAGCAGGGTCACAGGAAGTTCCTTTGCAGGAAAAGGAAGCTTTCATTTGCTTAGAATCATATAACTGATTAACAAAAGATGCTTCTATAGACTTGATATACATGCTGTGTTTCTCATCTGTCCACTCTGCAGCCATTGTGGAATCTATCTCTCTAATGCCCTGATACATACAAATTAAACCCCAAAATCATGTTAATACAATACATCTATAACACTAATTTGCCAATAAAGATAAATCAACACAAAAAAAAAACATTGCTCAGAAACCAATAAAAGGAAAACAAAACAAAGTTCAATACTTTTAGTGTTTTAATTTATTTTTAATTAGAATGAGATTTTTAAATTTATAATAGTAAAAAACAAAGCCACACCAACTTTGTGTTAGCACATATTTTTTATTTTAATTCAGATCGAAACAATTATATTTGTAATTTCACAAATATTTTTTAAACAGATCAAAACAACCCATTAATTAAATAAATCCATAAAATCATTCATATATATTGATGAATTGATGAATGAGAGTTGAGAAATGCAAGTTGGAACCCAAACTTCTCTTAAATACAATTTTAGGACAAAGACTTTCACCAATATCCAAAATATCTGGAAGGTCTTTGATTTAATATCCGAAAGACTTTAAATCGTGAATTGATTTAAATAAAAACGTCTGCAAAATCTGCATCATTCAAACATTAAATATATTACACTGGTAAAAAGAAAAGAAAAGAAAAAAAACAGTTATTACGGAATAACAGAATATTCTTCACTGCAGATGAAAGAAGCAAAGCACGAAGAGATTTTGTTGCAGTTGAACAGAAAAAAAAAATAAAAAAAATAGCATCCTTGATCGGTAACCCTAGAGAAAATTGGAAGAGCTTGTGAGAAGGAAGAGTTGAATGAATGAAGGTACCTGAATCGGGTTGTTGTTGTGGGAGGTGAGGAAGGTGGAAGAAGTGGTTGGAGCTTGTTGTTGTTGTTCTTCCGTTGTTGTGGTTACTCTGAAATTGTTGTTCATCTTATATGTATGTATCTGATATTTTGTGTGTGCAAAGGGAATTCAAAAGGGTGAAGGAATGAATGAACAAGAGAAGAGAAAGGGGCGGTGATGGGTACAAAAAGGGAATACAGTTGTCTGCGCTTTTACACGTGTCATGGGACCAGCCCATGGCCACGTCACCGTCAGGCTACATTAGCATGGAGATATTTTCATCTGCACATCCAAAATATCTCTTATTTTTTCTTCCTCACATTCTTTATCTTATAGCAATTCATATTAATTTTCCTTTAAATCTTGATCTGTCACTTACATCACCAAACAGTTCCATTCCTGCACTTAAAAATCTACCACCTCCTTTTTCCTCCTGCTAGATATTTTGTTGCTGCACTTCTACTTTTGGAAACTTGTTTTCCAAGATATCTTCTCAAATTGCATCTAAATATCCAATGTTATCTCCTAAGTTTTGTGTGTAATTCTCTATAAAGTCATGTGCTTTTCTTTGACTTGTTCGTCTCAAAATTAATTGTAAAATCTACTTTATTTGAAAAGGTGATATTTTTTAACTGGATAGTTTAGCTTCAATAAAATTGGATCTTATTTTATGTGAAGGTTTTCTTTATGGATTTTTTACATGTGTGAATGACAAGGCCTTAAGTAGTATTATCCATTCGATACATAATTCATTGGTATCTTAGCAGTCTTTGAATTCTTCAAACTTTTATTTATCTCGCGCGCGTTCCGTCGGTCAGAGATTGCACTCCGACACTCAAGTTAGTGCTAGTGATTAGTTAGTTCTCTTAAGATATCAAAAAACGTATATTTTCTTCTTTCAGAAGTCTTGTTTATAAGTTGACTTGGTCCTTGTGGGCTAGATAGTTGGTTAACTAAGATGTGTGTAGTGGTCACTAGATCGTGTGTAGTAGTTTCCTGATATCGTGAGAATGTCTTTCATAATGTGTCATTGACTTATTCAAAGCTAATTATAACTGCTTTCTTACCACATATTTATTTTATTATCATTAATTCGTGTCCTCGATCTATTCGTGTCCGACCGATACAGATTTGGTTAAGTTCAATAAATGAAAAAGTAATAATAATTTGAATTTGATTGGAAATTATAGAATGGTGAGGTGGGTGATTTATAATTTAAGTGAAATTATTTAAAATTTTATTTGAGAGAAATTATTGGGAAGAGAAATTACACCCAACAAGGGCAGGCACAGAGTCATAGGACACAGGGCTCATCCTATTGGTTACTGTCAAGTGAAAATAAAACAAATAAATAAACAAAATTATCAAGAAAGATCACGAGAGATATGAGATGGGTCCGTGGATGAAAAACACATGATGATATGAAGCATCATGCTATAACATCGGATCCATTTTATGTCTGGATCATGATGTTCTCTCCTTCAGTTTAAGCCTTTGGTTGGATTAGTTTCAAGATATACATGATGATGTTTTTCAGAATTGTCTTTTTCAAGAATAATATACCTTCTTTTGCTAAAGGAAAGAAATGTCAGATTTTGATAAATTAAGAACATGTTATAACTTTTTTCTACCATCTCTTAATAAAATAAATAAAAAAAATTATTGAAAGACTTAGACGTACAAAATATCTTATATTAACTTTTAGTTATCTTTTAGGTATCTGCATGTGTATGCACATGTGTAAAACAATTAAAATTATATCTCGTTTTCATATATATGCCCTAAAAAACTAAAACACTTCCTTGTTATAACTACCAACATTTACATATGCAAAAAGTTAATGTATCTATTCATCAACAATATCAAGAAGTTAATGAAACATAGTAAATATGACAATATCTTAGGTTTAACTTTACAATCACTTTAATAAGAATAACTTTTTAAATTACTTGTTAAAAAAAAAACTTCCAATAAGTTAGTCAATTTTTTTTACAAAGTTTTAATATACAAGATATTAGATAATCGCTACTTATTAATATTATTAATAATATGTTCATCTGAAACATTTAATATATGAATTTAATCCCTCAACTTTCTCTCAGAGAATTTAATTTTTAAATTACAGAAATAAGTTTTTAAAATCTTATTTTATCCAGACCTTTAAAATCTTTATTTTCTAAGCAAATATTATGATTTTAGGACAGATTTAGGGCAAGAAATGATTTTAGCAGTTTAAAATTTATAGATTTAGTTTAAAAAAAAAGTATTTAAAAAACTTGTGAGGGTGAAATCAAATGTTTTGGTCAACAATTTTGAATCGAAGTTAAAAACAATATTCACATCAACATAATCACATCACTTAAGATGCTGCTGTTTGATGTAGCCATGGGTTCAAACAGGTCTTTGACACTCTAGAATTTGGTTTTCCTTTCTTATTTCTTGAAGACTACCGAGTTAGTCAAGATCTAAGATCTAGAATTTGGTTTTTCTTTTTCGAGTTAGTCAGGATGGAGTTTTTCAGTCTTTGTTCCAAAATATATCTGTATTAGTACTACTAGTATATTGCAGAGATTCAAGGGTGTGGCAATTTATATGCTAAACACACTATTGGTTGCAAAAAAATTGATCAAAAAATTTGTGTACAGAAAGAGAAAATAAATAATTGACACAAAATTTTCATTACTTAACAACACCATAAATGCTTGGATCTCAGGAAACTGAAAAGAAGTTGCTCTGACTTCATGTTAAGGATAATATCATATTTTTGCTGTCTAACTGAGCCTCAGGGTATTAACCCCACCATGATCCATGATGACCTTACTCCATTATCATATACCTGTAATTGAATTATGAACATGCTTGCTAATATTCAGTCATCTACAACCTTCAAACGCCAAGCATAAAGAATAGAATACAAGATCCAATAAAAGTGAAATAAGTTAGTTTGATTCAAGCTTCTGGCTTCTGGTCGGATTCTGGTATGACAGTATCTTGCAAATCAATCTGACCTGCATAACCACAACACATCATTACATCTGCTATGAGAGATGAGCCTTGTACACCAGATTATAGCTACCAGTCAATTTTGGTCATACTAGAAGAAACAAAGCTACACAAATACTGCAGGTCCTTATTTGTCAAAGAATACTTATTCTCCATCCACTGAACCCAAAGAATACGTGCATATAGCTATTAAGAATAGCTATTCATACCTAACAAGGTAAACAATACATTGCATATGTCAATTAAGAATAGTTATTCTTACCTAACAAAGTAATCAATGAAGGAGCTTTTGATGATCCATTTTCTCTGATATCTACATCTGCAGAATATTACGTAAAATCTAAGGATTAATGTTTGAATACTTAACAAAAGACAGATTTTAGTCAGAAAGTATCTGTCATGTTCTTGGTCATCCCAAGGTGCTTTTTTTTTAGTATCTTCTTCGGGCATGCCTACAAATGGAGGATCATTATTCCATTTCATCTCATGCTTTTGAATGGTGAAGTTTATCTAGATAGAAAAAGCATTTCTTTGCCTTACTGTCATAGTCAATGTACTTCCTCATATTTTATGGTAGTGTCAAATAGATTTAGGGTGTGCAATTACAAAAATTAAACTATTGAAATAATTTATTATTATAATAGACTATACTCAGTTTTTGTTTGGATAAGTTTGATGAAAAATAGCAGGAACATAATTAATTTAGTTTGATTGAATAAAAATAAATCAACTCACAAGAAAAAGGATCATGAAATTCAAAAGATGAAAAAAAATTGTTGAAAAAATAATCATAAGTTACGATTTTTCAGATTCCTAAAAAAGAAATTTTACAAATCTCACTTATGATCCTAAACATACAAAAAAAATAAATTCCCAAAACATTTGAAAACATAAAAAATATCTTCCCCAAACATATCATTGTAAAATCATCATCGAAACATGTTATCCCTAAACCATACAAACAATGTAACAACCTATGTAACACGTACACTAGACTTACACTTTGACACATGACAAATATATGACACGGGATACAAATGTATATTTTACATCATTATGAACTATATGATAGGAGGTAATCGTCATCATTGAAAGTTGAGGAAGGGCTAAGCAGGGAGGACAACGGGTAGGCGAAATGGAGGTTTGGGCCTTGGAAGGATTTGGTGTTGCTCATATTTTACAAGAGATGCTTACTTATAAATCTGATCATATTAAAACATTTAAAGAAAAATTAACAAATTTCACATTATATGAAAATATGATAGAAGATTAAATAAAAAAATTCTCAATAATAAATATATAATTTAGATATTCCTGAGATTATATATAAGATTTGTTCTTTATTTCTATAATCATAATAGAAACTTATATAATAAGTTATGAGTTTGTAGAAGATCACTGTATTTGTCCTTTTCAAAATTATGTTAGAATGGTTAGCCCACAAATTTTTTTTTAATTGAATACTTCACTGTGTAATGAGTGTCTTACATGTATTATTACGTGTTAGATACATGACCACAACATTTAAGAGGCATGTCCGAACAACTGCCAATTCCAAAACAGATGAAATCAGCCAGCTCCCTTCCTCCCCGTTTAAGTTTTGTTAGTAAATATTTTCGAGTTGCACCCAAGGATTTCAGCATGAACTATACCAGCTTTCTTACTTCATAGAAATTTAAATCCAGGTAGTCACTAAGAAGATGAATTGTCATAAGTTGCATACCTGAACTTTCAAGTGATTTAAGTATGTCTGACTTCTTAAAAGTATATCCAATGAAATTGTTGTCTTTGGATGTCAGCATCTGCAGTTTTAAATAAATAGTAAATTACTCTTCAAAGAAGCTGGAAAATTCAGAAGACAACAGATATGGTTCAAATAAAAAGTTCTCTTTATCTTTGCCAATTCACCTAGTACCTGAAAATAGATATGCGCTTAATACAATGAAAAAGTAAAAGACAAAGCAGCTGTGCTACATTTGAAAAACTGCTAAATCAGAGTTTCAAGAGAGAGAAAAAATCTAGATAATAAACTATAAAATTTCGTTAACTCAACATAGAGAGACATTACTTTGTTTGAATGAAATTTTTTAGTTTACTTAACCAGCAGAGTATATATGGTACTCATAATCAAAATAACATTAAAGCAAACATTTGCCTCCACACCCAATAAAAGTAGTGCACTAACCTATGACTATAAGTAAATATAATAGGAGACATACTAAATAATTAAAAAAAGAAATCAATCAAAGTTAACATTCAAGATATGGTGCAACGAAATGAAGTGTTTTTGTCATGTTTGCACTTTGCCTACACACTCACATCCTATGTTTGCCATGAACACGACAAGTATACTCTTACGAACAATCTAGATAAAATACAGGCTTAAGAAAACAAATTACCTTCCGCCATGGTCCAACAGTTGCTGTTACAGATGGTGGGCCATCTACCTGCCAATGATTGAAATCACTCTTTTAGGTGTGTTTTAGAGTCATTAGACTTCACAAAGTATAAAAAACAGAAGACAAAAATAGCCTGCACAGCTCCATTTTGAAAATTATTCTATCATTGACTCATTGTCAGTCAATGATAACAAAATCAGAAGGTGTGGTGGCCAAATAACACTCTTGGAAAACCACAATCAATAAAAGATTGGGGAAACAATTCTGAACAAAATAATAAATACATAACAGTATACAGCCAGGCTTTACTTTTGTTACTTTGAAAACATGCCAATTCTTACAACACCAGTTTAAAGGATCTGTTTACAACTGTCACCACCAACAATTTATATTGATATTAAATTATTTATAGATACAAAGAGACACTTGGGTCGTATGCTTGTTCCATATAAAACCCAGCCTTCTTAAAAATTGTGAATTTCATGTTGGGCATTCTGTATAGTGGACCTCTTTGTCTAGGCAAGAACCCTTGTGTAGAACATATAAACAGTAGTAGGAAGAATAGTTATTCTTTATCATGAAGATGGGCATATAAATTGAGAGAGCACATATAACTAAATCATTAAGGATTTTGTTGAATATTTCACATTGACTAGAGATATTGTCAATTATACTATATAAATCAGTGCAAATCTCATCTACAAATTTTGTAGGATTGAGTTAAACCTAAATTAACAATCTAAAATTGTATCATAGCTTATCCTAACAAAATTTATTGGACCTATTGTGTTACCCGCTATCATCGCTCACAAATATCTACTTCCATGCATGAAATATTCAATTCTCGACATGAGTGTTAACCTCATCTTACAATCTTACAAACCGGCTATGTGGGGTTGAGTTAAGCCTAAATCCACTTTCTCATAGATAATATCTTGCACATGCATAATAATGTTTCATTTACATTCATCAAATCTTTAGTAGTTAAATGATTTTGGTGCCACAAGAAATTATTGTATATGAATAAATTTTACTCATGTTCAATGCATAAACTTTTATGTAATATATACTTACTTCGGGAAACTTCTCAAAATTTTGAGTATCTAAATCCCCAGTTACTGTAGGTTTAAAAGCAGCTTCTAATTCATAAAGCAAGTCCCACTGGACACCCTTGAACCATGGATGAGCCTGAAAATTTAAGTACAGATTTGTTAAGAGAGGACTCATGCAGATTAGCAGGTAACTTTCAGGGCAGAACATTGAAACATTTTCAGAATAAATAGCTCGTTTGAGACTGGAGAATCGAATTAGAAATAAGATTTACTCCAGTATTTGAAGGAATTGTCAAAAAACACAGGCTACCAATAAGAGTTGCACCTTAATTTCTTCTATTCCTCTGGTTCCTAGTCTTGAGTCAACATCACACAGTAAGCGACAGATCAAATCCTTTGCTTCAACTGATATCTTGGGCTCTTCTGGGAATTTCAGGCATGTTTTCCAGTTAACAATCTGGCACAGAAACACTGGGTTATATGAAAAAAAAATAGATATCAAGAAAATAAGAGAATCAATCAATCATAATACCTTACGGCAGGCCATCCTTGGATCGTCAGAACAAAATGGAGGATACCCAATAAGCATCTCATACATGATCGCCCCAAGAGACCACCAATCGCATTCTATTCCATAGCCCTTCTTGAGCAAAACTTCAGGTGCCATATAATCAAGAGTTCCAACAGTTGAGTATGCCTGACAAGGGTATAAGTTGGTAAGAATCAACAGATTTCGTATATCAAACAAAACTACCACTTAATATTACACCTCGGAAGCTAGTAACATAATAAATTTTAAATATCATTTAGAGCATTTTTTTTAATTAGTTGCTGCCTTTTTTAGTCTATCCCAGAAATATTTTGATTATAAACTGATTTGAACACAATAAACTAATCAAACACACATTTAGTCATTTTACTCAATATACTTTTGCTATTTGTCTATTATGCCAATAATAGTTAATACCCGCCAAGAAGCATGAAATGGGGTAGAGGTGTACCAATGCACGCCGGTTACGTTTCCACTGCTGTAATTTCTCCTTTGGCATCAACCAAGGAGAGACGGAATATGCTTCAGTTTCACTAGTTGATTCTTGACCGGTAAGATCTTCATTTTCCAATAAAATTGTTGAATACTTATCATCAAGAGGCTTACATAAGCCAAAGTCTGAAAGCTTCAAATGACCATTTTTGTCCAGTATCAGGTTATCTGGTTTAATATCCCTACACAAGCAGAATATCTTGGATTGAGTATAACTACACTTATTTATTTCACTGGAGAAAATTTATTTACTCAGCACAAAAATCGAAATATTTCTCCAGAATCATTATCAATTTTTATACCTCAAGATTTTCTTAACATTAATGATAAACCAACTCACTGTACCATATTTTTATATTCATCATTCACAATAGCATAAAAGTGGACTAAAAATAAATTTAGTCTTCTACAATCTGAAAAGATAAATATAAATTGCATTACATAATCTGCATTCCTCGCAAAGAGCAGTAAGCTGCATGCAACTAAGAATACTGTTTTTAGATGATTTCAGAGAAGACAGTGTGTTATATCTTTGTTAGACCAAGCCATGAGCCATGTTGAACCATACAAGTGTTCTTTGCCCCACTGCTTGCAGCCTCTTGTGCAAAAAGAAGCTACAAGATCGACTGCCAACAACACCAACAAAAACCTTATGCCACTAGATGAGGATACTATCGGCTGCCAATAGAAAAAAAAAAAAAACTGAAACAGTGTGATAATAGCCACATACCTATGTACATAGTTGTGTTGATGTATTGAGTTAATAGCAAGAATGCTTTCGGCAATGTAGAAGCGAGCAACTTCTTCAGAAAGAATATCTTCTCTCATTAACAATGTCATAATGTCACCACCAGGTAAATATTCCATGATGAGATAAAGGAAATCCGAATCTTGGAATGAATAATGGAGTTTTACTATGCATCTGCTATCAACCTCTGCCAGCAAGTTTCTCTCAGATCGAACATGTTCAACCTAAATTACATTGATATCAAAAGAAATTGAGTCCAAAGGTCAGAATAACTCCTAAAGATTTTTGTCTACTTGTATTTGAAATTTTTAACCTGTAACATAATTGAGCCCTTAGCTCATACCAAAAAATGGATGTTTTTATTCCATTTTCTTTTCAATGATGACAAATGGCATCAGCTGCTAGACAGAAAGTTGAAATAACCTACCGACTAAATAGTTTAACCATTCCAAAAATTACATAAAATAAAAGCATTCATGTTTTAGTAGCTAAATTACAATTACGTGCTGACATGATGCAAGCTAGAGACTTAATGCTGAGTGTCAAATTCTAATTTTACCATATATATGACAAGAGTCAAACCATCATACAAAAAATCAGTTTAAGTGGGAAAGAATTAATGTAATCAATTAAATGGATGAAAATGCCAATGAATTGTGAATATCACAAGGCTTTCTAAATTAATGTTGCGATCCCTAACATTGTCAGAAATTGCAAACAAATGTTGCCATGCGGCCACAGGTGCAGTCATAAAGTAAAAAAAAAAAAAACCTTGACCTTACAGTTGAAATCAAAGTGGCAGACCATTTTCTAAAACCTTGATTGCGAACTTTGCTTGTTTCATGCAATAAATTGTATGATTATCAGATCAATCAATGCATTGATGTATAATGCACTAAGTCTAGCAGCTGGTACCTGTCCGCGACTAAGCATCTCTGACTTCTTCAATTTCTTCATGGCAAAAATCTCGCCCGTACTTTTAGCACGACATAGCCTCACCTACATTTTCTCAAATGTATCAATGAACACACCATCAGAAGGAACCAAATGTTTACGCATATTAAATTTGCATACCTCACCAAAAGCACCTTTCCCAATCACCGTCAATTGTTCGAAGTCGTCAATTCCAATTTTACGTCTCTGAATCCTCATGTACTCAGTTTCTCGGCGCTCCAAGTTCCTCATCATTTCCTCCTTCTCCTCAACCGGTATCTGAGATTCTTGCACTTTCCTCTGCAGTGCCCTGCGTCTGAAACAGAAAGTAACACAAATGCATATGGTATCTAATTAGGTATCCACGTACACCATGACAAATTCCAACCATGTCATTTACCTTTATCAGTAATCATGTATACCAAATACTAGATAGATCATTAGACATACATAGTAATAATATCACATTAATCAACACCAACTTAACTTAGTTTTAACAATAATATAGTATTACTTCAATAAAGTATCATCATCAACATAAACTTACTCTACTACTCAACAAGAAATATTCAACCAAATCTATGAAAATTCAATCCAACCTTAAAAATATTAAATGCTGCGCGAGTGTGTGCGTAAACATGAGAATTCTTGTGCTACAAGCTACGATACTCTATTCCAAAACAGAGTATTAAAACAGAGAAAAACTCCGATACAACGAAGGCTAATACGTTGTCGGTGAAGATCATTAAAAAATACGAGAAATCGATCCTGACAGTGCAGGGTTATTAAATGAAGCAATAGATAAAGAAATATAGTATAGTAGTGAAAAATAGGAATGAATAGGTAGGTGAGCGAGTTAGGTGACGTAGGTAGCGTAGTAATAATAGTAGCGGAACCTGTCTTTGCGATCCTGCAATCCTTGGAGATAGTTCTTGTAATGATTCTCGATGAACTGCTTGGCGGCGGCGGCTTTCTGCCGCGTGACCGGCGAGGAGACGGAAACGTCGGGGCCGGAGTCGAAATCGGCGCGATCGTGCCTGAGGTTAATGGCGCCGAGCCTCACGGTTCCGTCGTAACCGTCCATTCGGATCGGCGATGACGAGATCTGCGACGCCGCGCTGGAACGAATCGGCGAGAACGCGATGTGACGTGCGGTGCAAGGAAGAATATGCACGCACGCGTCAACGGTTATGGTGGATGGTAGTGCCGGTGCTGTAGCTGGTGTTGTTTGTGTGAGTGCGCAATGAAATGAACTAGTACTTGCCAAAATGCATCAAAGCTGTAGCAAGCTGTCTTATAACTCTGAGTTGTCGCTTCTCCACGATTTCTTCCTTTCTTTCTTTTTTTTCTTTTTTATTTTTTATTTATTTTAGTGTAATAAAACGTTACGGAATTTGATTATTTCATCGTATATTAACTAAAAAATAAAAGTAATTATTTATTTTATATTAGTAATTTTATTTATTTTATAATAATTATTTTAAAATTTATAATCATGGAAATGGATGAATGGTATCCTACCATCTGATTTTGACTTTGAGAGAGAAAAAAATTAGAAACTATTGTCGGCGGAGATCCATATGCATATGAAATGGAATAGAATAGAAAGAACTGAAAGAAGAGATTCAGGTTCTTGGAATTTTGCGTGAATTTCACGCATCCATTGCACCACCCTTTGGAGTGGACCCTAACCAACCCCCAAACGCTTTTCTTTTTCTTCAAAATCTTCACAATAACCCTTCCCTGTTTTTGTCCCCTTCCCTGTTTATGTCACACTGCTATCTTACCAATAAATTTAATTTATTCTCATTTTAGCCTCTTTTTTTTGTCAAAATAATATATACTCTTCCTACTCAAAATAATTCGAGAAATGTAACTCGATTAGGATTGCGTATTTGTTGGAAAACGAATTTTTAGCTGATCTCCGATGAGAGAAAGAGATTCACCTGCAAAAGACTCTCAAATGTTTAAGTCAGTCAAAATACAAAAATATGATAAATTCTAACAGTAGGAGCACAAAGACACGAAGCTATCTCTCGGACTTGAGGTCGAAAGAGTAGCGTCATATGTGAGAATGAAAATGCGTCTCAAGCCCCTCAGCTAGGAGGAATCCTTTTCCCTTAGACCTCAACTGAGACTTTGTTCCGGTATGTCCAATATAGTCTTACGTAGCTCAGGAGTCGAGACTAAAGACAATTTATATACTCATTCATCCTTCACTCCAACCACCAAGACGTCTTTTAAAGACAAAAACGTGACAGAAGACCGACCTCCAAAACGGACAATAACAACGATGTTATCTCTAGAAGTTGAGGTCGGAACATATATCATAGTTAATTCTCAAAAGATTTAAAAAAAAAAAATCAAAGTTTAATAAATTGAAATATAAAAAATGTGAGTAATTCAGCCTTGTTTAATATTTTGAAGTTTATTTGTATGTCATCGCTATCTCAAATAGTTATTAGTGATCAATATTCAACCTTTTCGGGAAGAATGTTCAATATTTCAATTCAACAACTTTTGCTTATCATTCAGTCATAAAAATGGTATATGGGCCATGGGAAAACTATAACCCAATTCTAGGTTAGCCCATTTACTGGATTGGTTTTGTTGATAGAAGCTCTAATTTAGTTAAAACTGTGTTTAGTTAAATTATTATTTTTCCATAAAATACTATTTTCCTACTAACTCTAATGCAAAGTACAAGCATTAAGATTGCGTTTCCAACTGCTATGTATCATAATTAGGTATATTTATTTTATTAGCTGATTAATTTATCCAAAAATAAATACAAAAGCAAATATGCATTATTATACATCATTGGGTTGAGGCGATATGTTCCTAAAAGTTGGGCTTTTGGTGTAACATTGTGGGTGCTAATGAAGGGTTATGCATTTTGCACCCCCATAAATTTCTATATGAATTAAAATTTTAATTTTATCTCTTTAAAATTTATATTTTGGTTCTTCTTTGAAATACAATTTAATACAATTTTTGTATTTTGAAACGTACTTTTCAAAATATATTTTTATTTTATGTTTTAAATTACATATTTTGAAATATATTTTTATTTTGTATTTTGGATTGTAATTTTTTAATACAAATTTGTGCATTCTAGTAAGAGTATTTTGAAATATAAAATAAAAATACATTCTAAAAATGTATTACCTCAATAAAAAATATATTCTAGATCTAAGAATACATATCAAAATGTGTAATCTAAAATGAATTAATACATTTTAGACTATACATTCTGAAAGTTATTTTTATTTCTAGAAAAAATATATCGGATTGCATACTCTAAAAAATATTACGCTAATTATTGATTTAAACATCTAACTAAGAGTGATTTAATGTAGTACAAGAATGAGACTACACAATCTAGAATAGCTCAAAGGAATAAATAGATATTGCCAACAAAAACAACATCCAATCACATTTTAGAAATGCATCACTTAAAAACTTTATAACTAATCTTGTTTAACTTGAATAAATTTTGATATGGGAATACACCTTACTAATCACCTAATATAGAATAATTAGTTATATATCCACAAAATACATAGATTAAATAATTACAACATAAAGGTATGTCAATCTACTCCTTCTATTCGTTCTATAATAAATAGATTTCTAAAGTATAGTTGATGAGTCATGTGTGGTAGTAAATTGCAAACTCAATGCTTGGTGTAGCTAGCTCATTGTTATGAGATACATTTTCTCCACTATTTGCATCTTGAGCAGGTGCACTCCTTCTTCTGTACTTGTATACATGCTTTTGAGCTAGAAGTCTGATTATTTGCAATCCTATTTGTAACTGTGACAATAATATGTAATTCATAAATGTTTTTGCATTCCTTCTAACAAAGTGAACAATGGTTGCCAATAAACCTATGAGAGCAATGGTTCCACAAATGAAAAATAAGCCGAAGAAAGGTTGAGGACCAAGTTGTTCATTTTGTATTTTGTTGTTGGTAGATCCACAATTAGTTGTAGACAACATCTTCTCTTCTAATTTCTGCACTTCTCCACTTTCTATGGCTTTTAAGGTTGCTCGGGATATGTCAATTGCTAAACGTGAACCTTTTGGAAATGCCTTCACCAATGAAAGAGAAAGGTTATCAAAAAGTAATTCATTTGACTAGTAGATAATTTAGTGTACCACAACCTTATTAGGATTTTATACAAATTATTATTAATTCGTCTACTTAATCTTATAAAATCGACTTATAAAATTGATTTTATAAGATGAGGTTTACACTCACTTATATTATATATACTATGAAAAGTTTTTTTCTCTAATCAATTGGAATCTCCAAGAATTTCTTCATTATGGTAATTAGAAACTGTGAGGTCGTGGGCCGATCTCACTAATATGGCATAACGAGTTGGATTCCGATTCGGAAAATTAATAAAAAGATACCCTTTGAATCTTCATAAAGGATAGAGGGTGCTAAATTAGTGGAGGAAATGTGACCGAAAATTATAAAGGAATAAAGCCAGAAAAAAGACTAGATACAAACAAGAACATTGGAAAGATCCATTATAAGAAATAAAGGAGACCGATCAAGAAAGACATACAACTAAACTAAGAATCACTGTTTCTGGTTACACTTGATACTCTAGTTAAGGGTCATCTCACTTGGCTATAATAGAAACATTTCCTAAGATGTCTCTCCAAAATTTCAATCTTCTATATGGTAAAGATAAGTGATAATAATGCAGCAAGTTTTCAATCTAACATGTAGGATGGTGCATGCATAGAGGGAGATGATAAGAAGAGAAACTCACAAAGCCTAATCCACCAAGCTTCAAGGTAGGTCCTGCTTTGATGTAGCCCTTGCAATAGGTAGCTAGGAAGACATCAGCATGAGGGGCAATGGTAAAAGAAGCCACAATTTCTTTGTTCTCAAAGGCTCTTGGAAAATCATGGATGGAGTCAAAGACCATGATATTCTGTGGCCGGAACTTGAGTTCATCAACTAAGTAATGGACCAAAAAAGTGTTCTTATTGCACCCTATGATTGCATTTGTCCTCAGCAGTGTTTCTATATCAGGCACAGCTGGTTCAAGATGGGACACTGTCATCATGGATGAAAGGCTCGCTGTAAAACTTTGAGTCACTATCAGAATAGCAAATAACCAAGGTGCTAGCACTACTCTGGCCAAGCTGCTATTCACAGGTTCTCCTACATATCACAAATATTCGTAATTTAATTTAAAACCATTTACAAATAAGACCAAAGTAGGAGAACAAATAGAATAGACTTTAAATTACCCTAATAAGTTCAACAAATTTTTGCTGATATAGACTCTAAATGGCTTTGATGACTTTGATACTGATACTATATTAAGAAGGAGATTTTAGGCTTCAATCTTATAAAACCAATTTATAAGATGAGTTTGCATTCAGTTATATACTATGAAATATTTTTATGTGTGTCATAGCTTTGAGTTTTTGGGGGAAAAGTGCTAAGTATATATAATATATGTAATATAATGTGTTGTTCATTGTACCATTTGTTTCAAAATCAGCACAATATCACGATGCCGATTTGATGAATTGTAAGAGATATATAAAGGAGTTTAGAGTCTCATTAGGGTGACTTACTATGTATAAAGAATAATGTGGTGACAGAAAACCAGAGAATGGCCCCAAAACTCTGGAGCTCCGAATTTTTTTCACCTTCAATGAGCCAGATTACAAGTGCTATGAACAGATGCAGTGCTGCTGTTAACATCCACATTTCTTTTGTGAAAGCGTCCATGAACATCCATGTTTCTTTGGATCTATCTGGCTTCACTTTCACTACCATGGCTATGCCAGATTCAATATATGGATGACTGAATTCAGCAAATGCATATCTATGTTCCACCACTTGGATATCCCCCACAGCAGCATCAAGGTACTACATCAGAAACACACATTGTCCCAAGATTATCAATTCTGTTCCAACACAGTTATTTAGTGAAATGTTTGGATAAAATTATCAATAAGCACAAAAGATATCAAGAAGGTAAAATGAATAAACATCTCTCAAATTAAAATTAACTTCTAAACTCGAATTTTGAAGAAGTTAAAAGAATGGATTTATACAAATTAGCTTATACATATTAAGAAGTGTATTTTAAACCTAACTCAACTTCATAAAACCGTCTTATGAGATGAGGTTTGCATCTACTTATATAATGTAAAAGACTATGATCTCTCTAGTCAAAGATCTCCAATAGCTTAAAATTTTCTTTTTTATAAATGTTATTGAGAAGCTTTTCTGATCATGATCTTAATCAGCATGGATAATGATTTTACCTTATTGTCGACATGTTCAACTATCTGATCGTAAGAGCCATAAAATGGCACAAAAACAAAAGGCAGGTGATAAGGCAGGCGTTGCACAACTGATTCAAAGACATTGATTGAGAAACCAGTGAATTGGGTTTCATTCAGTCCCTTATCATGGCTCACATTCACAAACTGAGGACATGGATCAACAGCAGGAACCCCAATTTTCAAAGGCTTTCCCTCACTACTATTGTACACCCAACCTTTTGGCACTGTTTTCAACCCACCAGGCCAATCCACAGAACCTAATAGCATTCTAGCAGAACCAGCACTAGTTGTTGCTGTGTTCACCACCTCATGCTCAACAAGCCTCTCACTAAAACCATGCTCCATTGACCAATATGCTAACTCCTTGTAACCTTTTCCAATAACATTCACAATCTTAAACATTGGTGGTTCCAATAACATTCTTCCTTTGAACCTTATCTTCCCACTGAGACCCTCTTGATCACTACGCAAGATATTTTCTGATAAGGAAAAGCTTCCAACTTGTGAGCTCTCCAAGGCTTTAGCAATGGTCCAAACAGCATCATAAGCCCCGAGAGCAAAGACACTCGGTTGGGATCTTTCTTCTTCAGGGTATTCCAATGCAAACTTTCTCCTAAACATGAACTTGAAACGTTTGAACGTTTGACTCATTTCCATGAAGTTGGTTTTGCACCCCATGACGCCTTGCATGTTGAAAAAGACAGAAGAATCAAAGGAATCAAGGTGGTTAGCCACATCATCTGCAATGATCCACACTGACCCTTTTTCCATCATTCCCATTTGCTTTGCCTTCTCAAATAGCAGAGTGGCAAACTCCAAGGAAGATTGAATAAGCAAGAACACCCTATTGCTCTTGTTCTTGAGCCTTGTGAGCTCTTGTTCTATGCTCTCAATTGGGTTTGAAAGAATGGCCATTGAAGGAAAAGCAACATGGTGATCGATCTCAACATTGACTAGGCGTAGAGAGTAAGAGAGTGTTGTGAGTATGTCTGAATGAGAGGCAAAGAGGTTGTTGTGTTCATAAATTGCAGTAACCTTTGGCCAATGGAATTGGTGTATGATGGAAGCAATGCAGTGCATGTGAAGGGTGACATCATAGCCCATTTGGATGAAGTGTGGCAATGGGATTGAAGTTACTTCTGGAGTAGCTGTTGAGGTTAGAGATATGATGGGAACATCCTTTGAGTTTTCATCAATCCAGAGGAATAATGTTGCTGCATCGAGATTTGTTCCTACCACAACTTCCACTTGTTTGCTGTTTGCAAGATCTATGTAGTTGCATGAACAAAATGCAAAACATGAATCCTTCTTTTCTCCAGTTACTTGATAAAAAATGGAATATTTCTTACTCCTTCTATAAATTTTTTGGATCATCCTTTTTCATTTTAAATAAACTAAATATCCTGAAATGTAAAACTTATATTTCAGAAAATCAATTATAAAATTTTAAAATTGGTCCAGGAATTTGTTCAACTGAAAGTTAAAAAATAGGATTATAACATATATATATTCTTTTGAAAGAGATTTATATTTGTCGTACTTAATTTGTCTTCCTTTTTTTTTCCTAGAAAATCATGCAATATGTAGGAAATATGAAATCATTTTGTTCCATGCGATTTATCAAGTGGTTCTAATAATAACTCTTCTATTACTATTTTTAATTTAAAGGAAAATGGGTTGCTTTTTAAAGTCATGAAATTAAAAAATATAAAAAATAATAATAAAATTTTGAAATACACAACTTGCTTGATAATTTTTATTTTTTAGATTAAAGTTACAAGTCGCATATTTTTAAAGCAGATCCTAATTTTTAGATTAAAAGATATCGTTATAATAGAGACAGCTTTTTTTTTAATACTGCCTTGTTTATTAATAATATGCTCAATTATAAAATATTTGTAAGGCATACTAAATCGATCATTTGACAAGGAAATTACACTAATTTAGTATAAGAAACCTTGAAAAAAAGAAGATGAATTGTTGTCTTTTAGCTAATGAATTATTAAAAAATTTCAAAAGTATGACTGATTTAATTTTCTTACAAAAATTGTCTCTTCTCCAAGTAAATTGATTTCATGCTTACTTTGTCATAATAATTTTAATTATATGTATTTTTTTTCTAGTTTTTACACTCTGGTTGCTTTAAAAATTGAAATGAATATATTTTTTTGTGTGATTTAAATTATATAATTTTATTTTCAATAACTTAGGGTGTGTTGGAAATCTCACATCAATTATAGAACATTTCATAGTATATAAGTGGTTCAAACTTCACTTCATATTATGGATGGTTCCATAACGGTTTGATAGCGGGTGACCAACAAACACTTACTATGATAGGTTTGGAATGACTCTACTACCATAATAAAAAGTGAATTTTAAGACTAATTTAACCTCTTAAAATTGGACTTATGAAGTGAGGTTTGTACCCATTTATATACTATGAAATACTCTAATCTCTAGTCGATGTGGAATTTTCAACCCACAGTTAAAATCATTAAAATATTTTAAAATTAATTTTGAATAATTGTGAGTATTTGTTTTGAGTTGAAAGTAGATGATAGAAGTTGAGTTTGAGAAGAGTGAGAAGTGAAGTAATTGAAAATTACCCGCAGCCAACATAGTGGGAGATGATGGGTTCCGATGAATGTTATAACTGTAGTTCAAGGCAAGCTCATAGCAACTCTCTCGATTCACATCTTCAATTGCAACTTCCATTGCTATCTTCTGTTCCTTTCCCACACGAGAATTCAAATCTATGGCTGCTCCAATGTTCACAACAATCTTGGACTTCAATATTGAGCTCTCTCCTATGATGTTTCCTTTTATCTCGTGATCATTTGCATTAGCAATTGCTTCTGACCACACCATCCACAGAAACAGAAAAGGTAGTGCCCACAATAACCGAAACAGAGACATAGAATTGTTGAGACTTGAGGGGAAAAGTTTAACTGTTATTGCTTTAGCTAGCTATCTACGAACTATATATGGAGGACCAAATTAATTAATGCTATAATATGAGTAGAAAATAACAACATTTTAGAATTGGTATGGTTATAATGCAGTTGGTCCAGGTCTTGTGCTTTTGGATAATATCTGCTTAATAAAGAAACCATCTATTGCGTATGAGTGTAGTCACCCTCGTAGACTTTTACTGGAAAAAGCATATAAATATATGGATTCCAAAACTTCAGCATTTTGTTATGAAGATTTGGCTTCTGAATGACAGAAGAATTGGTCCTTAACCTTCGTTGTCCACTCTGCTTCCTCATTGTTTCTTTCTTTGGCTGGATTATGCATAAACTAGAAGAGCATCGTCATCATCCATTTTGATTCCATTACAAGTAACTAGGAGGGGTTTAATTGTTAACAAATGTCTTGAAAGAAGTAGTAAAAATACATTTTGGAATTTTCAAATGATTTTAATCATTTTAAAATAAAAATTAAAGATTATTAGTTTTATTTTTTTATTAATTAATGTTTTTTTATTATCAAGGTGACATTGTGTGTAGAAGTGGCTTAAATCTCTTGAGCACTATATATTGGATTTGATATTGACATTAATGTTTATAGTAAAAATCATCTTTAATCTAAACTTTTGTTTTTAATTTTAAGCTGTGGAAAAACAAAATTTTCATAATTTTTCTTCATGATATGTAACCATCAAAAGCCACACTGAAAAGCATGATACTTTGGATCCTCCAAAATACAATGTAATTTCAAGAAAGGGATAAATAACAAAATCCTACAAAAGATAGGTTACAGGATTTACAACAGGTAGACCAAAAAACTAAGACGGCAGTTACAGTAATACAAGCAGAAGATAGACCAAAAGCAAGCTTTTCGGTTGACTGCATTATTTTTTCAGTTCAATGAACACCCAGGAGGGTACTTACTTCCTATTCTAAAACTGTAAACATACAAGAACAATGACTCGTTATTGAAGAACCAAACGTGCTTTTATCCTTGAACGAATTTTCTGCAGAACTGTCTGTAATCGGTTATGCTGGCGATATTGTGAAAGACTCGGTAAGAAATCTTCACCTTTGGCTCCTTCACCATTGTCTGGAGTTTCACGTCTAGCAAACAGCAAGGGAGCCATCTCAGGCAAGAAATCAATACCTGCCAGGTGCTGAGCCCATTTGTAAGGACGTGAAGTTCTATCGCGATTGAACATTACAGCATCCCCAACATAGAGCTTAGCTGACTGCATCACCATCCAAACAAAAACAAATGGCGTATAAATGAAAGTTGAAGATAGACAGATTAAGGACGCATCGACATGTAAACAAGATGCCCAAACCTGGTGAGGAAGCTCGAGACCTGTGTCATCAGGGAATAAATTGCTTAAGATGTCATTCCCAGGACCATCATTAGATGCTTTGATCCCAACACATATAATATTCAACTGCATCAAGTACTCAAAATTTAGAGTAATGAGTTTTGCAGACTCTAAATAAGAGACCTCTTCATCATAGATATGGAGATTGACTGTAAGTGGGTGAACTTGAAATATTCCTGCCTGGTCAAGGCTCTCCTTGCCCTGAAACCTCCTTGGCCTTTTACTCAGTGTCTGACCATCTTCATCAGGTTCATTATTTTCTAATTTGGGACTCTCTACAGTAGTTGAAATGCCTGAGAGATAAAACCAACCAAACAAATTAAGAAATTTGGCTAATATTAAAACCTACATGAGTGAAGACCGCTAACAATCACAATGGTACTTTAAATCTAGCAATAAACTTCTTTCCCTTTACTCATTATCCATTGATTAGTGTTGAAACTAGTTAATAACCTATTTTAAATAGCAGTTAATATTCCAGATAATATATAGGAGTGATATTCGGGTTTGGAGTTGAATCATCTACAAGATACTGAAACATTTAAGCTTTAGTCCGGCAGCAGCAGATACACTGAAGCTGCAATAGTACTGGATAATGGATAACATAGATTCCAATAAAAAAAATATGGTAGAATTGACACAACAATTCTCAATTACCAGTGTCCTTGTGAGCTTGAGTGTGGGCAAAAGATTGAGCATCTTTGACACTTCCTACAATCTCCACATCAATAGATTCTCCAAACGCCTCCTTTTGGGCCAACAGCTGTGAATAAACCACATAAAGAGGTGGAGGAAGCAACTCTGCTGAATGATGCCGCTTTAGTTTCTTAGTATGCTGAACTCCTAGTTGATTTTGTACTGGCAAGGATGCTTTCTTAAGAGACTTGAGATGTGAAGGGAGGCTAGACAAGAACTTCTTTCGATTTGCAATTGCCTCCAGAAGGGTTTTCTTTTTCTGCTCCAGTTTGTCATGAAGCTTGCAAAGCTCTTTGCGCTGATTCAACATTGCAAATATAGGTATAAGCACATTTATATCACCGTTAACAAGAAAACACAAAACATGCAAATTACTACTACAAGCTTTAAATATAAATTAATGGGACAATGAACTTCCCAGCTTGAAGTTTAACATTGTAGGTATAGATGCTCATTAAATGACAAATCTAAATGTCAACACTCATTTAGTACGAAAAT
Source organism: Phaseolus vulgaris (assembly GCF_051622355.1). NCBI lineage: Eukaryota > Viridiplantae > Streptophyta > Magnoliopsida > Fabales > Fabaceae > Phaseolus > Phaseolus vulgaris. The sequence goes on from NC_143498.1 coordinate 3,152,970, forward strand.
TCATACAGAACTTGCTCTCAAACCGATTATCCACAAAGTATCAAGTCAAGTATCTTCAGTCTATTACATATTTATATTTATACAAAACCGTATACTTCTCTTAAATACAGAGCCAGGTTGAGACAGGGCGCCACCATCTCTTTAGCCTCCGATCCAGCTTTTAAAGGAAATGCTAGCTTATCAATACAAAACTTGTTCCGGAAGCAAAACCATCCATGACCACAATAGTAAAAATCAAGATTTACTAACATCTGAAAATTGAATAGTTCCATTCTTTTGGTTCCTTCATTGGACAAAAACTAGCTTCCATGATAATATCAAGACATGGTTAAATCCGGGAACTTGCTAAACTACAACATACCAGAGTTTCTTAAGCTTATAAAACATCTAATATCAGGAATCGAAAACCCTAAAAGCACAATATATAAAGCGTAGGCTCAACATAACATGCATTACATTTTTCCAGAGTGCATACAAGGTTTTAAACCGCAGCTACAATTTCGAAATTAAGTCAAGGTTTTTATGATTCTGCGAAAGCCACACAACTACAATTATGGTCACATTCACCGCATTTAAACTGCAGTCACGAATTCAATATTATAGTCATGATTTTACGATGTTCATGACCGCAACAGGACTACAATTATGGTCACCGTATTCATGCACAATATCAAGGAACACAACGATACCGTAATTGTGGCCACATTAACTGCTCTCATCCACAACATCCCACACGCAACAAAACAGCTTTCAAACCTTTCGAAATCCTACGGCTTTAACAACTAGTAACTAAGTCTGATTATTTCAAACCTTACAAACTCCTAAGGCTTTAACAACTCGTAACGAAGTCTGATTCAATAAAAGAAAAATAGGCAAATGCAACTCACCTGAAATAACTCAAAATTGAGTCTCTTCAGCACGAGATTATGTTCACTGTGACTGCACAAGACGGAGTCCTTCATATCCTGCGGCGCGTCACGGAAAAACTCGCCCTCCGACACCACTTCAATATCAGGATACTTGGACTTTAAGTCGTTACACGCCTTTATCGCCTTCACGTAGTGACTCTTCTCGTACATCAGGTTCTGAAGCTGCTGCGTGGTGAGTTCCAGAGGCGCCTTCGCACGCTCAGTTTCCGTTCTCGCACGGTCCTCCTCCAGCAAGATCGAGCGATTGGCCTGAAAAAGCGAAACGCACGTTAGTTCCGCTACGACGTCGCATTGCGAAAATAAAACCCTAGCGCGTTAGGGACCTGGCGAAGAGTGACGAAATGGAGGAACGTTTGAGTGAGGAGCTCTCTGAGTCGGAGAGTGAGAAGTGGTTTGGGTTTGGCCTGGTTCTTCAGAGCGAGAATCTCAGCCACGATGTTCTCTATTGAAGCTTTCGTGTTACGCAACGATTCGTGCGGAGATTCCTCGTCCGAATCGCGTGAGGAATGCGGAAACATTAGCTCGTCGCCACCGCCGTCGCTATTTGAAACCGGAACGACAACCACCTCCTCCGTCGTTTCGCCGTCTTCCATTGTTACTCTCTGCACCAGTAACTGTTTCACCGTAGTGAGTGTTTTCGCGTGTCTCCGCAGAGTGATTTAACGAACTCTTTCAGACAGGTAAATTAAAAAATTAACGCTAAATTATAATTTGTTTTTTTAATACATTTACTCTACTTTTTTAAAGTTAAATTAGTATTTTCTATGCTTTAAATCAAATTAGTATTTTATGGTGTGAGGTTGTCTCTAATCCACTCTTGTGCGAATGGATTAAGGTCTCTATTCCATTTGAAGAGAAAAATATTTAAGTTAAACTAAGAGTTTAAAGGTATATAAAAGTTAATTCACATCCACTTTGAAACCATTATTATTTGTAAAAAAATTGATTTATTTTTATATTTTAAATTTTCCTGTCAGCATAAATATTGATATTAGTATGAAATGAGACATAAATTTATATATTATATAATTATAAACAATATAAATTAATAATAAAAATTTATATGTACAAGTATATTTTAATTTTTTTTATCTTTTAACAGAAAAATAATTTAAAAAAATTGTTTTTTATTTTTATAATCATAATATAAATTTATACAATAAATTTAATTTTTAGAAAATTAATATATTTATAACCGTTTTAAAATTGACAAAAAAAATCAACAAATATTTTTTTAATTAAACAATTTATCAATACATGTTTTACTATGTCATGTCTAATATATATTTATTTTAGCTAATACACTAATCAATATACTATTTTTACTTAATTTTAAACTTATTCAAAATATGATGATTGTTGAATATATATTAATAGTTGAAAAAACTATAAAGAAAGTTGTAAAGATAAAAAGAAAAATATGAGAACAAGAGTTTTTTTTTTCTCAATTTGGTGTAATTTGCAACATCGTATTTGAGTTGTAGTAGATCATATAACATGAATTGTGTTTGAATGGAACGATTAATTCGAAAAAAAACTTACCAATTAAAAATACTATTTTAAATAAGAATCATAGTAATGAAAAAACCTTTATGCGTACGTTTAATATTCTTTTTGAGATTTCATAAGACTCTTCTTACTTTATTTTATATAATACTTTGGCATGATTTAATTATCATTCTAAAACTCAATTTCAATATATTTACTCTTAATCTTTTACTTATGTTTATGTCTAAACTAAAGTTAAAAATGGCCCTTCCTCATTTTTTTTCTTCTCAGACACCTTTATATTTTATATTCAATTTTCTTCTCTTCAGTTCATATAAAAAATTTTGTCTTTAAAAATTGGGCAAGGCAACATACTTAGTCCTTTTACTTTTTTTTTTATGGTTGATCATAACCTTAACATTACCAATAATTGAGCACTTAAAATAATTAACTTGGATAGTTAGAACTACATTTAAAAGTTCAAAATATTTTTATTTATGTCACTTGCATGTGTCGGACACGTACGGATGTCGACACTCATAGAACACTTATCGATAAAATGTTTAATTCAAAAAATATTTATTTAATTTTTACAAAATTCTTGTACGATTCTATAACAATAAATACAATAATTTTCTAAAAACTCAAATTTATTGTATAAATTTTTATTATGATTATAAAATAAGGAACAAATTCTTTTGAACCAATCATGAAAAATATCTTCGTGCTTACAAAAGAATCTGAAACATACTTTTGCACATAAATATTTATTTTCAATTTATATAATTCAAAATTATATAATACATAGATCTGTATCTCGTGTCCTACATTTTAGAAATTATACGTATCTCTGTGTTGGTATTCGTATAGTATCAGTGTCCATATCCGTATCTGTACTACTGTTGATTTAGTATAGAAAATTTGGTCTATTTATTCATCGGTTAGTTTAGACAATATGCCTTTTAAACTATACTCACTAACTTTTTGTTGTAAAAACAGGAGTAGATATTGCAAAAACTGAAAAACAGTTTGTGAACCCACGTGCCTGAAGTTGCCGAAGATTTTGGAGAAAGTTGATTAAAAATGTCAAATGGAGTTATGAACGTGCAACAAGAAAAAATCTTTGATTCCTATCCCTATATAAATAAGGGTTACATCCTCTCCAAAATCACATATCTCTGGTTCACTCTCTTCATCTTCTTTTCTCCTCTCATTTTTTTCGCTTTCTCTCTCCTCACTTATTTTATTTTATTTCTTGCTAGTTCTGATCCTCGAAAATTTATGAGAAGTTCCTATTGTATTTACGCAATACACTCCAGATAAGTTCTTATGAACCGTGATTACTCACGATTTAGAAAATCAATTTTGTTCGTTTTAAAGCCAATTTTTACTGAACTTTTAACCTATTGACTATTGTTGTTCTAACTATTTCAATACTGTATATTTTCCTCATAAATTCAATAAGATTATTAGTAAAATAATTAATATATATGTATGTATAAGAAATACAAGTATATATAACTATTATTTAAATTGTTAATTATATATTTTATACTATTAAATAAAAGAGTTGATTTCAACATTTTAAAAATTAATTTTAATAAGTGAATTTAAATGTTCAAATAATAAATAGTAAGCAAATTATAATTATTTTTATTAACACAGTTATGTATTTTATTAATTATTAATTATAAAATGTTTTATATGATATTAGTAATTACAGATTAAACTATTATTATAGTATTTATTTATAAAATTAAATAAATTTTGTATCATATTATGTAAAATAAAAAACAAACATATGGCTTAATTATTTAATTCAACTGATTATAATACAAAACATGAAATATGATTAATTACTATAACTGAACAAATTAGTTTTATCAATTAAAAACATTAAAATGTGATGTAATATTATCAGAATTATCAAAACATTATTAACAAAATACAAAAAAAAGATTATCCTTATTTTAAAGATCTATAAATGAATGATTTTATGTAATATTATCGGAGCTCCAAAAACATTATTATATTTACAAAACAAACCGATTATAATTTCAAAAATATTCTGCAAAATTAAATAAATTTCTAATCATATTATATAAAATCACAACTATTCTCATGCTTTTTAATTAATTAGAATAATATATAAACACATAATCATCTGAAGTGTTATAACTATAGGGAGTAATTTAATAAAACTAAAATTTCATGTAATATAATAGGCATGGTGATATAATGTGAAATATTCTCAATTGTTATCCACGTATATTTCAAATTATTAATTATATGTGGATAAATTAAATATTCTAATAAACCTCACAATATTTATTTATTTAAATATTCTATAAATTAAGTTTAGTCAATTACAAATATTCTCGGACAGGATTGAAACAAAGAGAACAATTGTCTTTTTTCTCAGTCGGTCGATCTACCTTTTTTATTTTTTTTATCGAAATGGTCTTCGCGTTCTCCTTTCACTCATTTGTTTTTCGTCCTCGCGAACTCCAATCTTAGACGATACCTGTAAAAAAACACTCTGATGTTCAAGTGAGATTTTGATATTCTATTAGTACTGAATGAGGACGTACCTTATACTCGAGATCCATATTTATTTATATGATTATTATAGATTATTTGTTACTAAGTCAGATTAAAATTTTAAATTATAATTAAAAGTATATTACATAATTTTTTTTATTATTGATTAGTTTAGTTAATCTTCTGAATTTAGTCTAATATTTTATTTAAACCTATCGCGTCGCTCAACCATAACCATGTGATGACCGTAGATTGGCAAAATAAATACCATATTATATTATATAAATATTTTTTTTTTCATACGTTAAAAGAACCCTATCTTTAATATATAATTGAGTATATTATCGCAAAAGATAATTACAAAATGAAATAAAAATTGAATATTATATAAAATAAAAGTTTTCAAAAATTAATTTGACAATAATATATATATATATATTATAGATTAGTATATAAAAATGACATGACTCTTTTTTGGAGAAATGAAAGTGCCAAAAAATTATTTAAAATTTGTGAAGTATATATAGTGGGGGTTACACAGTTTGCAAAATAAGGCAGTGAAGAAGAAGAAGACACTGTAACCGTTGTGACTGTTCGGTACCTTCGAGGACAAAAACATGATCATCACAGATTCCGATTACGAAGGTTCCGCTATCGAAGCCCTTGGTTCTCTCTTCAAGGTCACCCAAGTCTTTCTCTGGTTAGTTCTCACTCAGTCACATTCTTTAATCTTCTTTCTTGCACTCTCAAAACTAGGTTTTACTTTCTTACTCTTTTTTGTTTTTGTAGGGACTATGGTATTCAGGTTTCTTCCTCGGTTGAACAATTGGTAAGGTTATTTTTCCTCTCTTTTATCTGTTCCTTTTTTTTTGTTACTGAAACATTTATCTGTTTTGGAATTCTGATGCGTGTTAGAATTTGGCTGAGAATCACGGTTCTGACCCCGTCCATGGCAAGTTCTTCTCACCCTTGGTGTGGTATTTTTGTGCGTGGTGGGTTTTATTTATTATTTTTTTTGAAGGAAAATTTGTGTTTTCTGCAGAAGAATTTACTGGCCTTATTACACCCGAGGATTTGGAGCTTAACAAACAGCTGAATGAATTGGGGCTTCCTCTTTCCTTTCAGACAAACAAGGAGGTATGCATACAGATAAATTATTTTGGCTGAAAGCTTTAGTAGCTTTTGGATTCTCTCTCAAGTGAGGAAAATAATTGGGGTATAGTTGGAACTGTTGTTTGGACAATCAATAGGTTATGTCATGTTTGGGAAAGATTATTTTTTGGGATATTTAGCTGTTTTTGATCAACTGTATATTTGGACAATGGCTGAAATCTGTTAAAAGTTTTTTCTTCCCTAGAAATCAGTAGCTTTTATGTATATGAAAATTTGTAGCTTGTGATTGTTACACAATAGTTTTCTTTCCCTTTTCCATTTTGGAGCTGGTGACATTATGTTAGGATAGACCCAATACCGTACAGGCCCAAACTCAATCATCTATTTAAGTTACAGAGTTTCTCTGAATAAAAGGAGAAAAGAAAAGAATTTGGTAAACCCTAGTTTTATTAGTCTTAGTATTCTGTAGGCTTAATCATAGTTAGTCGTAGTATAGGTAGCTGTTGTTTTTGCTGTTCTATCAATTTAGGGATCAAGGAAACCCCCCAGACTGGACAAAAAATACGTTTTTTTTTTCCTTTCAGCTTCATACATATTCTTCATATGTAAAAAAACTGATATTTTTTCTTATCCAAACATAATTATTGATCTTAAAACCACTTTTGTGAGTATCTGGAAGTTTTCCTTGGCCTTGGGCTGACACGTCATCCTCTTCCTCTATTTTTTTGTAACAAAAAAAATCTACTGTATTAAATTTCCAATCAATGATTGTAGTATATATATATATATATTTATTTTTTTCTTTTTTTTTTCTTTTTAAGTGTACCTCTCACTTTAGAGCTCTGACTCCCCCAATAAAAATTTATTACAGCTTAGGCTCAATGTTCGATTAGAAAGTAAGCCTGTTTGTCTTTGTTCAAGCTTGACTCATTCTGAAATCTAAGCTCACCAGTTTTCAAGTTTGATAACGAGCTTAATTAACCAAGCCCAAATTCTATGGTAACTGAACCCTTTAGGCTCAACAAATCAGGCTACGAGGTAGGCTTGAACTGTTGCACAATAAATTTCACCTTTTCTCTTACATATTTAATTTTAATGCGGTTTAGTGATGCCACAATAAAACCAAATGCTTACTTAGTTGTTACTAGCCGTGAACCTAACTTATTAACACGGTAGCGAAAGAGATTTGGCTGGTTCACACATTGTCAGTCCTAGTTCTGATTAAGAAATAGTGAAGTCCAGATTGAAATACAAAAGATAATAGCAGTTTAAAGCTATATAGTTGATACTTGTCTTTGTCATCATTTCAATTATAGTTGTTGTTGATAGAGTGGTGATCTGAAAAGGTTCTATAAAGGACATGATTTTAGTTTTCTTATATCAAATTTTGTTTATATTATGTTTTGAATGAGAACATCATTACTCGTACTCCTCTATCATTCATGTTCTGTGCTGTATAATTACATTATTACTTTGTAGATTGCTATTGATAATATTTTTGGTCTATCTTGTTTTAGAAAAAAGGACCATTAAAAGGAAAAAAAAAGGGTAAACTTTCAAAGCATCCAGATACTTGTCGCAACCCTGCAGATGAAACTCTATATGAAGTGAGTGTGGAGGAGATTGTGTCTCCTGAAAAATTTCATGACAAAACTAGTAGTCCTTTATCTTGTATATCAATGCTGGGCCAAAGTGAATCTTCTTACTGTCATGGTGCAATGGATATTGATATGACGCAGTATGCCTCTTGTGAAGTAGATAATTCAGCCTGCTCTGCTGGGTTTGCTAGTGGTGTTTCCAGGGAGATAAATGATGATAATATAAATCAGGTAGCAGCTAATGATGCTCAGGATCGTGACTTTTTAGTCAGTAATGATTATGTTGATTTGAAAACTGCACCTTTTTCAGATTCTGCTGTCTCTGCTGGAAGCCATTTGACAGGTGCTGATGTCAATTATTGTGGGGCAGAATATGATGAGTGTTTGATGGACAGTGAATGTTTAAAAGTTTCACCGACTATTGCAAAAAGTACAGATTGTGAGACTGTTTACAATGATGATAATGATGCCACTTGTCATCCACATGTTATTGAATCAGAGTTGCTTCCTGTGAGTTCAGAAGGGATTGGATGTGACAGAAATGATGTTTCAAATAATTATGCTGTACTTGGAGACTGGATGGCCTGCTGGGATACTTATTATAAGAGAACGTACTTCTACAATATTAGCACGCACACTTCTACGTGGGACACACCCCCAGGGATGGAACATCTGGTAATTGGTGGGTGTTCTGAATCAGATGACAGTGAAACTCTCAAGTCTTCAGAGGGGTGTGGAATACAAAATATCACTAAACCACCTGAGGAAACCTTGATTGAAGAGAACATGGAAGGAAAGCAACGTGAAGAATGTCTGGTTGAGATTGGAGTTGCTGTTGACAATTTGGTCTCTGATATCACTACAAATAGTGAAAACCAATCTCTTGATCATTCAGACGAGGGTCTTGAGAGGTGCAGTTGCAATTGTGGAATTTCATGCTGCTCAGTATCAAATACACTAGATCAAATTATGTGGTAATGTTTGTTCTAGTTCTAATTCAAACAAACTAAATAAAGCCTATAAACTATCATATAATCTTTTTTGAAAAATATTATCTGTTTAAATTTCTTGACATTGCAATTTTAGGTAATTGTTTGCACCTTGTGAATAATAATATAAATGCTATTTATCATTTTTGTGTGTCATCTAAATATGTCTAATAACTTTTTCCCAGAAAGATATTGTAATTGCAAAGTTGACGGCCTTTCAATTCTAAAAAAACTAGGATGTTAGCTGGCCAAAAGTTCAAGTTAGGTAAAAACCGGTTAGACTTAAATGAAGCAGCGCAGGTTCACTCACAGCTTATATCTTTTTGATCAGATGATCAGGGATGGCAAGAATAAAAATACCAATCTCAAGCTTCTAAGTGGAGGCTTGTGACTGATTTATATCTCACAAGAATTTTATGAGTTTGAATGTCTTAACTTGCCTTTCTGATTTTTTCTAGCAACCAATGTGCTTTGCAGCTCTAATGATAGATGCATTCAAGTAGCACCAGAGGTTAATCGTACACCCTTGGAAAACATGGTAATTGATATGTCTGGACTGGAATCTAAATCTGACTCTTCAACATTCAAACATGGGAAGAAAGTCAAAAGAAGACAAAGGCAGAGGAAATTATGTAATGAAGCTGAAGGTTTGTGTCAACACTTCATGTGGTAAATGCTTCCTTATTTGGCCTTTCCAAATGTGGTTGCCATTCTACTAAATCTCATAGCTAATTGGATCCAATGTTATGACAATACTTTATACTAGGAGTAAAATGTCTTAACATTTGATATATTCTTATGTGATACTTTGCTGTTCTGAGTCAAAGACCTAAAATTCAGGGTAGGTGCTTGTATGGTAAAAACTGGTTTCCCGTCATCAAGGAACATATTAATGCCTAAGTATAGATTCGGCTGAGTAAAGGCAGTGTGTTGTTGAAAATTGATAGATCTTGCTGTTGTAGTAAACTATTTTTTTTTTGCATTTTGCAGATCTGCACTTTCAAGAAATGCCTGAAGCATATTCTGCTACAATAGCCAAATATTGGTGTCAGAGGTATACTTTGTTCTCTAGATTTGACGATGGTGTAAAGATGGACGAGGAAGGTTGGTTTTCTGTCACTCCAGAGGCTATTGCTCAGCATCAAGCAATACGTTGTGCTAGTGACATGATAATTGACTGCTTCGCTGGTGTTGGTGGGAATTCTATCCAATTTGCACGACAGTGAGTACTGAGTTGTAATTAATCACTTGTTTAGGGTTTAGGAACTTGTAATTAATCACTTGTGATTAATTGAGTTGTAACATGTACTGGATGGTTTGTTTCAACAACTCATAAAAAAGACCTGTATTTTTCGAAGGAAAGAAAATAAATTTACATTTATTATGATTAATCCATTCTTTTAACAACTTGAATTTCATTAATATAACTTAGAACAAGAGAAACATTAAATATGCCCTTGTGTTTGTTGTTATTATCTCATTTATGCACACTGCCTACTTGTGTTCTAAGCTACTTTGGATTTTGTGTGATGTATCTGGTAGTCTACCTTTGAGTGCCTTCATGTTCAAAAGGGTTAATTTATGGATGCAATATCACACTTTCATTTCTGTCACAAATTAATACATTTGTTTTTCACTAAATGGTTTGTTCTGATTGGACTGCCCACCTAGTGAATCCCATATTTAACACTTAGAACATTATGTTGACCTCATGCAAAATTTGTTAATGTATATATTGCGTGATTATAGGTGTTTTTTGAGTCACCAAAGGCATTCCTTAACAAATATTAGCTGATTAACATATGTTCTTATTCTTCTCTCTTTAGTTTATTTTATGCTCAGTATTCCAATTTATATAGTGTAGTAACTACCAACGAGAAACTGCTAATATTCATTTCATTTTGACTGTTAATTACAACTGGATAAATACATAATGATGCTGACCATTTTGTCCAATCAAGTTATTCTGGCCAGATTGCTAGTGTTATTCCTCTATGAAACAATGTTTTTGTTTATACTTCCATTATTTAGTCGTAATGTTGTAATTTTGGTCAAATGGTTATACCTTTGAGAAAACTATTCTTTAAAAATATGTTTTGATCTCTGTAACTGACAGTGATTTGATAATACAGTTGTGGACATGTAATTGGAATCGATATTGATCCATTGAAGATTGACTATGCTAGGCATAATGCTGCTATTTATGGGGTGGTTGATCAAATTGACTTTATAGTTGGTGATTTCTTCCTCTTGGCACCAAAGTTAAAGGTACTGAAATTTTCATATTACATGATTTGGGGGATGTCCATGTCATTGTTCATATGTAATAGTTAGGAGGCTTCTTTTTTGGATTCTTAAAATGAATAATAAATACATTGAAGGCAAGCTGGAATAATCTTACCTGTTTAATTGTGATCTATAACCTACATTTCCAATGTGCTTTACCAATACACGGTGATATTCGTGCTTTTCCCTCTTGCTTATTGAACATATTTTATCATAATCTGTACCCCGATGGCTGCTTTGATGTCCTGTTTTTTCTCTCATGATCTGAACTTGAGGTCCATAATAGGTGTGTAAGAGTAGATTGTCTAGCCAAAGCCATACAAGTCTCTGTAATCTGTAATTTTTATAAATATTCCAGAAAGCCTCAAAACATAATTATCATGTTAAGTATCTTGTATCTGGTGTTTTAAGGTTTGTCGGGTATGTTATACTTCCTAATATGCTGCTCAAAGATGTTAAAATTCCTTGAAAAATCACATTATCACTGTAAGCTTTATGCAAGGTATAATATATCAAATCATTAACACTTGGGTGTGAATCTTTGTAAGAAGCGAGAGGGGGAACACACATGAGCGGTTGGGCACAGTTCTTTCTTGGTCTACCGAAAAGAGTGTGGATAAGAAAGTTTTGCTTCTAAATTTTTAATTTTGTTATTTTTTTGTGCTTTGTTCCTTTTTTTTACTTGTATATTTCCCTCGTTTATCCTCTTGGATTTGGTTTGGTGTTGCCTTTACAATTTCATATGAAATTGGATGACAAAAGAAGTAAATTTGATCCTAGATTATCAATAATGTAATGTGACTGGAAGAGGCCAACATTTGTTAATTGTGTAGTAGTTATTGTCAACTTTCAGAAGTAATATTGTAATAAAGATAACACTTCTTATGCTGGGAGTTGATGATATTAAATAATTGAATAATTACATTAAAACAGAAAAGAGTGATGGATTTGCATTTTATCTACGTTTATAATCTTGAGCTGGCATGTGATTGCTGTTATATATATGTACCCGCCTCTTTGATATGGTGGCCAAGATCTCCAAGATTAAATCTTCTACATCTTCCACTCTTTTAATTAAATTAAAAATTTATGCCCAAGGTTTGAGTAGGCCTGTGTGTTAACTTTATTTGCAAGCAGCATGTTCTAGATATTAATGAAAATCATTTTTGGGCTTGACACTAATAACTTATACTTTGGGGTAGTTTGACAAATTGGCAGAATATTGTCTTGCAGGCTGATACCGTTTTCTTATCTCCGCCATGGGGGGGACCTGATTATCTTAGGGCTACGACTTATGACATGAAGACAATGCTTAGACCACATGATGGGTGGGTACATGCTTCCTTTCTGTTGTAGTTTTTAAATTTTATCTTCAAGTTAGATTTCTGTTTTTTGGGTGCAAATTTACACTCCCATTTTAACTCAAATCTGCTCCTGCGTAGGCACACACTGTTTAGTGCTGCAAAGGAGATTGCTTCCAGAATTGTCATGTTCCTTCCAAGGAATATCAATTTCAACCAATTGGCAGAATTATCTCTGTCGTCCTGTCCACCATGGTCACTAGAGGTAATTTAAACTTATCTATTTGATGGGTTTTATTTTGAAGTGTAATAATATATGAAGAACCCCTACCTCTTTAGGAAAAAGAAAAAAGAGTGAGGGGCAGAGTGTGAGACAAGGTCTTAATAGGGTTGTGTTGAGAGGATTTTGTTTTTGATAGTTTGATGGGTGTGTATCTGTTGGTAAACTATTGAAACGAAGTTATGTTTTATATGACTAAGTTGCTGTATTGTATTCCTTACAGGCTTAAGTGGTGTAACATAATACACAAGAATAGTAGATGTGTTGTTGAATCATTATATAGGTGTACAATGTGATTACTACTGTCTTCCGTTAATTAGTGTTTTAGGATGTCCAATTTCCCTAGTGTACTTGTTAGAGACTGGTTTGAGGACCACCTTTGTATGTTAACAGTGACACATGAAAATATGTTGACGAGAAAAAGAAAGAAGCCACATTATAATTAATTATCAATGCTGCATTATCTTCTGTTGTTCTTATGTGAATTATAATATAACCAATAGTTCGATGGCTTATTAGATTTTTATCCCTTTGAAAATTAACCCATTCCTATATGGTGGTTCTAGGTGGAGAAAGTTTATTTAAACAATAAATTGAAGGCGATCACAGCTTATTTCAGTGATACAGCAGTTGGAGTGTAAGCTAAACGCACTAACTTCTGCTGCAAATTAATTAAGGGTAATCATCCCCTGCGAGGAGAAAAAAATTGACAAAGGGAAAAGGCAATGAAGTGGTTTTGAAGTTAAACTCCTGGTACCAATACATTTCCGAGGCATTTGTAGCATAATCTTCAATGTATCACAATAACTCTTGTTTCTCTTGCTTCAGTTACATTGTAAAAGCTGTACATACTGTATTTACCCTCTCCTCCCAAATGAACGTGTACATGTGTACATGTGTACATGTGTACATGTGTACATGTGTACATGTGTACATGTGTACATGTGTACATGTGTACATGTGTACATGTGTACATGTGTACATGTGTACATGTGTACATGTGTACATATGAACTAGGTGACACTAGATAGACAGATAAAATTATCTGGGAAAGGTTTGTGGATTGTATGATGATTCCCCTACAGGTTTTAGAGAAGGATTGTTTTGGAGATGTTTATTAATCTCATTGTAGTGATTAGGAGGTCTTTGGTAAATTTTTTTATAATGAGAAAAAATAAAATAAATTCGTTATTTTAAAATTAAATTACTTAAGTTAAGATTTATGATTTAGAAAAGAACTAATGTGAAATAACTTTCACAGATCAGTGTCTATGCATATACAGGAATTTACTTTTTATTCTATTTTGTTTAAAAAAGTATTTATGATAAAGTTTATTCATGCTAGTTGTAATTAAGTCTGTTTTGGAGACATTTAAATAATGAGTCATTTTAACCTGGTCAGAATTCTATTTTGAACGTGTACATGTGTACATATGAACTAGGTGACACTAGATAGACAGATAAAATTATCTGGGAAAGGTTTGTGGATTGTATGATGATTCCCCTACAGGTTTTAGAGAAGGATTGTTTTGGAGATGTTTATTAATCTCATTGTAGTGATTAGGAGGTCTTTGGTAAATTTTTTTATAATGAGAAAAAATAAAATAAATTCGTTATTTTAAAATTAAATTACTTAAGTTAAGATTTATGATTTAGAAAAGAACTAATGTGAAATAACTTTCACAGATCAGTGTCTATGCATATACAGGAATTTACTTTTTATTCTATTTTGTTTAAAAAAGTATTTATGATAAAGTTTATTCATGCTAGTTGTAATTAAGTCTGTTTTGGAGACATTTAAATAATGAGTCATTTTAACCTGGTCAGAATGTTGCTTTTGAAAACATATTTAGTACTTGTATTAATGATAAGATTTCTTGAATTAATGGGTATTAATTTGTATGTCGTATTATATTTATATTTATATTAATGTTATGTGTAGTGGAAGGAAACCCATGCAATTCCCTTACTCCACCTATAACTATTTGTTAAAATATCATGTTTGTAAATTGGATTGATCTGGCTTGTTGTATATATTAATGTTTTGCTAGGGTTGATTTTAGGTTAAACTATTTTAGGTTTGCAAAATGGAATCTTTCCTAAAGCCATTTGTTCCATGACTGTTTTTTGACTGGAAGATCAACCTAGAGCACAGGGTTCTCAATATAAATGAGGATAATTTTCCATCTTGTGAATCTTTACTATTTATGTAGAACTATTTTAATCCATTTCTATACCTTTACCCATAATTAGCTATCTATTTAGCCTTATTTTTGTCACAGTAGTTTTCAGATAGCTTCTCTCATTTTGCCTAGTAGATCCAATCATTTAGTGATCAGTAGGTAAAATAAATGACCATCCTATGGTAGGTAACTAATACCTCTCAACTCTTAATGAGTAACACCACCTTCAAAACTTTTTAGTACTCCTCTGTTTACAAACTTAATAGATAACATTTTTTGTTGTTAATTCTTGAACTATAAACCTAAAACATTAATTAGCATTGTACTCAACAGTGTAAAACTAGTTTGCCAGAATAGCATTTGCAGGTTTTTTAGCCTTAGATCCCTTTTAGATGGAATCAAAATGGTTAATAAGTCACGTTACTTAGTTGTGCCAAGTAGTGCAAGTTGGATTTAACTTATTATGAACTGGATTTCTCTATTCAGCAAATAATTAATTCAACCATGTCCTTCACAGTATTTATGTGTACTAACATTTCCTAATTATCACCAAATGGATGCTTAAGTTGCACCCATAACAATTGATAAAATTGAGCATTTATTGTGATTAGATTTTAATCACATTAATAATAAACATAATCAGTAGGGTAAATCTATAATTTTAAGATCTTAACTGCATCAAGTTTTGTTAAAAGAAATGTCAGGATCACATGGGCGATTTTTTCTGCATAAAATTAGGAAGCAAATTCTTTTATTTTAAGAAAAAAGTAAGAAGTAAAACTAAGTGTGAGGTTTGAAATTTTGTCGGGGGACCTAAAGATATGGTCGGCACTTGGTTACTACACTGTTGTTTTCAATGGAGACACCAATTCAACACTAAACAATTTTCCTTTTCACTTCCTTTGTCTTTTTCTTACTAATATGCCAAATTTACATTTTAGGGAGCACGAAATGATGCTCCCCACCCACCCTATTTTCCCACTCCTTCCATCATTATTTGTTCAGATCACACTTTGTCATTTTCATGCTCTCTTCTCTGTAGTTTTTAGTAAAATATTGAGTGACTTTATATAGTTTTTGTGAATTATTTTGCATTTATGGGACAACTTCTTTTCAGTACTATGAATAGTAGTTAGATATTTTGTGTTCTCATGTTATAGACATGATTCATCTAATAAAAATATTTATTCAGAAACTTGTCAAATCTTCGTAAAGTTGTGAGTGAAATTAATTTATGGTTAATTGAATTGAAAAAAAATATATATATAATTTTTTATTCTAATTTTGACTCAATAATTTATTTATTTTTATTTTAAAATAACAATTACAAAACTCAGTTGTTTGAAACCATTCTAAATGAAAGAAGTAATTTCTGCCTGCTATTAATTTGTTCCTCATTCAAAAAACATGTACAAGCAAAGACTTGGAATATAAAGATGAAATTAATTAACAACTTAATAGTAAAATAAACCTCTACCTGTTTCCTATTATAAATAAATTGAATAAAAAGTATGGAAGACCATGATTTTTTTTAAAATAATAAGACCAGGATGAGAGAATCTGCAGATAAATAACTCATAAAGAATATTAAAATTTAAATCCTTATAGTACATTTATTAGGTGAGTTCTGTACAACTATTAATAACAAGAAAGACAATAATTTAACTTAAAAAACAAATAAAGTAATTTAGTTAAAAATTCTTAAAACTAATTATAATGAGGCACCGAAAAAAACATTTTAAATAATAATTTGGTCCCCTTCTAGCTAAACTTTAATTTGAAAAATTGTTGAATAAAGTGATTACCCAAAAAGTAATGTCACTTTAACTCAAACAATGACAATCATGTAGGACCTCCAAAGCCTTAATAAGGACAAACCACACTTAGGTCTAATAATGGTTATAATATGTTTGTCTCTAATTAAGGAAGGAAAAGTCAATAATACCCTGCACATCACCCAATTATCCACTTCTTAAAGGATTTTACAGTAATTTCATAACCAGTCAAACTCCATGGTCAAGTAATTTAGCATTTAAAGATAAATCACTTCTAAAACCCCACTAGTAATAAATAGAAGAGAAATGATCCTTTTTACAATTATGAAAATTATATATAATATAAATATATATAATAAAAGATAAATTTGTAAATAAATAATATTAAAAAATATTAAAAATTATAATGTAGTTATATAAAAGATATGTACGTTAAATAGAATTAGAAAGCATGCAACAAGAAATTCTTGAGAAAAAGATGTGTGTGTCCTTTGTATGTCCAAGTGATTTGACAAAGACACAGGAGGCTATGGTGCATGAGGAAGTCACTGTCATTAAGAAATGGTTGTGAATTAAATTACTCGCTTTCTCCAGAGTCAAACGACAATGACGTCTTAAACCGCAATGGCACCATTGGATCCTTCGTTCACTACCAAACAAAACCAACACTGAGTAATACCCGCCATATTTACTGCCATGTGTGTGTGAGTGAGTGTTCAAGTGTGAGAACTGTGCTTCTCTTATTCTCTCTTTCTCTCTGCCAAATGCCATCGCCATTCCAATAATCAGAATGAGAGAGTTAGGGTTTCAGGAACGACGCTCCTGGAGGCGCGCCGGTTCGCGAAGAGGCGGCGACACCAGTCCCGACTCCGTCATCTTCACTCTCGAATCCAACCTCAGCCTCTTCTCCTCCGCCTCCGCCAGTGTCGATCGGTGTTCCTTCGCCTCCGACGCGCACGACCATGACTCCTTAGCCTCCGAAATCTCCCTGGTATAATGCTTTGCTCTGTAATACTAATTGTAGATTGAAATTCGGAAATCTAAAATCGAGTTGGTTGCATTGCAGCATTTGGCCGCGCAGGAGCACGACGGCGATTTCGCTCATAGTGAAAGCTGGAGCGGTCCAGATCCGGATCTGGATCTGAATAACCGACAGCAACAGCGACGTGCCGATGCAGATTTGGATGCATTACACAGAAAGCATCACCGCAATCGTTTCTCAGGAAAAGGAGAGAAAGCGAAAGGTGTTAACCGTATTATTTTTGTTATTATTATTATTATATTATCGTTATTATTGTTGTGTTGTGGTTGTTATTATTATTATTATAGCATTGACATGCATTTGCGCTTTGTTTGTTTAAAAATGAAAAGAGAGGAAAAAAAAGTGGACTCACCAAATCTGTTGTTTGTTGACTTACTTTTCGTATTGAAGTCCAAAAGGAAGAAGATAGTGACGGTGGTGACACTGAGGACGGAAATCAGCTCTTGGAATTTGATTCGGCGAGGAACTCTTTTTCTCTGGCTCTCAAAGGTACCGAAGCTACTAGAATTTCAACTTCCAATTCAGGCAGTTTGGTTTGTTTTATTCTATTCTTTTTTATTTTTACTTTTATTTATTTAATATTTTTTGTGCTGCTTAAAGAGTGTCAGGATCGGAGATCAAGATCTGAGGCGTTATTGAAGAAGCACGATCGGCGAAGGCCTGCTTCGTTAGATCTGAACAATGCCGTTGGCAATGGCAATGTTTCTTCGCCTCGTTTGGGATTAGGGGCCATGAAGAAGAGCACTGTTTGTTCTCGAAGGTCTGGCTCTGGCTCTGCCAATTTTCCGAGTCCTGGAACGCCTAATTATCTTCACGCTGGTGCTGCTATGCAAAAGGGTTGGTGCTCGGAGCGAGTTCCTTTGCATACGAGTGCTGCCCGTAAGCAGGTTGGTGCTGCTCTGTTGCCTTTCAACAACGGGCGGACTTTGCCGTCCAAATGGGATGACGCCGAAAGGTGGATTCTGAGTCCCGTTTCCGGCGACGGCACTGGGAGGGCCTCGCTTCCAGCGCCGCAGAGAAGGCCCAAGTCCAAGAGTGGGCCACTTGGCCCCCCTGGCGCTGCTGCAGTTGCTTACTATTCCCTGTATTCCCCTGCGGTGCCTTTGTTTGACGGTGGGAATTCAGGGAGTTTCATGTCAGCTTCTCCATTTTCTGCTGCTGTTAGTGTCTCAGCTGCTGCTGATGGGTTGATGGCCAGTTCCGGTGGCAGTTGTGGGGCGGTCCCCACCAGGACCGATCCTTGCATGGCACGCTCAGTTAGTGTCCATGGTTGCTCTCAGATGCAGAGTCAGTCATCATTGCCTGCCCAAGGTTGTTATAAATATTATATCATACTATACTCTTTAGAAGGTTTTAAATTGAACGATCCTTGACAATGCAGGCAATTGTGGCTGAGGCAGCCATAATTGTGGTTGCAATTGAGTCAGAGAAATTTGACATTGTGGCCGAAACTGTGATCAAGAAATTCTGCCATAATTATTCCTTCTTATTGTTTGAACCTTATCTCGCTTTGGGTTTGGTGAATTATGATTTTGTTGACTTAATTGGTCAATAAAGTTGTGCTTGAGAAATATCATGGTCTGCGTGTGTTCAATACTACTAGATCCTCGTGTTTCAAACCTCTATATTCTGAGAACACCTCGTACTTACTGTGATATTTTGTAAAGATTGATGTTGTTAGTTGGTTTGAATGGAACAGACTGTTTCTGTTTGATAACACTAATGTTGTGCGTCAATAGTTGACAGTTTTTTGCTTGATGATGACATGGTGGTCTTATGTAATCGTAAATGTACTTCTATGCTTATGATGTGTCATTTTTTTTATGTTGGTTCTAACTTACAGGGGAGAAGTTTGATGGTTTCAAAGACGCAGGCACCAATGTATCGCCTGCTATTTCTAGGAGGGACATGGCAACCCAGATGAGCCCCGAGGGCAGCTCATGCTCCTCTCCAAATTTGAGGCCTTCTTTCTCTGCCTCCACTCCGCCTTCCCTTCCTCTCTCAGAATTCAAGAGTTTGCCTTTCTCTAAAATGGATGTCAGAGATGTACCGGTAGATGAACGTGTAACCATGACAAGGTGGTCCAAGAAACACAGGGCCCTATTCTCTGGCAGAGGCTCAGAAAATGTTGACAGCTGGAAAATTAGAGAGACAAGCAGTCGATCTTCGTCTTGGGACATTACTGAAGGGTCAAAGGCTGTTACAAAGTATGTATAACTTAGTATTGTATCAATATCATTAAATTTATCTGCTAACTAAAAGAAAATTAGTCTGCACAACTTTATACTCGACTATTTTTCACTGTGCTTTCATCCAAATGGTACGTCTTATTACCTATAAATTATAGTTCATGATGGTATCACAACAATTGGAGTTTGTGGAATTGGTGGTTATTGATTTGCTAAATTAGCTATGTTATTGGTATTGAAATTATTTTATTAAAATGATTAGTGTTCAGTAGTTGTCAATAACCTCTTTTTCTTACCTTCTAAAGATTGACAATCGTCATCCAATTCAAACCAAAATATATATAATGTGAAGTATTTGATATAACAATTTTATCCCTGGGAATGTTCCGATCTAAGAAATATTTGTGTGAACTTTACATTGTGTCTGAAATTCCATCATTTTTTACATGTCCAGGGCCAAAAGGGAGGAAGCCAAAATCAATGCATGGGAGAACTTGCAAAAGGCAAAAGCTGAGGCTGCAATACGAAAACTAGAGGTTAATTCCTCATGTTTTACTTTATTGGCAGAATTTTAACAGGAAACTCCTTTTAAAAATATTCATCAATTATTATAAAAGTAAATAGCCACTTGATGTGATTTTATGTATTAATCACCAACCTGATAGGGCTCCTTCATTGTAAATATTTTTTCAAAGGGAACTTCCTAATTTCCTTTAATTTGTGGTATTTAATTGTTTTCTTCTTACTGGTTATCCTCTCTCAGCCGCATTTCTGCCTAATGCCTTACACTTGCTTACCATTAGGATAGTATAGTAGTTCTGATGTGATCTCAGACATCCCTTGTCTTAAATTGATGGACAAGTTTTTTATTATGTTGGCTGTGTGGTAGGATCATGACGTTTTAAAGAAAACTTCTTCGTACACATTGCGTCCTAAAGAAAGTCTTTTTAAAAGAAAAGGGAAAAGAGTTAGAGAGGAAGAACATAATCAACTGGATCATGATCTCATTATTTTTGCTATTTCAGATGAAGTTGGAGAAGAAGCGAGCATCATCAATGGATAAGATTATGAACAAGCTGAGATTGGCTCAGAAAAAAGCCCAGGAAATGAGAAGTTCAGTTTCCACCAACCAGGATCATCAAGTTGCTAGAACTCCTCACAAGGCTATATTATTTAGTAGAGCCACTCAGATGGGTTCTTTAAGTGGTTGTTTCACATGTCATGCCTTTTAAGCTTTTCTCCTGCATTCTTTTTCTGTTCGAATGAAGCTGGGTAATTTTTCTGTAACCTTGTAGTAGTTCAAAAGTCAATTAAGTCTTTGATTAATTTGGTAGTATTTTGGTTTAAAAAATCTTTGAAGCAACAAACTTTTCAATACCAATTATCTGCATAAGTTTTAATGTTAAAACTTTACTTTTTTATAAATGTACCCGAGTTTTCTGACAAGTGAGAAGGTTTAATATGTAAGTTATGCCGGAGTCATTTTCCAGTATTTGACAGATTTTAAAACAGATGTCTTCCTTTTGTTTCATTCTTTTATGAGTAATGTTATATCCTTCCACTACCTTGTAAAAAGTATTAAATAAAAAGTAAGAAGATTAGCTGCAGGATGTATACAACTAATCTTTTTTTGTATTTAAGTCCCGGCTTCCCTAGAGTTTTGATAGGCAGATTTATTGTCCCTATCTACATATACCGTGGAAATTTGCTCTAATTATATCCTTGTTCATTCCTATGTATTTTGATAAAAGGTTGTTACTTGTCTTACCAGGTTTCAGAGTTCTGAGATTTAAATGTAACTCTTGTTATCGAGTGAAAGGTGGATAAAGAGAGCAGCTTACTATGTTGACAGTTAGTGTCGTTGCGGTTTTGCAATGCATGAAATAGCAGCACCTTCTAAAGATATCCGATTAAATCAAAATCCCCATGTACCCTCCTCACCCCTGGGAATTTGAATTCAATTATAATAATCTATGTATGTACCTAGGCTAAACTTTAGAATAATATTTTTTTCTTTTTTTTTTCTTTCTTTTTTCTTTCCTTGACAGTTTCTGTTCAAATGTAATCTCTTATCTATCTGCAGATAGGTGAACGATAAGTTAACCTCAAATCTGTAATCTATTCCCTCACAAAGTCGCGCATGGTTCAGTTCGTTCATCTCTCCTCGTCCGATTTATGTTTGTTTCTTCTTTCCTATTTCGTGCTAATTTTGCTATGTTGCTAGTCTATTGTATTTCGACAAGCTGGGTAGTTTCTCGGAATATTTTGAATTACTAATCTGATTACACCACAATTAGTAAAACACATCTTTAAAGGAATTGTTCAATGACATTCCAATATTGTGTATTTATTATTTAGTTGCTAACCACACAAGCTGTGATCTCAGTCAGCCTTGGAATCTTGCGAGTTTTGAAGTCCCGAAAATTCGGGTAAGGATCCCAATCTGGTTATATTGACATAATCTGGAGGAAGATGAGCAGGTATTCCTGGAATTATCATTCCAACGATCCTGATTATCGTCATGAACCAATTCTGGATATAGCCTCCACCTTCTACGAAGGGGATAAGAAATCCTCTAATAAGCTCCCAAACTGCGTTTATGATCTTGGGTATGACCCAGAACAAAGAAAAATAATTCTTGTTTGGCTCCTCCTCTAGAACCTGGATGACAATACATTAAAAAACGTAGTAAGAGGAAATCGAAACTCAAAAATGACAAATCATAGACTTGACATTCCACAATCCATACCTGGCCTTTGTAGAAGCTGTTGAAGTAGAGGCAAGGACCAAAGTGTTTAAAGAAGAGGGTTTTGTCATCGTAAGGGATCCTAGGCACCACATCATTGCAGTAAACATACCTCATATATCTCACATCATACTTCCTCAACTTCTCCTTCATGAACTCCCCAAACTTAATGTCCCCAACTCGTGGCTGCCCAAATGTATAAACCCCTTCTAACTTGTCCAACAGCCATGCCTCCTCATGTATTGAGAGAACAGCAGCAAACAGAATGGCCAAGGCTCCTCCCAAACTGTGCCCTGCCAATATGAATTTTGCATCCCTATTTGCCTCCAACATTGTTCGCAGCTTCTCTCTGATTGTATAGTAGGCGTAACGATGCTGGGACCTTTGATCAATCTCTTTGGGCCATCCACTGTTCTTCTGAAGACCCAAAGCTTTCATGAACCCACCATGTACCCTACCCATATTGGGCAACTCGTACCAGGAGATATCCACATCTGTTCTCCATTGATCCGCATCAAATGGCTCTGTACCCCTGAATGCAACAATAATCAAGTTGGGTTCGGACTTTGTATCTTGCAATATGATTGCTCGTGTGGACCACAGCTCTTGGTAATCTACATGCCATCATTTGGATTTTTTACTGTCAAAAATGGATTAATATCTTTGAAAAAGAAAACACAAACACGCTTCTAGTTAACCAACCTCCTGTTTGTCTCACCCTAATAAATTGCTTCCAAATTATAAAATTCAAAAGGATATTTTTAGAATTAAAATAATTATGGGGTGCAAGAAAAAATTATGGAGGTGCAGAAAAAAATTCCCCTCTTTTTTATCATCACTTCTAGAGAGTTTACAATAATTTATTGTTGAAGCCGGAAGGACCTTTTTTTTTTCAAAATGTTGTGATATGTTGAAAATGTAGGACCAGAAGAAGACGCTATCAGAGGGACTACGATGAAAAGGAGACAAGAAAGGACCAGTGGCAACAATATAAAAGGAGATGACAAAGAGTAAGAACATTTTCATTTTTTACACACTCCATGGAAGCACAAAATAAAAACTCTATATCCTACATAATATAATGAGTTATATTTTTACTAAATCTAAATTGACTCCAATACAATTTTACAAGTAACTCAATCTTACAAAATTATATTGTACATTAAAAATTGTTTCCACTTTAAGTGATTATTTGATTTTTCTCAATACATTCTTTCACACATGTAGTATTATTTGGCTTCATAAGTATAACATGATAAATAACTATTCTAATGAATAAACAATCAATTTTAATATTATTCCATAAAATAATTTAAATTTAATTCAACTTACAAAATCAACTTTACAATTGTTTTCACTTATATATTATATTCTAATATATCTAATTGATACAAACTTAAGATTCTTTTTTAAAAAACGTCATATTTATTTCTTCTACAATATATGTGGAAAAACCTTTCTAATTAGACTAAAAAAAGCAAAGGTTAGTTAGGTGGGAAGCAAAAACGTGACTCGTAAATGGAAGGAAGATTCCATGAAATTTGGTGTGGTTTAGAGTAAACTTTCTCCCATTGCATTTTCTTCTAATAAAATTAAATTTACGTTCAAGTTTGATTAGCTGTTTAAGAATAAAACAAACTTTCAGAACTTCAAATTGAATACATCAAATTCAAATTCCATATTAAGAGTCAAACTTTTAACTTTTATAGAAGAAGTAAAATGTTGTTCAAGTTTGATTTAAAATTTTGAGCCAGTCAAATTTGAATTAAGCTTAATCTTGAGTTATTTTTCTTATGAGTTGTTTGTTTTCTTAATTAAAATTCTTTTAAAAAATATCATGTTTATAACTTGTATATATTTACAATGTACACTTTGAGGTTAAATTTTTGTTTTTTTTTTAAAAGGACGAAAATGACGCATTTAATCTTGTGATTAGTTAATTTACACTCATTATTTTATTTTATTTTTGAAAGACTACGTTAATATAGACTGAGTCGAATTTAAGATTCGTCATAATTATAGTTTGGTAACCTACTCATTCTAAAAAGTTAAGGGTCTTTATGTTAATATATGCTATAAATAGTTACTTGTTTTTTTTAGAAGAGATATGTTACTAAACTAGACTTCTTTTTTATCAAGAATGAATAAAAGTAAAATGAATATTTAGGAGATACTTATATAAAAAAAAAATATCGAAGAATGAATAAAACTAAAATAGTATTTAAGAGATACTCGTATAAAAAGATTGTGGTTAGTGAGTCACTAATCACAAAAAATATAATTTAATCAGTCTCCTAATAAATGTTATTTACTTAATTTATATGATTTATCGGAGTTATAATTTGTTAATATTCTAGGTGCTCTACATTATCTAATATCTCTTCTATGTCAAGATAATCTATTTAAAATATATGAATCTAAAAAATTAAAATTAAATGGCATATATAAAACTATAATAAACAAAATTATGATTTTCAAATAAATATAATGAGTAAGTTTTAATTATGTTTGTATACGTAACACAAACCCGAATTATTTGTGAACTATTCATGGTTTGTAAAATTTGTGTTTTATTAACTTTAAGTTAGCTCATTTATATAACTAAATAAGTGAATTTAAACAACTATGAACTAAGCTGTAACAATTAATGGATAATTCAACTAAAACGTCATTATTGTAACCTTAAATAGAGGAATCATGCCAATGCATTAAATGTCCTTTAATGTTCTTATTTACCATTAATGTAAAACAATTTTCTACTAAAAAATTATTAAATATAAAATATAATTAGATACTATTTTAGAGATTAAAAAAATTATTAATATCTAAATTAATTTTTATTAATAAGAAATAAATAATAAATTGAAATCTAATTAGTTACATAAATTTTAGCTATCCATCATTTAAATTTTAAAATAGGTATAATTTTTTTAAATTTTAAAATAATATTTAATTTAATCAATATAATAACTAATTATCTATTATTAATTAAATTAATTTTTATTTAATAATTTTAAGTGTATATTAGTACTTTAATTTTCTATGGAAGAAACTTAGCAAAACATATAGTAAAGTAAAAGTAGTGAAAAGATGTTTTATCTATCTCTGCAAATTTTCGTATCTTCTAAGCAAAATTTTAAAAAAAGGATGCTTCATGATTACGTACCATTCCAGAAGCTGTGTAACCCCATGAACTCCATCTGCAATCATATCACAACACAAAAATAAAACAAAAAGGTAAACCCTAAATCAATATCACCAACCCTAAAATCTAGTTCAAATATTTTTATTACCATTGATGAAGTTAGTAAAAATATAATAAATGAATGAAGAACTTACATTCCAAAGATTTCGCACTGTGTTACCAACAAATTGTTCATTCTCGTAGGATAATTTTGAAGCCATCATTGAGATGAATCCTTTGTATTTGGCATCATTTTGTTTAATGTTTTTGTCTAAGTCAACTCGTGTGTCAGTGTTCCCCACCACAGATAAGAATGATGCTGATGATCTCTCTGCTGTTTTCACCTTTCCTGCTTCACAAATCCTTCATTATAATCCTCACATGAAAAACAGATATCTTCAAGTTAATGCAGATATCTTCAAGTTTATGCAGATATCTTGAAGTTTTATTGAAAAGCTTAATACCCTAATGAAAATGATGCCATGGATTATTGTTATTACCTCTTAGAAAGTTGAGGAAGAGTCCTATGAAACCTCCATTGAATGATAAAAGATTGAGCCACAACTCCAAGATGTTCTCAACCTTCTTGAAGGAGTTTCTTGTGGCAAGAAGGAGAATCTGTGCCACAACAGATGTGAAGAGGAGCCATCTTTGTCGAAAATCTCTTGCTTCAACCTCTTCTGTGCATTCTATGAATTTTCTATTGCTCAACTTAGAAGAGAACAAGAGGATCCCAAGATCCACCACACTTGCCTCTTCTGGCTTCAGCTGCAGGTAATTGCCACCAAATAGTTCTTTGGAATCCATTGCTTTAAGAAATGGCTTTCCCAACTCAAAACAAAAAGTTAAATTGTTTAGATGGATTGTTGCTTATGTCAATCATGCAAGGCACAAATTTATATAGCAAATGGATATCACATTTATTTTATTGTTATTATATATATTTTTTCATCTGTAATAAACTAATTATATTAAATAAAATTAGACAATTAAATAATAATTCAATCCATATAAAAAAAAAAAACTAAATGTCTCTTAACCATAACTCGTTACAATCCAGCAAAATAACATCTCAGAAAGCTATATACGTGTTACACAACCTTAACTAAAAGACTTAATTAAAAGTCAAAAACATCACATAAAACATCACATAAAAATATAACAACTACAAAAAAAAACCAAAATCACAACTATCCATAGTAATTAGATTCCTTCGTTTTGTTATATACATTCACAATGTTGATAAACAATGTCTTGTTTTACATCTAATATATTATTAATTGTTAGATGTTATAGGACTTGTTTTTCTGATAATGTATTTTAAACATAAATAAATAAAAAGCCACAAACAATCATTAATTAGATTTCTTGTTTTATTATATAATGTTGATAAACAATTTGTTTATCATTTAATATATTATTAATTACTAGATGTTATAGACAAAGAAAACTACCCATATTTTAAGCGAACCCTACATCATGATGTGTTTGAAAAACAAATATTTAAAATAGAACCTTGTTGAAGTTGTGAGTCACGTTATCTACCAAAAACTAATTATTAGTAAAGTAGATGCTGAGAAAAAAAAAGTTAGTAAAGTAGATATATAACTTTTCTTAACAATAACATCATAAAAAAGTAAAAACAGACAGAAAAAAATTATTTAATAGAGTAGCATGTGAAGAAAAAAAAAACTTTATATGTTTTGTTTTTCATTCAGAAAAAAACTTTATATGGTAATTGGTTAATGAATAATAAGGAGTTAGTTTTCGGTATTTAGTTTTTAATTTATATTTTTTGAATTTTTCTATTCTTTCTTTGAGTGCGAGTTTTGTAAATGGAGAAAATGTATAGAAAAAATAGATTTTAATAAAGGTGGTCAGTCAAAATATTTAACAAAAGTTAATAATTTACATTACGATAAAAAATTAAAAGATAAACATAAAAGAAATAAAAGTATCAGTAAAATAAAATTACTAAATAGAAATTAATTTTAAAAGTTAATAATAATTAATTTCTATAATAACTAAATTAAAAATATTTTAAAAATTAAAAAAATTATTGATTTTTAGATTAGTTTATATTATTGATAAATAGTTTCTAAATTGGTATCTAATTAGCTACCAAGATTTTAACTATCAATTATTTAGATTTTAAATCTGGTAGAAAAACCTTAGTATCTAATTAAATACAAATTTAGAAACTATTTATTAATAATAGAAACTAATTTAAAAATTAATTTTTTTTCTCTAAAATTTTTTAAACTTAATCAATATAATAATTAATTATTTTTAATTTTTGAAATTATTTTTTATTCAATATGTTTCTTTTATTGTATTGAATTAAATATAGAGGTGAGTAAAAGAAACGTGTAATAAGTAATTAATGAGTTCAGTTTTTGTAGCAGTTTCTTTGGGTTGGTTTTTGCTGGTCACTTTCCTTAATCAATGCTAATGAGAATATCCAGTTGGAATAGAATACACGTCATGTGCTTATATACTTTTTACTAATTACAAAAACGTGGATTTTCATCAGACTAAACTATATATATAATATTATAATTTAAATAAACTATATATATACTTTTTAGTTTAAATAATATTTTATTTTAAATTTTATGCAATTATAATTTTATTATTTTTATTTAACATTAAAAATGGTATTTTTTTATCAAATTCTTAATAATATAATTTTAAAATTTTATTTTGTGAAAAAAAATATTTAATAAATATTTAGACGAATAATGAGTACACCAATTACTTAAAAAAATAGTATATAACACAATTTTCACATCCATAAAAAAACAACAATAAATATAAAATTTTATTTGGAAAACATTCTATCCTTGGTGGTGCCTCTACCCATATGTTGTCTTTTATTATATAAAAAGTGTTGCGTGTTTCTAAGGTTCCTTGTATTGTTGGGTGAGATTTTAATTTTGTCCTTTTATTCTTTTCCTAAAGCTTGCACACAATAAAAAAGAAAAATTAATTACAACTTCTTAAAATAGATTTTTATTAAACTATTATTTAATATATAATATGCCAGTAAGTTTAATTATTTTTTAACAATTATTTTAAAGTTATATTATTTGAATATGATTTTGCTTTGATTTGTGATACTAGTTAACGTCTTTTTTATGTTTCATTAATAGGTTAAATACTTGTTTTAATTATCGTGAAAAAACTAGGTTTATGATTTCTCATAATTTTCGCAATCTTTCTGCTGATAAACTTGCTAAAAATATATTGTTTATATTTAATTATTCTGAGCTAAAATACTATTATTTTTTAAGACCTGATTTTTTTAACCAAATATTTTTTTTTATAAAATTTTATGGTTGATTTATTTCCTAAAACGAATATGATGTAGAAAAATTCTTTTTAAAGACCATTAAGAGAGAAAATTAAATTAAATTAAATTAATTTTTTCTGTAAAATTAACTCATGAATAAATTTAAAACAAAAATTTATAACACTTATATAAAAATTCTATAAAGTCAACTTATGAATAAACTAATTTTAATTTGTAGACAAATTAATTTAACATTTCTTCATATTTCTTTCCTATCAGTCTTATAAAAAAAAACTCTTTCGTCGATTTTAAAAAAAAAAACTCATTCAAAAGTCAAAGCTCATATTGTATAACCTAACTTACTTTTACTCCTCTAAATAACTATGATACTTTTTAAGAATCCATAATTTATTTCTTAATCTCTATCTATAATTCTGAATTAAAATAAAAAAATTAAGAACAATTTTTAATTTAACTAAATATTTATTAATCTGTTACTTTTTTATATTTTTTTTATATAAATATGTCAATAGCTATACTAAAAAAATAAAGCACATTCATTTTATGGTTAATTATTGACATAATTTATACCTAATTATGTCTCCGTTAAATATCAAATTATTTTTTTAGTAATAAAAAAAATTATAGAGAATTTTTTCACCTTTTAATTGTGTAATCCAAAATGTATTTTTAGATCCAAACATAAATTTTGGATTACATAATGAAAAAATATTGTTCAATTTGGATATAAATTGAAATTGAGATTGTATATAAATTGACTTGGGCTATTTTAGCCATTTCATAACCCTCATATGGTGCGTATTCAAATCATGGGGTTGCAGAATGAAATGCCCCTCTGTTCAATGCTGGTAGAATTTGAACTCATGTTAATCCAGCCCATGGGCCCATGGTGGCCAGAATGTGGGTATGTTTCATGATGGACCTATTTTCAGTATCTTAATTCTTTAGCCCAATGATGTTTGTTGTGATTTTTTAATGATATTTTTTACTCTTTTAAGAGTATAAATAATTTATTGTCAATAATCACAATCTGATAATAAGTTTGGAAAACCAAATATCAATATAACAAAATTATTAAATTAAAATTAATTTTAAAAATAAAAAATAATTAATTACAATTAATTTAAATATTATTTTATAAATTACAATATTATTAGTATCTAAAATAATTTTTATTATTAATAGAAAATTATAAACTAGTTTTTAAATTGATATTTAATTAATCAAGATTTTAATTATCAACTTTTAGTATCTAATTTAGTAAGGGTAGCTAAAACTTTATCATAGTTATTGATTATTTTACTATTAAGGATAAATCTCTTATCATAATCACTACTAAATAAAGAATACTACAAAAAAAAATAAGAGAGTTAAATATATATTTTTTTCGTTGTATTATAACATGATTTTTTTTAAAAAAAATTTAGACCGTCCAAATAAGTATGAAAATAATTGAAATAGGATTTTATTTATATAAAATTAGATTTCATTTTATCAATCCATTTAAATTAATTGTAGTAAAAACAGTTGCAATCAAAACAATAATAAATTTTGAAAAAAATTAATAATATTTAAAAAAAATTAACAATAATTTCATACATATTTCAGTCATTTTTAAATATTTGGATGGTTTAAAATTTGAAAAAATTAATTTTTTATTATAATAATGAGATGAAGAATATATTTAACCGCTTAAATAATAAATATGATGTTTTTTTTCTTAAAATATTTTAATCAAACACACTTAATTTATTTTAAGAGGAATTGTTAACTGTATTACATATTGTGACACCAAACTATATTAAAAAGGCATAAATAATTAGATATTAAAAAAATCTTCATTGGCCACTTGTTGGCCACTATGATTTTCAAGCAACTTTTCAGTTTTTCTCTCTTTTTGACCTTCATCTTTTCTTGCAAATTTTTATGTGCCCTCTTAATTAGCAAAACAAATAATGCAGCTGTATTTGAGGGAATAAAATCCATAAAAAAATGTATGGGACATTGAATTAGTATAACCATTTCAATACAATAAAAGAAATATTGATGATAAGAGAATTAGTATAACCATTTTAGTTTTTAAAATTATTTAATAGTTTTAATACCTACTTTATATTACTCATACACTTTTATAACAATTTTATTATATTAATAATTTTATCACTTTTTTCTCTCATTTGTAGATACATACAACAATTCATACAATATATTATTTTTTGTGTCTGCTTTATTATAAAATATAATAAATTATGTCTAGAAAAGAAAGATAAACACACACACACACACACAAAATGTTTTACAATTTTTTTGGTTTTATTCTTTATAATAATCTTTCTCAAACATTCGTTTCTTCATGTGTACTGATATAAAATAGAATCACCTGCATGAATAAGAAATAAACTACTACCAATCATCTCATACCATCTAATTTTTCCTTATTGTACAAAATAAAATATAATTAAAATATTTCTACCTTGGATAGTGTTTACCCAAAGTGTTTATGTACAATCAGCAGAAAAATGAAATAGAAAAATAATAAGTTTATAAAAAATACAATTTGATAAAAAAATCAAAGACAAAAGAAAAATCTATTTAATAACTTTCTATTATAAAATATTTAATATTCTTTTGTTAAAATATTGTATAATGATAAAAAAAGATAAAAAATAATCTAAATTAAGTAATAAAATGTTAGTTTGATTTGATTCACATTTTTATATTAATTTAAACACAACTAAGCTCATCAACATTTAATTTAAGTAAGTTAAGAGAATACATTTTAGGTTTTCTCTATACAAGTTTTTTCTAATTGCTAAAATAAAAATAATTTTGTATATGTTAAAAATAAAAATCTTAATATATTTCTTAGTTTAGATATAAAACTAAAATTTATGCAAAAAAATAATTTTAAATAATTTTATATTTATTTGGTAAAATTCTTTATATATATTGGTGTGTGAATATAATAATATTGGTTTTGGGGGATGCAAAAAGGAGGTGGAAAAGATGTATGTAAAAACTTTGGTGGGAACTTTTGAGGGTCAATAATTGAAATGAATCACCTGACACGTAAGCAGAATTAGGGTTAGTGTTATAGAGAAAGCCAAACGTGGAATCTGAACGTAAAAGTAAGTGAAAGCAAAACAGTTTAAAGTCATAACCACACTGCCACATCATCTTCAAGTTTCAATATTCTCTCTTTCACTTTACCAATAATTTATTTTAAATCATATTTTTATTTAATTATACATTAAATCATTTTAGCTTATGAACAAAGTTTTTTTTATCAATAAAGAATAAATCAAATAAAATAAAAAATATTTAATTTTTTTTCATCCTTATTATCTTCTTCTATAATTGTTTGTGTAATCCTAAATATAAGACACAAACAATTACTTTCTCAACTAATAAAAATGTTGATTAATTTAGTCTTCTTAAGTAATAAAAATGTTAATTAATTTAGTTTTCTTAACTGATAAAAATGTTGATTAATTTAGTTTTCTTAACTAATAAAATGTTGATTAATTTAGTTTTCTTAACTAATAAAATGTTGATTAATTTAGTTAATAATTTTAAATAGAAAGAATTACGTGATTATCAATTATAATAGTTAGTTTAGTAATAAGTATTCAATTCAATAATTACATTATTAGATAATGTTTTTATTTTTATTTTTTTAAGTGTCGAAACATGATAATATGATAATTATAAAATTCCTTAAGTCTAAATTCAACACATTTTTTCTTTCTTTCGCAAGTCGTCAGTATCTATTATATTGATATTGGTGTGATGTGAGTATGATGTATATGAGATAATGTGCTATATTTGTAAGTTTTGATATGAAATGGAAGTTGATTTATGTGAATTAATGTATGTTTTTCATGTTATTATTTATAATTTAAAGTATATATGCATATATAAAAACTAATTTTATAATAAAAAATAATTAGTTGATTAAGTGATTAATTCATACCATTTTAAAAATTTTAAAAAAATTCTAAATTAGTTTTTATTATTGTTAATTGGTTTCTAAATTAGTCTTTAGACTAATGTCTAATTTAATCACTATAACAACTAATTATTTTTTTCTCTAAAATTAGTTTCTACACTATAAAAAAATTATAAAATAGAAACTATTTTTTAGAGATCAAAATAATTAGTTGCAATAGTAATTAAATTAGAGACCATTTTAGAAATTAAAAAAAAATAGTTTATAAATTAGTTTTTATTATTGTTAAATAGTTTCTAAATTGGTATCTAATTAGCTACCAAAGTTTTAACTACCAATTATTTATATTCTAAATTTGGTAGCAAAAACTTTGGGTGTTAATTAGATATCAATCTAGAAACCATTTAACAATAACAAAAACTAATTTAGAAACCAAAAAAATTTATTTAGTTCCTAAAATGGTTTTTAATTTAGTCACCATAACAACTAATTACTTTTTGTTTTTTTTTTTAATAATATTTTTTTTTCATGTGATAAGATGATTGTTGTTACTTAAGGTGTCAGCTTAGCTGAGATGTCAAGTTGCATAGTGATGTCTAACATGAAAACTTTTTATAAAAAAAAAACTAATTATTTTTTGTCTCTAAAATTAATTTATATTTCATGATTTCTTGCTATTTCATATTTTTTTTAGTGATAATAAAGTTAAGCACATGCTTAGAGGAAGTTTCTTTGGACATTCATTGAAAAATTAAGTTTCTTTGGACATTCATTGAAAAATTACACCCCTTAACAACCAACTTAAGTTGTTAAGTAAATGTTTATTCTTTTTTAGTAATATTAAAGTATTATCACTCTTATGATAATGTGCATTGTATTGAAAAGAAAAATGATAGGGTTTTGAAAGTAGAGATTTGTGAAAGTGTAGAGTGGTGTAATGTGAAAGTGAAACCCACCTTCTCTTACCTTTATGACTTATGTTCTCTTCTTTCACAAGATTCCATATATATTTAAACTTTTTATTGAGAGACCAAAAATGCAACAGTGCCATTAGATTTTAGGACTTTAACCTCTTTCACTCAATTGTCCCTCTTACCGAGGGACATGGTCCTTTGCTTTGAAATTGGAGATTTCTTTCTTCATTGCATAATTATTCAATGCCCTCCACTTTATAATCCAAAGGTTAATTCTACTTATTCCACCTAAAATCATGCAAATATTAAACTATGTTTCTCTCTATAATAACTTTTCAAACACATGTGCATGACTAGAGCTTTTATATTTTTTTTTCTTATAAAGTTAATTTCTCAGAGGAATCTTATTATTATTAATTTGGATATACTTAACTCCTAACTAGGTCATACTTCAAATCCAGAAATAGTTTCTAATAAGACAATTCACAAGTTCAGACAACTCCATTTGTGTTGTCAATTTCTGAATTGATTAAAACATGACAACATATGAATAATAAGATCAGATTAATCTAAATTATTTTTATATATAATTGAATAGTAGAAATAAAGAAATATATGCAAGTATAATCAAATATATTTTTCAATGTAGATTTGAAAAAAAATTATATTAATACAATATTAGAAATATTATCTATTAAATCAAAACTATATTATTAATTATACATTTTTGAAAGATATCAAAATATAGCCTAAATTTTTGTAAAATGGACAAATTTTCCTCACAAATACTTTGGACAGATTTACAATTCATTCAAATTATAATATACATAACCAATTAAGTTTAACTAATTTATCTAACAACATCTAATCATGTTTAAGTTAATTTAATTCATTTTTAGTCCTGGCAGCAATAAGTATTGTCTATTTGCTTGTAACATACAGTTTCTTTTTAGTTTTTTTTTCACTGTAATTTTGTTTAATATTTTTTAAAATAATAATAAAATATTATTTTAAAATTAGTCAAAATATATTTGTATGTACAATTTTATTTTTTATATTAAAAATGACTTCCATTTATATTAAATTTCACAAATCATAATTTATATGTACGATTTGTCTAATTTAAAAACAATTATTTTTTTACTCATTTTAATAAGAAATACCAAATGAAAGATACCATTTTTGAAAGAAAAAAAAAACTCCTTTTTTATTATCTTTGTCACCTTCTTTCTTTTTACCTTTTTTCCATCTTCTTTGCACTAAAGTCATAGATTTTATTCTTAAAAAACATCTTTAACTATATTAATTGTATTTAAACTTTTTTAATAACTCTAAACAATGCGAAAGTATATTAATTATATAAGAAAAAATAAGAGAAGGTGGAATAATAAATTTGCAAAAGATTGCAACAAGATGGCCTTTGGTCTCTGCAGTGCACCTTGTTTCTCTTGTGCTCCCTTTTAATTGGGTGTCAGAAAAACCTCAACTCTTTCTCTCTTTCTCTCTTTCTCTGCATCACTAACACATTCAAATCACAACACTCCTACAACACATAGAGTCACGGGTTTGTCTTGAAAAAACCCCTTTTTTTGAAACAACTATACTCACAGACACTTATTCTCTCACACCTTTTTATTTATATACTACTTTTTCTGTCGCATAACTTTTAACTATACTAACTAAATTATATGCAAAATATTTTCTTATTACAATCTCTCTAATTATTATATTACCTTCTCTCTCCCCTCCTTTATAGCATCATTCATTCATTCATTCCCATTCTCACTCACACACACTGTCTCTTTCTCTCTGATCTTCCTTCTGTCTCTTCTCTTTTCTTCTCTCTTCTCCTAACAATGGCTCTTCTACTTGACAACTGTGACAGCATTTTGCTCTCTTTGGACACACACAAATCAGTTCCTGCACCTTTCCTTACCAAAACATACCAACTTGTGGACGACCCCTCCACCGACCACATAGTCTCTTGGGGTGAAGACCACGCCACCTTCGTTGTTTGGCGCCCCCCAGAGTTTGCTAGGGACCTTCTCCCCAACTACTTCAAACACAACAACTTCTCAAGCTTCGTTCGCCAACTCAACACCTATGTATGTCTTCTCACTCCCTTCTCTCTCTTCTGTCTCTATAAGAGTTCTAGCATTCTGAACTGTCTCATAAGAATGTTCATACCCAACTTCAAACTAATACCTTCTTTATATCTCTCAAAACATCACCTCAAACTCCATATAAGACACAAAACTTACCAAGAACCGGTTTTGGTGTGATGATTAATCTTTATGGAAAACCTGATTCATGACTTTTTATGGAATGTTCTTTTCAGCCTGAGTTTTTCTTTTTCTCTCCATAAAACAATATCTTTTATGTTGTTCTATCATTAGAGAATTGAAATTCTTTTTGCCTGACAAAAATTTACATTGAAGATCAATATGAGCTATTTTGGAATGTGATTTACAAGAGCTGGTATTTGAATAGCCATGTCTAAGTTTTTTTACGAGTCTAAACGCATTTTTCAGCAGATATTCAAACTGTGATTTTTTGGTTCTGGTTTTACACACCCTTTTTAATCCCAGCTTAAAGATGTTACATTTTTTGATGCTCGTGATTAACTAACTTGGTCTTACATTGTTTTGAAATAGGGTTTCAGAAAGATTGTGCCTGATAGGTGGGAGTTCGCAAACGAGTTCTTCAAGAAAGGAGAGAAGCAGTTGTTGTGCGAGATCCACAGAAGGAAAACCCATCAGCAGCATCACCAACAACAAGTGCACCATCATCAGTTTGGGCTCAATGTTCCCCCTTTCTTTCCCTTCCACAACACACTCACTGTGTCCCCTCCCCATGACTCGGACGAGTTACCCAATTGGTGCGACTCACCCCCAAGAGCAGTTACAACTGGAAACAACATCATCAACAACAACAGCCACAACACTGTCACTGCACTTTCTGAAGACAACGAAAGACTTAGGAGAAGCAACAACATGCTCATGTCAGAGCTCGCACACATGAAGAAGCTTTACAACGACATCATCTACTTTGTTCAGAACCATGTCAAACCCGTTGCTCCAAGCAACACTTACCCTTCTCTTCTACTATGCAGTAACAACAACAACAGTCACATAAATAACGTGTCGGTGAAACAGTTTGTGGGATGTTATTCAAACAACACTAAGCAAGCGCGTGCTGTGAACTCTCCAACCAACAGCTCCATCACCATTGTTGAAGAAGAACCTAGCAGTAACAGCTGCAAGACGAAGCTTTTCGGGGTGTCTCTTCAATCCAAGAAAAGGGTGCACCCCGAGTACGGATCTAACAATCTTCAAACTTCAGAAACCAATAAGTCGCGTTTGGTGGTGGAAAATGATGAATTCTTTGGCTTGAATCTCATGCCCCCTTCAACTTCTTTCTTATAGTCCTCCCCAAATTCTTAACTTTAGAACAATCTTGCTATTTTCTTTTAAATGCTCCATATATATATGTATAAATACATATATATATTATAATTTTTTTCTTTAATCCCTTGATTTTGAAGTTTTGAAGAAGGCAAATGATGGAAAAGTGTGTGTGGAGGTTATATTGTATAGTTGTGGAATATTGTGTATCTATCATTTTGGTCAATATTTCCATGATGAACAAAAATGATTGTTGGAGTTAAAAACAATATTAATGGGGAATAGATATGATAGGTTACGAGGTAATTAATATAATATGATAAGAAGAGAGAGGTGATGAAGCAATAATATAGTAGTTCAATTTTATTTTACATTTTAAATTGAAAAAATGATATGCATCAATTGATGGAAATGGTTGGATGGAAAATATGAAGGAAAGTGTTCAACAAGTGTGGGTGACAATCTATGAAGACACAAATATTCTTATTTTTAAACTGTAAAAAAGAGATACTCGATTGATTTGTATATGTTATAACATATAAGATATGGATTATAAATATATAATTATATAATATAATAATATTAATATTTTAAATAATAATAATACAATATAAATAAACGTATACCATAATACATCTTTAAATGTATTGATAGTGTTAAATAATTCATAATTTTTTCAGTCAAGTTTACAAATGGTACTAGAAGACTTTTATCCAAATGTGAGGAGTAGATATAAATGTCTTTATCATTATTCATTTTATGTTTAATATTTATTAACTGTTGAATTTTTATACTAATTTTTATTTTATTTAGTTTTACAAAATTTACAATTTCAGTTAAATTATTTATCATTATTGTTATTCAAATTTTATTTAATTTTATCAAAATTCATTTCTAACAATATTAAATAATTTATATTTTATTGAGTTAACGGACCATCTTGATAATAATATTTTAATCACACAAATTCTATATAAAAAAAAATAATCATATTTTATTTTAAATTAATTTTTTTACCATAATAATAAAATTATAAACTAAAATTTATATTTTAAGCATCATTATTATGGTATGATTCACAAAGTTATATAAAGTTTTGTTTCATCTCTTTTGATTTGATTATTTTTATTATTATTTTAATCTTGACTTTGTAGTCTCTTTCTGAAATATATCCATTTTGGTCTCTCAAGTGAAATCCTTGTCACTGTAATAATAAAGGACATGGTTACAATTTACTTGGGGGAAAAGCTGAGTACTGAGAATGTTACAGGCTGGCAGGAAGTAAAAGACATGATTTTTCTCTCTAGGGTTTTCTTGACCAAGCTCCATTAATAGCTTCCATGTACCAAACACTTTCAAAAACTAATGAAATGACCACTGATGTAACAAAGATTCATTATTATTATTATTATAATATAAAGCATCTGACAGCAAATGACAAACTAATATTCATAGAAAATCCCACTAGTAGTAGGATTTCTGGTTCCTATCATTGTTTTTTCATTCTTAATTTATGCATTACACAATGATTTATTAACAATTGCAGATACTACTATCATTTCAACAAAACAAAAATAGATATCTTTTTTTTCCCTCTCTTATCCTTCACAAAAATATTACATACAAATCACCCTATTATAAGAAATACTTTGTTTCTTGGTTTGTAGACAGGGAAAAACAGGTTTTAATAGATAAGAAATAAAGTGGTGGAAGAGAAATAAACGTTAGAAATAAGTGGATTTTACATTTTTCAAGTTTTTTTTAATCTTTATTTCACTTTTATCAAATATTTTTATTAATTTTATTTACTATAAA
This sequence comes from Phaseolus vulgaris, assembly GCF_051622355.1. Taxonomy (NCBI): domain Eukaryota; kingdom Viridiplantae; phylum Streptophyta; class Magnoliopsida; order Fabales; family Fabaceae; genus Phaseolus; species Phaseolus vulgaris. The sequence continues at coordinate 3,192,009 of NC_143498.1, forward strand.
ATTATAAAATTTGATGTAATAATCTATCTCAATACAAGAAAATCATTAAATAGAAACAAATTTAAGAGAAAAAAAAATTAGTTGTTATAATGACTAAATTAAAAATCATTTTAGAAAAAAAATTATAAGTTTCTAAATTAATTTTCATTATTAATAAATAATTTATAAATTGGTATACAATTAACTACCAAGTTTTCTCACACCAAATTTAGAATCTAAATAATTGGTAGTTTACTTAGTCTATAAACACTTGTTCAAATAAAAACACCATATATGATATTAATTTTAAAATTAACATAAACATATAGACGAGTATTCAACAATTATTTTTTTTAATAATCGTCATTCTCAATCCTTTATATTTTTATTTTACTTATAATATTTTATTTCACTAACAATATATGCAACATTTTTATTAATAATCACCGTTTTAGTGGTGTAATAGGTTATTATTGTTATTTTAAAAATTTAGATAACTTAGAAATTTCATGTTAAATAATGATGAATAAGATAAACACTATTTTTTTAAAAATATTAATTAATTTAAGATTTGAAGTTAAAGATAACATCTTAATATTTGATATGAATTTATTTAAGATTTGATGATATTAAATTTTGCTGGTGAAGAAAATGGCATGTGTGAAAGTTGATTCATTAAGGTGGGATAGTGTTGGTTTGGTAATTCCTTTGCTAAGTTGGTAGGTAGGTGATCTAATAAGAGTTTATTGTCAAGTATTTATGTATAAGGTTGGATCACCCTTGAAGTGGTTCATATTTATTTATTTTTATTGCCGATAAAAGAAATTGAATATGTGTGAAGAAGTGTCCAGAAAATAATGGCAATGACATAATAGATAATAGATAATGGTGTTGTTTGTTTGTTTTGACAGCTTGTTGTGCGGTCGTATTATGTATGTTACTGTCTGGTTTCAGCGCCTGACATGGACACTGCTCCTACCTTTCTACTTCCATTCCATGCCTCTCGTGATTCTTATTTTCTTTTTTTTGCATTTCCCTCCTTTTTCAAAATTACTAAGAAATTCTCAATTACTTTCACTCATTCTTTTTCCATCTAGGTTTAATTTTCATTTATATAAATTCATTAGAAATAAAAATAATTTATAATATTTTTTTTTATCTTTAAAAACAATAAATAAATATAAATCACTTAACGTACGACTCAATCTTTATACATAAAATAAGAAACGGAATATAAAATTCACTTATCTCTTTAAATCTTAATTTATGAATAGAGTTGGTAAAGTTGAGTTAAATTTAAAATACATTTTCAATAAGATATCAGAATTATTTATAGTTTATAAACTAGAGTTTGTTAAACTAATAAGTAATCCATTATATAATTATATTAAAAATATATATTGAAAATACAAAGTTTTATATTTCTTAAACTATTGATAAGAATGTGTTATAAAACACATTACCAACATTTCTCACAAAAAAAAATGTATAACGAAAATGGTTATCTCGAAATCTCTAGAAATGTGATTATTTAAATGTGGAAGAACAAAATTAGAAGGGGTGGAAAAAGTAGTTAGAGAAAAACACAGAGAGAACCTTTGTTTGTTTCTTTAACCCTGTGCAACGATGACATTGAAAATTCCTGTTCCATGCCACGACAAGGGTCCTTCTTCTATCTCTTTTTGCACTCTTTTTTGTCTGTTTCACTCAACCTTTTTTCTTTTTATAAAACAAACCCTTTATACATATAAAATAATTAAATCTACATAAAAATATATACATCCATGTTTAGATCAGAAAGATACAGCCAAACTTTGTCGTTGACGCAAACTAGGTTATAGGGTTTATAGGTATATGCATACATACACATCACATGAGAGATTGGTTCAAAAACAATCTATTCAAAGTTCCTTAAAAGCTTCTCTTTCTATACACATTACTGAGTAATAGAGTAATAGAACACTACAAGAAAATCATTGATTAGAAATTAATTTTAGATGAAAAAAAATAATTAGTTATTATAGTGAATAAATTAGAGATTATTTTGGAGACTAAAAAACTTTTTTTTTTCTAAATTAGTTTCTATTGTTGTTAAATGATTTATAAATTGATATCTAATCAATTATCAAAGTTTTTGCTACCAAATTTTTAGAATTTAAATAATTGGTAGTTAAAACCTTGATAGCTAATTAGATACCAATTTAAAAACCATTTAACAATAATATAAACTAATTTAGAAACCAAAAATTATTTTAGTTTTCAAAATGGTTTCTAATTTGTTCACTATAACAATTAATTATTTTTTTATCTCTAAAATTAATTTCTAATAAATGATTTTCTTGTAGTGGGAGAGTCACCATAAATTCTAAAAAATGAATTCCACCACCATCTTACACTCTCATATATAAGTTTTTTTTTAACACTTGTATAAGAGTGAGACATTTTGAAGTATTCTCTTTTAATTAATTTTTTCTTTGTTAATAAAAAATACTTATTATTCTTATAATCACATTTTGTTAGTCAAAGATTCACACATAATTAATATTAATAACTTATTTTATTGAAGATCTCACCTTAAGAGTATTTTTTTTATTAGAATGTTCTTCATTACACTTTGATATTAAGTGGAAAAAAAAGGATTATGGGATATATATAGAAAGGTAAAACAGTTAAAATTTGGTGACGAGGGAGCAGAATTTTATTAATTTTCATTAGCCTTATTTAATCATACTTTATTATATAACAAATGTTTTTTTGAATAAATTTAAATGGTACCACATTCACATACAGGATTTAATTGAAACACATGAACATTTTAAAAGGCTTAGTTAAGCCATATGAGATCTCCAATTCAAACATTGACTTTTACAATATTAGCGATGCCAAATAGTAAAAACAAGGGTACTTATCTTTAGTTTTAGAAGCATCTACATTTAATATTAATATTCAATGCTATGTCAGACATAACTATCTTCAAAGACAGATACTTTTGAGGACAAAAAAAGTTTCTTTTAATGCATGCGTATACCATTTAGTATAAATATTTTAAGCCAAAAAAAACAATACTTTTCATTCTAATTTTTGCTTTTGATTTGCAGCTTGAAGTATCTCTTTGAACTCCTGACTTTATAAGTAATTGTATTTTTCCTAATAATAATAAACGACACAATAAAAAATAATTATTTTTTAATATAATTTTTTTTATCAATAAAGAATGAATAAAATTAAAACATTCATTTAAAGAAGGATTCAATCAGTATTTAAAATATCAATTGAAGCAAAATGTAGTTAGATAGAATAAAAGGTAGGATATTCGGTGATTGTATGAGTAAAATTGTTTTTTTTTTGTATTATGAAATTTAAATTACTTTTTTTTAGAGAGTTTAGTTCCTAGCTCTATCAAAATATTAAGATTAATGTAAGTAGTGTCTTTTAGGCGATCTATTATAGGATTTTTTTGTAGTATTTAGAGTGTTAGGAAGATTGAAATGGTGTTTTATAATAATTGAAATATCTTTGAAATACTCTTATTTAATTAATTTTTCTTTACTTATAAAAAAAATATATAACCTTTATATAAGAAGAGTACAACATATGATGCAATGTTGTTAAGATTTGTTTGTACACATTATGTCATTTAAATTCTAAGTTGAATTGTATTGTTGTTGAAAATCTCACATCGATTAGAGATTCGAACATTTCACTGTATATGAGTGAGTGCAAACATTATTCTATAAGCCGATTTTTTGGGATTGAGTTAGATTTAAAGTTTGCTTTGTAATAGTTGTAAACATTAAAAAAAAACTTGGTGGAAGAATGATCATATTTAATAGTTTATCAAAACATTTTATTTTGAACACATATTCCTTGTATCCTATGATGAAGAAATTATTGGAAGATGTGTTAGAGTTAACATTAAAAGGAGAGAAGAAGAGAGATTTCCTCATCCATATCTTGAGTCACTTTTTTTCTTCTTCTTTTCCCTTTTCCTTTCCTTTTATTTGTTGTTTTTTTCTTTCTTTATCTCTTTTCTTAAAGTCATCCACACACGACTTCAATGGGGACAAAAGATAGAGCCTTCTATTTATGTGAGAACACGAGCTTAATGATAATAGAACGATCCAGAAGTGTTTTCTTCATAATATGCCATAATCATACACAAAACACTTAACTTTTTCCTGATTTAACTTAAAGAAAAAGCAAAGGGAAGTGTTAGGTACTCCATTTGATTTGATATTGGCCTAAGAATTCACCACTTAGCTTAAAGAAAGCATCAATTTTATGGATCATAAAAACATTCATTCTCTGCGCATGCATAGTGGGACCCTTTCTCTTCTTATTAGTACAATTAAGGCTTTACCTTTAACACTAAAACCATTCCAATACTTTAAATTTACTCAGGATTGAGTTAAAATATTTTTATATAATTGCTGCAAAAAAATTCAGAAGGAGAGATTAATCGTTTTGTAACATTCTTATTATTCAAATTAATTTCATGTCATGATATATTATGATAATATAGTGGGTAAAACATTATTATGTCACATTATAGTTCCCAATGTAAATGTAAATTATTTTAGTCTACCATTTTTAAAAAAATTGTACGTATTTAAAAGTATATAGTAAAGTAAATATTAAGAAATGTACTTTAATAATCCTAATTTAAATTTATAAAACTATTTTATAAGATAAGATTTGCACTCACCTATATATTATGAAATGTTTTTATCTCTAATCGGTGTGAGATTTTCAACACACTCCTTTCATGCCGAGATTTTCCAACTCGTGTGTGAGACTATATATGTATGGATTGTTCGATAACAGGTTGTCTGATAAATCCAACAAACTTTACTAGGATAAACTCCAAATAGCTCTGATATCATATTAAGAAGTGAAGTCTAACTCAACCTTATATAACATGATGTTTATACCCGGTTATAATTCTTATCAACCTGAGATTTTCATAAGTTAAATTGTTGCATATAAAAAGACTGTTTTAGTTTCTTAATTTTTTGCAAATTAATGTGAGAACTTACACCTGAAAATATGGATTAATATTTTAAAGAATTTTTGTTTTAAATTTGAAGTTGAAGTTGTTGTCTTTTTTGAAGAGAAAGAGGAGTGAGATGAGCACAGTATCGGCATAGCTAGCAAGGAGGAGGAAATAATGGGGAACAAAAAGTGTGTTGGATCACATGCATTTCACAATCTTTTTCTTCTTCTTCTTCTTCTCCTTCTCTTCTTTTGATAATGTGGGTGAAGCATGTTTAAAGATGGGAAAAAAAAGACAATAAAGATGATTACTAAGCAACAAAAATGAAAAGGAAAGAATAAGAAGAAAGGGAAAACATGCATCCACATATATATTCCACTACTCTGTTTCATCACTGAGAAGTGATGGATCTGCTGCAATGCTTCTCCAAAATCGAAGGGATATTCTGTGAAGTGATGAACCACGTAACTTCCTTCACTTTCTGGGTCCCCTCCTCATCATTTCCTGCGTCTACTTCAAAGACCCACCTCTCTCTCTCTCTCTCTCTCTCTCTCTCACCTGCATAACTTTGTAAGACATATCCTTAAAGTGCATTTTTTTCTGATATATATACCATGCATGCCATCCAATAATGCATGCATGGCTGCATCTCCATGCACCATGATTATCTAAATTACATCAATTATTACTTTCTTTTATCAGCACAAAAAAAAAATACAAATATTTCAATCTTTATAAAAAATTACTATACAAAAGTCTCACAATAAAATCAGAGAATCTTAATGAAAGCTCTTAACAAAAAAAATTACAGAAGAAAAAAAGAACAAAATTTTCCTAATATATTTTTATCCAACCTTGTAAACCGTAAACAACTCTTTAAGTTAATCATTAAAAAAATAAAAAAACGTATAGAAAGACATGATTTCTGTTGGTTAAGGCTAACATGGATTATACCCTAACTGATATTATCGTATCAGTTGTCGGTAAAGAAACAAAAATATCGCAGTTGGATTGTTCTATTATTATGTTATGTCGTGATAGGGAAATCATTGAATTCCTTGAATGCTGGGAATTAAAACACTACTTCTTTTAAGTTATAAAATATAGTAAGTAGTGTATAGCTATTAAATGATTTTTAATATTAAAAAAATTACTTAATAGAAATCAATTTTAAAGATAAAAGATAATTGATCGTTATATTAATTAAATTATATATTATTTTAAAAATTAAAATAATTATTGATATATAAATTAATTTTTATTGTTAATAAAATTTATAAACTAATTTCTAAATTAGTATCTAATTAAACATTTAGATTTTAACTATTAATTTTAAAATTTAAAGTAATTAGTAATTAAAATCTTAGTAGCTAATTAAATATTAATTTAAAAACTAATTTATAAATTTTATGAATAATAGAAACTATTTTAGATACCAAATAACTTTTGTAGTCTCTAAAATATTATCTAATTTAGTTAATATAATGACTAATTATTTTTTGTCTCTAAAAATGATTTCTATTTAATGATTTTTTTATATTGTAGTTTATTTTTTCATTTGTAAAATTTGTATAACTTAAATTCATTGGAGTGGTTTATGAAAACATTCATATGAACAAACCATCTTTAATAACGGCTGATTTGATAAAAAAAGGTAGGAAAATTAATAAAATGTTGCGGGAAGTGTTGTAAAACATGTTCTAAGAGTAATATAACTTTTATTAATATTTTATTTAATTAGGAAAAATAAATATGTATATATGAAAATAGAAAGGTTATTTTAAAGAAAATAATATTTTTATAAACAAAAATATATAAAATATTTGATATGATTGAACCATTTCACAACATAAATATTTAAAATAATGTTATTGGTTTTATATATAGTAACAACTTATTACTAATTCGTTGCATTTTGTTTGTGGATTCTCCTAGACTAGATAACGCAGGATGTGATTATGCTTTTTTTCAGGAGTGTAAGTTGGTCGTGAAGGATTTATGAATAAGAGTTACGATATCCATAAATGTTTTTCTTTATTTAATTTTTTTTATTTAATTTATTTATTGTTGGTAAAAGAAGATGTACTTACTATAGATTTATTCTGACATGTGATACTTGTAATTTAGAGTTGATCTAGATTAAAATGGTCTATTAATTTTTTACACAATTTGTTAAACCATTAGATGTTCTGATAACTAGAATATCATATGTAGAGTTTATATGTAGAGTTTATATTTTTATGTTTTAATGATATAAACTAAAAGCTAGCTTGAGACATATGAGAATAATTGTATATACATCTACTAGCTAAATATGTTTGTGTTCCTCCACTTGGTATGAATTTTCAACCTTAAGAATTAATATTACAAGAAAATTATGAAATAGAAATCAATTTTAAAGATAAAAAATAATTAATTGCTATAATGACTAAATTAGATACTATTTTAGGGATTGAATAAATTTTTGGTTTCTAAATTGGTATCTAATTAACAACTAAGATTTTTTCTACCAAATTTAGAATCTAAATAATTGGTAGTTAAAACTTGGGTAGCTAATTAGATACCAATTTAGAAACTATTTTAAAAAATAAAAATTAATTTAGAAACTATTTTTTTTTTAAAATGGTATCTAATTTAGCTACTATTGTAACTAATTATTTTAGTTTCTAAAAATTAATTTGTATTTGATGATTTTTTTTTTTTAATGTAAGCTAATAAAAGAGGTATGGGTGCCTTGGGACTATTTTCCAAGACTGAAAATAATTGATTACCTTACGTTATGTCTTAAAGTACTCTAGTTTTAGTAAAGAAAATTAAAATTAAAGCCACGTGTTTCTGACTTTTATGACCATCACATCCTTACACATAGCTTCCTTAATCTCTTCATTTGTAATTTTACTAATAAAATAATTATTGTCCTCCAATCTAAATGTTATCTAATATAATATTGAAACTTCGTATGTAGTAAAATTTATTATTTCTTATTTAATGGGTAATATCATTTTTAAGTGAATTTATTTAATTTAATTATTTTTTCTGATAAAAAAAATCCCACTATTTTCGTTAAAAGAATGTTGAAAACAACTTTACTTTAGAAGTATTGGTTAGGAAAATTATTTTTAATTTTTTTATTAATATTAAATAAAATAAAACAAGACATTTCAGAATTATATTAAACCTTCTAAAAAAAAATCCCAAATCAACTTTTTGAAACTCAACTAATTGGAATTTAACAAACTCTATAAAACTTCAACCATAATAACAAATACAAGTCAAGAATGATAAATTCATGATAACAAGAGAATATAAATACATATAATAATATCCATAATACATATAATAATAAAATATGTATATGATTGCCACCTAGCTTCCCACTAAATAATAGCCCTTCTGGCTAAGTCAATCATGTCTGATATAAAGTTCTCTTTGCCAACTGAGATGTGTCTCATTCAACCTACCACCACATTAATTCACGGTTTGCCTCAATTCCTTAAATACTACACAACATTTCTTTTCTAATTACACTGTTTCAGGAACACACCAACTTAATTAAGGTAGGATTTAGGTTAGAGTCCATAAGTTGTTTATTTGTAACTAGTAAATATATGGTATATATCAGAGATTTTATAAATGTGAGATAATTTTTATTCTACAAGCTGAGTTTTGAAAGTTGAATTTATGTCCAAATTCAAATTTTGAAATGGCCCTTTACTTAGACAAGGACTGCATAATGCATGAGTGTTGCAGAAGGTGGAACCACACCAACACCTTATTAATTATTATGACTCGTTTGGAGTTGGCTTTATTTGCAGAGCAAAAGAAGAAGCTGTTTTCATGTCCCACTAAACCCTAATATATTTGGAGATTATATATATATATATATATATATATATATATATATATATATATATATATATATATATATATATACATGTGTAAAGTAAAAGCTTAAATGGCTGCAACAATTAGAAGGATATCTGAGAAAGCTAGTTTTAGACAGTGGACACAAGCTACAGATAAATATATTGGTTTCAGTGTTTCAGCTTTAATTTGAAACAGAAAACAATAAAAAAATCTCTGAAATTATCAGAACTTATGTATAGCAATTGCATATATATACCATATTATATTAGAGGAAATCATGTACAATACATATATTTTACTATTTCTTAAACACTTCTTTGAAGCCCAAATTATATTTTTTAAAATTACCTAATCTAACATAAGTTCGAACAAAAAGAGTTATAGACATACTGAAATTCATATGAAAAACATGTTTTATGAACAACTGAAAAATTAACTGATATTATATGTTGTTTTAAAACTTAAGATTGTAAACTGCAGATGAAAATTAGAATTCTGCATAATTTCTGCAATAATAATAATAATAGATATAGATATGCTGCAAAAGAACAAATGTTCCATTTACATGGGGTGAAGCTTTGCATCAGAGCACAATATCCTTGAAAAGCAGAAGGTGTGGGCATAAGTTGGTACATGGTTCAGTTTAAAGAGGGAATAACTTTCACTGCAAAACAACACATATATAATGTATTCATTGGACTCCCAAAATAAAGTGAATCAGCTGGTGCATGCATCATATCACTGCAAAAAGAAACAAAACTTATACAAACTTTAAGGTTTATGTCTCATATATAAACTTCTTAATTAATGAAACTAATAAGTAAATTAATTAATAATAAATGATAAAAAAGTAGTAGTTGATAATAATTGTTATTTTTTATGGTTTAGTAGAATAATATATAAGTTATTATAAAGGATAAATAAGGTCAATTTTTTTGATAAGTACATACATCTTTTTACTCTAAGTCCATTAGGAAAGAGAGATAGTAGAATAAAAAGTAACATCTTCAGAACATTGAAAAATCATTTCTCGTACAGATAAATAGTCAGAGTTATTATTCATCTCATGAAATCTCTAATATATGTAAAAATCACGTAACTTTAATTTTTTTTTTAGTTTTTTTTTTATATTATACAGTTATAAAAAATAGTTAAGTTACAATGTTTTTACATAAAGTGGAAGGAAGAAAAAAATATTTATGTAAACAACTTTATGGGGAATAAGGATGAGATTGTATGATTGAACTTAAGTAAAGACTCCTCATTCCGCAAATCTATTAATTATTCTTTCACAAATTTATACCATGTAGATGTATTTTATATTTTTATTTATAGGAAAAAGGAGAAAATGTGGTGTTGTTTGATATATATTTTAATATTTTTTAATAATAAATCACAATTTTCTTTGAATTATGTGTGAGAATTAGATGAAACACTTTAGGGGTGATTCAACCTACGTACAAAATTGCAATAGAAACCAACAATCTCTCCTCTTAAAAGTTTGTCACTAACTTTCTACTAGAATAAATACAGTTTGACCAACTTAAATAAATCACTTATTTTTAATTGAGTACATACAAACCAGAAGAAATGGTTTAGGGTTTAGGGTTAAAAGAGGAAGTGTAATGAATAGAAAATGCAATTTGAAAGTGGAGAAGTGTGGTGGGAATAATTATGATTACAATAATAGATTAGATTGCAAGATAGATTAATAGTTATAATCATATCACTTTCCTTTGTCATCTCTTTTCAAGGCATGATTAGAAAAAGGTTCATCAATCTTCTCCTCCTTCAACAATCAAAAGTGTTAATTAGTATATCTAAAGAAAAAGTGTTGCTTTACTTTCCACACCCTATATTTTCCTCTTCAACTTTTCTTCATGTTGCTCAACACTATTACATAAAACAAAAATAAGAGGAAAAATTCCCTAATATATGTTGCATTAAAGAAACAAAACAAAACAAAAATAGTTTTACTTTTCAACTATACCTAATGTTAGTAATGCATTCGAGGAAATTTATAACAGAGTTAAACAACAATGGTCAATAGAGCAATTTAAATAAAAACATTTGACCAGAATTCCAAATGCATTAAATTAAATTTTGAATTTATTTATTTTCAAAACTAAGAAAAATATTCATAATAGTTTACTACTTTTAGAAGTCATTATTCTTGTATCTTCACCATTATTTATAAATTTTGGATCTTTTATTATTATTATTAATAATATTGTCTCCATTGAATATTGATTATGCATACTCCAAGGGAATCTATACTAAGATTATAAGTCTAATTGTTGAAAGCTATAATAGTATAAATGATATTTGGCATCTCTGAATAAAATTATTAATAGATGTGAACACTAATATAATAAAAAATAAATATATAAAGTGATCATTAATTAACAAAAAAACAAGATGTAACAAAGGACAATATCCTCTGATAATTTTCTTAAAAAAAGTTGAAAAAGTATCATCATTGCTTTCTTCACCTTTCCTCTTTCCACCACTTACATAACTTTTAACACAGTACAATGTCTTGTGAGAAAACTAAAACACATGAATGAGAGAGCCAATTTTATTCCACCAACCATTGCTTTCTACAACAATCTTCATATTAAGATTTACACACAATTATATTAATGAGAACTTCATATTGGATATAATTATTTAATTTAAAGAATTTCTTTTATCCAAACCAAAAAATCCTTCGTAATTTGGCATGATATGGGACTTATAAAGGGCTTTGGGGTTTCGTTCTAGGTATTTACTTACAGAAAACTGTTTCTTCATACACCCCATCAATTTTCTTTCTGCACCCCCATTAAAAATGTGAAATGACGAAAACGGGGATATATTTTTTTCTTTGGGAATGCTTATTCTGGGAAGCAACTTTTCATTACAGAGCATCCATTTCATAAAAAAAAAACTTTCGAATTGTATAATGTCTTCTAAATTGCACAATCTAAAGTCATTTTTTTGTATAAAAAAGTTTTTGGATTGTAGAATTTAAAAATCACTTTCAAATTGTGAAATGTAGAAGTCACTTAAGCTTCCATCAAAATACAAAGTGATATATTGTTCTCTTCTAAAGGAAGAAAGTGTGAGATGCAATAATGAAAGAAGACAAGAAAGAAATGACTAACGATGAAATGGTAGAGAGTAAGGATATTTTTATCTTTTGGACATCTCCATAGAGGTGAAAGAAGAAATACCATGTAATCACTCATAATTGCCTACAAAAAGTTGGCTTGGGCTTTCTATTATTTTCATGGCATTTTCTTCCTGCATCCCTATGTTTTTTTTCTGCACCCCACAATACTATGCAAAGACAAATATATTCCTAATATTTTCTAAAAACCCTAAAATGCACACAACATCCATACTCTACTATTTCTTCTTCCTTTTCACACAAACTCTACACAAGCAAAGTACATTACTCTCTCAACGGCGGCGCTACTTCATCTCTTGGCACTGGAAGGAGTTTCTCTTGGGGGTGATCAGTGGTGTCTCCAGCAACTTGGTGGTGGTTCGGTGGTTTCTCTTGGCAGTTCTCTATTCGGATAAAAAGGTAAGTAATTTTTTTTTCCAGATATATAGTTCTCTTTTTATTTGCAAATTTTAGTTTTCGCAGTACATATGTTGTGATTCCAAATAGTGTAGTCCGCTAAGTTTACGGAACAGGAATCCATACTCTATTTTTTGTCTTCTATAATATTAAATCCGCAAAAGTCCTAGATTGGTGCATTTGTAAATCTAACATATTGGTGAATCCGGTAATCTTTCAAATTTGTGGATTCGTAGTATACTTCTAGATTTCAGAATCTGTAATGCTCAAAATGCATTTTGAATTCACAAATCTGTAATTCAAAAAAGAGAGGTGCCCTTTTTCAAATAAAAGACCAAGGTTAGTTTCAGAATTTTAAAAATTTTGGGGTGCAGGAAGAAAACTCCCTATTTTCATTTTGCACATTAAGCCCATCATAATATGTAAAAGTTGACCCATAACCTAACAATAACTTGGAAATAGCTTTATTAATAAAACATACTACGTGAAGAAAAATTATATATATATATATAATTAATTAAAAATAAAAATCTCCAAACTGTCATTAATCAATATCATCTCTTTTTCAAATCAATATCAATATCATCCCCAAAACTCATTGGATTTTTCTTTTCTAATACATAATAAAATAGATAATGATATGTTTCATATAATATTATCAATTATGAAAAATATTTTATACTTACAAAGAAGGTTACCATCATTATTATATAATATTTTACAAGATTAAAAACAGCACCTACTTTTTTACCAAAATAAACCATTTCTTATGTTGTTTGCACCCAGGTAAGGAGGCACGTCCATAAACAAATCACAAAAAGAAGATACGGGGAAGAAAAACCAGGACGTTTTGTTTTCGGAAAACTAGTTTTGTTAGTTATCGGTCTGGGACTTAATACGCCTTACTCCTTGTGTATTTTGGTCTGAATTTTTTACCAGACGATCATCATCGTGTCTGTTGAATTTTGGATGAGATTTGAGCCCCAGATTCGTCCCACAAGATTGGCAATAAATTTTTTATTCATCACTGCCAGGGATGAAAGGAAGACTCGTTTGTGTGCGAAACAATTTGATTTTCTTCGTGGGTGAATACTCATCCGTTTGACTTGAAATTTGTCGCGTTCTGTCCCAAATTCAGTGGAGATTATTACGTGGAATTTCAGAAAAAAACTATTTCGGAAGAATTTTTCAGATATTTTGTGCAAACCAAGGCTATCCTCTACCAAAACTCGTGAAATTTGGCCATACTTTCTGCAATTTTATTCTGGGTCCGTATTGCGCCAAAAAATTCACACAAGTACTTTCCTACGTTTTTTGCACCCAGGTAAGGAGGCACGTCCATAAACAAATTACAAAAACAATATACGGAGAAGAAAAGCCATGACGTTTAGTTTTCGGAAAACCACTTTTGTTCGCTCTCGGTCTGGGACTTACTACGCCTTACTCCTTGGGTATTTTGGTCTGAAATTTTTACCAGACGTTCGTCACCGTGTCTGTTGAGTTTTGGCTGAGATTTGAGCCCCAGATTCGTCCCAAAAGATTAGCAATAAATTTTTTATTCATCACTGCCAGGGCTGAAAGGAGGGTTCGTTTGTGTGCGAAACAATTTGATTTTTTTCGTGGGTGAATACTCATCCGTTTGACCTAAAATTTATCGCGTTCTGTCCCAAATTCAGTGGAGATTTTTACGTGGAATTTAAGGAAAAACTATTTCAGGAGAATTTTTCAGAAATTTTATGCGAACCCAGGCTATCCTCTACCAAAAGTCGTGAAATTTGGCCCTACTTTCTGGAATTTTATTCTGGGTCCGTATTGCACCGAAAAACTTCACACAAGTACTTTCCTACGTTGTTTACAACCAGGTAAGGAGGCACGTCCATATAAAAATCACAAAAAGAAGATACGAGGACGAAAAGTCATGACGTTTTGTTTTCGGAAAACAAGTTTTGTTCGCTCTCGGTCTGGGGCTTACTACGCCTTACACCTTGGGTATTTTGGTCTGAAATTTTTACCAGACGTTCGTCACTGTGTCTGCTGAGTTTTGACTGAGATTTGAGCCCCAGATTCGTCCCACAAGATTGACAATAAATTTTTTATTCATCACTGTCAGGGCTGAAAGGAGGGTTCGTTTGTGTGCGAAACTGATTGATTTTTTTCGTGGGTGAATACTCATCCGTTTGACCTGAAATTTGTCGCGTTCTGTCCCAAATTCAGTGGAGATTCTTACGTGAAATTTTAGGAAAAAACTATTTTGGGAGAATTTTTCAAAAATTTTGTGCAAACCAAGGCTATCCTCTACTAAAACTCGTGAAATTTGGCTTTACTTTCTGCAATTTTATTCTGGGTCCGTATTGTGCCGAAAAAATTCACACAAGTACTTTCCTATGTTTTTTGCACCCAGGTAAGGAGGCACGTCCATAAACAAATTACAAAAAGAAGATAGGGGAAAGAACAGCCAGGACGTTTTGTTTTCGGAAAACTACTTTTGTTCGCTCTCGGTCTGGGACTTACTACGCCTTACTACTTGGGTATTTTGGTCTGAAATTTTTACCAGACGTTCGTCACCGTGTCTGTTGAGTTTTGGTTGAGATTTGAGCCCCCGATTAGTCCCACAAGAATGACAATAAATTTTTTATTCATCACTGCCAGGGCTGAAAAGAGGGTTCGTTTATGAGCGAAACTGTTTGATTTTTTTCGTGGGTGAAAATCATCAGTTTGACCTGAAATTTCTCGCGTTCTGTCTCAAATTCAGTGGAGATTCTTACTTGGAATTTCACGAAAAAAACTATTTCGGGAGAATTTTTCATAAATTTTGTGCGAACCAAGGTTATCCTCTACCAAAACTCGTGAAATTTGGCCCTACTTTTTGCAATTTTATTCTGGGTCCGTGTTGCGCCGAAAATATATCACACAAGTACTTTCCTATGTTGCTTGCAACTAGGTAAAGAGGCACGTCCATAAACAAATCACAAAAATAAGATATGGGGAAGAAAAAACCAGGACGTTTTATTTTCGGAAAACCAGTTTTTTTCGCTCTCGGTCTGGGACTTACTACTCCTTACTCCTTGGGTATTTTTGTCTGAAATTTTTTCCAGACGTTCGTCACCATGTCTGTTGAGTTTTGACTGAGATTTGAGCCCCCGATTAGTCCCACAAGATTGACAATAAATTTTTTATTCATCACTGCCAGGGCTGAAAAGAGGGTTCGTTTGTGTGCGAAACTGTTTGATTTTTTTCGTGGGTGAAAATCATCCGTTTGACCTGAAATTTCTCGCGTTCTGTCTCAAATTCAGTGGAGATTCTTACGTGGAATTTCACGAAAAAAACTATTTCGGGAGAATTTTTCATAAATTTTGTGCGCACCAAGGCTATCCTCTACCAAAACTCGTGAAATTTGGCCATACTTTCTGCAATTTTATTCTGGGTCCGTGTTGCGCCGAAAATATATCACACAAGTACTTTCCTATGTTGCTTGCACCAAGGTAAGGAGGCACGTCCATAAACAAATCACAAAAATAAGATATGGGGAAGAAAAAACCAGGACGTTTTATTTTCGGAAAACCAGTTTTTTTCGCTCTCGGTCTGGGACTTACTACGCCTTACTCCTTGGGTATTTTGGTCTGAAATTTTTACCAGACGTTCGTCACCATGTCTGTTGAGTTTTGACTGAGATTTGAGCCCCATATTCGTCCCACAAGATTGGCAATAAATTTTTTATTCGTCACTGCCAGGGCTGAAAAGAGGGTTCGTTTGTGTGCGAAACTGTTTGATTTTTTTCGTGGGTGAAAATCATCTGTTTGACCTGAAATTTCTCGCGTTCTGTCTCAAATTCAGTGGAGATTCTTACGTGGAATTTCACGAAAAAAACTATTTCGGGAGAATTTTTCATAAATTTTGTGCGCACCAAGGCTATCCTCTACCAAAACTCGTGAAATTTGGCCCTACTTTCTGCAATTTTATTCTGGGTCCGTGTTGCGCCGAAAATATATCACACAAGTACTTTCCTATGTTGCTTGCACCAAGGTAAGGAGGCACGTCCATAAACAAATCACAAAAATAATATACGGGGAAAAAACACCAGGACGTTTTGTTTTCGAAAAACCAGTTTTTTTCGCTCTCGGTCTGGGACTTACTACGCCTTACTCCTTGGGTATTTTGGTCTGAAATTTTTACCAGACGTTCGTTACCGTGCCTGTTTAGTTTTGGCTAAGATTTGAGCCCCAGATTCGTCTCACAAGATTGTAAATAAATTTTTTATTCATCACTGTCATGGTTGAAAGGAGGATTCGTTTGTGTACGTAACTGTTTGATTTTTTTTGTGGGTGAATACTCATCCGTTTGACCTGAAATTTGTCGCGTTGTGTCCCAAATTCAGTGGAGATTCTTTCGTGGAATTTCAGGAAAAAAGTATTCGGGAGAATTTTTCAGAAATTTTTTGCGAACCAAGGCTATACTCTACCAAAACTTGTGAAATTTGGCCATACTTTCTGCAATTTTATTCTGGGTCCGTATTGCACAGAAAATATTCACACAAGTAGTTTCCTATGTTGTTTGCACCCAGTAAAGGAGGCACGCCCATAAACAAATCACAAAAAGAAGATACGGGGAAGAACAACCAGGACGTTTTTTTTTTTCGGAAAATTAGTTTTGTTTTCTCTTGGTCTGGGACTTACTACGCCTTACTCCTTGGGTATTTTGGTCTGAAATTTTTACCAAACGTTTGTCACTGTGTCTGTTGAGTTTTGGCTGAGATTTGAGCCCCAGATTTGTCCCACAAGATTGGTAATAAATTTTTTATTCATCACTGCCAGGGATGAAAGGAGGGTTCGTTTGTGTGAGAAACTGTTTGATTTTTTTCGTGGGTGAATACTCATCCGTTTGACTTGAAATTTGTCGCGTTCTGTCCTAAATTCAGTGAAAATTCATACGTGGAATTTCAAGAACAAACTATTTCGGGAAAAATTTTAAAAATTTTGTGCAAACCAAGGCTATCCTCTACCAAAACTCGTGAAATTTGGCCCTACTTTCTGCAATTTTATTCTGGGTCCGTATTGCACAGAAAATATTCACACAAGTAGTTTCCTATGTTGTTTGCACCCAGTTAAGGAGGCACGCCCATAAACAAATCACAAAAAGAAGATACGGGGAAGAACAACCAGGACGTTTTTTTTTTTCCGGAAAATTAGTTTTGTTTTCTCTTGGTCTGGGACTTACTACGCCTTACTCCTTGGGTATTTTGGTCTGAAATTTTTACCAAACGTTCGTCACTGTGTCTGTTGAGTTTTGGCTGAGATTTGAGCCCCAGATTTGTCCCACAAGATTGGTAATAAATTTTTTATTCATCACTGCCAGGGATGAAATGAGGGTTCGTTTGTCTGAGAAACTGTTTGATTTTTTTCGTGGGTGAATACTCATC
Source organism: Phaseolus vulgaris (assembly GCF_051622355.1). Taxonomy (NCBI): domain Eukaryota; kingdom Viridiplantae; phylum Streptophyta; class Magnoliopsida; order Fabales; family Fabaceae; genus Phaseolus; species Phaseolus vulgaris. The sequence goes on from NC_143498.1 coordinate 3,209,832, forward strand.
CGTTTGACCTGAAATTTGTCGCGTTCTGTCCTAAATTCATACGTGGAATTTCAAGAACAAACTATTTCGGGAAAAATTTTAAAAATTTTGTGCAAACCAAGGCTATCCTCTACCAAAACTCGTGAAATTTGGCCATACTTTCTGGAATTTTATTCTGGATCCGTATTACGCCGAAAAAATTCACGCAAGTACTTTGCTATGTTGTTTACTCCCAAGTAAGGAGGCACGTCCATAAACAAATCACAAAAGGAAGATACGGGGAAGAAAAGCCAGGACGTTTTCTTTTCGGAAAACGAGTTTTGTTCGCTCTCGGTCTGGTACTTACTACACCTTACTCCTGGTATTTTGGCCTGACATTTTTACCAGACGTTCGTCACCGTGTGTGTTGAGTTTTGGCTGAGATTTGAGCCCCATATTCGTCCCACAAGATTGGCTATAAATTTTTTATTCATCACTGCCAGGGCTGAAAGGAGGATTTGGTTGTGTGCGAAACTGTTTGATTTTTTTCGTGGGTGAATACTCATCCGTTTGACCTGAAATTTGTCGAGTTCTGTCCCAAATTCAGTGGAGATTTTTACGTGGAATTTCAGGAAAAAACTATTTTAGGAGAACTTTTCAGAACTTTTGTGCAAATCAAGGACTCTACCAAAACTCGTGAAATTTGGCCCTACTTTCTGCAATTTTATTCTGGGTCCGTATTGCACCGAAAAAATTCACACAAGTACTTTCCTATGTTGTTTGCTCCCAGGTAAGGAGGCACGTTCATAAACAAATCACAAAAGGAAGATACGGGGAAGAAAAGCCAAGAGGTTTTGTTTTTGGAAAACCTGTTTTGTTCGCTCTCGGTCTGGGACTTACTACGCCTTACTCCTTGAGTATTTTGGTCTGAAATTTTTACCAGACGTTCGTCACCGTGTCTGTTGAGTTTTGGCTGAGGTTTGAGCCCCAGATTCGTCCCACAAGATTGACAATAAATTTTTTATTCATCACTGTCAGGCCTGAAAGGAGGGTTCGTTTGTGTGCGAAACTGTTTGATTTTTTTCATGGGTGAATACTCATCCGTTTGACCTGAAATTTGTCGCGTTCTGTCCCAAATTCAGTGGAGATTCTTTTGTGGAATTTCAAAAGAAAACTATTTCGGGAGAATTTTTCAGAAATTTTGTGCAAACCAAGGCTATCCTCTACCAAAAGTCGTGAAATTTGGCCCTACTTTCTTCAATTTTATTCTGGCTCTGTATTGCGCCGAAAAAATTCACACAAGTACTTTCTCATGTTGTTTGCACCCAGGTAAGGAGGCACGTCCATAAAAAAATCACAAAAAGAAGATACGGGGAAGAAAAGCCAGGACGTTTTGTTTTCGGAAAACCAGTTTTGTTCGCTCACGGTCTGGAACTTACTACGCCTTACTCCTTGGGTATTTTGGCCTGACATTTTTACCAGACGTTCGTCACCGTGTCTATTGAGTTTTGGCTGAGATTTGAGCCCCATATTCATCCCACAAGATTGACTATAAATTTTTTATTCATCACTGCCAGGGATGAAAGGAGGGTTCGTTTGTGTGCGAAACTTTTTGATTTTTTTCGTGGTTGAATACTCATCCGTTTGACCTGAAATTTGTCGAGTTCTGTCCCAAATTCAGTGGAAATTTTTACGTGGAATTTCAGGAAAAAACTATTTTAGGAGAATTTTTCAGAACTTTTGTGCAAACCAAGGCCTCTACCAAAACTAGTGAAATTTGGCCCTACTTTCTTCAATTTTATTCTGGGTCCGTATTGCGCCGAAAAAATTCACACAAGTACTTTCCCATGTTCTTTGCACCCAGTTAAAGAGGCACGTCCATAAAAAGATCACAAAAAGAAGATACGGGAAAGAAAAGCCAGGACATTTTGTTTTCGGAAAACCAGTTTTGTTCGCTCACGGTCTGGGACTTTCTAGGCCTTACTCCTTGGGTATTTTGGTCTGAAATTTTTATTTCGGCAGAATTTTTCAGAAATTTTGTGCAAATCAAGGCTATCCTCTACCAAAACTTGTGAAATTTGGTCCTACTTTCTGCAATTTTATTGTGGGTCCGTATTGCACCAAAAATATTAACACAAGTACTATCCTATGTTCTTTGCACTCAGGTAAGGAGGCACGTCCATAAACAAATCACAAAAAGAAGGTACGGAAAAGAAAGGTCAGGACGTTTTGTTTTCGGGAAACCAATTTTGTTCGCTCTTGGTCTGGGACTTACTACGCCTTACTCCTTCGGTATTTTGGTATGAAATTTTTACCAGACGTTCGTCTCCGTTTCTGTTGAATTTTGGCTGAGATTTGAGCCCCCGATTAGTCGCACAAGATTGACAATAAATTTTTTAGTCATCACTGTCAGGGTTGAAAGGAGGGTTCGTTTGTGTGTGAAACTGTTTGATTTTTTTCGTGGGTGAATACTCATCCTTTTGACCTGAAATTTGTCGCGTTCCATCCCAAATTCAGTGGAGATTCTTACGTGGAATTTCAGGAAAAAACTATTTCGGGAGAATTTTTCAGAAATTTTGTGCAAACCAAGGCTATCCTCTACCAAAACTTGTGAAATTTGGCCCTACTTTCTGCAATTTTATTCTGGGTCCGTATTGTGCCGAAAAAATTCCCACAAGTACTTTCCTATGTTGTTTGCACCCAGGTAAGGAGGCACGTCCATAAACAAATCACAAAAAGAAGATATGGGGAAGAAAAGCCATGACGTTTTGTTTTCGGAAAACCAGTGTTGTTCGCTCTCGGTCTGGGACTAACTACGCCTTACTCCTTGGGTATTTTGGTCTGAAATTTTTACCAGACGTTCGTCACTGTGTCTAATGAGTTTTGGCTGAGATTTGAGCCCCAAATTCGTCCCACAAGATTGGCAATAAATTTTTTATTCATCACTGTCAGGGCTGAAAAGAGGGTTCGTTTGTGTGCGAAGCTATTTGATTTTTTTCGTGCGTGAATACTCACCCGTTTGACTTGAAATTTGTCGCGATCTGTCCCAAATTCAGTGGAGATTCTTACGTGGAATTTCAAGAAAAAACTATTTCGGGAGAATTTTTCAGAAATTTTGTGCAAACCAAGGCTATCCTTTACCAAAACTTGTGAAATTTGGTCATACTTTCTGCAATTTTATTCTGGGTCCGTATTGCGCCGAAAAAATTCACACAAGAACTTTCCTACGTTGTTTGCACCCAGGTAAGGAGGCATGTCCGTAAAAAAATCACAAAAAGAGGATACGGGGAAGAAAAGTCAGGACGTTTTGTTTTCGAAAAACCAGTTTTGTTCGCTCTCGGTCTGGGACTTTCTAGGCCTTACTCCTTGGGTATTTTGGTCTGAAATTTTTACTAGACGTTTGTCACTGTGTCTGTTGAGTTTTGGCTGAGATTTGAGCCCCAGATTCGTCTCACAAGATTGACAATAAATTTTTTATTCATCACTGCTAGGGCTGAAAGGAGGGTTCGTTTGTGTGCAAAACTGTTTGATTTTTTTCGTGGGTGAATACTCATCCGTTTGACCTGAAATTTGTTGCGTTCTGTCCCAAATTCAGTGGAGATTCTTACGTGGAATTTCAGGAAAAAACTATTTTGGGAGAATTTTTTGTGAAATTTTGCCATACCTTCTGCATTTTATTCTGGGTCCGTATTGTGCCGAAAAAATTCAAACAACTACTTTCCTACGTTTTTTGCACCCAGGTAAGGAGGCACGTCCATATAAAAATCACAAAAAGAAGATACGAGGACGAAAAGTCATGACGTTTTGTTTTCGGAAAACAAGTTTTGTTCGCTCTCGGTCTGGGGCTTACTACGCCTTACACCTTGGGTATTTTGGTCTGAAATTTTTACCAGACGTTCGTCACTGTGTCTGCTGAGTTTTGACTGAGATTTGAGCCCCAGATTCGTCCCACAAGATTGACAATAAATTTTTTATTCATCACTGTCAAGGCTGAAATGAGGGTTCGTTTGTGTGCGAAACTGTTTGATTTTTATCGTGGGTGAATACTCATCCGTTTGACCTGAAATTTGTCGCGTTCTGTCCCAAATTCAGTGGAGATTCTTATGTGAAATTTCAGGAAAAAACTATTCCGGAAGAATTTTTCAGAAATTTTGTGCAAACCAATGCTTTCCTCTGCCAAAACTTGTGAAATTTGGCCCTACTTTCTGCAATTTTATTCTGGGTCCATATTGCGCCGAAAAAAGTCAGATAAGTACTTTCCTATGTTGTTTGCACTCAGGTAAGGAGGCACGTTCATAAAGAAATAAAAAAAAAATACGTATATTTGTTAAATAATTATTCCCATAAAATTTAATTATTGAATGGATTGTTTTGATCAAGATATAGATTCGTTGTAATCACCTTACTATAATTATATATATTATAATATAATTTCATGAATTGAAAAAACCATAACATTGAAAAAAGAAAAAAAAAATAATAGTGATACCATGTTTAATTTTTGTAGTTAATAAAACCTTAATTCACAATAGATAATATATAAGAAGTATTAGTAAGTTAGACACCAATTTTTCATAACAACACAACTTTAAAGAAACATTTTTATGACCTTAAAAAGAAACTGTTTCACCCATCATATATGTTTTGCAATATTATATATATATATATATATATATATATATATATATATATATATATTATTCAAAATAATATATTTTATAAAAAATAAAAAACATTTACGTTTTTCATATAAAGGGAGATGATTTATTTTTGTTGTTGTAGAAAATTAGAGAGTTGTAAAGGAATGTAAAAGGGTTAGGGAGTGATGCATAAATCACTTGGGCAGTGAGAAAATTATTATTCAAGAATTAATAATTTAAAAAAATCATGTAATTATTATATTTGATAAAAAAATATCTTGAAAAATTAAAGTATGTTAGTTTTAAATCTTAAATATATAAAGTGATATATTTATAAATTTTAAAATATTTTATGGTGAATCAATACAATAATAATAATAATGTTTATTTTAATTTTGTTAAATTTAATAAATATTTAATTCTTAAATAATTTTAATGAATTATAATATATATAAGCTTTAATTATGTAATAATTACTTTTTATTTGGTGATTTTTTTGGACTTTTGAAAGATTTTGTTTATCTCTATTGAATTGTTGCCTTTTAAGATTAAAACAGTATTAATTTATTTTTTTTGTTAGTTATATTTTGTACTTTTTAATTAATTCAAAATATTCCTGGACTACATATAATAAAGAAGGGAGGGAATATAATAATGTTATACCACTTCACAGTAGTAGTTGCTTGTTCTAACATGCTAACATTTTTTTACTATTTTAAATAAGTTGAATAATTATTCCTCTGGTTCTAAATCGCTTTTATATAATTATCGTGGTAGTAATTATTAATAAATATTTCCTAAATGCAATAGATAGACTTGTAAATTATAATAAATAACCACAATTAATAGAAAAAAGGACAAATTATCATGTCACACTCTTCAGTTGCACATAGCTCAAACTAAGCATCAAGTATATAAAATCCAAACGAACACACAACACAACAAAAGCACAAATCAGATACTCATATCATCAACTCTCATTTCAAGAGAAACAAATGGGAGCAATGCAAAACAACGAGGTTATAGAGAGTGAAATTTTCATTAACAAAACCAATGCAAAATCAGTAACACATCAGTGAAACAACATCAGCTTTTTAGTATACAACCTATGATTTATGATATGAAGAAAGGGTAATGCAAGTTGTTGTCAATATATCACTTCTCAAACCGTATATACCAGTTCAAACAGCCAAAGTAAAGGTCAGAACACAAAATCAATATAAAGCTGAAAGGAAACTGCATAAAAGCATTCAATCACCTAGTCTCCAAGCTGCTCATCCTCTTCTTCCTCAGCATCAACAGCATCGTCACCCCCTCCTGCTCAACAAGCTCATCCCCCTCCTTCTCAACCGCATGTTCATCCTTTCCCTCAACATCATCCTGTTTCTCAGGATGTTTCGGCCATGCCACATGGGAATCAAATTCCTCTGCAGATGGAAAATGAAATGAGTCCTGAGAAATGCCAGGTATGTGCAGTGAGAGGCTCCGTATGCTGCTCATCATCAAAACCTGGGAACGGTACAAAGCATCCAACTTCTGGTGAATCAATTGTTGATCAGTCTCTAATACCCCTAGCCTGTGAGCGGTGCTACGGGGTACTGCAGGAGGTGCAACTCTCACTGAGGGAGCACGAGTTTCACTTCCCATACAGTTTTTCAGAATGAATTGAGCATTAATAGGCTGCCGAGGCTTCTGGAAAGGTGGCTCTGAGACATCAACTCCTTCTCTGCGACAAAGCTCGGTGATAAGAGAAGGGTGACTCAGCTGACCAGTGCTGCCTGAGTTTGCTGTCAAATGAATCTCCTGAGCAATAATGACTCCAACATCCATGGATAATCCAGCCATAATAGCATATACCATTTGGGATCTCCTCTCAGTGATATCTGAGGTGTGAGAGCAAGGAGAAATGTTGGAATGCAGAAAAGACATCCATATCTGCGCTAAGGGAAGCAAATCGCCTCTCAAAATTCTCCGTTTGTGGCCGGTTGTACTAGTTACATAGTCTGCCCCAGGCTTGCACAGTTTTTCAGCCACCTTCAAGTAGTCTTTTTTCTTGTTGCACCATTCAACATATTGACACCCTGATGCACCCAAATTTAGTTCGGTGCCCAGAAAACAGTTAATGGTTTGGCCACTATAGGATATCTCTTTGCCTCTGACAAAGCTTTTGAAGGTTGGAACTCCTGCTTTGAACAACATTGCATTGGCATAGAATTCTTTTACAATGGCTACGTTTGAATGAGCAGCATATCTCGTCAATTTGATCCATTTTCGCCTCTGGAGCTCTTGTTGGAACTCTTTGTGTTCACCTGTTTGTAGAACAACCTTTCGTTCTGGTAGTAAGTTCCTGTTCTCGACTACTCCATACCATTGTTGGTGATCTTCTGAAAGGAACCGGTGGGAATCAAAAGATGGAGTGCCTTGGGGTTTTGAGATCTTTCTTTTTTTCGCAGGTGGCAAGGTAGGAGGATCCATCCTGAAAAAAAAAACATAAAAACAAATCCAATTCTTATCACTAAAACAAATGAAGAAGGAACAAAAGGGAATTCACAAATCAACAAATGAACCAAAAACATGCATGAGCAGCAAAAGAAATTAGTTGCAAGTTGCAACAGTACACACACATGTTAACCTCTCCACTTATGCATCATGTATAAAAACAGCTGAATTATAAAAAAGTAACAACTTTGCAAGCAAATTTTTCCCATTGAGACATTTTATCGAACACTCTGTGAGGAACCAAAAAAAACTATAGATAATCAAACAATCACAAGCACAACAGCATTCACTCTCTGCATCCTTCAATATCATCATCTTAATGCATCATGCAATAGAAAATTAAAAAGAACAAATCCTAATCCCCATTATCTTCCAAAAAAAAAAACATAAAACCACAACTTTCCGTTGAAATCAACATACAACTCAATCATAAGTGAAGAAAACACAGGCAAACAGATAAACAAGGAAAAGAAGAAGAAGAACGTTGCTTACTTGAAACGAGTGAATGGTAGAAGAGAGGAAAGGAAATAGCTTGAAGGGAGATGAAATGCCCAAAGGGAGAGAAGAAAGAGATTTGAGGTACTGAGAAATGGGAAGTTCGCAGATTGATGAAAGTGCCTTGAGGCAAGTGAATGGAAATTTCGCTTAGCGAAAAGCGCGCTTAAGCTGGAGCGAACGGAAATATGTTACAACACACAGTTATTTTATTAATTTAGTTTTGCATTGTAGCTGTTTTACAAATTCAAAATAATATTTTTCAAGTTCTATTTTTATTTATATTTTCTAAAGTTTTAAATTTTATAAAACTGTTTGTTAAATAGAGGGAGAAATAAACATTCTTTACCATTTTTGTAAAATAAATCATGTTTATATGTATGTTTATAAACATGTTAACTATTTATAAATATATTTTATATATTTTCATTATAGTAATCAAATATTATACTTACAAAATGTACAAATAATAGAAAATTTTAAGGTGGCCTATTTATGAGACAAATAGTAGTGATAAAAACATAATTCTAGAAGCACATGCAAGAAGAGGAAGTGCAAGTTCAACTATGTGCACATTGATGATGATGTATGTGAGGACAAATATACCTATGATGAACACCCAAAACTATGTTATAGAACATAAATTGTAGTTCCACCATAACTTTGAATTGCCTGAAATAAGGAAAAGTTTCTGATTCATTTTTAAATAAATAAATCCATGTAAAACAAGAATAGACATGTCACTGAGTTGTTGAAGGTTGTGAATGAGTGTTGAGTTAGAAACCAATTTATTATGAAACTTGTTGACAAACATCTCAGGCACAAGCAGATGCACAAGCAGCAACGCTCCTACTTCCTCAAGAGGTGTTTCAAATTGTCCTTCAATGAGTGAAATCACCGAACTAACATTCTGTGTAAACCTTCAAGAACCACATCAAAATGTTCTTGAGAACAATTACTTCGTACTTTTTTATGTTATATTATACTTTATGGATTTCCAATGTTATTCATACACTATGAATACTCTATCTTCAAAATAGATTATACAAAACCAAAAAGCATGTTTCTGTTTTGTAGTTTATGAGGATGAAACCTCAATCCGGACCAGAAACATGTTTCCATGTAGCATTGTTGGACTGCTTCTTCCCGCACCTCCATATTTTCTTGTATCATCTATAAGTTTTTGTATTCCAAAAATATCTTTCTTTAATATTTTAGATTACATAATCTGGAAGTCTTTCTCTAGATTTGTAATTAGCTTCTCAATTATGTAATTCAAAAGTCTTTTGTGATTAGCTTCTGGATTACATAATCCGTAAGTCTTTTCTATATATGATATTAGCTTTCGGATTATGTAATTCAAAAGTCTTTTTTCAAATGCGTGATTAACTTTCAAATTTTATAATTTGAAAGTCTTTTTGGATATGAGATTAGCTTCCGGATTATGTAATCCGGAAGTCTTTTTCAAATACGTGATTAGCTTCCAAATCACATAATCTAGAAGTCTTTTCTGGATATGAGATTAGCTTTCTGATTATGTAATCCAGAATATATCCGGATTACATAATCCATAGACTTATCTCAAATCCAAAAAAGACTTCTGGATCTTATAAATCTAAAGAATACTTCCATATCCAAAAACATCTTCCTAATTATATATGGGAGTGACACAAAAAGGATCAAAGATATTTTCACATTTAGTATGGGAGTGACACAAGGTATGGAGGTACAGGAAGAAGCAATGAGCATCGTGATCTACAAAAGTATGTTGTCTTGTGGACTATTTGTCACACAAAAACCTAAAACAGAAGATACATTTAAGAAAATGTATGTTCAACAATTCCCAGCATTTAACTAGAACCTACATAACATTCTCAAGAAGGTAGCATTTAAAATCAGTGACTACACTACATATTCACACAATAAACAACTGTAAGTGAATGACATTAAGCAGAAAAAAATTATGTGGAAAACATTTATAGCAATAGTAAGATTAACCCTTCTAACAATTTTTCTATTGGAAAACAACAAAGTTGTGATACAAAGTACAAATGTCACGTGCATCGGTGCATGATGCTTTTAGTAACCACTGTTCTCAAACAGGTGAAATTCATTATGGTCAAATGCATCTTAGAAACTAGTTACAACGTGTCATGGTCCTCGGAGACAAGTTACATGAACAGACGCACATAATAATGACATGAAATTAGAGATTTCACGTGTAGAAGTATACTTTGCAGTTACATGTAGACCTCCATGCTTATAAATTTGGAGGATTGACATAGAGGACAGAAACTAAGCTTACTTTCACAATCTTTACAGAGGCAAAGATGCTTACAAGGTAACAAAACCATGGTCACTTCATTCACTCTGCAAGCCTTGCATGTCATCATATCTTTCATATCAGTGTTCTCCTTGGAAAGCAGATGAAAATCAAGGGTACGGCCATTGCAGCAAGAAGCTGTGTCGTCAACCTCACTGTCACCACATCCTTCTTTACTATCTCTGCTTTGGACATATGCTTGCTGAAGGTTGAACTTGAGAGCAGCAATCATGTTTTCATTGTATCTTGCTCGCTGCTGCCACGAACCAGCTTCCACAGTCAACTGCTCCATTCGATCTTCGAGTTCCATGTTCCTCTTGTTGATGCTTTCAACCTCAGCTTCTTTCTCACGAAGTTTCTGAAGAACTTTGTCTTCGATGAGTGAGACACTCTGAAGTTGTGTTGCTTGAACCTTTTCTAAGATCGATTGACGCAGTCTTTCACCCTATTAGAAATGAGAAGATTAATTATCAAATCAGAGAGTCTTTTGCCCTCATCTATACGGATGCCAAATCAGGATTAAACCACAAGTTGTAATATAGTAACATAAGTATTTGAATTTATAAGCAATTATTCAAGAGAAAAGACTGTCATCATAACCGAATGAGACAATGACGAAGCTTGATAAGATTTATTTAATAACTTAATCATAGATGCCTTTATTTTTTTCAGGCCGAAGTGTACTTAAATATCAGTTCTTGCTTTGCACAAACCTAAAGAAACTAAACTGATCTTATTATTCGATAACGGCGAGAGGCAGCGAAAACGTTGATTACTCTCCAGAACAAGTAAAAAACTAAGCATCTCATATATGCATACCACATCCTTCTACCTCATTAATCATAATATTTTTATAAAATTTCATCATCGGATTTTGAACACTCACTATTCTTTTAAACTAAAAAGTTTCAAAGATATATGAAAGTGTGTGTGCACTTGAGGGTCACCCTTTTCCTTTCAAGTGCTGACCAACGTAAGTTATTTCATAGAAAATATGCAAACTTTAACAAGTTAGGAACATGAAAAGCATTACATAGAACAGATAACAGATCATTAACCACTGACATTGCTTGCCTTTACAAGTTCAGACAAGAATTTGGGGGGAGGTCATAGATTTTACCTAAGGTATTGGATGCCTAGAATGGATGTAGGTAGATTCTTCATTTGATCATGGTAATTCAGCACTGTGTAATGAGAATTCTCTAAGCTTCCATTTCCATTACATAACTTACAACCCACTTTTAGAGGAGAAATACTCACAGAAGCCTAGTTCAATAAAAAACTTAGCAGATCCAATTATCAACAGTAGAAGATACGACAGGTTTGCATCAATAATGAGGTCCATACTCTATTCATGGAGGAGTCTATCGAGCCTCACAATAAATGGTTTTAACTTTAAATAGTTTACCTAGAACATGTAACCAATAAAATGGTAAACTAGGCATCAAAACCTGAGCTTACCTGCACTTTGAGAAATCTATCTATCTCTACATCCTGCTGCTGCAACTCACGCTCAATGTCATCGCCAATGAGTGACAACAAAGCTGAGTCTCCAGTGGATGTCAGGCGAGTATTGTCGAGTGACAAGCCTAACCCAGTTGACACTGATCGTGGTTGGAGGAAATCAACAGAAGATATCTGAGAATTGTTCTCCAAAAAGTCCTGTTCTTTAAGTCTCTTTCTCTCTGGCTCCAAACCATAATTCCATTGCAATTGCAAATCAACTCCACCATCACTGCCATCAGCAGGAGGACCCGGAGCAAACCCAACAACATGAACTAGACAACAACATAAGAAAAAAGTCATAACACATAAAAAAAATCTAGGACTTAACTTACTAAGAAATGTCAAGGAAAACCACACAAAAAAGACTTGAAAAAAATCTAAACTTTTCCGGTGGTTGAATCACCCCCACAATACAAAAGAAACAACTTTGACTCAAAATGACCAAAAGAGGTGCCACCAACAAACCTACCTAGGGTAATTTCCTAAAGGGTTAATATTTTCCAGAGCTTCAAACACATACAACTAAAAATAAAAGGACCAAAACTGAACAAAAGAAAGGAAAAGATGAAGAATTTACATACAGGGAGGTATATAGGGTGGGTGCTGGGACTGATCTTGCAAATCAGAAGGGTTGTAAAACGCCACCTGCTGTGGCATCTGACCATCGATTGCTTGCAGATTTCTGAAAGCAAAAGAAAACAATATATGAAGAGGCAAAGCAGATGAAATTGCAAATAAAAATAAAAATAAAAAATGTCAAAAGTGTTGGTAAAATGAAGGGTTGAAAGGAAGGGAAATGCTTTGGATTTCAAAAAAATTGAGAGCAGAATTATAATAAACACCTGAAGGGTTTGGTTTGTGGCTGTTGTTGTTGGGTTTGGTAGTGCCGTTGGAAGTGGTGCTGAGGGAAAGCCATGGATGAAAATTGAAGAACACCACCGAGAAATGGAAATGGAAATGACGAGGTGGTCGATGCAGAAGTTTCTTTTAATTTCCACACTTGCCCTCGTCTTTTTTTTTATCATCTCATAAAATAAAATGTTTGGATCAACCCAACTGAGAATCTGGCCCAAAAATACAACTAACACAGGGCAATTTCTCCCTGCACCATATCATCTAAGACATGCACCCAACACAAAATTTAAAACCCAACACAAAATTTAAAATCCAACATTGTCCTTGCTTTCATTTTTGTTTACGGATACAAAAATCCAAAAGTGATTGTTATATACTTCAAATTTCGATATCCAGAAGGACATTTTTGTACTTCACTTAAGTTTCCAGATGACCATATCTGAAAGTGAGTTATGAGTTCCGAATTTTCATATTCAGAATGGTGTGCAGTAAATGACGTTGAAGATCGAGAATCGAAATTCATTTATGTTTGCTTACAGATCTTGACATCCAGAAGGTTATCTATGTTGTCTAAATAAGCTTTCGGATGACAAAATCCATAAGTAACATATTAGTTACAGATTTCTATATCCAAAACTTTGTCATTTGACTTATGGATATATCCTAAAAACACAATTTTTTAAATCATTAAGAACAAAACAGACATTTTACATCAGTGTATTGAATGCAGATTTAAATTGATATGATGCAGGATAATTAGCCCTAACATAATCAGGGAAGCTTGCTTTTCTTAAGCAAAATCGGGTGGCTGCTAAGACAAGTTTTGTTAAATAATTTGATTAAATACTTATTTAATAATTTTAATTAATAAGAGCTTAATCATAAGTTAAAAATAATTTACTTTGACAAACTTTTTGATAAAGCTTAGAGAATCTCTAAAGCTATGGGGGCAGCTAAGTAGGTTGCATAACTTTATTATTTATATTTTTATATTTTTCATATGATTCTTAGAATATATAACACATCAGTTCTTAAGTTTATGAAACTTAAGCAGTCATTTTTTTCAATGGTGAAATTCTAATGAATGAACCCCCACACATCTTTTCTTTTTTGGTTATGCAAGTGTCCCTTGTATGCAACTATCTAATGTATGTATGTAACTTTCACTTCAGCTAGCTCTAATGGTACAATGCAAACCAGTTTGGTATCATTGTTCTCCATTTGTTACAGCACCATAAGCGATTTTCATTGAAATAATCTTATTAAAGTAACAAAAATATATGAAAAAAAATCATAAACCATTTTCATAAAGTAAAAGGAACTTTTCAAACACCACCTTAAGATATGCCCATTTTATATTCAAAATGTTAATAATGTATTTATGGTATAGAAATGTATGAGATATCATTAATTAATAACCTATAAAGTTGGAACACATCTCTTAAATGTTGGACACATACATGTGTATGACATGTACAACATTTATTGTGAAGTGTCCAACTCAAAAAATATATTTTGGATATCTGACAATTTTAACACGGTTACAACACAATTTTAAAAAAAGACAATTACAATGATTTCCTAAAAACTCAAACTTATTGCATAATTTTTTATTATATTATGATAATAGAGATGATAAACAAATCATTTTGAACAAGTTATGGAATGTATCTTTTTACCACAGAAAAAACTCAATAATACTTGTTAACATAAATTGTCAATTTATAGAATTCATAATTATATAATATATAGATTTGTATTTATGTATTATATCCTATATTTTGAAAATTACACATGTTGAAGTGTCTGTGTCCATGTTATATCTGTGTCATAGTATGTGCTACATAGTTCATAACAAAATTCAGCTTCATTTTGAGTGTTGTTAATTAAAAACAAAACAAAAAACAAATGTATTGTCAACATGCTTAAGGAAAGAAAATTTCCAAACATCTTACTGTAGAGGACCACGTCTGAAGTTAGAGGTAGAGGTAGAAATGATGGAACATGATTAGTAATCATTAGTGTCAAGTGATTCCATAGAAGGAATTTAGCCTCTTTCTTTGTTTTTTCACCAACATGCATGTCTTAATCTTCATCTCATGCTCCAAGTCCTTTTCATTTACGACACTCCACCAACTCCTTCCTAGCTAGGTAGACGGTTACTCATTACATGTTTTTCTTCCATTACTTATGCATGGCTAACACAGTTCATGATTTCCCTGTAAGTGCACATGCTTCTTCTCTTTCTCTTAATATTCTGTCAGCATTTTTTTAAGACAACTTTTACTAATTTTACAATCATTATCCACACTCTTCTAGACAATAGATTCCAACAAGCCTACCAACTTTAAGGACAAAATAATGGTCTAGTTTGTTTGGTTCTGCCCACACAATTCACGTTCCTACAATATTCACATAAAAAATAAGGCTAAAACAACTATTAGTTGTTAAGGTGACGCATGTCCAAAGTACACATGGCAAATCCAAACATGCAGCTATGTTTGTGTTCTAGTTGGATTAATGAAGCCTTGTGTAGTTGTGTCCACTTTAAATTGAAATAAATCACTCTGAAACACATTAACTGACATTACAAGGTATGGTCATTCTTGAACCTGGAAGCACTGGCATAGATATTAATAATGTTTTCTCTGCTCTAGCATATTGTAAATCGAAATGTAGCCTATTGCATATATCCAATCATCCAAGAATATAGCAGATCCAAAAATATCACAAGTCATGTTGCATAATGTTCATTAATTAGCCTCATTTTGCTATTGATGTAGTTATTATAAGATACTTGTACATTTTTATGCTAGTGTCAACGAGGGCACAAAGATTCTGTCAAATTGTTACCAAGAGCACCACGAACAACCCAATGGAGTGTCATGCAGTCAGAAGATTTAAATGTAGATTATAATTCCTGGACAAAGCTACCCTTTTACAGGGTGACTTGCCATCTAAAATAAATCCTTTTATCCCTCGAACTGATTAAGACAAGTCTGGAGAAGGGTCCTTCCCAATCTTTGGTGCATCCATAAACAGTTGGGGCATGCTGTCGTAGAGTGTATCCTTCATATTGTACGAAGAGTTGTTAAGCTCAACATATATCAAAACAATAAAGTATTGATCATGACATATAGATGAGTTTTTCTATGATTCTTTCTGATTAATGTCCACATAACATATAGATGAGTTTTTCAATTTGTCACAAGGAGTTAATAAAACTTGGTTATATGTCACATGGACAATGACTTGAACAATGAACATATGATATGATGATCTCATGTTATTGTATAAGGGTTGGAGCATCCCTCAAATGTTCCGTTTTAATTTATTTTATTTCATTCTTTGCTAAAAAAAAATTATGATGATCTCAGAATACATGCCAACTATGTAGGGGTTGAAGTATTAAGCATGAACCTTAATAGAAGGATGAAAAGTGGATGGGGCATTCGAAGTAGCTAATCTTGTCACTGAGGGCACAACAACAGACTGGTCTGAGATGCTGCATTGCTTCGGAAAACTAAAAGCATGCCGAATCAAGTTTTCTTCTTTTGAAGATGATGCAATTGCACTAGTAGAATTCTGAAGTCCATCACTCTCATCAAGGTTCAACCCAGTCTGAGGCATTATCATGGGTCTTTGTTCTCCTGGCAAAGACATTGGATGCAAGCTAAAACCATTTCTCATCATTAACATCTGCAGAATCAATCACAAGCACTAAAGTAACCATTAGTCAATGAATGAGTAATAGACCCAAATAACCTAAATATGGGAATACCAACTTCCAAGCCTTCTCTTTTCTTTTGGCCCCTATCAATTTACTAAAGTGAATCAATTAGTATTTAGCTACTTGGGCATTTTTACATGTTCAGGATGTTGTACCTACTCTAAAACGTGTTAGAGGTGTGATATAAAGACAGGCATGTGTCTTAGCCTAACAATTTAAACTTTTAGGATACATGGTTTAGAACACAGTGTCAAAGCCTCTGTGGCCTAGTGTTCTAGAGTGTGATCATTGTTGCTCTTTTTCTTCTAATAAAAAGTTGAATTTCAGAACGAGGTATTAAACCTATGCATTATTTGTGTTTCAAATGCAAGGGCTCTTGTGAAAAAAGTAATATGAAAACCGTGTGTCTTCACCTAAGTATGTTTGAATTGAAGTTAAGAAAATATGTTTACGAATTTTAATACATATTAAGAAATTTTAATGTACCATGTGAAGAAGGAAAAAATAATTGCTTTCAAAGTAACATCACTTTTGGGTTTTCCAACTTTAATCCAAACACTCACTCTTAAGTTTTTTGAGAAAATCAGTTTGTGAGAAAATGTACCTAAAAGAGTTTAAACAACTTTAAGAGGTCCACGATGGACATTTAGTCTTTTGTTCATCGACTGCACATGCTATGGTTAAGGCCAATGTGTACAAAAAGAATATTCAGGAGTTCACTGACCCTGAACTATCAAGTTAGCACTGATGTAAAGTTTATCTTTTGGTGACTAACAAAAGAAACCCTCCATGTCAAACCATGGTTGAGCATGCGAACAAACAAGTCATAATATCTGTTGTTTATTCATTCTGTGACTCAACTTTGCCGCATGACAACTTGATTGCACTGCCCAAAACAGGTTATGAAGTTCTCAACTGTTCATCTCAGGTAAAATTCTAAGAAAAGAGTACTTGTAAGAAACATCCCATTAATAAGTTTCTGTATGGTTCAGGACCACTATGTGTAAATGATCCCAGATAATCTCTATGTGACTTAACCGGGGATCATACAATAATTTTTACTCTCTAACATACTCTCAGTTACTGGTCAAAATTCCACAGAAACTATAATTATGAGTGAGCTAACTAACAAAAGAATTGCACAAAGAAAATCTGTGAAATAAGTAATAAAAATGAAAAGGACAAGGTCATACATATGAATAAGTAGAGAACGAAAGGCATATCCAAGGAGTGATTATATAATATCACAAGACGAATGAAAGAAAACTCACTTGCACTTGAAGCTGAAGCTGCTTTAAATATTCTATGGCCTCATCTAGCATCGAAGCTTTGTCTGTCTGTTGAAAACAAACTCAAAGGACTTATCCAGAAGAAAACAATTCACAAAAGCAGAGTGAAAAACCTTTGTAATATAAATTAGCTTAATGAAGAGGAAAAGAATTAGATGACATATATATAGAGAGAATAGACATATAATACCTTGTTAGAATTTGGAATTAATTTCTGCAAGGCTTTCATTTTCTCGTTAATCCTGCTCCTTCTTCTCTGCACACATCAAAATCATGAATAACAGCAAAGAAAAAAGAAAAATTTCTCGTAAAGTTGAAGAATAAAAGAACCTTTTCAGACAAATTATGGAACTCTGCAGCTCTACTCCTCTTTGACGAAGAACGTGGTGGTGGGACAGGTTTCCTTGCCTCCACACTCTTCTATCAAAAACAAAAAGAAAGTTCCACTCACTAACAGAAAAAAAGCCATCCAAAGCAATTTTGAATTTTCGAAAGATCTACCCAGCTGAGTTCCAAGTTTCCTTAAAGCTTCGAGGCTAAAAAGGCATTAACTACCAGCAAGGTTTTACAAAGCAGAAATTTTGAAAGGCTTTTTCAGTTTTCACAATCACAATCATGACCCCATCAGCCATATTTATGTACAATTTTTCACGATACCAATCATCACAACGAAGACGCAACTGGGTGATCAGAATATAAAACCTTGACCAATAGCATTAGAGAATTTAGATGTTAGCAAGTTTCAATTTTGATAATTAACTTGAAGAGTTGGGTGCAAAGGGTGTGTGTAACGGATGCCACTTTTTTACGGGGAGCCAAAAATAAACATTGGAGGGGAGGTACCTCAGCAGAAGAAGTGAAATCAGGGTTGTGATTATTGTTGTGTTGTTTGAAGGTGGTGGCATGAGTGACAGGGATGGGGTGAGAGAAATGGAAAGTTGAGGGAGAGGAAGGAAGAGGGTTGTTGGTGTTGGTGTGTGGGGTGAAATCAGAAGCAGAATGATTAGGGTCCATTCCTAGTGGGGGAGGGTTGTGGAGGAGTTGGTTGAAGAAGGTTGAGAAGTCTTCTGAATTAGGAGGGAAGGTTCTGGCAAGAGAGGGTTGTGGTTGGTGCATGTCACCAGCCATTGAAGTTGAAGGTTGAGAGATCAAAGGCAGAAGAAATGAGAGAGAAGAGAAGAGAGAGAGAGAGAATGAGAATGTTGATGATGTTGTGTTGTGGTCTGTTATGCCATGTTATGCTCTGCCCAGCAGGTCGGAAATAGTAGGAAATAGGACAAGAGGATTGTTGTGTAAAGCGGGATTAACGTTTTCAACTGTCTTTATTAATAGTGTTTTCTATCAAGCATTTATGTCCAATTCAGTTATTATGAGATTCGGATATGTTTTTTTAATGCTGCGTTGGACTGGTAAAATGTTTATTTAAATAATATTCCTTGAAT
This sequence comes from Phaseolus vulgaris, assembly GCF_051622355.1. Taxonomy (NCBI): domain Eukaryota; kingdom Viridiplantae; phylum Streptophyta; class Magnoliopsida; order Fabales; family Fabaceae; genus Phaseolus; species Phaseolus vulgaris. The sequence goes on from NC_143498.1 coordinate 3,228,569, forward strand.
TTTTTATATTTTAGTTTGTTATTAACATAAATTTTTAAAAGACATATATTAATTTTTAAAAATTTAAGTTTATTATATAAATTTTTAGTATAATTATAAAAATAAAAAATAAATTATTTTAAACTAATTATGAGAAAAAAATTTGGCTATAAAAATAAAAATTAAAAGATATTTATAATTTATATAATTTATACATTTTAAAAATTAAATGTATTTTTTTATCTGTTTTATATCAGTGTGTATGTGCATTACCACGACAAATTAAAAACTTAAATTAAATAATTATTTATTTAGTAGAGAAAAATTAGTGAAAATAAAAAGTTATATATATTTAATTAATAAGAAAATAAATAAATTAAATTATATAAAAAATAAATCAATAACTTCTATTTCTTAATCATATAATTTGTAACCAAGCGGGCTAAACATGTTTAAAGTGTCTGTTTAGTCAATCAAAATAAGAAATTTTAACTGAATTTTAAAATATTGAATCAATTTCTAAGCTTAATTACTTATTATTGTTATTATTTAGTCTTTAAACATTAATTAATATTAAAACGAGCTAAACTTATTGTCCTTTTTCTTGTTAGGACATTAAAATTCTATATTAGTCACTAATTTTGTTATTTTATTTTGAGTTATATTGAATTCTTTGTTATATCTACCAAATTACTGACTTTTATATTATTTTATTTTAAATTCATTTATAAATACTTTTTATTAGTGGATATCATAAATATCGTTACACTAAACCTCTCAATCATTGAAATTACTTTAAACACGCCTTTGATTCATTTTAGATATTTAAAAATAATTTCACTGAATTCTAAAATAAAGATTCACTTAAAAAAAATCATAAACCTATTAAATATTTTGGGATCTCAAAAAAAAAAATGAGGTATTTATTTTGAAAAAAATAAAATAAAGACGTATAAATAATAGTACTAACTTATTTTGAAAATTAAATATTGGTAGTCTGATAAATATTTTTTTGTGATAACTAATTATTTATTGCAGTCTCTGAAACAGTTTATTTTTTAATTGTAATTTAAAGTTTCCGTGTTGAATTTTATTAGCTGTTTAAATAGTTTGACCTTTGTGATGAGAAGAAAGAAAGAGAAAACCAACACACACAAGCATCATATTAAAAAATATATTTAATGATTTTTTAAAATTCAAACTTTATAATATTTCTATAATAATTTATACTATACTATTTTTCACAATAATTATACTGGTTATTATTATTATTATTATTAGCAAAAATTTAGATGTTATGATTATGTTGTTTTATAAATTTTCACAAGTAAAATTATATGTATTATTATTTTTTATTTTATGTAATTTTATTTATTATATAAAAATAAAATTATTGGATATATTATTTATTATACGTTATATTGAAGTTAAGTTGTGATAAAAAGAAAAGTAATTATATATAATTAAACATTTTAAATACTTCAATTTTAATTGTATAGTAACTATTTTTTAATTTACGGAGGAGCTATTTCTCACAAATATGTTAGTTAGTTTCTTATCTGTTTAATTGTTTTCCATTATGTTTTTAACTTTTTTATTTATTTTTTGTATGGATATACTTTGTTGTAAATTTTTTATTATAACTTTAATTATTATTAAAAATAAAATAAAATAAAAATATCGGTATATATCAAATGGGTGGTTATATATTGTTATTATTATTAAAATTTTATAATAACTAGTAGTAATTTATACAATTATTTTATTTTATTTATCTCTTATTACATATAAAAAAATATTGAAGAAATAACAGGAGTGCTGTATAAATCATTACACTATACATTTATCACATTTTATATCTTCCAATTTTAGCTCATTTTTTTTTCATTTTTGTCTTTGTGTATTATTAATAAACAAACGGCTATCCAAACTAAACATTTTTCAAAAATTTAAAAGAACGGGAAAAATATAAAAATTAAATATGATTTGAGTCTATTTATTTAATTTAATTTTTAATTTTCATCTCCCACATATTATCACATTTTTAATTTTACTCGTCATTTATTTATTATATATAATTTTGTTTATTTCTATGGGTACTCAAATAAACATTTTTCATAAATCTAAAACAACGAAGATAAAAATGATAAAAAAAAATGTTTAAATATAATATAATTTTTCAATTTTACTCAATCTGTAATTTTGATTCAACTATCTGTTTTATTTATATATTTTTTACTTTTATATTTTACTTAATTAAACTATTTTAATGGGCCTTAAATGAATGTGCGATATTATAGAATTGAAAAAAAAAAAAAAAAAGGAAAGTGAGGAATGGAGAAAAATAGAAAACGGAAAAAAAGGGTTTAAAAAGGGGCAAAAGTCAAAAGACGTCATAGTAATCTTCACCGTTTATCGAACCAAACAGAGACCAATTTATTAGAGACATCAAATGTGCAATTCCCGAGGCTTCTTCTAGTAACGTCTTCTCACAATTTTCCTACACCTAAATGCAAGTGCTTACTTCTACTTTTATATTTTTTAATTTATTATTTAAATAAATTTATGTTCTCCAACAAGTTTGGGATAGAAAATGATTGTTTTTGCTTCCACCTTCGGTGGTCTACGATACTCCAAGCTCTTTGCTACACTTTCCTCCTCTCAGTCGTCTGGATTCTATAGGAGGGAATGGTACCTGCAAAAGATACTCCAACGTTCAAGTCAGTCGAGGTGTTAGCACTCGGGTCTCAGAGTACATTCTCCTTGAAATGTGTATTATTTATATTACCTTAATGGGTCTTCATTGGTGGATCGAATTAGGGAATTGGTTCGTGTCAAAGGTTGTGCTAAACAGTCCTTAACTATGGATTAACTTTGCTGACTTAGTCAACCCTTGAATCGATGTCAAGAATCGATCGGCCACGTGTCGTCACGTGACCTTCTCACCATAGTTTAGGCGGTAACTTGATCCGAGTGCTGGTCAACTCACTTGGTTGTCCAGTCGTACTAGTACAACTTATATTACAATTTATATTTATTTTATAAATAATAGTTATATTTAAAAGTATCTGTTTTATAATGATTATTTTTTATTTTTAAAATGAATCAAAATGACTTGTTGGTGTTGTACAAAATTGGAGATAACCTAATAATTACCACACATTACAAATTTTTGACTTGCACTCAATTATTGTGAGAAAAAAGATAAAAGTGTTGTCCACATTTTGAATTTTGGTTTTTCTTCTTCTCCATTTGTATGCACCTTGTGTGTTGTGGTAGTTGAAGTTCTATTTTTTTTAGTGTCTTAATTGCGTTTTCTTGGACCCACTTGTTTCAGCCAAATTCTTCCTAAGCTGTACTAATTTGAATCTGGATTCTGTTATCTTTTTAAAAAAATTAAAATATTTTTGGAATTTAAAAAATATAATTCAAAAATCAAAATCTCATATTAAAAAATAAATCCAGTATATTTTAAAAAAGAAAATTTAGAACACAAAAAATCTGAAAATGTATTTTAGAAAAAAAAATTATAAATATATTCCAAAAATTCAAATCTAAAAATGTATTTTAGAAAAAAAGTTCCAAAAAATAAAATCCTAAATCTATAAGTTAAAAATATAATTTGAAAATACAAAACCCTCTAAACCACAAGAAAAATGAGAACTCCCACCACCGTGCATATGAATAGAGAAGAGGGAAAACCAAAACCTAAAGGATAATTTTGTCTTTTACTTACAATAATTGGGTGAGGTCCAATTCGTATGTTGCGAAAAGCAATAGCCTTTAATAGATTATATGTCAAACCAGAGCAACCCATTCAAAAGTGGGCTTAAATGGAACCACTTAAGGCAATTTCTTCCTGTACCTAATCAATTGTGATTGGCACCCGACAAACATTCTAAAACTCAATTGTACCCTTGTCATGTTTATTTTAAAAAAGCTTGTAGGGTGCGTTGATGCAGATGATGTCCTCAAACCTTCGCGCAACAATGGACGACCTTCGCGTTCCTGGCTTCGTCTTTGTTCAAGGATCCTTCCACTCAACACTACGCTGCCGGAGAAATGTCAACCAAGGTGCGAGGATGTGAACGCTCGTGCGAGAGATGGTGTTGGGTACGAAAATGGCAGAAACGAACTTAGGTGTGTGATTGGGTGCAGAAATCACTAAACCCTAATTTTATTTTCATTAAGGGTAATTTGGTACTTTCACAAATGCAATTGGGTGCATGTCCAATTTGATTAGGTATAGAGAGAATCAGCCACCACTTAAAAGGCTAATTCTCCCTGTACCAACCAATTATGACCTACACCCCACGGTAAAAAAAATGTATATTTTATCTTTATTTTTTCGGATGTTTATATTCATAACACAAATAAGATAATTTTGAATATATAAATTTAGAATCGAAATGTAATTCACAACACAATAATATCTTTCTGATACTAAAATCTGAAAGTTTTTTTCATTCCAAAATCCAAAATAGAAGACAAGGATAATTTAAAATTTTTAAAAAAATGAGTGCATATCAAAATTGATATAGAGAGAATTCAAGTTACATCCATGGCATCAACTTCTTATAACCAATAAAATGAAATGAACTTATCATGTTATGATTTAAAAAAAATTAATCCAATAAAAATATTTTTAATCAAATACGCTTTAAACTTGCGGATGCTTATAAAATACAAATTTCTTCACCTAATTCGAGACACGTTTATATCTTTATTTATCTCAAAATTTCATTATGCACCTTATTTTTGCATCTTGAAATATATTGTTTCAAAATGTAAAAATAAATTGCAAGTTAAACACTTCCTTTTACAGTGACTAGTTAATAAATTTGATTATTAATTCCAATTTTTTTTTTCTTCTTGGAATCCTAAAAAACTAATAACAATTGATCTAGAGATAAGAAAATAATTAATTATTATCTTAATTAAATTAGATATATTTTTATAAATTAAAAAATATTAATATTTAAAATAATTTATATTATTAAAACAAATCTAAAATATTTTTAAATTAATATGAAAAATTATCTACTAAAATTTTAGCTACTATTTATTTTATATTTTAACGTAATTTTTAATTATATGTATTAAGTTGCATGATCTAATTATTAAATAAGGTAAGCGAGGATATTATCCTTATAAGATATAACTAGATGTCTCCTAATGGAAAAATTTAGGTGAATTTGTAATGTTTATTTTTATTTATTTTTTAATTTATGATTTCCTTTTTTTAGGCTTGAAGATTTATAAAATTCGTAATTTTGGTTTAACTTTTTTTATATTTTTTTTCTTGATTTAATTGAACTTGAAATCTAACATACTCATAAGATATTATTAAGAAATAATTCAATTAACTAAAATGTGACACATAATAAATAAATTATGCAAATACTGGAAAAAATAAGATGGTCAAAGTCACATAAAAAAAAATCAAGGGAAACAAAATTACAATTTTGTCAGAATTTTAGCATAAAAATGATTCTGATAAAAAAAAACACTTAATTCAAATATTGCATGTATCAATTACTTTATTCTCACAAAATTGTTAAAAAAGTTATCAATTGATGCTTGAATTGCTGGTTTTTCTAAAAGTTATGAATTGAAATTAAAAAATAGGTTTAAGTTATTGAAAAGGTCCTCTACTTTTTTTGTTTTGTTCATATTGGCTGTTATCTTTTAAAAAGTTCAATTTAACTATAAACAAATTTATAAAATTCTCTCATATATTTTTTAAATTTTATTTTAATTTATGTATAAACTAATTTTCTAAAATATTTAAGAAAAAATATTTGTGAAGAACCAAGTCTCATGGTGTTAATGTTGCCTTGTGTAAAAGTAATAGTAAAATCTTGTATAACTAAATCCTTAAATTAAAATCATGCACTCTGCATTTAGGTTTTATATGTAAATAATATTTACTATTACAAGGGAAATAATAAAAAAATCTATATTTGCAAAGGAATGTTGGTTGAGATTTCTTCTCATTTATATCACTACATAAATTATGATAATGTAAATATTCATACATACTACACAAATAAATAAATAAAAATATTTGTACTTTTAAAAAAAATCAAATTTCTTAGATCTCATTGAATCGATTTAGAATACTCCTATGGAAAAAGTGTTTTCACAAATTATAAAATAGAAAATAAGATAAAACTATTTTTGCATGAACTATAATCTACTTTCATGAAGCATTCTTAAGAACTTCCTAAACAAGATGAAAACATATTGAATAAATACAATATTTTTCCATAAACTCTTTCAACTACATATCAAATATGACAGATAAATTATTTTAAAAGAAAACACAATGCAAGATTAGTATTTCACATTTAATCATTTACCTTATAATCCATAGATGAATCACATCATAAACCGAACAAAAAGCAAAAGAATATGAGCAATGTGTAAAAAATTTGATAAATGTATAAAACAAGCCTTATAAACTACAGTTAAGAAATGTTCCTTTATCCACACCAATAATCTCATGTGTCACTTTAACATGAGATCATTGGCTTCTACAAATAAACAAAAAATGATAATAAGAAATTTGGCTAAGGCTTAAGAAGATGGGCCATTTAGAAAAGCAGCATAGCACCAGAAACTTCAGCTACAATTCAGCAGAAAATTCTGATTAATGGTGCCACTTTCCTTGGCCTCATTGTTCATCTTCTAAGCTAAAATATTTTTGATACAAGTCTCATGTTTTCAAGCCCTTGACATGGCTCATGTTTTCAACCCTGTTGTCTTACAAATGGGACACAGATTCTTATGCATTAGCCACTGCTTAATGCATTCGGTATGGTAATCATGCCCACAATCCAGTGACCCTAAAGCATCTCCATCTTTGTACTCCTCCTGCACATAACATAACACAAGTTATTACACCAATCTGCACAAACATGCACAGAACAAAAGTAATCACAGGTTATATATAACATGAACATGCATGCTGAGGAAAAAGTAACATGTAGCCAAGTTTACCTGACAAACACAACAGGGTTCTGCCTCATGCTGAGAACCTGGTTTAGCTGAATACTTCTTATTTTTCATGTGTTTTAATATGGTCTCCTCATTCAAGCCAGTGCTCACATTTCCAATGCGTTCTTCCAAAGCCAATAGCTCCTATTACATTCATAAATGTTACACAATAAGAAACTCTCAAAAGGGGATGCAAGATTGAGAAAAAAACAACAACTTGTAACCCAATTGGGAGAATAGAAGGTATAGAAGGTGTTAGAAGACGTGTGTGGCTAATTCTACCATGTGGATTTGGGAGTAACATGTTCGATTTATGATGTATTGAGGTGATATATGAATATAATATTTTGTTCTTGATTGATAAAAAAAACTCTCAAAAGGACACATAAGAGTATGTTGAAATAAGTTTTTACCTCATAAGACATGTTATCAACATCAAGTCGCATATCCCTGTGTCGATCATGAATATCAGCAATTCCAGCGAACACTGAATGGTCCAAGATCATAACATCCTGTCACAAAATCAAACCACATGTCTTACAACACAAGCTTAGTATCAGTTTTCAAATCACATCACTTTCCAGCTGCTTGATTTTGTTGGTTGCAGATGTAATTTCCCCAAATCAAAACAAAATCCATTGAAATATATAAATTTCAACTACACCCTAAGCAGTTTCCATTTGCAGGCAAATCAGAAGATCTATACCAACAAAACTTATTGCACATGATCGAACTCATGCTAGTTTCCAGACTCCCAAACTCTTACACAAAGAAATCACTAGATCTTTTATTATCTTTTGAACTCCACAGCCAGATTTCATGGCCTCAACATCAGTTGAACATCTTAATATTTCTTGGATTCCAAGCAACATTCTAAAGAAAACATAAGCACGCAGAGATCACTACAGATTACATAAAACACAAAATTTCATATAGGAAAAATCAGGCTTATTTTCTATAAAAGAACAAAGTATACAATTTGTTTAACTTTAACCTTTCTTCTACTCATTCTTACCAACTATTTTTTGTTCTGTAATGTCCATCGGATATGAACAGAAAATTCCTTGGTAACTTAACAATTCAATGGTACAACAGATAAACAATAAAAGAGGACAAGCAAACATATACAAAAATTGAACCAGTTTGAAGCAACTGTGGCACTGTTAGCAGAAGATAAAAAAGGTAGCCAAGAAAGTTTTACTCAATATCAGTGCATTGTCAACATATATAATTAATTAGAAATAAAACTAACCTCAAATCGTAGGTTCCCACCCCTACGCATGAGGCCCAATACATTGCGGAGCTGCACAAAAGCAAATGTAAGTCCAAGAGAACAATTATTCGTTAAAAGAAGATAAAAATACTGCAACTCAAAAGGGTAGCAATAACAGAGCTTGGAAATTGTCATCGTTTAGCCAAAGTGTGACTATTGCCATACTTTCTCAAAGACTTCATTTTTTGCTTACTAGAAATCATTATAACTTGTTAAATTCAAAAGGCCTGAGCCTAAGATCAAATATTTATTTCAATGAAAAAAATGTGATTTTTTCAAAGAAAAAGAGGTTGATATCTCAGATGCCTCCATTCATCCAAGACACACAATAAAAGAAACAATCTTTTCCAGCAGTTCAAACTGCAATAATGATATGCGAGAGAAGAGTTGAATATATTATACACACCTCAGATACAAGTCTACTACTTCCTTCACCAGCAGCAGCCAATGATCGTAAAGAATACTGAATTCCAAATTCACCATCACCTTGCCTCTCAAATGGGTTTACCCCAGATGAAGTAGAAGGGCCACGGAAGGAAGCATAATTGTTGCTTGAACTTCCAGCAGCTTCCAAACCAGGAGAAAACAAAGACCGGCGAACATATTCTGATAACCTGCGAGGATACTGCTGAGGATTTGGGCGAGAAACCCACGCCGGAGCAGATGGTGGATTGACAGCTGAATTTGAGCCTGCCCTCGATAAAGAACCAACATTTCCTGGAATACTTAAATTTGCACTATTTGAAGCTCTAGCTGGATTTCTAACCACATTTCTTAAATTGGTTGCAGGCACAAACATGGGGTATTCTACAATGTTTCTAGGCATACTTCTTGAACTTGGTTCCTCGTTTGGTAAATTATTTCTATCTGCACATATAACTGGGTTTGAAGGATGATTGTTTGCTGAGCTTGAACCTCCATTCCACCTGAATGGCTGCACATTCCTTGGTAAAGCTGGAACATGGATTACAAGGGGCTGGCTTTGAGGAACCATAGTATCAACAGGTGGTGCTGACCTCAAGTCCAAAGAATTATCAACAGGGTGAAACCTTTGCAACATTGGAGAGGATGAAGAAACACCAGAATTCCTAATAACACTCCCACTTGAGATTGCAGGGGGGGGAACTGAAATTTGTTGACTTGAAGGATTTATCCTCACACGAAAATTCCTGTGGAAGTTTTCTGAGCTTCCTGCAACATTTGACCAAGGAATGCTCTCAGAAGCTCCATCCCCAGTACTCAGACAGAGTCTTGCATTTACCTGTTCTGTTGAGGCAGATCTGTTAAAACTGCTTCCACCATAATCCTGAGTAGGAAGAGTGTTCCAAGTACTACCATCTGTATGCTGAGTATAGCTAGAACTTCCACCACCTGAAGATTGCCCAACACTTCGTTCAACAGCCTTTCTTTTACAAGATACACGGCGGGTGTCTAGAGAACAACCAGGCCTACCATCAGTATCCTCAACCAAAAAGCCATTAGTGCCAGAAGGAAGCAGAAAAGGACCAGAACCAATTGAAGGTGGAAGATGCTCATTTACCGGTCCACTAGACTTGTTCAAGTTAGGATGTTCCACACGATAGCCATTATCAGTGACAGTGACACTATCTGCTAAGCTTGCATTTAGGTTGAGATTCTGAGGCACCAAGTGAGAATTGGAGCTGCGCATATACATGGAACTTGTATTGACATTGTCCAATGAAAAAGTATTGTTTGGTTCAAAGCGCCTCTCTTCAAGTCTTGGACCAGCTATAGGACCAGAACTTATTGAAGATGATAATCCTACCTCTCCTTTCTGCTCATTGTTAGTAACCTCATTCTGAGTATTACTGGAACTTGGCTCACCTAGGCTCCATCCACTAAGGTTCTGCCATTCATGGTTTATAGGATTTGCGTACGACGGGTTTAAATCACTGGGGGGAAGTGCAAAATGATTCTCTGAAGGATTACGCATATTGTTCCAGAAAATATGTTGCTCAACTGTAGCAGTACTTGATGTATCAAATTCTATGGTTTCTTGCAAGGAACCAATTGTGCCTCTCTGCCCTTGCATTGAAGATATCTAAAGTTTCCAAACACAAAAAAGTTAACTGTATGAGAGGAATCCTCAATGAAAAAGCTCGTCACACACTTGGCTTAGCAAATCTGTCCAACAAGCAAGAAAGTGAAGATTAGGCATTGAAAATGGGCATATCCAATTCACTTCAAGTAAAATGCTGTAAATCACATCAAATAGTGATCATTGTGGCTACTCAGATTCAGATAACTATTTCAAAATGCATAATGTCACCAAAACTCTAAAAGCAACCAGTTATCCTAAGCTTGAAAGCTCCCATTTCCTCTATAATGCATCACAATTGCATATCTATTAGTAAACTGAAAATTGTAGTGGCAGCAGCTGAACATGAAGAAGCTAAATCCATTAGGTGGATAGCATACAAGATTTCTATCAATCACCAGACACATTAGATGGTATCTGTTGAAAGCTGAAAGCCTGAAACCATGATGGGGGACGGGTGAAGCAACCACTGGCAGAGGACTTACCCACCTAAGAGGCAATCATCTGTATTTGTTTCAGAAAATTGTTATACATGAACAGCAACAGTTGACAAAAGAATAGCTCATGTGTTGTGCACACAAATTTTACATCATGGCACAATGAAATGAAACACTTTTATATCATACACACCAATGAAATCAATGTAAAACTAAACTTCCCAAACACTAAGCCGGGGAAGGAGAACAAGGAGAGTATTTTTCAAAAACCACAAGCAACAACCATCACAACTCAAACACCTCTTTCATCAGCTAAGGAACCCTACAGTACAAAACCCAATAATGCAGCATTACCAATTGATTAACACCTTAGAAAATTATCCACACAGCAGAGAAAGAAGACCATAACCCCAAGAATAACAATAAAGTCAACTCCTTTTTACAGAACATGAAGAACAAGACAAAAAGAAAAACGTAAAAAAAAAATGAAAATTTTCGGAGATCAGCAAAACTTTTGCAACGTTTCAAACCAGGGCTGGATTAAACATTTCAACAGCCAAACAAAACCAATAAAGTTTATCAGAGGGGGGAGGGGAAGCTGTAAAATGTTAGGTAACCATTTACACAGCCCAAAAACATTGGGAAAAGGCTGAATACTCCAATCAAACCCCAGAAACATTTTTAAAAGCCCAGAAAAATACAAACTTTATAGGTTTTGAATCCAAGAAAACCACAGAGTGATCAGACCAAAGGAGATTGAAGAAAAGGGTGCAGGAAAACTTACAGAAAAAAATGAAACAAGGCCGATCTATCTGGGAAAAAAATCATAAGATGACTAATTGAGAGAATAAGCAAAGAAAGCACCCCACCCCTTTGTTGTGGATGCTTTTTTTATTGGATTTGTTTATATTTTTTTTCCGTTTCCACACTTGAGGTGGAAAAAATAAAACAAAGAAAGAAGAAGAACTGAGAAATGGAAAGGGGAAGAAGAAGAGAAAGAAGAAGAAGAAGAAGAAAGAAGAGAAAAGGGTGTTGTTGCTCTTGTTGGAGGATGAAGAAATGATATCAAAAAATGAGATAGGAGAAATGAAAATTTGTGAGGAGAGATTAAAGAGGAGCAGTAATCTTCAATTTAGGAAAATAAAATAAAATAAAATAAAACAAAAGTTGCCCAATAGATGAGAGAGTGTATGCAAAAGTCATAGCCTTGGTGGTGGTAGAGACAGACACACAGCAGCTTCCATCCCAAAATCAATTTCACCATTTTACTATTATTATTTATTATTTACATTCACACACACACAAAATATTTTTTTAGTATAAATAAATACAACATAAAATCTTAAATGAAATATTATTATTAGCACTAATCACATTATTTTACAGTCATGATTATAGTTAATCTCAGCAATTACTGTTACAAAAGATTTCATCTTTCCTTCTTCTTTATTGCTATCTAGTTTATTAAGATTAAAGATAGTAGTAATTAATTTACTTGATGATAATAAATTTATTCTAAATTACATTTTCTTCAGAATCATTATGTCATTAATTAATTAATAATCTTCTTTTTAAATGTTTGTTCAATGCATCCCCTCACTAAATAAAAATCAAAACTTTATGATCAAGTTTATGAAAAAAAACCTTTTTTTATCAACCAAGTAAAAATTAATTATGGTAATTGGTGATTTATTACTTTATTTTTCACTGGGTAATCAATAATGTGACCAAAAGCTGAAAGGGTGTGTCTCTTTGGCAGCTTACCAAATGGGTCCTTCTTTCTTCTGATTTTTTTTCCATGAAATTAAGAAATGCATCATCTTTCTCTGCCTTCTGTCTCCACACACAACAAAATAACATAATGCTAATAAATGAATAGTCTTGCCAACACAAACCCCACTTCTGCACAAAATTTTAGTATACTCAAAAGTTTTAAAAAATTCAAACTTTAATTAATTTCAGTGTTCCTGCACTTTGTTTTTAATTCAAACTGTTTTAAAAATTATATTTTTACAAATTCATCAAAGTGGGCACAATAAAATAATAATAGTAATAATAATAATAATAGTAATAATAATAATAATATTATTATTATTGGTTGTTGTTGCATTACATCTCCTTCACGCCAAGCACCCACTTCTCCATGACCATTTCTCTTTTACCATGTCATTTCACATTTACACTGTCACATGCTCTTTCTTTTTTCTTTTTTCTTTTGTTTTTTTTTTTGTTGATTTTGATTTATTAATAAATAATAGTGCACGTGGCTTTGGTAATAATATCTAGGGTCCACAAGGGATGACTTGCATTTTTCCCTCTTTTCTCTATTTGTTGTGTCCAAAATCTTGGTGCTTGTTTGGATGAATTTTGACTAACTATTTATGGACTTAATTTTTTGTTGGTGTTGTTTTGTCTTTCTCCACACACATGATAGTGATATGTTCATACCCTTGTTTTGGTTGGGTGAAGAACTTAGAAGGGATAAATAGTAAATAAAAATGACCAAATGTGAAACATCCTAGGAGGGTCACTAAATTTTGTGTCGGTACAATTTTAGGTGAAACTTAGCCAAAGTGTTAACATGTGCTTCCCCAATGTGGTTCTATGGATTGTGATCATGCTACACTAACAAACAAATAAAGACATTGGTCCTAGAAATAATTTTGAAAAAAAAATATAAATTTATTATATCTATTAAAAATTAACCATTTTTTTTGTATAATCAAAATGAATTAGTTCATAAATAACAACTTGTGATGATGATGATGGTTGTTTTCACTTGTATCCACTAAGTAATCTTCATAGTTTTTACTATAATTAATAATGGCAAAATTAAACTTGAGAGTTACAAATGAATTAATAATGAAGCAGCTAATTTTATAAAATTATAAATGAATTAATAATGACAAGGTTACTTCTATAAAATCATAAATGAAGTAATTATGGTAATATTAAATTTTTGTAAAATTATTACATTTGTTATCTGTTAACTGATTTATATTCATACGTTTAAAATTTGAATACAACATTTATTGTACATTGATGAACTAATTGTGACTTTAAAATACAAATACAATACACATGTTACAATGATTTTGTTTTTCTTAACTATATTATTGACATGGAGTATAATCAAAATATGAAATTATTACTTTTAGTTCTTATTAAAATTTTATTTTAATTTTGACCAAATTTTATTATGACATTTCTCTTGTGATAGATAAATAATATATTTTGTTCATACATTAAGTTTTTTTTAAAGATATCACGTATTAGTATTATATCAAAATCTTAATAAATATTATTTAAAAGTATTGCATAATAAAATTATATCAAATAATGTTTTTATATGTTACTAATTATATCAAATACTATTTTTTTTAATATATGATTGTTTTTATTTGAAATGTTAATCCAAATTATATATAATATCTATATATAAGAGTTTTTATAAAAATAAATAAAATTATATCAAATATCATATTAACATTAAAGAAAATTAAAGGGGTGATTATACACGATAAGAACATCTTCAAATATAAATCAATTATAGAAACTAAAAATAATTAGTTGTTGTAGTGATTAAATTAGAAACCATTTTAGAGACTAAAAAAAATTGGTTTTTAAATTAGTTTTTATTATTGTTAAATAGTTTCTAATTAGTTATCAAGATTTTAACTACCAATTATTTAGATTCTAAATCTGGTAGCAAAAACATTGATTGCTAATCAAATACCAATTTAGAAACTATTTAACAATAATATAAACAAATTTAAAAACTAAAATTTTTTTTAGTCTTTAAAATGTTCTTTAATTTATTCATTGTATCAACTATTTTTTTTTTCTAAAATTAATTTTTATTTTATATATATATATATATATATATTTTAGTGATGGTACATGCAAGCAAATTTATGTATAAAATTTTAGTTTGGTTTTAAAGAGGTGTGAATGGCAGCTTCCATCAGCACCACAAACAACACCTTTCCTTTCTCTTTAATTCATTTTCTTTCTTTCTCCATCAAAGCTTAGTCACATGGGACATTCTGTTTTATTCTTTTCTCAACTCACTTCATCTTTTTCACTTTTTCTTTCTTTCTTTTCTCTTCTCACAGTGTTGTTCTTCAGTTTACTATGGTTACTAATTTGGTTTATCATATTATTAATATCAGTTTATTGTGTTATTATTATACTCAGGGTACTTATTCATATTCTTTACTTCATAATATAATTAGTATAAAAATAAAACCTAAAGAGATACTTGTATATTTTTTTTTATAAAAGTTTTAGTTTTCATGTTAGACATCGTTATGCAATTTGACATCTCAGTTAGGCTGACACCTCAATTAACAACAATCATCTGTCATCACATGAAAATGTATTATTAAAAAAAATAAAAAGAAATAAAATACAAAAATATGGAAAGATTAGACCAAAACCCACATGTTAACAAAAACGATACATAAATAGACTTTACCTATTCATAAAGAATTATAAGAACAAACTACATGGAAGTCTATTATACCAATAAAATGATTATTTATGAATGAAAAGATATTTGAATGTAATTATATCCTAAATGTAAAAACTTGTTACCCACCTTTTTTTTATATATAATAATAACTATAAAATGTATGTTTCTTGTAGAATAATGTAACAGGTATGTGTGTTATTTTGGTTTGTATCATGGAAGAGGTATACATGTATCTGCACTTATTTTCTTTAAATAATTAGTAAATAGTTTTTTAAAAAAATAAAAAGTATAATATTATTAAAATTTTATTATTTTCAATATCATATAAAAAGAAATAAATTATAAGGAGATAGATTTTAAAATATAGTATCTAATATTTTAATAATTTTAACAATAGAAATAAATATAAAAATAGGATATATATATTACTTTCTTCTTCATACCCTATTTAAAAAGTCAAATAACATTTATTGTTTTTACTATAAATAAACAATGCATTGATAAATCTGACTTTGTTTTTTTAAAATTTGGAAACTAAGTTTTTTTTTTTAAAAAAGAGAGGCTATCACTAAAGTATTCTTCAACGTTTAAGTAAAAATTTGTTAGAAAAAATACAATGTATGTTAAAGTAATAAGTAGTTAGTAAATATTTCTATAATATATTTCTAGATTTTTTGACTTTTAATAAATAAATTAAAGATAAATAAAATAAAAAGATTAATTAACAAATTTATTATTAGTGATAAATTGTTTATATATTTAAACTTAAAATTTATTAATCAATTAATAATATCTTTATGCATAAAAAAGTATGTTAGAGTATTTAATATATTATTTTTTGTAATACTATGATATATTTATAAACTCTTAAAACTTTAATAATATATGAGATAAAAATTAGGATATTATTATTGACTATAAATTATTGAAACATTTTACCTAATAGTTAACTAATAAATAAGTTTTTTTTTATCATCTTATTATGTTTCTTTATTTCTCCTCTAACCCTTCTAAACTTTTCATGTGTGACTAATGGCACTAAGTAATTATTTTATTATATAGTTTGGTTTTGCGATTAAATGATGGACTTCTTCAAAAACCTAACAAAAATCATTAATTAATTGAATGGAATATGGATATCCCACAGAGGAATATCTAAAGTTTATCCATGATTCTGACATTTCTAGAACCAAACCTTGTGCAGATTATTGTAATATGCAACAAACTTATTATATTACTATACAAATCACAAATAATGACAAATTGTGCTTAACTATTTGCTTTCATAATGACTAATTTAAACTGCATGTAATTGTTGCATACGTTTTATTCTGAATAATTAATTGTAAATTAATTGTAATCAAGATTTTAACAACAACATCCTTTTAAGGTCAGAAGAAAACAAATTGTATATAGTTTGGCCAACTGGTTTTTTTTAAGGTTATTGTTATTGGAATCGTAATTGCATATTTTTAAAATTTTGAAAATAAATAAAATACCAAAATGTCAATCATAAACGGCTGATAATTACATTTAGTAGACTAAAGTTAGGATATTTTATAATTATTTATAATCGTAAACTTTATTTTATAAGTCGATTTTGTAAGATTGAGTTAGACGGACTTAAAGTATATTCTATTGCAAATTAATTGATCTTATCGAACTTTATAATATCGAACTGTTATCAGATCACTATGTAGTGACGTGAATGAGTTGACATATCTTGATGTAAAGGATGTGTGAGATCTCACATCGATTATAAATTAAGACAAATAGTATATAAGTGGATGCAAACATTAATTTATAAATCTTGAAATATTGAGTTAAGGTTAAAGTCGGTTTCTTTATACAAATTAATGAAAAATAAAATTACAATTGAACCTATTAATAATCTACCTCTTTTTTTAAAAAACAATAATATTGTTTACTTCAAATGTTTCTTTGCAGCAAATTTCAGTATATTTAATTACAATAACAGTTTAATTTGACTTTAGAATTTTGTATCAAACACACTAAAAAATAAACTTTTTTAAAAAATATGCTAAGTGAATATATGTGCACTCAAATCCAATTAATAATATTTTCAAAGTAGTGGCCTAATTGAGTATTTCAATCCGAACTGAATTATCTTAGTGTTGTTATGTAATTTTTATTATTTGAATTTAGTTGATTTAAATTTAATTAAAAACACCTGAAATATAGAAAATATTAAATAAAAGTTAGTTTTAAAATAAAAATAAAAATTAGATATTATTTTAAAAACTAATAAATTATTATTGATATCTAAAATAATTTATATTATTAATAAAATTTATAAATTAGTTTATAAACTAGTATCTAATTAGTTTAGATTAAAAAGTTGGTAGTTAAATAGATAATTTAAAAATTAGTTTATAAATTTTAATAATAATGAAACTATTTAGATGGTAATAAATTTTGTAGTCTCTAAAATAATATCTAATTTAATCAATACAGTGATTAATTATTACTTTTTAAAATAATTTTTATTTAATATTTTTTTTTAGAGTGCAGAATATATATGTTAATTTTTCAAAACATATTTTTGTGAGTGTGGGTGGACTCGTGCACTAGTATACTATGCAAATTTTTTAACTAAGATGAAAATTATATAAAAAAATTTGTTATAGTGCAAAATTATGAAAATGTGGATACCGAACTAAACAGGAAACAAATCCACAACCCACATATTCAGCTTTATTTATATTAAACAAAGAATACGAGTGAACTACAAAAAATGAGCAAATATTATGAAGAAACTACAATAATAATAATATGATAAATATTAATTTTGATATGTTATCAATGAATGAAAAAAAGTTTTGTCCATATGCTATGATTAGGCTTAAAAAGCAACCCTTGGTTGAAATTTCAAATTTGATGCCTCCAAACACGGTTTAGTGCTTTTCATCTTTTCATGCCTAACTTGCCCTCTTTCCCCACAAAAGAGAACAAAATATTTTTAATTTTTTACGTCAATAGATAATGGCCAATATTATTATAATCACAAAATGTGAAATAAACTTGATCATGATAAAATAACATGTGAATCCAAGATTCCTTCACATCTACCACAATGCAAAGGACCTTTTTTTCTTTTTTCTTTTCTTTCCAAGAAACATACATCATTAATGGCTCAATTGTAAAAAAAAAATAACAATAAAGGTTTACCTTTTGCAACAAAAGAGATTTTACATTGGTTTTAAAATTATTTTACACTAATCTTATCACGTAGATGTAAACGTTGTAAAATGTCAATTACATATAACATCGGTTATTTCACCGATATTATATATATCTCTATATTACGTTGATTACTCGAGTCAACCGGTATAATATTTGAAGTTTAAAAGTGAACTGATTATATCAAACATCAAATATGTTTTATCATACTAAAATATGTACTTTGAATATGGTGATGACCATAATAATACTATTTCATTGAAATTGGAATGATTTTTATTATATTCTAGAGACATGAACCTATTAGGGTTTGTGTAGAAAATTGAAAAGCATGAAAGCATGAAAAGAGAGTGTTATTGAGGATGCAGCAGTAACGAGAAGTTTGAGGTTATTGAGATGAAGATGAATTATTGAAAGTGTCAGTAAAGAACAAAAGAAGGATCAAAGTTGAGACAAATGGTTAGGTGATGAATTCAAGATGTTGAGCCACCAACACCCTACATTTCATTAATACATAATTCTAGACACTACTCATATACGTATTTCTTTTATGTCCTCTACCCTCAAATTATACTCACAAATACAAACCATCTACAAATGCTATAACAAAATGTAATGAGAAAAATAAACTTCCTACAAATAAGTACACAGTATTTAGGTAAAATGTAGAAGCATTGCTAATATAATAATATAATAACATAATATTTTATTTTTTATTTTTTTATGACTTTTTAAGGGAGGACTTTACCATTATTGATTATATGAACATTTAGTACCATGTTTCAACTTTCAAATTTATAATATTATTTGTAAAGTTTCGTTGCAAATAAAATTCGAGTGATTTTTAGTTCTATCTTTGACCAAATTTGTTGACGTTTTTTTATGTTAAGAATCAAGAATGCAGATTCATTAAGGAAATAACAATATACGGCTTTGCTGAAAAATTATTTTATAGTTTAAATTAAAATATTTATTTGAAAGAATGTGTATTTTATGTGTTTTAATTAATTCACAAAATACACAAATTTTTTTTAAAAATATATTAGATTTCAATGATTATGTTTTTTTCCCGTGGCCAATTTTTTTAATTGTTAATTACGATAAAATGTAACTATACATTTTATTAAATATTCAAACATGAAATCTTTAAGGTTATTCATATTTTTGGTTAAGGGGATGCGTGTGCTGATAAGTTGACTAATTTATTATTTATTTATAGAGAATTCTTTCATTTTCATCTAGTCTCTTCTTAGAATTCTTTATTAATAGGTATAGTCTACATATGTATTGTTTTTGTTAACATATGAGTTTTGGTCTAATCTCCATATTTTTGTATTTTGTTTTTAATAATACTTTTTTCATGTGATGACAAATGATTGTTGTTACTTTAGGTGTCAGCCTAATTGAGATGTCAACTAGCATAGTGATGCCCAACATGAAAGTTTTTATAAAAAAATAAAAAATTGAGATATAATTGTTTTATGTTATCCTCTTTTATAGACTGAGATTGTTTTTTTTTATCTTGTTAATCTTGAAATCCTTGTCTTGATCACTTTTAAGGTTTTGTCGGTTTTGTCACTTGTACAATCTTTGTCGAAATGGAGAAAGTATCGACAAAAGATTATCCAACATTCAAGTTAGTATTCATAAATCAAAACAATAAATATTGTATAAAAATTACATTTCACTATGTAACACTTGCCTAAATATAAATATAGATATGAGTGAGAACATTATTCTTATTAATCCTACATTGTCATGACTTTTTAAGTTAATTTCATTTTAACAGTAGAAACTAATTAGACTAATTAGAGTATTAATTAATTTTTAATTGTTATCTAAATTTATTTGTCGTTTTAGTTTTTCAAGATGATTTCAAACTCAACATGACTAGTCAACAACTCAATGTATAATACACATTATTAATTAAAGAGTTTAAATAATAACATCTATCTTGTTATCAGTTTTTTATAGAACTATGTTTTGTTTATTAAATATTCAATAATAAAATTAAAATATAATTGAATTATGTTATTAATTAAAGAGTTTAATTCAATAACATATTGTTAAAGAAAATCACTTTACTTGTTATTAGTTTCTTTGGTTTTTATACTTCATTGTTAAATATTTGCATGTGGTGATATCTTAAAGTTTTTTTATTACTATTCATTTAGAAAGAACAATATCTCAGCCTCAGCATGATCCCAATCAATTCGGCCAGGTGTTCTATTAATTATATCACTTATATTTTAAAATGCTTACAAATACTAGTAAAAAAATAATTATAATAATAATAATAAAATGAATTTGTTGAAATCTACCTACTTTTATATTTCTAAAGCTTTGTTTGCATGAACCGATTTATTGTTTAAGAAAGAAGATTTGAAATTATTTGAGACAAAATTATAAGTTAACTTAAAAAGTGACTTGAGATTATTGATTTCAACATATTTACACGTGGGTCCAGTCTATTATGTTCATTTGGTGGAGTTATGGAAATGAAGAGAAAACCAAAGTGACTTATGTGAGAAAATCAAATTATAATCTTTCATTAACGTTGAACACACCAATAATGTCATCACACTTTTTTTAGGTCTTGAGCAAAAAGTGTGATGCAATTGGATTTTTTTACTAGTGATAGTCTGCAAAAGTATTAAAATAATTTATATTGAAAATAAATTTAATATTTTATGAGAAATCAAACTTTAAATTTTGTAGTGACTAATAAAATTTAATTTTACAGAAACTAAAATTAAAATTCTAATTTCATAAAAAACACAAAGAAAAATAATTTACCATATGTGAAATTTTAATACACGAAATCATTTACAATAATCAAAATCATTCAGAGTCATATACTAAAAATGATTCATTAAATATTAGTTAATTTATTCTAAAATATTCAAATTTCTCTTCACGCTAAAAGGTCAAATTATACTTTTTTGTTATGAAAATAACTTTGGGACAAAAACAGTTTCTCATTCACGTTTTATTAAATTAGACTAAATGTATCTTAGTTAGACTCTTTAAAGTGGAATTGAACAATCACTATGCAAGATGAGTCTAACCTAGTTTTTGAGATAAAGGCTCAAATTTACTTTCTGCAAATCTTTAAGACTTGACATAACTTTAAAGTTTTTTTTTGGTTAAGAGAAGTTGGATTAAGGAAAGATGCACCCTTTTAACCGTCTTTTTTTTAAAAGTTTTTTTAATAAGACTCATTAAAAATATTATGCTTACATAACTAATTAGCCTAAACTTATAGTGAAATATTTTCTCTTATTTATATTATTCACACCTGAATACAAAATCTGTATTAAGATATTTAATCCAAATTTCATCGATACTAAGGTGATACTAATATGCTTAAGCATTTTGAATTCAACAAACATCTAATCTCACAGCATTGCATTCAATTTTTTTATAAAATTAATTGTACAAGACTAAGCAATAATGTTATGATTGCATTATTTGTATTTATTTGAATAAATTTACTTATTAGGATTAAAATTTTATAAATGGCATTTAACTTTTTCAACTAAATTTTAAAGAAAGTTTTGGCTTGACCTATTTCATAAATAATAAATATTAAATAAACTCGATGTACGTCAAGCAGTGCCTCTAAATAGCATTTGAAATAGGAAGAAAATGGCATGGTAGAATGATCCCAAAAGATAGTGTTAGAGGCCAGCTAATTTTGTTGACTAAAAATACAAGAGGGGTATATAAGTACCTGAAAATACAAGGCAACCACCCTTATTTGTTGGCTTTCTCGGGAAGCACAAACAAGATGGGACTCAAATTAAATATATTTATTACTATAATCACTTCTAAGCATCAGATAAGAGCAATTGAAATTCTAACAAAAATTTGGGGCAAACTATAGAAGCTTTTCCTAGGTAGTGTGTTCTTGTACTACAATTATTATTTTTTGTTTTGGGGGAAGGGGTACTGCAAAAACCATGCATCCTTAGTGTGAACTGGACCCGTGAACAACTTTGGCGGAGTGTTGTTTAAGCAGAACAAAATAGAAGGCACTACAACCCTACAACCATGCATTACAACCAGTGAATTGCTTCACTGGGTCACGGATCAAGCTATCATTGGCAGTATTCACGCAAATAAGCTGATCAATCTGATCAAACAATGAGACTTTTTTTGGATTAAGTCGAGTCACCCAAAAAAAGTTACTTCTGCATAGGTGGTGCCAAACTTGACAGGCGCACGCAACGCCCTATGCTTTGGGTAAAAGAAAGAATAACTGCTGCAAAATATAATTCCTCGGTCCAACACTCAAAGTATGCCCAATTTTGTTGACATCTTCACTGAAGCTCAACGATATGTGTTTAAATTTTTAAATAGCATCATATTTACGGAGGAATGGGTCTCAGGAATCATGAACTTTCTGAAATCTTTGTATGAGACTTGAAGTTAAAGGGTAGCACACAATTCACATCGCAAACCAAATACTATGAGCTTCCAGTATTTTAAATGCAAATAAAAGCACAACAGATATAACCTACACTTTTCCTATGTCGATACAGCTAACAGAACACTCTTTACATTTACAATATAGAGTATTCTTTGTCATTGGATAAATTTTACGTCAGACCCACTCAAAAGAGTCATGATTTTTAACTGGGACCGTATTAAATTCACTGAACGTGCATTGATCTCGCACACAATAATGTCAGACACAGCAGAAAACAACATTCAATAGATAAATGATCATTGGTTCTTAGTTTTTGGAACTTTTTTCATGGCAAATAGAAATCAAGTACAATTTAAACCGATTCAGATGCCTTTTAAGTGCCAAGCTCAAACTTTTAGCCAAAAGAAGGGAATACAACTGGATTTCAAAAACAGAAGTAACACCACACAAGTTGCGATAAAATCAGTTACATAAAATACAAATGAAAATGCAGTAAACAAGTGCAAATCCTCCCCCAAATACACTAACGTAATTTGATACCACTAGTGGCAGACCCACACAAAAAGGCACAGACATCATTGTTATTTACAGAAACTACACAGATCCAATTGTCAAAAACCACCATATATATGCCATAGTACCAGATTGCAGCGTACCAATCTGAATAAAGTCTCTATAAATACTTATAAAAGAAGAAGAAAAATAAAATAAAATATGAAATAGGTTTCTTCATAATAGCTTATACATAAGCTAATTTATAAAACTTTTTTCATATTAACTTCTATGATAGCTGTTTTTCAATTAATGTGTAAACTAATTTTAGTTTTATAGAAAAACTTATAGAGAAATTTATCTAGACATAAAAACCCTGAAAATCATAAAATTAGTCAGCTTAACCACAGAAGTAAATAGAAGATCAAGGCAATTCATAACTATCATTATGCTGTAACACTTACAATTTGGAGTTCATCGGATTTGCCTCTTGAACAAGATAGGAAAAATAAAGTACCACAGAGAGTTACGAATAGGCCCTGCTACTAAGGTGTAGATAGGAAATTCTGATGGTCCCAGGAATGCTAATATAATTTAAATATGAACGGGTCGTTCATTCAAGGTAGCAATGAAAGCATGAGGTACGGTGAAGTTGCTCATGGCATACTAGTGTAAATTGCATAATCCAATTACCAATACCAATATCTAACTCTAACTCTATCGCTCTGGAGCCAATTGCCTTTCAGTAGTAGGCAGAGGAAAAAAATCTGCATGCCCAAAACAAAGAAGATCCGCTGAATATTTCCTCAAGTAGGGCTCAAGAGTGTAACATACAAAGATCTAAAGTAACTACCTTAACATGCGAAGAGATCATTCCATGACATTTGCCGCAATCCCCTCTGACCGTATGTTTCTTCATTTGAGTCGAACAACAGCTAATCAGTATCATAAACCTGTCTCTCCTTTAGCTGAGACAGTTATCCATTCCGAATACAATTGTTTCAGGTGACAAATACTCCTGATAGCTGGATTAGAATTCACATTATCTCTTAAAACCAACCAATTCATACAATATCATTCAATTCTATGAAATCCTCCTCTAGAATGGAAAGCATATGTTGATGAGATGTCACGGCTTCAATGAACAATCCACTGCCAGAGGGAAGTCCAGAAAGTCTTTCCTGAACCTGATAACCACAATAGCAAACAAAAGAATTTAATACTATAGAAAAATTCTTTTCTCCACTATGAAAAGAAAAAAGGTACAAGGGAGAATATGCTAAAACATGAACAAATGAATAAATAAATAGGACAAGTTTTAAGCAATGATGGAATAACAAGCAATAGCGTCAACTAGTCAATTGGCACATGCAGAGCTTTCTGTTAACCAGTACATGCGTTCTCCACCTTCAGAGGAGTAGATAACTCCACTTTTACATAAACTTAAATGAAACAAAATACACATACGTATTTCGAGTATCCAAGAGCATAGTGACACATTTGTAGTTTTAGGGACATGCCGTGATAAAAGAATTAAAAATTTAAGATGTTACCTCTAACAGAAAAAGTTATGTTGATGGCAAAATATGCATGCAAATGCCATCTAAACCATCACATGAATGAGTTGAAAATTTTCCAATTTTTCTTTAAAAAAATAGTATTTGCAATGCAACAAATATTTTGAGTGACTCCCTATACTGATACCCTAATTCTGACTACACTTTTCAGGCCACTGCTGATGTTTGCGACTGACAACTGCAAAATAAAAATAATTCAAATGACTGCAATGCAAATGACTACCAACACTCAAAGCCTTCCAATAGAAAGTCATACATAGTGCTCATTATGGAGATCATACATCCACTAAAGATATAACAAATTATAGTATATAAATGGGCGCAAAACTCATCTTATAAGTGAGTTGTATAGAGTTGAGTTAGACCTAAATCCACTTTCTAAGATGGTATTAGAGTCTATTTAACAAAATTTATTGAAAACTATTGTGTTGAAAATCTTATATCAACTAGAGATACGATCAAATTATGGTATATGAGTGAGTATAAACCTCATCTCATAAGTCATCTGTAATATTGATTCACGCCTAAATCTACTTTCTAAGATGCACGGTAACAAAAATGAAACACAAATAAGCCCAAACAATAACTTCTTACCGAGGTACTATTTAACGTTGAGACATAACACATATTAATACAAAGTGCAATGGTTCAATCCTGTTCTATAAAAAAGAAAAAGTTCCACTCTTTGTAATCATGTTTTGATATATTTTTACAATATGCCAAAAACTAAATAAACATAAACGCAGCCCTATAGATACTCTAGGTGTTGTTCTCTAACCATAATTGAAGTTTAACGTCCGTAAAATATTAGTTTGCATAAAAACTTCAGTAAAGGTCAACAACTGAGCTAAGACTCCAATCTCTGATTAGATAACAATGCCAACACCACCTAAGAAACTGTATTGAAGTTCTTCACTGAAATAGAACCATATGTTACGTTCTTATGTGACATTCTAACATGTACGGTAAGCTTCCTAAGTCATGCAATTTGCGAAAGCACAGGACAACTTATCAAATCAGAGTTAGATTTCTCACCGGTTGACTTCCCTGAGCAACTGAAACAGGTGCAGCATGATCATGTTCACCACCACACCTAATTGGATTCTCAGCAGCTTCAGTCTCTCTATTAACAAAGCCATCATCACGCACCTGAACTTCATCAACATCACCTCCCACGCATCCATCATGCTGAACACCAACGTGACGCACCGCCACAGCGGCACTCTCTTCAGCACAACAACTGCGACCAATTTCCGACGGACTATTCTTATGATGAAGCTTATTCACCACACGACAGAGCACGAGCGAAGCCTGCACTCACAAAAATCAAAATCGTTACATCAATCAATAGCTCGTTTGGACTCACCTCAGATGATCCAAAACCACAATGGAGTATCAGTATAACTTGAATTTAGGTAAATAAGCACATACTGAATTTTAAACTGAGAATTTGTTAGATGTTCTAAATTTATAGAGCTGAAATAATTAAAATGCAAGCATAAATCTAATCACATTAAAATCAATTTCAATTGCTCATCCAAAAGCACACTAACTATTTGAGGAACTGGTGTGATTTGAATCAATCGTGAATCCGTACCAGAATTTGGTCAACCAACGCGTACTCGTACAAAATCCAATCCGTTCTGGTAGCGTTTTTCAGCGAATTCCCGACGTAGAAAACGAAACGCGACCTGGTGCCTAAAACAGCGTTTCCAATCCCACCGTTATCGCGAATTTCCCGAACCCTTCCCTTCCGGAGCCAGAACCCGCTTTTGACCTTTCTGGTTCCGCGTTTGGTCTCTTTAACAGTGTAACAGAACCAATGCTTCTTCCTCCCTCGGTAACCGTACGGAAAGCACGCAGCGTCCGGTAATTCGAAGGGGTCGTGATCGTACAGGTTCAGTTCCTTGATCAAATCAGAACCGTTGAACCCCCCCGCCCGGTTCTCGTTCTTCTTGGTTAAGTAATAGCGGATGAGAACCTCTTCGGACGGGTAGAACCGGTAACCAGGAGGTAGTGCATCGTTCGGTTGGTCTTCCATTAATCATAAGAATGAGATTGAGATTGAGAGTGTTAGGGTTTAAGGAGGATTTATGAAATGGGAGAAAGAACGAAGAGAAAGAGAGTGAGTGTGGTTTTGTAGAGAGATTCAGAATGAATCGTGTTATGCAAGCTTTTTTATCACTCTCTCGCCGGTTACTGTCAGTGTGGGACATGGCGCAAGTTCATTGGCTGTGACGACGCCATTTTTGTTGTCCACGGTGGAGCGGGGTGATGGTATCATTATTCGCAGCAGCCTCATATCAGTGGCGCAACCATCATGCGTCGTGTGACTGCGGAGCACGTGGTCAACGACTTCCGGGTTTTTTCTCTGTTTTCACCGCGGGGAGGAATCTGCTGCAGCCTGGTCATGCAGGTGTAGATTAATAGCCAATGATGCGTTGGCACGTGTCATATGTACGGATAATGCCACTTTTTCTGCGACACTGCTTAGCATTTTGCGCTACGTTGCCGCGTTGCATGCGTGTCCGTATCAACGCATATTCTCTTCATTAAGTCTGAGAGTTTTAACAGTTAATGATTTATAATTAATGTTAATTATATATTAGCTGTATTATAAAAAGTCGTTAACTTATATGTTGACCGGAATTACCAACCCAATTTCACCGGGTATTCGAATAAAATCTGTTTACTCATTACACAAGAAAAAAAATAATTCAAAACTCTTAATTATCAAATTTTTACAGGGATTTTTTTATATGTCCGTTGTTAAAGTTGAACAATATTAATTTTTTTTTTCAATTATATCCTTTATTTAATTAGTTTAGATATGTATATTTATTGTGATATAGAAATGAAAAATTATACAATTAGGATATTTCATAATTATTTTATTAGTAGAAAAAATCATGATTTTTAACAGAAAACCTAAAAGTAATAGTGAAAGTTTTTATATTTTTAATATTTTTTGTATTTGAAGTTTTTAGTTTACATTTTCTATTAGGATTAAGGTTTAAACATGTTTTTTTATTAATTGTCCATATTTATAATAAAAAATCTAAATTGCACTGTTAACGTGAAAAATCCAATGTTTAATTGAAATTATATTAAATTCTTGTGAGTGATTTATTTTTTGGGTACATTTTAGGCAATAGGTTTGTTATTTAAGCAACTCATTCAAGGAATGCAATTTCGTGTTACTTATTTTGAAGGGTGAGAAAGATTAACTAATGTTGCTTAAATTTAAGAAACTCACCATGTAAGTCTCAACGTTGAAAATGTAATATACAAGTTGATTATTTTATTTTGTTAAAATAAAATAAAAAGTTGGTTAATTTAATTAATTATATTATTTTCCAAACTATTTAACTATCTTTAACATTATTGGACTAAATTTTTTTTTTATTTCACTTAATTGCTTTTTACCTAAATAATTAATGTTAGAGAGAATAATAGTGGTGCAGTTTTTATTTTTAAAACTGAATTCTTTAATAGGCATAAGAGAAATAATAAAAATATAAAAAAATAGAAAATAGTCTTATAAAATATAACAAGAAAATTACACATAAGGTGCTCAAGCTGGAAAGCAGTTTGTTTAAATACTTGTGTATTAACCTGTATATTAATTAAAAATAAATTGTATTTTAAAATAAATTTTTCTAAAACATCCTTGGAAGTTGATGCTAAAATTAAAAGAGTTATGAAATGAATTATCTTAATTAATTAGAAGGCATTTTCATGGTGATATTAATAAATAGAATAAAAAATATTAAAAAATATATATTTGTGTCCAAATTTTTGTTGTTGGTTATTAGAAGGAGAATGATACATTAATGTTTTGGGCTTTTTAGGAGTTTAACTTTATCTTTTTGTTAAGAACATTTTGGATACCTTGATTTGAGTATTCACATACATAACCAATGAAAATTAAAGCAATAAATTATTAATGAAGAAAGAAATTAAGATCAGTAAAAAGATTTGAACGAAGTATGTTTATTAATGTTATAAGTAATTTAAAAGATATCAGTGGTATCAACTAAATTAATTAATTTCTTAAAAGATATTAGAAAATTATTTTTTTAAGAAAATAAATAAACAAAAAATGTAAGAGTATATCAATAGGATTAAGGTAAGAAGGACACAATAAAATATTTATTGCTTCATTTTTAACTCTTGCAACAAGAATACCAACAATATAATTACAATTAAATTAAAATAGTCAACACATACTCCTTTTTTTTATTAGTGCAGTATTTAAATTATTATTAAAGTTGAAAAATAAAACTATTTACCTAATAATCCATTAGATGAAGTTTTAAATATTTTTTATCAATAAATTAAATATAAGTTGCAAATTCATTTGTTAAAAAATTATTTCAATAATGCATTTCAATATATGAATAACTACATTCAACTGCCAAAAAATGAAACCATATTTTTTTTTATATAAACTAGTTTAATTCTAAAGTTGAAAAAAACTCTGATAGTTTAGAAAAAAATATTTTAATAGCCTCAAGAGATTCAGTTAATTTTCTAGTATAAAATTATAGTTTTTGCTTATTATTTGTTCATTATTTAATTCTTAACGCTTTTAGAACTTACAATTCTTCTATTATATAGGTATAGGTATGGAATAAAAATGAAGAAAGAATTTTAAATAAATTGCTACTTTTCAGTTATTTATACTCTATAGCTTTCGTTTTCACCACATATCATTGAAAAGTTTGAATTAAAAAATAGTTTTACCACAAATAAAAATAGCAAATAAATTCACAGTTCCTTTGCCTATGAAACATTGAAGAAAGGTGAATACTAAACTTAGGTTCTCTAAAAGTTGTAGTTACTAACTAAATTAAAATCACCCTCAAGGCATTTAAAACCAAGAATAACAATCAATCGAAGAACTCCAACTACAATAACATTGGATTCATTTTCAAGTTTCAAAAGTCAAAAAATTACTTTAAATTCTTTTTAATACAAAAATTGTCCTTGTGTTATTAGTTTTAATTCCACGTTTCGACGAAGACAAATGGCTCAAAAAGAATTAAAAGGAGTAAAGAAATTCAGAAAACAATTTAATGCAAACGACAAAAAATACCAGAAATGCATAAACTAATAAATCCAACAAGTTATGCTACTCCTAGCAATCCAGAAACGAAAAGAAAACTGAAAGCAAAAGTACCGGAGAAAACGACAAGCTTCCTTAGTACTGGCTAGAACAAAATATCTAAGACCTCAAAATAAAGAGGGGGGTTTAGGGAAAGCAAAAACTCAAGTGCAGATTCCTGTAAAAAGAGCGAAGGAATCTAAGACACGAGATTGTCATTGAGAGAGAGAGAGGCAAGTTGATCAGCAGGGTTGGTTTGCTGTTGAGCAACATTTCTCAGTACATCCATGGCTTCAGCAACTTTGGCCTTCAGAGCATCCGGTGACTCAATCAGATGAAGGACTTCAGGCTGATCCATCTCCAAAAGCATGCCAGTGACCTTTGCTGCTGCGTCATGTTCCAGCTGATCCACAAGCGGGTATAAAGCTTCACCCAGCATCTACAAAAATATTCATGATAAAAATTTAGAACAACATTACAACAGAATAATAGATCTAAGGTTATGTTATCATCGAAGAATAGCATGAAACATATCTTACAGTCCTCTGCTGTTCAGGTGGAGCATTGGCAAGGGCAGTAGCCAAAGCTTGAATAGGCATTGGCTGTCCCACAGAATCACGGATTGGGAGACCCCCCATGTCATAGGGGACTGACATCATCCCACCAGCTACACCTTGAAGTGGGACATCTTGCATGTTGCGGCCAGGAGGGTAACGATAGACTCGTCCCCTTGGAAGCATCTAAAGGACAAATTAAGAGAACTCATCATCATGCATACAGATAAGGTAAGAAAATAAAATAGAAAACATGCCAAAAGCATGCCATTGTGTGAGAGCAGACCTGCTGCTGCATCATTGGCAACGGCTGTTGAGGTTGTTGCACAGGACCTGCTCCACGGCGACCGCCTGGACGCTGCCCTTGTTGCCCCTGCTGAACCAGAGGAACAAAGAAGCTAGGCATTGGACCACCACCGGGCCTCATTCCAGGAACTAGTTGCTGCTGGTAACCAAATCCAGCCTGCATTTATATTTGGAGGGATGGTTACAGTTATTTCTCAGTCTAAATTGATCAAACTAGCCTAAATGTCAAATTATATCCATGGCAAGATGATAAGTAGTATATGTGGTATAACTAGAACAAAGAAAAATACCTTCACCCAGATAACTGAGATATTACATAAAAGTAATACTTGATCCAACATATATGAAGACATTTTCTAATGCATTACACAACTAAAGTAGAAATTATGGATGTAAAAAAGGCAACAATTACTTGGGGTGGAATCATGGTGGGGGGTCCTTGCCCATACATAAATTGTTGTCCTATACCAGGAGCACCAGGAGGATAGAGAGGCATTCGGGGTGCCACAGATGGCGTAATTGCAACAGGCCTCATCTGTGAAAATTGTGCCTGCATGAAATCAGTAATCATAGTGAAAAAATAAAATTAAAATTCATTCCCATTAATATTATAATTTGCAGAACATACAGCAATTCTAATTATAGTTGCTAATATTGATATACAGTAATTTTTATGAATTTATGCATTGCTGTATAAGCTATGAAAGATCGATTTGTACGTGTTAAAAACTCATAAGAAAAGACAAGACTTAAAATAATGACACAGGATCAAAATGTAAAAGAGAAGTATAACTTAAAATTTAAATGTTAACAGATAAAAGCAAGATATTTCAACAAAATACAATCACAAAGAGAGAAATAGAGAACAGAAAAGGAATAATCCAAATTTAGAAGCGCAGCATTGAAACAGATGTACAGTTTTAAGGGTGGCACATTAGAGTAAATTTAATAAAAGGGTACATGATTGTTAAAGAAAATGTAACACTTAAAAATATAATTGAACATAACTTTTTTTTTTCTATAGCAGAGACATTGTTTATTCCAAGCCTTGGCAGTTATTCTAACATCTAAACCAAAACCAGCTGACTATAAGGACTGGGAATTGTCAAGAAAATAACCGACAATCGGGAATTTGTGTTACACTTAAGTGAAAGTGGAAAAATACACTCAAGATCAGCACAGACACCACTGAGGGGTAGTACCTCAACCAGTAAATGGGATTTGATGGCTCCTTCTCTCACTTAACCTTGGCACCTAAAGCCTGCCTCTAAACACTATCAACCACACAATAATATATTGAAAAAATAGTTTCAAGTTCCTATTCACATGTTTTTTCCTATGGGCAGGAGAATTATGGTAACCAAATTAGGTTTATTTATTAAATAAAAGAAGAAAAAAAGAACACAAAAGCATACTCAGATATGTATCCTTTTCATCAACAAAAATATAAGAATTTCAGTGCTAAAATTTCATCGGTGCACTTGGGAAGAAAAAAACAAACTTCAGACA
Organism: Phaseolus vulgaris; assembly: GCF_051622355.1. Classification (NCBI taxonomy): domain Eukaryota; kingdom Viridiplantae; phylum Streptophyta; class Magnoliopsida; order Fabales; family Fabaceae; genus Phaseolus; species Phaseolus vulgaris. The sequence continues at coordinate 3,260,968 of NC_143498.1, forward strand.
CAATGTTACCTGTAACCTTGCTCTTCTCTCTTCTTTTCTCTGTGCCAGGGCAACATACAGAGGTTTTCCAGCAATCATTTTACCATTCATCTCAGCAAGCTACAAGTAACAAAACATGTATTAGAAAATAATATTAGCATACAAAGTATACTAAATGTATGGGGTTGGGTACTAACAGCACGAGATGCCTCTTCAGGAGTTGAAAATGCAACAAATCCCGATCCTCTACTAATTCCGTTTGGGTCACGCATTACCTAGAAAAAGATTAAATAACAAGCAATGTTCAAGTCTGCGACCAATACAGATGATCTGACCATAAAAAACATCAGCAAAGGAATCACATTTACACACCTTGTACGAAGATATTGTACCATACTCAGCAAACATATCTCTAAGATTTTCATCACTGAGCGTATCATCCAAGTTCTTGAGATACAAGTTCACACCCTGAAATTTGTCAGCAGCTTCCTTTATACTCTGCTCAAATCTTCCTTTCAATTCAAGTTCACGCTCAGATTTTTTCTGGGCTTTTCCAACATACCACTCCTTCTCATCAAATTTCTTCCCATTAAGCCCCTCAACAGCTTTGGCAGCATCGTCTGGGTTTTCAAAATTGACGAAACCAAAACACTTAGATTTACCATCCGCATCTCTCATTACTACAGCACTAGTAATGGTACCATATTCTCCAAAAACTTTCTTCAACTCTTCATCTGTGGTTGAATCTGATAGGTTTTTCACATAGACATTATTGAATTTTGTCTTACTGAGAGCATTATCTCTATCCTGCTTTCGCAGGAAATGTCCTACATAGACCTGCTTATCATTGATCAGCATGCCATTTAACTTGTCTATAGCATTCTGTGCAGCCTCTTCATTGTCAAATTGAACAAAACCATAACCTTTAGACAGGCCAGAAGCATCTGTTGCTATTTTGCAAGAAAGAATGTGTCCAAAAGAAGAAAAAGTATCATGTAAGGCCTTGTGGTCAATAGCCTTATCCAAATTCTGCACAACCAATATCAACACGTCAAGATACATCAACACAAAATAACTTCAATGCCCAGCCAATAGTCACAATAAACTAGGCAAATAAAAAACTTAAGGTCTGTTTGGTAAAAGAAAACAACTATTTTCACTTCGAATTACAAAAACGCCATGCTGTCTTCACATAATCTCCTAGTTAGTATATGCAACACAGCTAAAGCATCTTATTAATGCTTTGTAATTTCATTATTTGCTTACACAAGGCAAATTGAAAAACACTCCATCAAATATAAACAAACGGCTCCGTAATCATTGAACTAGTCCTATTTAAGCTACGAATTATAATCAAAGAGGCTTAACCAATATCAATCATTACTCTTAAGCAATTAAACGAAAGCGGTGTTTAAAAAAACATTTGAGACAATAGAAATACCAAAATCTAATGATTATTTCTTTTCCAATAAATGATTTAGTGTTCCAAGTACCAAAAGGGCTAATATTAGCCGAACGTCTAAAACACCTCTAAGTATTAACACTTCACTCCAGCTAATTAATTACAAATTCAGTAAATGTAAGAACTAATTGCAAACATTAACAAATTCTAAAAGACTAACTCCACAGAGTAAGTCGCGAAACGACGCTGTCACTGCAAAACCATTTTTTATCAACATACCTTGATAAAAATATTCGCAGTGCCACTCTTCCGAATACTAGGATCCCGATGAGAATACATGATCCTAATAGATTTGTTGTTCAGTGGAGTGAAATTCAGCACATCCAATGCCCTCGCCGCTGAGGATTCCAAACAGAAAACCAGATAAACAACCACAACTTTCATTTCCAACACAAAAGCATAAGAAAAATGAAAAATTAAGAGAATGTGAGGAAACGAACCATCCTGAGGGTTACTGTAATTGACATAACCGTAACCGAGTGAACGACGAGTGGTCAGGTCCCTGCAGACGCGAACAGAAACGACTTGCCCGACCTGGTTGAACAGATCGTAGAGCTGCGAGTCGTTGACATTCTGGTCAAGATCGCCGACGTACAGCGAGGTCGTCACGAACTGGTTCGCGTTGGGCGCCGGAGCGACGCCATTTGGAGGAGCCGAGACTGGACTCTGGTGCTGCTGTGCCTGAATCTGCGCCATCTCACAAACAGGCAGAATGGATACACGAAAAAAACTGATAGAAAACTAAACCCTAACCGCTTCGGAAAATTTTTTTGGAATAGTTTTTTTCGTAATTCGCTTTGCTTCTTCTTCTTCTTCCGTGTAAGTAAGTGATAGGGATAAAAGATAGTGATAGGGTCGCCGGAGACAAGAACGGTGGTTGTTGACGGCGGAGAAACTGAAAAAAATATTATTTTTGGTTTTTTAGGTTTTTTTCAGTTTTAGGGGGGAGGGCAGAAGGGGCTGCACCGCACGTCAGGCATGTAAGGGTTGGGCTTATATAGTGTGAAAGGGAAACCCTAGTTTAATCCGTGGGTCAAAAGGATGTTATGGGCTCGCACGTGCGAGAGGGCCCAGTCAGAGATTGTTGCGATTCTTCTCGCGGAACAATAGGGCCATGTGTGTGGACTTTGCCTGCCCCTTTATTCTTGTCGTTTTAGGTTTTGTTTTGAACAAACGTTCGACTCGGTAACGGTTGTTCGTGTGCTAGGTCAAATGTGTGAGTGCATGACATGGGCTCTCACGTGTGAAACACATCACACACAACAATAAGTTTTCCATGTTACAATTGGGCCATCTTCATGAGATCTTACCTCACTTGGCCACAACACACTAATGAAAAATGTTCATTTTGTATTTAATGATTTAAAAAAATTGTTTTTCAAATATTTATATCCATAAATCAAATCACAAAATTTTGAATATGCAAGTCTATTACTAATATGTCACTTCTTCGTGATCCAGAAACTTATCTGGACAACATAAATAACCTTTCGGATGTCAAGATCCGTAAGCAAACATAAATAAGTTTTGGATATTGATCTTCAACACCATTTACAACACACCATTCTAAATATGAAAATCCAAAAACTCATAACTCACTTCTGAATATGATCATCCGAAAGCTTAAATGAAGTACGAAAATGATCTTCCAGATATCGAAATCCAAAGTATATAACAATCACTTCCAGATTTCTACATCCGTAAGAAAAATGAAGTTAAGGGCAATGTTGGATTTCAAATTTTGTGTTAGATAGATACATGTCTTAAATGATATGGTGTAGGGAGAAATTGCCTTATATGGGCCACAAACCTTGTTTTTGGGCTTTCTTAAGAGTACATGGCCTAATGACAAGAAAACTTGAATAAAAAGACAAAAAAAGTTACTCCATAAAGAACAATGAATGATTATATGCATTTACTTCCTTTTACCAATTTCATTACTGTTTTGATATCCCTTAATATTTATTCGAGAGTCAAAGTGATTATATAAATGCTTGAATTAAATTTTATTTTTTAGTATTCTAAATATTTAACGACACGTTTTGTTTTTAATTTTTTAAAATTAAATATATTTGGCTGCTCATACGTTTTTAAATTTTTACTGAAAATGTCGAAACATTCATAAATGATAATAATGATAGTTGATTATTTACATATAGAACATTAATTATAATATTAATTATAAACTTTAATATTGATATTAAAAACTCGTTGTCACTTATTTTTTAGTAATTAGATGTTAATATTAGACTAAATTTTGAAGGACTCGCACATAGTTGCATTTTGTCAATGTTAGTTTCGCAAATATTTTTAAAGTATTGAAATAAGTTTTTTTTATCACTTGATGGTGTCTTAAGTCACATTTATTAGAGGTTTTGAGCTGCAAAGTGATTATCAGATTATGTAAATGTCGAGTCCAAATGTTAGTACACAAATTATGTTAGCACTTTTTTGTTGGCAAATATATGGTATATTATATTGGACTACATCTTTTTAATTTTGAAAACTTAAAAAACCAAATGGGCTATTAAGGGACTTAAATTAGTCACTTGACTAATCCTAAATACTAATTTAAAAACGATTTTATAATTTTTTATTAATAACATAAACTATTTTATAAACTTTTATTAATAATAGAAAAATAATTTAGATTAAGTAATTTTGTAATTTATAAAAAAAAACTAATTTAGTCAATATAATAATTAATTATTTTTTATTTCTAAATTATTTTATATTTAATGATTCTCATGTAATGTATATTTTTTAAAGTTGAAATTATAAATAAAATATTTAAGTTCACTCTTCTTATAATTTATATGTTATCACTTATACTAATTCTAGAAATATTATGAAGACGTATAAACCAACTTTTTATATTTATTTATGGAAACAACAAAACTATTAAAAAAATTTAAGTTTGTAACACTCTTTTAAATTTCAAAAAGTTTATTTTAGATTTTAAATAATTTAAATTGAAGCACTTGACTACCAAAGTTTTTATAAAAATAATACTATTACAATCAAACTTCTATGTGTACAACCACATTTTTGTGTGACTAAACCTCTTATAAACCATACAACTGCTCACTCAAAGCATTTCTAGCTCAGTTTGACTTCTTGGGTGTCTCTAGCTCAATTACATGCCTTTAACATCTTTAACTCAACTCAAACTCAAAACATTTCTAGCTCAACTTCACATATTTAACATTTTTAGTTGGACGAGGCTCGAAATATTTGTAGCTTAGTTCCACTCAAAGTATCCCTAACTCAACTTCACACATTGAGCATGTTTGACTAGACTTCAAGCTTAAAGAATGTGTAACTTGGTTTCACACATTATATGGACTTAGTTTCACTTCATGATTAGAGTATCTCTAGCTTGAATATGCTTATTGAGCATGTTTATCTTGACTTTAAACCTAAATCATCGATATCTCAACTCCACACATTAGACTTCAAGCTTAAAGCATGTGTAACTTGGTTTCACACATTATATGGACTTAGTTCCACTTAATGATTAGAGTATCTCTAGCTTGAATATGCTTATTGAACATGTTTATCTTGACTTTAGACTTAAATCATCGATATCTCAACTCCACACATTAAGCAACTTTATCTCAACTTCATTAACTTGACATGAGTATTTGTAGCTCAACTACATACTTTGATAATTTTTTATTGACAAGCCATTTTATCAACTTCATAGTGTTTTATCGAGTAAAAGCATTGAGTTTCACTAATAAAGAAACATTGACTCCAGAGCACTCTGCTTTATAAAGTGTAAACACCAAACTTTACTTAAATCCAAGAAATCCCATAAGTTTCACACTTTTATATAGTGTAATCATCTGGCTTCCCTATATAATTAACCAACTCATGTGAAGAGATTCAAAAGTCTATATAACTTCACTTATCTCTTACTCACTTCAACAAACTTTTTTTCTTTTTATTTACTTTTTTCTCATTATATTTTTATTTATTTACTAGCTTAATCATTATTCACAATCTCTACGTTTGTTCCTTAATATTTATTCAATATAAAATAATAATATGTAATTATTAACATATTTAATATATACTTATATAATATCAATAATAATAATACCCAATATATTATAATATATTGTTGAGTGAAGTAAAGTTAATTTGAAAACTAAACATATGCGTTTGTGTTCACTTCTTGTCAATTCACAAGAACTTTTAACAAGTAGATCTCATCATTTTTTTTCTAACCTCTTACTCGTTTTTATACCAAACCAATAAAATAACCCTTATTTTCTTTAATTGCAACCAAAGAAAGCCTAAATACATGGTCTTTTTATAATATTTCCCTATATCATCTGGTGAGAATACTTGGAAGAAGCAAAAAGAATTAAATTGATAACGCAATTTAATTTTGGTCAGAGTCCCCTTTTGGCGATTTTACAAACTTTATGAAGATTTGAAAATGTTGATCTTCTTACTTTCCCTCCCTCCCAAGTTAAGTCATAATTCTAACGGTGCCTTTACCCGGTGGCCCTACATGCACTGTGTGATGGAAAGAAAATTTGCATGTCAATGATGGAAAAATAAATGGACGCATGTACCTTCGATAATCCATGTGCTTACTTTATCAAAGTTGGATCTGTATCAAACGTGAACATTATTTAACATTTTCTATGTCTTTTTCCCCTCCAATTAAATCTCATTCAAATCCTAACATACATAAGTTTTTCACTTATTTAATATGATGATGTGGTTGTTAACTGATGTATTTTTGTACCTGTATGGATAAAGAGTGATCTAAATAGTATATGAAACTGGTTGTACAATTGTTTATGTGTTGGTAGTCTTCTTTCTCCTTCCTTCAAGTCTTCATCCTTTTCTTAGAGGTGGATCTGAAAAAGGTACTCTGACGCTCAAGTAAGTAATATGTGTAAATAGTGTATATTGTAAAGCGTACACCTCCGTAAAGAGTTTTATTTATAGTGTTGATTATGGATCCTTATCATAATGGGCCGAATATCAGTTATTAATTGATATACATCATGATCCCTGAATAATAGGAAGATATATTGATATATTAGAATATTTAGAAAATATTTGTAATATATTTTAGTTAATCCGTATTTAGTTGATTTGTCGAAAATATTTTGTTTACATATTTTCGAGATATAGATGAGACTTACGTTATTGTAATTGTCGTTATTGTTATTTGTTGCGTGATTTAGGGTATTCTTTCACTCAATGGATCATTAAGTTCAAGACTAACTGGTGCGGTACGGACCCATAATTTTTTAATATCCGATCCAGGAACCTTTTCCAACTTTCTTTTCTCAGACTTCGAATCTCATTACGTCATATACAACTTCAAAAATTGTAGTATACACAGTAGAAATCCAACACAAATTGTAAATGATTATGAGGAAGCTGTAAAGTAGGTTTAAGATTTAAGAAGAAGTATAGAAGTAGTAGGTGCGTGGACTTCAGTGTCCGTAGCTCCTCCTTTTAACCTAAAAGCTTCGATTTATTCACACCCACTGCGCTGAAATCAACAAGTAAAGAGACAATTACGTAGGTTTGGTTAATTTGGTCTGAAAGCGCGCGGGAACAGTACACCTTGTAGACAACTTTGTCTTTTCTTCTTTCCCGACACAACCAAAGAAGAAAGTGAAAACTAAAAGCAAACTAAACAAAAAAAACCTACAATTGTTTCTCGTTAAATGGTTAAACAATTAAACAACACAACCAAACAAACCCCTTCATCTGCCTTCCGGGTGCAATGGGAAAAGCTCCAGAGTTCTGTGTTCCTCCTCTTTCCACGATGACCAACTTTGGTCTTCCAAGTACTCAAATGCCCAGCTCCTACACTTCTTCAAAGGGCTATCTTCTTCATCTCTTTCTACTCCCTCCCCCTGCACAAACAACAGTTAATAAATATCAAAAACCATGTCATAACATTTATACATCCATCAACCAATTAACTGTTCTTAATCAATCTATAACAGCTTCCCATCTCATGTACAACATTCTCATGAATAGACCAAACCTAATAGTTTGTATAATTGAATACTGTTTAGACAGCATAGTACAGAAGATAAAACTCCCTGAAGTATTTCACCCAATTGCATATTAAAAGGTCAAGTATGAGACTATTTATTAAACTGAAGCAATCTCATAAATATAAAAGGTGTATCATGTGACTTCTATTCATATTCATGTCACTCATCATGGTTTTCAATTAAAAATTGGTTTGATGGTTTGTAGAATTTGTAGTATGTTTCTAGGTCAGGCACATGTTTGTATAAGGGTTAGACATTTCTAAGATGTTTGTATAAAGATTGGGACGTTCCAGCAGTGTCTCATTTTGTTTTTTTAACTATATATATACAATTTTGAGGAGCTTGGAGTAGCTGAGACATATATGCACATACCCGTTTTGTGGTGTCGAAGGAGGTTATCACACTACAACTAAAGGAGGATGACAGTAGTGTGGTGGGAGTACGAGGACTATGAGCAAGGCCTAGGTTGTTACGCTTCTGCTTTTGTCTCTCGCGTGCCTTGTGGTTTTGGAACCAATAGAACACGTTCTTCCCTTCGATCTTGCCGTACTTGCTAAGTTGGACTGTGATGTGCTCTATTTGTTGAGCATTCGGTGTTCGCATCCCTCCTCTATACAGCATCTCCAGTATCCCTATCTGTTCCTGAGTCGGATTCCACCGTGTCCCTCCTGGAATATGCGTTTCCACCTGCATCATAATACAGCATCAAAAAAATCTGTTAAAAACAACACTAAATCAGATACATGCAAACAAGAGGATCAAAACCATGATGAGCATAGGTTAACGGTAATGTGATTGTAGTTTGCATCACGAGTTTTTGTATATAATAGAGAACTAAATTGGATTATGTGAACACAGTGATGTGAAAATTTCAGAGAGAATAGAATATGTTAATGGACCTGGCCCTCAGGTGAAGTAGGGTCTCTCTTATTGTGGTCACAGGATCCAAGTTTTATGGAGGCACTTTCTGGTTTGATGAAGCTCTTGAGGTCGAAAGTTGTGACAGGAGGTGAAGTGATAGAGGTAGTGGAGTTGGTGTTGGAGAGCTTGGGGGCAAGGGGGCGTAAGCGTTTGCACCCAAGTGTGAGGGAGGGTTCATGCTCCCAGAATCCACGTGCCAACTGATGCACCTTCATGCTTAATTAGTGACTTGCTAGCTACCATGTGGTGGAGAAAACTTGGTGATTTTATATAGAGGAGCAATGGTGGATGATGGTGGTATATAGTAGAAGTAGAGCAAACAGTGATCTGTTAAAGTGAAGAAAGTGGGAAATGAGGTGTTGCCTGCAACAACCAAGACCAAATCATGAGTTGCAGTTGACTTGGGAATTTACTTGTGTATATTAAACTAAAAGTTGATTCATTCTAATCAAAAGAAGAATGAATTATTTTCTTAAAGAAAAGGAAAGCCACAGTACGAACTGACATATACATATGCACATATGACACACTGCTCTAATTCCTTTAGAATTATCATATAACATCCTATAACTTCATTTTAGGTTTCCATTTAGTTTTACTTTCATCATTTTATAGTAGTACAAGGAGATCAAAATGTTCTCCTTCACTTAGTTTTCTCTTATAAAACTTTGAGGTATCATTATACAATTTGACATTTCAGTTATGTTAACATCAAGTAACAACAATTATATGTCATTATTCTATTCTTTCAGTTAGTTTATGAAGAATGTGAATTTGAAGCTAAAGTGCATATTTTACAGTTGTTTGTGTAATAAAAACTGAGTACTAACACGAACTGTGAGATGGTACTAAAGATGAGAAGAGAAGAGAGTGAAAGTGTGAATGTTTTTGCATTTTTCTCTAAGATGATGAAGTGTGAGAGTGGGGGCATGAAGGGATATGAATATGATGTGTAGGTGTATGGTATATGTTGGTGTGTTGGCCCGTCAAATCGGGTCGTTTTTTTCTTGCTTTCATGATAAGGTGTCATTGCTTTTCGGTGGCCTCGATGCCCTATGCTCATCGATTAAAGTGAGTGAAGTGAGGAATGCAAAAAGATTCCTCCAATCCCCAAACTTCAAAATCCAACCAACCCCTTTCATCTCCTTTTCACCATAACCATTTTTTATATCAAAATATCCATCACATATTCATGCTCACCATATCATATATAGATCATACAAGTAGAATTGAATGGAGTCATGATTTGTTTTCCAACCCATAACAATCAAATGATTTAGGGTATAGGATTTAGTGAGTTAATTAGATTGTAAACAATAATATGCATGCATCCATGAAGTATAACAGGAGCGTGGTAGATGCGTTCGAGGTATTTGTACTGGTACAGGTAAATGTTTGGTCTTGGATTTTTGCAAAATTCTGTTGTAATTCCTTTACGTATCCCGACTGGGTTTTGAACCCAGTGGATTGTATGAGGTTGGTTGTTTAATGCTTTCTTGAGTTGGTTTGATTGTTCCTTATTTAAGTTGGAAGGTATTCATTGGTTGGAGGTTGGTAAGGTGCTAGCTCTTTATGGTTGGAGGTGTCCCATTTGATTGATGATAAAAAAAAAATCCATGAAGTATAGGGTTAATTAGTATCTTAGATTTCCTCAACTTTGTATCCAAATGTATTGTGTTGGTGTATCATACTTTACATAAATAGACTCATGTTGATCTTATAATAATAATTATAATAATATACGTTGATGTGGGGCATGCATGCATATTATATGAAGATTTAGAGACATGTATATAAGTTAAATTAGCAGCATTTGTGGAGTGTGCAATTATTCTCTCTTCCCGAGTAGGGTGTAGCCTATGATTGAGTCTTCACTGTCGATTTGGCTAATCACGTATATTTATTTAAACCAACGGAGATGGCGTGCTTAAACATTCAATTAATCATAACTTAGTTTCATTATTTTAATTAGTTTAAGAGATTGATTATAGTTTTGTTTGTGGTGTATGATATTTTGATATGAAAGTGGAGACACGTGAGGGAGAGTGAGGGCACACGTGTCTTAGTCAAAATACATGATCACCAATCATCACAATCATGCACCTGCAAGAGAAGCGTGAAATATTCCAATTTTCACTCCAATGGCTATGATTATGAATATTCACTCACTCAGGTACTTCACTCACCAACACACAAACTTTCCTCTTCTGGCCAATACTGTCTTGTAGTAAACATGGTAATTTCTTCATCTTTTACCAAACTCTCTGTCCTTCGTTTTAACTTTACAAACAAAATATTCAAACACATTATCATCATGCTGCTCCCACTCATGTCACACTCTCTTTTTTTTTTACATATAAGGTTTTAATTTAAGTGTTGTACATTAATCAAATATGAATGTACGACGAATTTCTATTGAAAATAATCAACCAGAATCTTTATGGATGATACATAGTAAGAAACAAATTCAAACACGTTTGTAATGATCACACGTTCTCAAGAGTCGTGTGAGTTTGTTCCTAATTCAATAGGAATAGGAACATTACTATTGGAGATCCCAAATCGACTAGAGATTAAAGTCTTTCATAGTATATAAGTAGGTGAAAACCTCACCTCATTGAGCCGGTTTTATAGGGTTGAGTTAGGCTTAAAGTTCACTTCGTAACATATTAGAGTCATTTCGAGCTCATCCTAACGAGTATTTGTTAGGTTTATCAGGCCACCAGCTATCGGGCCGTTATTGGACCACCCATAACATATATCTCTACGCACGAGTTGGTAGCCTCGGCGTTATTGGCCTTTCATAGTGTTTTATGGGGTTGAGTTAGGCTTAAAGTCTACTTTGTAACAATTATGAAAAAAAAAAACTTATGTAAATTGATTATTTTAAGGTTTTGTGCTGAAAATAATATTTGATTATTTCTATTTATAATATTTATAATTTATTAATATTGAATTAAATTTATGAGAAAAACATACATAGTTTTAAAATTGAATTCATAAACTTTTAATAAGAAAACTTTGGTTTTTAAAAAAAAAAATAAAAAATGAAATGAAATATTTTAAGGTGTCTCAATTCTTATATAATTGTGAAAAAAATAACTTACTATCGAAAAGCATTACGAACCAACATAATACAAATAAAAAATAGAATTCAGAGTGACACTATTTTACAGCACCCATAATCCTTACAATTCCTTTCACTGTACTATAAAAATTGTTAGATTGTATAATAAATGTATTTTACTTTTTAACATTTTGTTCTAGAAGAAAATCAAATACAGATCTTTAGTATACTTAAATAAAATTATAAATTGTATGAGAAACGTGTTTTTTTTCTTTTAACATTTTGCTTTAGAAAAGTATCGAATCATTTTAGCAGTTTTTTCAGAATTCTAAGTAGATGATAAATCTTGAACGTCAGTTTTTTTTAATGCATAACTTTGATCAGTTTCTGTTGTAATTTGTTTTCTTAAATTTAAAACATTTCACTTTGATAATTTTTTGGTTAAACTAAATGAGTTTTTTTATCAGTTTATGACGTTAATTAATTTAGCTAAACCAAACATGTAGCAATTTGTGAGAAATCATATCAAATCAGTCTCTAAATTTAACATCATTAATATAAAAAAAAAGTAAAAACATTATAATTTGGTCTGTTAGATCCATTTTAAGCCACTATGGAACCTTTTAAATTTGGAAAACCAGACTCTAAAAATAGATAAGAGGGACCCAAATATATTTTAACCTATAGTTTTTTTCTTATGAATAAACCAAAATTCCAAAAATACTCACATATATTAATTAGTTGAATCTTTCATGAACTACTACTAATCATGCAAAGTTAGAGAGAAAAAAAAGATTTTAGAAAATAGTCAACTCATCAAATGTTAAACTAGAGTACATTTGTGTTAGAACGTACACTGAATTTAACTGTAGAATGATTTATGTTGGTTTTGCTTAAACTATACAAAAAAAAAAGTTGATTTTGATGTTCCTAGAAAAAGAATGACAGGGAAAAAAAACTTAACAACCACTAACTTTAATCTTTTTACCTTTATTTTCTTTAGAAGAATGTATTTGATTAGACAAGTAGTTATCATTGCAGAAGCTGGCTTTAATAAAAAGTTAGATCCATGGTTCCCTTTCAAATATCAGAAGAGGTTTCAAAAGTATATTACCACTATAATCTCACTTTCATGTGTATGTGATGAAACCATCAAATTTTCAACAATATTCTCTTCTTGAAAATTATTTTATGTTTGATGTTAAAAAGCTTATGCTAAATATATGTTGTATAGTTTATTTTGGTAAAATATGCTTAAAAAAATCAATTTGATGAAGCACTAATTAAAATTAAGTTTGGTAAAGTGTAAAGTGCTTATAAAGATTTCCCATAATTTCAGAAGAGAAAAAAAGTTTCTCACAATAATATAAAAGTAACTACTTGGGACTTTTTTTTGCCTTAAAATAGTTAAGGACTTTTCTTGCCCTAATTGGTAGGGAATATTTTTGCTATTTGCATTTGAGTTATGTATTAATTAGGCACAAATCGTGACAAACAATTTGCATTATAATTTACTATTTACTGCACACAAAAAATTGGCCTCCTTTTAGAAAATTTTATCATTTCATAAGTGTTTAATTTTTTTTATTTTTTTATCAGTAATAAACAATAAATTAAATATGAATCACTTAAAAAGGGTCTAACCATTATACAGATCCTCTCAACTCTCACAATACCAACTCTACTAATACCCGACAAAATTACATCACTTAATCAATCTCATACAAACCAATGGATCAAGACACTAGTCAAGAGTAGAAAAAAATAATAGAATGTGACTTTGATGTAAGCTAAGACAAAACCTTTAGTTGAATCATAACAAACAATTCTAAACACTCAATAATCCCCTTTGAAAATGACATTATTTCTCTGCTTTCAAATATCGCTAACTACTGCAATCCAAATTGCTCTCCAAACATCATTAATATCATTAATAGAATCAGAAACGTTACACAACCTAAACTGACAAAATTTAATAGTAAATCATTGTGACTCACTGACGTCACACCAAGTCAGATCAAACATTAACTTCATACAAACCACGCAATTTTGCATTCAAAAAATAAAATGACGACATGTCTCTTCATCTACCCTACAAAGACTAAAAAAAAACTTTCAACCATAATTCTGCGCCTTTCTAAATTAGTCCTAATTTCATTCATATTTGCGTACTTATACACAGTCGATATAAATTTTATTTTCTTTTCATTACTATTTGGATGTTTTCTATAAGTTTATTTTAACTATTACCTTTATTTTCAACTTTTTTATTTATTTCAACATTATACTTCCACTGATATATTTATAGATAATATATCTGCTTTATTTTTATTATTGTGTTTAATTTTTTTATTACATTATTAGAATGATTTTAGCATTATACTTTAAAATGTTTTAACTACATAACTAACGTGATGCAAATGTCGTATTTATTTAAAATATGTTATTTTTACGTTATTTTAAATATAAATATTATAAGATATAAAAATATAAAAATTTACACTAAAATAATTTATCTGTAATATAAAATTACAAAAGTTTAAAACTAAAATAAAAGTTTAATTTTAAAATACCGTTAAAACATTTTATCAATGGAATAAAATTTAAATTTATATAATAACATCTTTTAACATGTCTCGTTACATTTATAAGTTAGTTTAATAGATCATTCCACTAAACATTTATAAATAATAAACTAGTGTTAACAATTTAAGTAAGTTTTGAGTTTTAGTTTTTTCAGCTAAGTTTGTCTGCTTTTATTGCATTCACTTGTTTTTAATTTCACAAAAAACTTAAAATTAAAATTGAGAAATATAATATATGTAATTCAGAATAAATGTAATATAATTTTAATAAAAAAATTAGTAGGGTTAGAAATTGTAAATTTTATTGATATAGCTCTTTCAACTGTGATCTCCTTAATGTAACCCTTCAGTCTAATCACATTTTCTGCTTAACAGCTCATTTAGAACCAAAGTTTCACAGCTGGAGTTTTCATACGCTTTCCTTTTTCTAAGAATGTGTTATACATTCTTTTGCAAGCTATTATATAGAATAGTTTAATATTTTTAAAGTAACTATTTTATATCATAAATATTAAACTCTGAAAAGTATTATAAATATAAATTAAAGTTAAGAAAATGTAACTTTCGAGAGTTGATTTGATCGTCACTAGGGTGATGTTAGAGAGATAAGTTTGGTTTTCCCTCCTTCTTTTTTCTCATTCTCATGAGAAATGTGTAATTTTGAGCGTAAAAAATGGTTCCATAATGATATCAAAGTTGACAAATAAGTGATTATGAGATTGAAAGCATATTTTTTGGCCTCACATAACACGGATCTGCCTTCTCATTGCACCACATTTTTTTGATTTCCCTTCAATCACGATCCACGTCACACTATTTTTCTTCTCTCCTTATTTACATCTATATAACACTATAACTATATAAATATATAAATGGATGTTTTCTTTTAGCTACATATTTTGTTTTACTATTATATAATTTATTTTGGTACATCTAATATAGTCTCACGTCGTTTCGAAGTCATGGTCAATGACAATTTTTTTTTTATAAAAAGTTTTTAGATTAGACATTACTATGCAATCTGAAATCTCAATTAGGCTACGGATTTTACATGTAAATTATTATCTATAGATAAAAATGAGTTACCTACGAATTTTTCCGTATATAATAATGAAATAGTTTAACGAGAAAATCCTTACATAACTTTGGCGAACTAAGACAAAAAATCTCTTAGTTACCAATTGTTACCTACACATATTACTTACGAATTCATATGTAAAAAGTTATATCAAGATTAAAATTTGTAGATAATTATGTGCGGATTAAAATTCATAGGTAATTATATACTAATTTTGTATGTAATTACATTAGTATTAGTAATAATATTATTAATATCATTAATTATTATGAATAATAATATTGAATAATAATATTATTATTATTAATTTGAATATTGTTAATATTATTATTAATATTATTATTATTATTAATATTGTTAGTGTTATTATTATTCACATTTTTTTATTATTACTATTAATATTATTAATTATTGTTAACATTATTATTAATGTGATTATTACTATTACTATTATTATTAATTGTATAAATATAATTTTTAATTCTTACTAATATTATTATTAACATCATTAATAATATCATAATATCATTAAATGTTATTATTAATATTAGTATTAAGATTAATAATAATAATCATGATCAAAATGTTTATATAATGTAGTGGTTAAAGGTTTTTTGTTATGAGACTTGAGTTCAACTCTCTTTTGCGAAAAAGTTAACAATAAGTTTTAATAGACGTTGTTTTCTTTTTTTAAGAACTTCTCAAAACAAAATACTTACTAGTTCTTTCTTAAGCATGGTTTATAATAGCCTCAAAAGATCTTGAACTATTAAGAAAAGTTTGTGGCCTTGCAATCATTGATTGGACGCTCTCATTATTTTCATGGAAAACATCTGGCGTCTAAGTAGAGTTAGCTTGTTTCTTTTGACTTCCTTAGATCCTTTATATGACAAGGTAGGCAATACATGTGCTTTAGCAATCTCCTATTTAGATAGAGCACATATCAGAATATGCTTAGCATTGACCTTCAATTGATATCTATATTTCTATTCTTCAAACCAAGTATTTTATTGGAGCAATTTACGAGTAACATCAAGTTAGGAGGGGATGTCAATTTCAATAATATCCAGCAAATCAATATTGCAATACTCAAGAAAGGCAATTATCTTAAGTTTCCATAATTCAAACTTTTCTCCCTTGAAAAATGGTGGACAATTAACTTATTGTCCTTCAAAGTCCATAGAGTTTGCTAAGATCGTTTCCTCTTGTCCTATTAGGAACTAATCATAGAGGTTAGCTTTGATATCAACTATAAGTGTGATTGACTATAGAAGGGAGGGGTTTGAATGGATCCTTGGACTATCCTTTCACAACCGAGATAAAATAATTGGATTGTCTAGTAAAGCATCTAGTGGATCGTCTAGTAGACCATCTAATAGATCGTCTAACAATAAGAATTAAAGTATAAATAACAATAAGAATTCTCAAAAGAAACAAAAATCATTCTAAGCAGTTTCATGATCATTTTATTACCGGAAATTCGTTTGTTGTAGGTCAAAAAGTTTTAATGTTTAATTCTAGACCGAAACTCATGTCTGGAAAGCTTTGTTGAATATGGATTCAACATTTTCTTGTTACTCATGTCCATCCTCGTTGTGCTTAGAATTACACAGTCAATCTTCCAAGAAGACACTTATAATTAATGGTTTTTCCTGAGAATCTTGCTTTGGTAGATGAGACGGTTGAAGAAACTGACAATCTAATCCTTTTCATATCAGACAATATAGTGGTTGCATGGAGCAGACAATCCAACAACTCATCTCCTAAGACTTAATTGAGGACCTCAACAATATCAAGATTAATGAAGATGAATGTGTAGAAAGAGTTTAATGTGAATGTCTTAGGTTTGACAATCTAATAAAAGCATATTTACAGTAATGCATAAGTTTGAAGGAAGTGTCTCTAACTACAAGTAGGCTTGATCATTCAAGTTGAAATTGCTTCTCTAAATCAAAAAGAAAACACAAAATCTCAATAAATAAATAAAAAATCTACAATATTTTATAAACATAATTGGAAGAAAATATATAAAAAAATAATTTTATTAAAAAAAAAAACAAATTTGAGAATTTTAGAAAGTTAGAAACTAAAAAATAAAAACAAATAATATATGAGACATAATATAATTCTAGTATCTTAATTCTAGTATTCTTGGAGTAAAGAAACATATAAAAATATATAAACTTTAAGAAAAAAAAAATCAAGTTCCACATTGAAACATAACGTGTTATCTTTCTTAGTTTATTTTTGTTTTGTAATTCTTTAATTACGTCTCTGCATGAAAAGTTAAATTATTCTAAATATAATTATATTATCCTTGGAGTAAAAAAACATGTAAAAAGATATAAGCTTTAAGTGACAAAATATCAAGTTCCACATTGAAACAACTTCACAAACACAAACCGTGTTATCTTTCTCAATTTATTTTTGTTTTGTAATTCTTTTATTACGTCTTAGCATAAAAAGTTAAATTATTCAAAATTGATTCTTTTGTTATTTGATAATGAATTAATCAAGTTATGTAAAATTCAATTTTAATTCTCTAACATCGGTAACAGATTACGTTAGATGAATTGTTTTGAATTTCAATTTTGTTGTTATTTGAATTTTTTTAAAACATATGTTAATTATTCAATTTTCTTCTTGTTCGGTTTATCTTATTTTAAAAAAATTCGTGTTTAATAAAAGACCAAAACCTCAAAATAGACCCATGAAAACAAGTAAGATATTTAATTTAATGCATTAGAAAACCCATAATTAATTAAATTCGATTGAATTGGTTAAGTTGAATGGTGAATTAATTGCAGAAACACTTTGGTTTTGTTTCACGAGAAAAGTAAAAAAGGAAAAAAGACAAGAAAAGAAGGCACATGAAGGACACTTGGTTGCGCTGGTACGAGTTGTCGTTTAGGGAAAATGCTGAGCTGAGAAACGTTTCGGCTTTGGTTTCGAAACTGGGCACGTTTTTGTCGGTCAAAGGTAAAGGGTTTGTTTGGGAAAACAAAAGAGTCCCATGATAGGACGTGGGTCCCACACAGTGGACGAAGCGGTGCAAAATCCCATCATTGCGCCTAAGACACTGCCATCATTCGCACGTGTCCATGGACCATACATGAACACACTCTCACACTCCATCAATTTTTTTTACAACACCAATCACTTTAATCATCATGCATATAAACATATTTGTGACTTTGTGAATGAATAAAGAGCTTCTTAGGACCATAGCTACGTAATTCACTAACATCATTACATGGTTGTTGCTCAATAGGTTACACCAAATTTATATTCCAAACCCTTCATTGCTTTATATCTTTCCTCAATTATTCACAACTTCAATCCACATGTTCATCACTTTAGTACATATGTTTGATAATACTCATATGTCGAGATCATATTACAATTGAAAAAAAAATTAAAATATGAATTTTAAAAATATAAAACAATTTTAAATTTGTATTAGATTGACTAGAAATAAAGGCATATAATAGTATATAAATGGATATAAACCTCATTTTATAATCAAGTTTTATAAGATTGAGTTAGACTTAAAGTTTACTTCTTAATATAATATCATATTCGTTTAAATTTATCAAGTATTCATCATTATATGGTCTCAGGTCTTGGTGTAATGAAGATTTCACATTGACATTTCATAATATATAAATCGAACACACCTCTTAAATGGCGTGTCCGTCGTATCGAACACCGACACTTGTAATACATTAATAGGATACGTATTTGTTAAATATTCAATTCAAAAAATATTTGTTTGATTTCTAACAATTCTAGCACAGTTCTAACACAAATTTTAAAATGAGTAATACATTAATTTTCTAAAAATCAAACTTCGTGTATAAATTTTTATTGTGATTATAAAAATAAGGAACACATTTTTTTAACCAGCCATGAAAAATATCTTTCTACTGAAAAAAAATATTAAAACATACTTATACACATAAAATTTTATTATCAGTCTTACATTTTAAACATTATACGTATTTTCATATAAATATTTGTGTCTGTATCAATATCTTTGTGTTATATAATAAATGAGTGATTGTGGTAAATCATATTATGTTTTTCAATTTGTAGGTATCAAATTAACATTTTCCTGTGTTAAATACTTTCTTTATGAAGTAAATGAGTGATTGTGGTACATGATATTATGTTTTTCATTTGTAGGTATCAAATTAACATTTTCATGTGTTAAATACTTTCTTTAATGAACTGTATATTCCCTTATTTAATTATTTACCAAACCAACACTATGAGATATTTAGTATCTATCTGTTTTGAATTGTTAAAGTTGTTTTTTTTTTGCATGAACATTGATGCAGATTTTATCTGAAAAAGAAGAAAGGAATCGAATCAGTGGTATCAGACAATCTGGTGCATGGGCACAAGTGGTAACATTCTTTCAAACTATATTTTTTCATATACTCTACCAGTTCATATAAATAACAATTGTTTCCTTTGACCGTTGCTTTAGTTATGAAAAACCTCAAACAATAATAGAAAGTTGTGAATTAGTTAATAACCTATGATCATGTAATCTAATTAAGTTATGATGACATATAACCTATCATTGTTTGGAAAATGATGACATATACTTTAATATACATTATGCAGATGTCATATTTATAAAATTACGTCAAAACGAACACTAGAAAAATTATTATTACATAAAAAATTATTTTTAAAAATCGAAATAATTAATTGTTATTTAATTAAATTAAAAATATTTTTATAAATTAAAAAATATTAGTATTTAAAATAATTTTTATTATTAATAAAAAAAATTATAAAATAATTTCTAAATTAATATCTAATTATTAGTTATTAATTAAATTGACATATATACTTTTTAATAATATATATTAGAAAATATAGCACCTCCATAAATTAGAAGTAGAAAATTCTGTGTAACATTAAGGAAAACGTTCAAAAGAGGCACAATGTGGATTAGTTTATGACAATTATTAATTGTTGGGGAATTTAACTTGATATAACAATTATTAATTGTTATGGTGAGTTTTTTTTCATTTTATAAGAGGTTTTGTGTATATTGTGGTTGGTTATAAGATTCTATGTTGATTGTTTTTTATTTTATTTTTATATATTTTTGAGGATTACTTTGTTGGTACGTATGGTTTGGTGGGTTTTTATATATAAGGTAGGGTTTGGTGGATTTTTATATAAGGTGAAAAAGCAGGTTGATTTTGGTTATGATTGAAACACTCCTTAAATATCGTATTTAATTTTATTTATTATTTACTGATAAAAAAAAGTTATTAGAAAAGTAATAAGTTCATTTTTATTTATAAAAGTTTTTATATTAATCATCAGCAACTTCACATCTCAATTAGACTGATACGTAAAGAAATCTCAATTAGACTGATACGTAAAGAAACAACAAGTACATGTATAAGCTGTTTTGATATGTATATAAATTTATTGTATGCGATTTTGTTTGGAAGGCTTTCTAGCTTGGAATTTGATGGAAAATGACTGTGAATATGCTGAATTATGACACTTTAACGTATAATGCCAAATAAAGTGAATGTGGGCAGCATCATTTTTTGGATTGAAATATATTCCCAACTAGATCTCAATGGGACACACTTATATACACTTAACTCATCATTTTATGTCCTACCATGTCAATTCCCTTCTCCTTTTTTTTGAACAAAGTGAAAATCAGTTTAGAAGAAAAGAGGAACTTAATTTTACATGTATTTCTATTCACTCCTTAGATATTTTTTTATTTCTATTAATATAAGAAGGTTTTCATACATAATAGAATTTGAATCAAGAACTTTTCAACATACACTACCTCCTCTATTTTTATTAATAAGAAACAAACTATTATTTTTTATTTTTAAATATAACACTATAAAAAAATCATTAAATAACAACATATTTATAAAAAAAATAATTAAATATTATTTTAAAGATTAAAAAAATAATTCATATCTTATTAAACAAATTTTTGAAGATGCCCTAGTTTCAGAAATGGAGAAAAATAAAGAAAAAATGGTCACTTCATGCAATGGAAAGTGGACAGAAATGTAGGGAAAGGGATTTTGTTTTTTGAGAGGAATGTGGAGGTGAATATGGATGACAGTCCAAAGACACTGATCTGAGGTGATGGCAAAGGAATGATCATTCCCTGTAAAAACTTTTTCTCCTTCTTTACCTATTCTTCTTCCACTTTTACTTATTACTGTTATTACTTTTCTTTTCAGATTTTCATTCTAGGGTTCTTTGCACAAACTCCAAGACTTCAAACTTATCACTATTTCTTCCAATAAAATGCCTGTAACTCTTCATCTTCATGTTTTCTTTCCATTTCAATGTAAACTAAATACAAAAGCTTCACTTTTTCTCTTGTTGTAAGTTTTTGAAAGGAGTGGTGAGGTCAACATCACGGATGAAAAATAGACTGAATGTAAGCCATCAGAAAAACCTAACCTTAATACTTTTTTTAAGAAATGAAAAAGTGGGAAGTGAGAACATGTGATTCATTGGTAAAATGAGTGCAAAATGAACAAAGTTTTCTTTTATCACAAGTTTAGTATATGGAAGAAAGTCATTACAAGTATTTGATAAAAAAATGAATTTTTTTTGTTTTGTTTTAAGTAGTTGAATAAATATTATAAGAAAATTATTAAATAAAAACTAATTTTAAAGATAAAAACTAGTTAATTGTTATATTAATTAAATTAAATATTATTTTAAATACTAATAAAATTATTGGTGTCTAAATTCTATTATTAATAAATAGTTTCTAAATTAATATTTAATTATCTACATAGGTTTTAGCTACCAATTATTTAGAATCAAAATTGGTAGCTAAAATTTTAGTAACTAATTAGATACCAATTTAGAATGATGGAATATACCAAATGGTGAATATCAATTGTTTGAGTGATTCACCACTAAACAGGATAAGCACAATTGCATTGTATTTTTAAAATATTGATAGTTTTGGTTTTATGCAAGGCAAATGTATTTTTTTTTCCTATGTAAGACAATGAGAATTCTTTAAGAGTGTAGGAATTATTGAGTTATTTATCGCTTTACATAGTATGTACTGAATTTTTAAGCTAAAAGAGGTTTGTGTATAAGAGTTGTGACACCTTTGAAGTGTCTTGTTTTATTTTATTAATTTTTTATTGATAAAAAAATATTAATTTTAAAATTATTTATCAATAATAGAAATTAATTTATATACTAATAATTTTAGTCTTTAAAATAGTACTTAATTTACTCAATATAACAACAAATAATTTTGTTGTCTTTAAAATTAGTTTTTATTTAATAATTTTTTAGTAGTAAAAACTAATTATATTTTTGTTATTAAAAAAACGTGTTCATTCTCATTGCTATAATTTGAATATACATTAATATAGCTTTTTACTGCGCAACGCGTAATTATTTAAACTTATCTAATAATTTCAGTTCGAGTTTTAGATAAACACAACTAAGTTATAAAAAATGTTTGTAGTCCACATAAAAAAATAGTTATTTTTCCTAAAATTTAGTCATCATTATGATATTAGCATTCTTATTATTGCAATTTATGAATATTTAATTAACAAAATGGTGATTGCTCATAGATAATTAGGTGTTGGGGTGATAATTATGGAGTGCAATTAAAAATTATGAGGGTATAGAAAGAAAAAAGCCTTTAACAAAATGGAGGATCATAAGCCCAAACATAAGGCCCATTTATCATGTTGACATGCTAGCCCAAATCCCAACTTTGTAACACAAGACTAGCAAGAAACATGACAACCATGAGGAGCAAAAAAAAATAAAAAAAATGACAAATTCTTTTAATAGAAAAAGCAAATTATCTTTACTTAAAAATGAAAAGACCAAACAAAATTAGTAAGTGAGTAAATAAATAAACCAAAGTTATATTGAAATCTGAATTTTTAATCATATTGTACAAATTAAAGATAGCAACTTATGGTTTATTTGAAATCTCCTTTAAATGTGAATTCTCGTTCAGCCTAAATAGTCACGATAAAAAAAAAATTGATAATTTTAAATCTTTGCAATTCTTAAGTATAGTTTTTTTAATTCTTATTATTAATTATATTTATTTTAAAATTAAAAATGAAAAATATTAATTACTATAATTGTAACAATACAAGAACATTTCAAATTAAAAAAATTATATTTTTTAGATATATAATTTAATTACGTAACATATTTATTATTAAATATAAATATAGTAATTATATATATTTTTTTATTCAATAATTTAGTTTGTTTATATTTTATTTAAAATAATTATATTTTACATAAAGCGTATAATCTATTTCTATATATTAACTTTTATATTATAATATTAAATTATAAAATTTGAATATACCATAGATAGCGTTATATCTCTAACAGATAAAATAATAAAATATATTTATATTTTATAATTTATTAAAATCATACGTAGCATAAAAAATAATCATGACTTTTTTTTATGAATTAATTAAATTTAAAGTCCCTCAATTTTGATATTTTCAATGGAGTTTTTAATTTTTTTTGTCTATTAGTAATCAAAAATTTATATTTTTTAATTAAGTATTTGCTAATTAGATCAAGTAAATGTTATCTTATATCTTTCTGTTGTTTACTTGTATCTGTGGATGTGCGGGTGGCCTGATAAGTCTAACAAATACTTGTTAGGATAGGCTCGAAATGACTCTAATACCATGTTATGTGGACTTTAAGTCTAACTCAACCCTATAAAACCGGCTCTAGTCGATATGAGATCTTCAATAGTATCCACTTCTTAAGATATATGATTAATATATTAATTTTATGAAGTCATAAAAATATCACTTATAAAGTTATTTTATTTTATTATCTGGAAATTTATTTTTCTTTGTACTTTTACATTTATTAATATTTTTAATTTCTATTATAAATGATAATTAACATATTATAAAATAATTTAACTAAAAAATTAAATTATTTTTAAGTGCATAAAATATATTTAGTTAATAAAATAATATTTATTTAATCAATATAATAATTAATTATTTTTTATTTTTTAGATTTTATTATTATTTAATATTTTTTTAGTAGTGTAAGAAACTCTCAAATCTTTCACTATTCTCTTAAAAACATAAAAGAGATTCCAAATTAATATTACGAGTATGTAATTACATACAAAAATATTAGTATGTAATTAGTAACGGTTTGATGTAATTAAAAAAATTCATATATAAATACAAGAGATCATTACATACCAATTGTAGAATCTGCATATAACAGTTATTTACGACAATTTAACATACAATTTTTTTTTGTCTCTTACATAAAGATATTTTCAGTATGTAATATCGAATTATCTCGTAATTAATACATAAACACATACTGACACATATTCATCTTTAGTTACTCTTAACCATACTAGTTTTGAAACCATGGTGAAAATGTGTTAAATACAAATAAATAGGAAATAGTTTGATGTTTACAGTATCCTAATAAAGAAAATTGTTAAGTAATAGTATTGTTTAATTTGTAGATAGTAATAGAATGGTTGGCAAGTTGTTTAATCAGTGTTCTTGTAAGTTAATTATGGAGGGGTCACTTCTTGCCATTGCCAGATTCTATACCTTAGTGGTTGGAGATCGTGACTTGTTTATGCTTTTCATTTTCATTG
Organism: Phaseolus vulgaris; assembly: GCF_051622355.1. Classification (NCBI taxonomy): domain Eukaryota; kingdom Viridiplantae; phylum Streptophyta; class Magnoliopsida; order Fabales; family Fabaceae; genus Phaseolus; species Phaseolus vulgaris. Next base: position 3,285,780 of record NC_143498.1, read on the forward strand.
GTAGGGACGACACAAGAATCACCACCGTCATCACCCATTAATTCATTTTTATCATCAATTTCACTTTTCTTTTTCATAATAATAAAGCCTTTTCAATGTATATACTTATAAATCCAACTCCTAATTTCATCTTATAAACTATTCAATTAACTCTTACCAACTCTATTGCCATGAGATCATTATAATTTAATTTTTATATAAATTGATTGTGATTTATAGAAAAACAAAACATTTTTTATTTACTTCACTTAAAAGGTATTTATGGAAAAAATTATTCAATCATTTATGAATTGTTGTTATTTATTCCATATTAAGGGTGCTAATCAATAATTATGTCATTTTGAAATTTTTTCCATAAATCAACTGAAGGTGTGGGTTTGGGTAACATCAAAAGTTCATTTAATTTGTTTTTTCTTTTCAGATTGATATTTTGATATTCTGGTTTGCGATTAATGGTTTTGAGTTTGTTAGCGGTTTGTTTTACTGTTTGTGAAAGAATATTGTTTTTCTTTTCTTGAGTTGAATGTCAAGTGTCTAAAATGTACAAGGGTTGAACCAATCCTAAAAGGACTCATATTTATTTATTTATTTTTACTGATAAAAAAATAATTTTATCAATAAGTTTAACATGAATATACAATTAAGGTTGTGTTTTTCTTTTAAGAATGTAGAAACTATATTTAAACTCATACCTAAGAAAAATCGACCAACTTTACATTTATTAAAAATGATAATGACTAAAATTAAATAGAAGGATATCTTTAAAATATTAATATTAAATAGAAGTTTGAAATTTAAGATTTATTCATATTTAAGTTCACTTATACGGCCTTTTTAATACTAATTTTCTATTGAGATAATTCATTCCAAAATAAGGTAACATTATTATAAGTGACCAAATTCATCTCAAAAGTATTTAATGCATTTTACATCTAGAATTTGAAGTAGATATTAATCTAAAGTAAAAACAATCTCATTGATTGATTTATACACACTTAATTACACTTTTTATCATTCAATTTTGAAATATTTACGAATTCTGTTAGTGATTTTTTTTCTAGTTACTATAACATATAAATTTAAAAATTTAATATATTTTACTAATAAGTTAATTAACAAAAAAATAAGATACGCTATTAAAAAATTATTAAATAAAAAAAATATTATATTAACTAAAATATTCAAAAAATTATTAATATCTAAATTAATTTTTAATATTGATAAATAATTTATAAATTCGTATCAAATTTATATAATTGGTAGTTAAAAAATCAGTAGGTTAGATATTAATTTAAAATAATATATAATTTAGTTAATATAATAAATAATAATTATTTTTTGAATTTTTTTTATTTAATAATTTCTTTTAATGATAATGTGACTAATAAAATATAGTTAAATTACACGTTGACAAGTGAGATAGAAGATGACGTGGTCATGTTGTAGTCTTGTTTTGTTTTTTTCTTTCTTTCTCATTTTGTCCTTTTGTTTCTCTGGTATCTACTCTCTCATTATGGCTTCTTGTGTCTTCATATTTTAGTCTTCCATGTGCAATGTTATCCTTAATGCTTGATGTAATAGCTTTGAAATAACAATAATGGATATTGACATAAAAATTAAAGTGTACTTGTTTCTTATAATAATAATATTATTATTATTTTTTCTTTTGTGTTTCTGATGTCAATACCTTTACACAAGAGTCTCGTGACTGAAATTAAAGAATTACTATGAATTAATGCTTAGTGATTGAAAAGTCAACATTTACGAATGAGGATATATAATTTAGCTATGCAATGTTGAAGATAAGACTTCAAATAGACTCTAAAAAACCCTCTTTGGTACAAGGTAGGTAGTAGCCTTTTTTTGTGTGTCTCCTTTTTAGCAAAACTCTATGTAAGTCAAAGGACTCTTAATTGTAAGGGTGCCCCTAACTTAGGTTAACACTCACCAAATATTTATTTAATTATTTATATAATGTTGCATATGTATTAATTCCTTCAAAAGTCAGCATCTCCTCAAATGATTTTCACTTTGGACCTTCCTAATTAATACAATATTGGCTTTTTCCTTAGCTACCACCATGCATGCATCCTAAATTATTCCTTTCTTGTTGGCCAGACCCATCGGTGAAAATTCAAGCCTACCACTCTTCAACTTTATGAATAGATATGCCAAGATGGATTAACCTATTGGAAGAAGAAAATAAAAATCAGTTCTATCTACAGTGCCAATATTTTATTTATTTTTGTTAAAAAATAAATAGTCAGAATTTTAAGAAATTTTTTGTAGGGTTGGGACTAGGAAGAGAAGAAAATTACATCGGTAAGTTGCGACACAATTTTGGGACAAGTTGCAAACACAATCATCAAGGAGAATTAGGTATTAAAGACCTTAAAAGGTTTAATACAACTATACTTGAAATGGTAATTAAGTCTAGAGTATGAAAAGATATTTTTAAGATATTTTTTAGGGTAGGGTGATTAAACATGAATCATTATCATTATGGTGGAGAGATCTTAAAAGATAATTGATTCACAATATAGGGGTGTTTGGGTTATGAAAAATATCACATGAAAAATAGGAAACGAGAATAAAACTTTATTTTGGGAAGACTTATGGAATGACCAAATATCTTTGAATGATAGGTATCCTAAACTTTATAACAATTCAAATCAAAAGGGGTGTCACATAGGTCAAATGGGTTTATGGGAAGAGGACGTATGGTAGTGGAGACTCATATGGAGGAGATAATGGTTTTAAATGAGAGAAAATAGTGGTTGAAGAGATGTTAAATATGTTAAGGGATATTCATATTCATTAAGATAAAATAGATGAATGGGTATGAAGAGGTGATAATTGGGACAATATTGTTGGAGATCTCTCATTAACTATAGATAAAAACATTTCATAGTATATAAGTGGGTGCAAATCTCACATTATAAGCCAATTTTATAAGGTTGAGTTGTGTTTAAAGTTCATTTTTTAATATGATGTTAGATTCATTTAGAGCATATCGTAGCAAAGTTTGTTGGACTTATTACGTCACATGCTATCAGACTACTACCGAACCACCCATAAATTTATAGTCTCATGCACAAATTGGTAGTCTCGGTGTGAGGGATGTGTGTTGGAGATCCTACAGTAAAATCCACATACAAGTTGAATGAAACTAGTCAAACTTGTGAGGAACAAGAGGTATATGTCAAATTATGAGAATCTATAGCATTACCCTTTGTCACCAGAGAGAGATAACACTATGCAACATTTTATTGTGTTTAGAGGCATGAGAGTCATTTTGTAATGGTTGATTCGAAGTTTATGATTTAAAGTTGTTGATACATTCTTGAGTATAGTTTGTATGTTTATGCACCGCATACAAAACTCTTTGCAACAGATTCGATTGGATTTAGAGGAATTAGGATCTTAACAAAATAGATGTTATGCACTAGGGGTAGTAAAATGGGCTAGCGTGACCCGTTTTGACCGGCCAAAAGTTGGGCAGGTTGGTCTGCCAAGGTTATATGAGCTAAGATTGGGCAGGTTGGTCCGCCAAGGATCTATTTATTTTATTGTAGTCATTGATATAACTTTTTAGACAATAAAAATGCAAGGAAGAACAATAAAATTGAATCAAACATTATATTTTAATCCAAGAAGGTTTAATTTTAAACAAAATAAAGTAAATATTTAACAATAATTCAATGAATCAAATGATGTATAAAGAAATTAATATAAATAAAGTTTTATATAAAACATTGATCTCCACCAATTTTAATTCCAAAAACATGATATTCTTCTTTAAAGTGTCAAAAAAAAGACAAACTAACGGGTTAGAAGGATCAGACCAATATAGGTTGACAAATTCAAAAAGTTGACATGTCCTATCTAAATGAGACGAACTGGCCCGCCAGACTCAATCCACTTTCTCATCTCTACCCTGCATAGATTTTTTGTAATCATATTTTTTTTTTCTTTTGTACTAAAATTGGAACAACTCTATTATTTTGTCATTTATTACATTTTTGTTATCATTTATTACATTTTTTTGTTGTGGATAAAAATGAGTGTAGTGCTTGAATTTTCAGGTTCGATTAATGAATTTATGAATTATTACTTGTCTTAGTTCTTACATGTTTTATGAAAGTTTTTATTATTATACATATAAAAAACAAGTTTGATTTAGTTTTTCTTTTCTAATACCAATGTCTAGTGTCTGATATTATATTTTTAATATCATAATCTGTCTTTAAAGACACTTTTCCTAGGTTTTTAAAAATGTTTATAAATCATCATTAGTGTTATGTTTAACTTTTTCATAATTTTGTACCAAAACTGGAAAAAAATTACACAACACATACTTGGATGTTTCGAAATCATTCAACAATGGTAGGAAACTATAGTTAGGCATAGACGCACACAGATAATTCAATTCAAGTGAAAAATATGCAACATTTTACATAGAACATGTTATTCTTATGCTGATAAATATACTTGACAATAAATTTAGCATCACATTCACACCAATTTTCTAGTTTTTTTTTTCTAAAAACGAAATGAAAGATGGAATTAAAATTCTTATATAAGCAACACAAAGAAGAAAGAAGCAAAAACATGAAAAGAAATATAATTCTATTTTTTTTTTCTATGTTGGTCACAAGAGGCCATTTCTTCTTCTTCTTCTCTTGGTGCTTCTTCTACTCTACCTTATCACTTTATCCACTTCAGCAAACTCAACATTTGTATTTGCCTGTTTATTTTAATGTCCCCACCGACCCATCTTTAATTTCCCACACTCACGATTCGTACCTTCACATATTTAATTAGATCCACCGAATCATCAAGATAACATACTATATAAAATAATTAATACACCGAATAATAATCTTCACACGAAACCAACAACACAAATCAAACGTTTCATTCAACAAAAGATATATTCCCCAGCAACTCAACCAAGAATATTGAACCATATGATAAGAAATTGTGTTCATATATAAGAAAAGAAAACCCTAAAAAATAATATTGTGAATGAAGATGCGAATTATATATATATAAATTATGGGGAAGGGGTTAATTAGTTTGAAGACCCAACTAATATATGTACATAATAAAACTATATATATTGATATAAATAACTTAGGAAATGAAATATTGTTGATCGACATGGATTCATATCAATCTTGAAGGTCTTCGAGTTTCGGGAACTCGTTCAAGTCGGGTTTCAGAGAGATTTGGGTCGGGTTGTGCGAAGGCGCGTGATGGCGAAGCGCGGTTTGGAGCGCGTCGACTCTGGCGCCGACTTGCGTGGCTTTGCGGCGGATGGAATCAGCTGACATGTTCACGGAATCGTCGTCGTTAGCGCCGTCGGCCTCGTCCTGGAACAAAAGTTCGGGGAAATTGAGGCGCGCGGAGGGACCTCGGAGGTAGAAAACGGCGGTGTCGTAGGCGCGTGCGGCGGCGACGGGCGTGGTGTACGAGCCCAACCAAATTCTGGACCTCTTGTTCGGTTCTCTGATCTCCGCCACCCACTTTCCCCACTTCCTCATCCGTATTCCTCGGTACGGCTTCATAGGTTTCTCGTGGTGGTGTTGGTTCTTGGATTTGTCCAAGGTTGTTCTGGGGCTTCTGCTTCTGGTTCTTGTTCTGTTGGTGATGGTTGAATCGTTGGAGCAACAGTGATCCCTATATTCCATGAGTAAATTAACTACCATATACCTACCCAGCTATATCTGTATCTATATATTTATAACTGTAAGGCTAGCTATTAGGTAGCTGATTAAATCAAATAAAATAAACTATAATATGCTAGCTTGTGCCTATCTTATCTTCTTCGCAATCATTTACAAGTGTGTGAATAATATATATAGAAAGAAAGATGATGCAGAAACATGTGAAAATACATGAGTTCAGAACTCAGATTCCGTTCAGACCAAGAAAACACTTCCCCACACAACCATGGTGGTCTTGCTGGTGGTCTCTGTATTTATATGAAGATATGGAAAATGACCATGGACTATTTCGAACACGTCTGTTTGTGTTATATATATATATATATATATATATATATATATATATATATATATATATATATATATATATATATATTAAACATCAATAATATATTCGTAGAACACATATTCATTCTAATTATAAAAAAATATTTATTTAATTTTTAATTATTTTAATACAATTATAATACAATTTTTATTATCGTATAAAAAAACACATTAATTTTTTAAAAATTTAAATTTATCAACTTTTATTAATACTATTATAAAAATAAAAAAAAATTAATTAATTATCATAAATATCTTTCTGTTAAAATATACTTATACATATAAATTTTTTTATTAATTTATATAATATGGAATAGAAAATAAGAAAATAATGATAGTTTATATTAATTAGAAATAAAGTTTTTCTTTTTATCTTGCGAATATCATGCGTGTATGTATGTTAATTACTTTGTTTTATTTTATAGTAATTATTTTAAAGTTATTTTTAACATGATTTTCTAATTAGTCGATAAGTATAAAATTTTCATACTTAAATAATAAGTAAAAATGATTTTTTTAATGTGTTAATCAAAAGAAACCTATAAAAATGAAACTATATTAACTTTAACCTACGGTAATATCACTTTACAAGTAAAAAGTTATTATACTGTTAGTCAATTAAAAGTTGCTATTAATAAATCTGATTTATAAATATTTTAAAGTTAAGAAACCTATTATCTGAAAAAAGTAATAATAAATAAACAGTACGAAAAACTTGTTAAGAGTTATAATACATGTTTATTATTCTCTGCTGAAATTTTCTTTTTAATGTTTTCTATTTATAAAATTTAAACGTGATATCTTCTTTAAGAATCCCGAATATAATGAGTCACTGAAACCAACAATTAGTGTATGAAAACTTATTCTACAAAGTAACTATTTATAAATTAAAAACATTAAATTAAAAACAATATACATATCTTAATAGAGTAAATTTATTTAATTACAGATAGCCATGCATGGTAATTTTAAATAAAAACATTTATTTAAAAGTATAAAAGGTATTTTATTTTTCAGTATTCTATTAGTGTGAAGATTAAACCCAATTATTCATTCACTAATTTCTGTGCTAATCATACATGTTGGAACCTAGAAAAGTGAATTTGGGAAAATTGAGATAAGTTTTGGATGAAACAAAATGTGTTGTTAATATTTAGTGATGAATTTAATTATCAGGGTTCAATGAGAATGAGTTTTCCACGTGTCGTGTAATGGAGGCGCCACGCGGAGAGGCAGGTCCCTTGGAGATAAATTCGAAGGTGGCCGACACAGCCTCTCACCCCATCCCTGTCTTTGAATCTCAAAACCCAAACACCAACAAAATACACTTTTCAAAATTAAACCTAATTAAGACCCAACACACGTTCCTTAATTGTGCACCAAACGTTTTCACTCACCCATTCATGTTTGCTACTTTTTTTTTCCTTGTTGTTATCCATGTCCATCAAATAACATTAACTTTAAGTTAGATTTTTTTATAAGAATCTCTTAAATGCTTAATTAATTAATAAAAAAAATTATGTTCACTTGTTTTGAAATAAAAAATAAAGAAACTTTTTTGCTATGAAGGGGTTGGGTTGCTTATGAAAAAAGCAAGTGTGGTGGTGTGAAAAATGGGATTTAGGGCAAAAACGTTAATGGGGTGATTCATTTATGGAATGTTGATGATTATGATAATGGGTGTGGTGAGAGAAGGGACAGGTGGCGGAAATCGAATGGCTGAGAGAAGTTGGTGGCGAATGGAGGGTTGGATGAGAACACAAAATGACTTTCCGTCCACGCAAAAATAAAAGACTCCACGTGTAGCTACACTATAGTACTAGTGTAGACGTAGAACGTCACAATTTTTAGTGCTTTGTTTGGCACACAAGTCACAACAATAAACCGCGTTTATATTAAGTTAATATCGAAAAATTGTTTTAATGATTATAGAGTTGGAAAATTATCAATGATCTCAAAAAATTTAACTTAGAATTATAGTATTCAACGTATTGTTTTATTTTGGTATGGATAACGTTTGTAACAATGTCTTTACTTGAAAATAATCTCGTTATATTGAAAGATAAAAATACATAATTTATTTTTAATCTTCATTATTTAATGATCTTTGGATATGTCACGACATTACTTAGTGAGAATTTGATAAATAAATATTCGGAAGGTAGGTGAAGACAATTGATATTAATATTATTTTAATTTTTGTTAGGATTAAATATATATTTTTTCCTTGAAATAAAGATATTTTTTAATTATTTTCTTATTATAAATATTATGTAGGTCTAAAATTTGCGAAAAATATTTTTAACATTTTTTATTATTTGGTGTAGTTTATTAAAAGTTACCAAAAATATAATCAAAATATAATAGTAGGATTTACAAAATTTATAATATCTGTATATTTTAACCAATAAAAATATATTTGAGTAAGTGCTTATTTTGATGTTAATTATCTTCTTTGTAATGAAGTTGAATAATGTTCATTTCTATTACGAACAATTTGAAACAAATTTATTAAAACATATTTTTTTCTTAGTAAATATGTTACTTTAAATAAGTATAGAGAATAATTAATTTGAAAATAACAAATTAATACTTTATTAAAAGATAAAAATTATAAGTTAATTTGATAAAAATTATATAACTAAAATTACTGTTATTTTCAGATGAGGGAAATTAAAATATTCGTCTAGAATTTTGGGAGATATGATCATGTGAATAGCTTCTTTTTGTAGGATCTCGCTATTAACAACGTAAAATTTGCAAATAAACTTTTTTTCATGGATAGTTTATTTAGTTTTATTTAAGCTTATCTATTTTTTTTCTATACAATTGGAACATCTCTTAAAGGTTTCAATTTATTTAGTTATATTTTTTTTATAATTTTTTAATAAATAAACTTTTTAAAAGTGTAAATTTAACCTTTTATGCTAAACAAGTTTTTGAAAGCAAGTCTTTTACATATCATCTAATCTAATTCCACCATTAAATGAATTTTGTAAAAAATTAAGATCAAACTATTTTAGCACTTATCATGTAACTCATAGGGTAAGCTTAGGAAGTTTTTTTGAGAAACTTCATAGTTTTTTTAATTTTAAATTTAAAGATTATATATTTTTTCTTAAAAATTTAATTAATATTTTTTTATCTATTTATTTAAAAGATAATGAACAAATATCCCCATTTTCAATTATATTAACATTTTTTAACTTTGTAATTTGATATTATTATTATTCACGTCTAATTTTTATTATATAATAATAATAATAAAATTAAACTTAGAATTTCATGCAAATTGACTAAACTTGTCATCACTATGCCTACTTAATAATTTTTTTATGATAAATGTATGAAATACTTAATAATTAAATAAAAATACAAACACGTATAAGTCGAGATAAAATATTTTAATTAGATGACCAAACAGATAAAAATACTACTAAAAATTATTGTTTATTATTGGTTAATGTTTTCGTTTGATCTTACAGTTGAACATAACTTTATTTTTTAATTTTCTATAAAATTATCCACTTTAGTGTTTATATATACTATTTAAAAACAAAATTATAAATATAGGTGGTAGAGATTAAAGAAGATTATATATATATAAGAAATAAAATTATAAATGTGAACTAAAGCATATATTTTAATATAATGATTTAAAGGTAAAGTTTATGTAACTATATAAACTAATATTTTTAAGTTTATAAGTTTGATTTCTTATTATGCATGGTCACATGTAGGGTTTGCTTAATTTAGAAGAATTGCTTTTAATTGATACCAACACAAATATTTTAAAGTTTCACAATAATATATATCTACACATAAAAAATGTTTATACCTTATGAATCAGGATTTTTCCATTATAAAAAATAAAGAAAACAAATACATGGTCTAGGTTATCTGATATAAATAAGGCCAAAATTTTATTTATCTTATATATTTGAAATGAAATATTAATTTTATAAGAAATAAAAATAATTTAAAAATTAAAGTATTGAACAAATTAGATCTCATGATAAGAACTAATAATTAATTACAATATTATCATATAGAAAGATCTGCAAAAAAATATAAGAAGTGATGGGGTAACCACTCACCAAACTAAATCACCAATATCTCATGAAATGAAACGATTGTGCCCTCCATGCATCAGTTCACTATCAATTAAACTTTCCGACAATAATAATAACAAATAATAATAATAATAATAAATAATAATAATAATATTAATAATAATAATGGAGTATTAATCAGCATGACTTGATGATAAGGATTCAGCAAGTCACACCCAAATTAGATACCATTTTCTCTTCTTTTCAATCATCAAACAATAAGTGAATGCATTTGGAAACTTTTTTGTCTTTGAACAAAAACAATAATATTAATTTTAAAAGGAAGGATTTTCAAAAATAATTTTATTCCTTTTGAGAACCCCAATAATATTAAGAGTGTCTACACTTTGAAATTATTTAAATACATATATTTTTTAAATTAAAATATATATATATATATATAGTAATACATTTTTTAGTATAAATTATTATTTATTTTTACTTTTTTAAATTTAATTATTATTTAAAGTTTATATTTTAAAATTATATATATGTGTATTTGCTTAATGAGTATTCAATGTATATATGAGTAGTTAAAATTTTGATAACTTATATATTAACTTAAAAATTATTTCATAACATTTTATTAATAATAGATATTATTTTAAATATTAAGAATTTTTAATTTACAAAATAATATTTAATTTAATTAATATAATGATTAATTATTTTTTATTTTTAAATTAGTTTATATTTAATAATTTTTTTATAATGAATTATTATCTGTTGAGGATAATTGTAGTTATTTTTATATTTGTGTTGCATTTAACTTGCATATTGAACCAATAGATTAAAAAAATGATTTCTCTCTGAAGAACTTGAGTATGAAAAATATACGTTTCAACAAAACGCTTTAAAGAAACAAGGAAAATTAATTTTCAGATTCACGAAATTTCTATACAATTGAAAACATACGTTAACTAATTTAAAATAATGGATTATCTTATTACTATTATTATTGGATACAAAAAATTTAAGTTAAAACAATTGTACCTAATATAATAATAAGTTTGATTATAATGGTTTCTTTATCTAAGTATTGTATGGGATTCTCATATTCATTATAAATCATAAAGAATACTGAATTAAAGAATTGAAACATAATTGATTAGAGATTGATATGAATGATATGAAACTAAAAGATAAGATTTTAAAGAAGCAAAATTGAAATAGAAAAAATAGAAAGATATGTCTTTTTCAAAATTGTTAATTACTTCAATATTTGATTGCCACTTTATGTTAATTAAAATAATAACAAATATTAGAGACTAAAAATATTATGAATATTTAAAATAATTTAAAACAATTTAAAACTTAGATATATTTTAAAGATTAAAAATATTATTGATATTTAAAGTATTTTTTTTATTAGTAACAAATAGTTTATAAATTAACTATCAACTATTTTAGATTAATTAAAATTTTAATGATTAATTAGATATCAATTTAAAAACTAATTTATAATTTTTATTAATAAAAAAATTATTTTAAATACAGATAATTTTTTTTTTCTAAAATAGTATTTAATTTAATCAAGTAATTTATTATCTTTAAAATTAAATTTTATTTCACAATTTTTTTATAGGAATTTGTTCAAGGTCTAAGGGAGGAAAAAAATTGAACTTGTAATATATGCGTAAAAAATATGTCACTAAGTTTATTTAAAAAAGAAAAAACTTCTCCATAAGATTTCTGGGAGGAAAAAAAGTTTTTTATAAGATAAAATTGGTTTATATTAAAGCATTGTTTAAAAACTCATAATTTTTTAAAATTTGTACTTTTAATCTAACATAATTTAATTTTAACATACAGAAACTTTCTTATTTTTTTTCTCCTAAAATTTTTTAGGAAAAAATTGTAAAGCACAAACCCCTGATACAATGATCAAACACACAAATTTATATTTATATGAGATTGATTATTTTGTTATAAGAAACCTAAGCAACAAGGAATTGAAAAGGTGATAATACTTTTCTATAAAAAAATTCTTATAATTTAAGAGTTTTTCACATTATAATATTATATGTAAAAATGAGTTGTTTCAACTTTAATTTTAATTATAAGATATTATATATTGTTAAAATATCTAAGAAATACTAGATAATATATTACATCAAAGTTCAAATCACCATCAAATGAGTCTAACTCATAATTAAAGCGTATAAATTGTTATAAATTCCGCTTACTATAAAAATGATTGAAACTAAGAGAAAAGAAAGTAGAAATTAGGTGAAGCAGTAGGTGGGGTCCACCAGTCTTTGAAATTACTAACTCTATAATTATTATTATAACTATAATATAATAAAAATGAAACTGTTTTTGGAGTACCATTCTTCATCAAAGAATAAGACACATCAAATAAAAACAAAACCCTAGAATATTTAAGAGGTATTCAAACTTTATACAAAACTAATATTATCAAACTTTAAACATTCATTCAGCCTATTAACCCGAAATCTTTACAAGTGTTCCAAAACTCAATTTTAGATAGATAGAATGTAACAACGAATTTATAAGTATTATGAATACCAATGTTTTTAAAAGATAATATGTAACAAAAGATTGTTTTTTTAAGAGTTATTGTGTTTGTTTTTTCTTACATTGGATATGTTGTATTTATAGATAAAAAAATAGAAAATAATAATAAGTGTGATTAAAAAAAAACGTTAATATTAATTCGTTAACTCATGAAAGTAGCATTATTTGTGAGATATAACGTATTTATCCATACAAGTGACAATAATAATATGATTATTTTTTTAAAAAAATTACACCAGTATTTTCAACAAACTCCCATATAGTTTAAAGAAAATAAAACTTTGGTAGAATATATTATTTTAAAAAACAAAAAATATCGTATTTCAATATAATTAACAAACCTTTTGAATTTGTGTCTTATAACTTGTACATATAAACTTACACTTCAGATAATATAGAAACTTAATTGTCTTGAACTTTTTTTAATCAAATTTTAGTAAATAACACATACAATATCGATATTTATTTTAAGTTTTAAATTATATTTGTACATCATGAATCATATAAGGACTTATTGTCACAATTTATAATACACTTCGTCTCGAGAATTTGACATGACATTTATTCATATTGAATTAATGTACTTTAATCAATAACTTTGGTATTATCCAATGAGTTATATTTCAAGAAATTGCCATTCATGTGGATATGAATGTCCATTTTGCAACGAACTTATGAGTTATAGTTCCATTTCTCTCAACAATTTAAGTAGTTATTAACCGTCAATCCTTTAGTAAGTTGATTTATATTTTTTTTTCTTCTAAGAATAATGTCTTGCATATATTTTATCTATCAATTTTTAAATATAGTTATAGGTTTGCATTTCGTTTTATCTATAATTTTTTTATTATTATATAAAATAAACAATTTTATCTATTATTGAAGTTATGTTGTATCTAAAATATAAAATACTAATTTTTTAAAATCTGTAAAGTGTATCTCCCCAATCCATGTTAGTTTATTTCCCTTTCTACTTTTGGTTTTAATATTTTTGTTTTGTTTTTTATACTGATGTTATTGTAAATTTTATATAATAATTTAAAAAAATTAAAAGAAAAATAGTGAAAAAAATTGTATACATTAAACAGGAACTCCCATTATATTAAATTAATATTTATTATAAATTAAGAGAAGAAAACACTTTTGACGGCTGCTATGTAAGTCCAAAGTTGAAAACAAGAAACTGCATAGTATTGCGGCTAGAAGACAAATGTGTGGTGCAATCATAACTCCATTAAAAAATAAACTTCCACTTCATAATTGACTATATTTTTTATATATTTTAATATAAATTATTATATTATTAAAATAGGTTGTATAGTAAGATTGTGTTTGATTTCGTGTAGTATTATCGATTGAGCTGAGTATCCTTCTTTGAGCAATTGAGTATTATTCTTTAGTCATTCTCGTTTGATGGTGTAGTATTTATTCCGATTTGATTTCTTTGGATTTTTGAGACAGTGTGCGAAAGCTCAGTGGAAGTGGCGGACAAGGATGACTCCAATGGAGCTATGATTTTCTTGAAGGTATATGAGAGGTAGAGAGAGTGATTGACTGTACTTGAAGATGTGAAGAAAAGGATCAAGGTTTCTATCCTAGAGATTTAGACAAAGGAGTGAGAAAACATGCAAACTTGACAGCAATTCATTCATATATTGATCTTAGAATTTCATAAGTCAAACACTTCTTTATATAGGTTAGAGAGGTCCGACCATTGTACAAAGAAATAAGTGGGAAAATTAAAAAATATTAGGTTTGAAAGTGATGCCTATTTTGGAGTCACAAGGCAAACATGACTAAGGTGTGTTTCATGTGACTTTCTATAAGTTAATGACCGACTTAGGTTAATTTATGAGTTTTCTAGAAACCCTAATTCAACTTAGGTTGATTTTTAGGTGTCTAATTCAACCTTATTTACAATCAAGCAAAATTAAAAGTAAAATTCATATTCTACTTTTGACAAGAAAATAAATTATACTCTAAATATTTACACTAGGTTATGACATATAGATGAAGGTGTCTCTGCCACCACCAGTAACAGAGTCACAGTCTTCTTGTATTTTCCTTATCATGGACCTAATGATTGGGTCTGAGCTTGACCTTCTTCCATCATCATCTTTCTTCCTTTAATCATTCGAATTTAAGTTATTGGTTGGGAGAACACCTGAAAAAGATATTTTGATGTTTAAGTAAGTGTTCAGTATTCAAATACAATTAATTTTATAATGATAAAATGTTTTTTTTTAATTGTTACCCTTATTTATAATATTTTATGAGTTTTTTTTAGAGTTAAATATTGATTAAAATGTGTATTGTAATTAACACTCATATTATTTAATACATATTTTTAGTAAATATGTTTAACCTTGTGTTGTTTGGTTAGTATCGAATACCGACATGCACGAGACGTTCGGTACAATTTTGTTTTATATGATGTCAAGGAATTATTTTTTATTCTTAAATTTAGTAACTTTCTCAGTTTATCTATTTATATCATTCATCAATTTGTGTATTTGCCTTATTTACATTTTCCTCACATATCCCATAATGTCTTCTTTTGTGAATGGATATAATGTTTAATAGAAAGAAATAAGTTACGAATCCAATAAGTAGAGAGAAACAAATAAAATATTAAAAGATATTAAGTATAGAAATAAATTAAATTTTGAGAAATTTAATAAAAAAGTAAACACTGATTTGATGATAAAAAATAATATAATCCAAGTTAAATTCTCAATAATTATATCTTATTATTGATATCAAAATTTAGCTAATAAAAAATAGTTAAAACTAAGATTGATATAATTAAACAATACGAATTAGTTAGTATAATTAAATTCCAAGAAAATGCATAATCACCAGCCATTTTGCATTTCACTGATATATCTTTGGAAAATTTTACATGCACACAATATATTACTAAAGAGAGATGATAGACAAAATAAAATTCTTTTAAATTTTAAATTTTTGATTCAAAATCTAAGAGAAAATGATTGAAAAAAATAAAGAAGAACTGGAAGAAAAGAAAGGATTTAAGATATGCATGAGAACTATTTCTTTATTCTATTTATCTCTCTTTAAAGATATTATTGAAGATGAAAAGATGAGAAAGTTAATTGGAGTAGAAAATATAATTTACAAATAAAAATATTATTTTAATGTCTATCATAAATATAAGTGTTTTATAATCTTCTTTATCGAAAAATTAGAAAATATTGATTTGTATATTTTTTTCATTTTCTAATTATAAATATGTTACCTTGTTTTCCATCTATTATGGAAAATGTAAACAGAAAAAAAGAACAAAATATAAAAAAAAGGATTTTTAGATATATAACATTTTAAAAAAGTAACAGTAATATAATTAAAAAATAAAAACGAAAAAAAAATGAAGTTTCTTCCTTCCATTTTCCCAGCCACTGAATTATTTTCTACACTCACATTTTTTTCGTTTTCCCACTAAATTATCCATTTCATTCTTCGCATCTCCACTGCATCAACACAATCCAAACCCTTAATTCCCAAATTTGCATTGTTCCGCACTAACACAATCACTCCACCGATGAACAGAAGCTTCTCTCTCCGGTAAGGTAACCCCTTTTGAATTTAATCCATTTCTAATAACTGTTTTTCAGTTACTCCTTTTCTTTACCAATTATTCTTACTGAAATTATAGTATCATTGGTAGTTGAAAATGTGGATGCAATAACTAGTCGTTGGAATTGTAACAATTTCCCATGGGTTGTTCAAGAGTTTTGAACTCTTTACCAGCTTGAAGTTATTCGCTTTTGCAACAGAGACATAGAACTTGTCATTGTTTAAGCTGCAACTTTACGATGAGTGGTAGAATTTAGGAAGAAGAAAATGTGTGTTAAAGACCGTAGCAAGAAACAAATACAAAAACAAAATGAGTTCTATCTAGGTTTGTGTTAATTTTCTCCGGACAAAGTGGTATTCAACTTGGATTTTATGATTTTCAGTTTGGTCGTTGTTTCCCCTTTCTGTTGTTGGTTCAAGAAACAGCGATGGCGAGACTCCCTCACCCTCTCAGTATCTTCACACAATTGCATTACTGGCGCCCACTTCTGTGTTGCCACTATGCCAAACGTGCCCTAACTGCCGGTACTAACTTCTCCTCCC
Source organism: Phaseolus vulgaris (assembly GCF_051622355.1). Classification (NCBI taxonomy): domain Eukaryota; kingdom Viridiplantae; phylum Streptophyta; class Magnoliopsida; order Fabales; family Fabaceae; genus Phaseolus; species Phaseolus vulgaris. The sequence goes on from NC_143498.1 coordinate 3,302,626, forward strand.
TCACTACATTAGCCCGAACGGACAAATCACGAGAGGGAGGAACAACCACGGTTAAGCATTCAAGCAAAGCGAGAAGAAAAGCTTTCTATGAATCTCCGGAAGGGGTCTTATTGCGTAAGCTAAACCAGTGCTCATATGATGGAGATGTTATTCAAGCCCTTTGCCACTATGATGAGGCTAGAAAATTGGGGGTTCTACTCAACCTTGATCACTATAACAAATTGCTATACTTGTGTTCTGTTGAAAATGCTGAGGTTCCTCATTTGGGTCTCAAAAGGGGGTTTGAGATATTTCAGCAGATGTTGGATGACCGAGTTCAGCCCAATGAAGCCACCTTTACCAGTGCTGCTAGGCTTGCTGCTGCCAAGGAAGATCCTGATATGGCTTTCGAATTGCTAAAGCAGATGAAGAATGTTGCTATTGCTCCCAAGCTAAGATCGTATGAACCAGCTTTGTTTGGATTTTGCAAGAGGGGTGATGCTGAGAAAGCTTATCTAGTTGATGCTGACATGATTGAGTCTGGTATTGCGGCTGAGGAGCGTGAGCTTTCTGCTCTTTTGGAAGTCAGTGTCAAAACAAAGAAGGAAGACAAGGTGTATGAGATTTTGCACCGTTTGCGCGCAACAGTGAGACAGGTGTCTGAATCAACTTCACGGATAGTTCAGGACTGGTTTAACTCAGAATATGCTGCAAAAATTGGAAAGGAGAAGTGGGATGTTAACAAGGTGAGGGAAGGGATTCTTCAAGGAGGTGGAGGATGGCACGGTCAAGGGTGGCTTGGGAGTGGGCGATGGAAGATGGTGGACACTCAGGTGAACGAGGATGGTGTGTGTCTCTCGTGCGGTGAGAAGCTTGTAAGCATTGATGTTGATCCAAAAGAGACCGAAACTTTTGCTGCCTCATTATCTAAATTAGCTTGCCAAAAAGAAGCCAAGGCAAACTTTGTTCATTTTCAGGTAGAACAAGATTCACTGTTTTGTTTAAAATTTTTGTTTGGATACTTAAAAGCTGAGTTTGGTGAAGGGCCATCCTTTTTTCCCTGTAGGCTACCTTTGACAAAGTTTGCATATTGTAGTGTTATTTTCAATTCTGTCTTCAATTTGGTTATTGATAAAAAGTTATCAATGAAATAGTGATTGATGTATGAGTTTAACTTCTGCAGAAATGGCTTGAGCGGCATGGCCCGTTTGATGCTGTTGTAGATGGTGCAAATGTAGGCCTTTCCAATGGGCATAATTTCAGCTTTTCGAGGGTGAGCATGAAAGTATTGAATTTATTTAGCCCATTGCAAAAGTAGATACTTAATGGTTCCTTGCCCTTGGTTGTAGCTTAATACTGTTGTTGAACAATTACGTCAAATAAGCCCTTCGAAGAGATTGCCCCTTATAATTTTGCATATAAGTCGGGTAAATGGTGGTCCCGCTCAAAATCCAAAAAACAGGAGACTTATAGAAAATTGGAAAAAAAATGGTGCTCTTTATGCTACACCTCAAGGTTCAAACGATGACTGGTAATGTAGTGCTTCCATAAGTTAGATTGAGTTGCCTAATTTCCTTTCTTATTTTTTCTATTTTACTTTTCCAATGAAACTGATGGTGTTGATTGATCCATGTAGCTGACTCCATGTAGTTGGATTGGGGTTGTATGTTGTTAATTTGTTGTATCACACATTCACAACATTGACATGAATAGAAGTTCAAAAGTATACATGTTTCTACGGTCTTACACTTCAGTTGTACTAAAATGGTGTTGTTTTATTTAACACAGGTACTGGTTATATGCTGCTGTTAGTTGTAAATGCTTACTGTTAACAGATGATGAGATGAGGGACCACTTGTTCCAACTACTGGGTTCTAGTTTTTTTCCGAGATGGAAGGAAAAGCATCAGGTATTATAAACTGTTCAAGAATTCCCTATATATTATATAGTATAACTCTGCCAGATTCCGGATGCATTCTTTATAACGTATACTCTGAATTCTGCTTGACTACCCAAGGCTAGCAGCAAAATCATAAAACACCCGCCTGAGAAAAAATAATTTATTAAATGGGCCATTGCATGCTGTCATCATTTAATTGTCAGATGTCATTATTTATAGTGTCATGCTGACTAGTATATTATATTAAGAAATATAAAAAATCTTTTAAGTGTAACAGCCCGCAAGCTTGCAAGCTTCGAAACGTATATTTGTGTTTGGTGACACCAATTAAGGAACGAGAAGTGCTAAGAACACACTCTAATATATTCTTTCTAACGAACTCTCTTCTATCGGTAGGAATTTATTAGAAGCTATAAAATTAGGAGAGATATTCATTAAATACGATGTGAATCCCATAAATTTGTGATTTTTCAATAAATTATACAAATAAAGAGAGCATGTATTCCTAAAAGAGTGTGTAAGAGAATTCCTTTTCCTAGTATTTTTCATGAATATTGGTTACAATGGTTTGGACATTTGTAAAGAAAGTAGTTGGAAGCATCAGTGAGGATAATAGATTGCATGGTATTTAGCCTTGCAAAAAGGGGGAGAGGGAGGTCTTGAAGGACATTGGAGGAGATTTTTAAGAGGGATCTCATGATAAATAATATTGTTGAGAATTTGGCCTTAATAGCATTGTGAGATCCATGTAGTTGACCTCACCCAATGGGTTAGGATTTTTGTCGTCTTAGTTCACTAGAGTTTGTTATGTTTCTGTGTTAGAATCAGTTCTCAAGAATTGTAGCCTTTCTTGATGCTGGATTACTAATGTGCTATTTGTCTTTTGATCATGACTTTTAATCGAGTTTTTGACTTCAATAGCGAAAGGATTGACGATGTGTTTTTTGGTTTACAGGTTCGAGCATCAACTTCTGGAGGCTCCCTAATTATGCCTCCATGTTACTCTATAGTTATTCAGGTGAGATGACAACCCAACTGCTTTTTCACCGAACAAATGATACTGTGGCTATATAATTGTTCTTGCTCTGCACCAAGATATAATCCATACCTGTGTATTGAATGAATTGGGCTGATTTTTTCCAATCTGAGGGTCCGGGGGTTGTCTACCTTCACTTGTGTTTATTTTGTAGCCCTTCTTTCTGTACTGAAAGCGAAAACAATGATTTGACAGATAAAACTGAGCTTTCCAATATTCTTAGACATGCTAAATGTAATATAACTGCAGGAATCAGCCAATGGTAGCTGGCATGTGCCAACTGTAACTAGTGATGATCCAGAGATCCCAAGGAAATGGTTGTGTGCCACAAGATCCAAAAAAAATTCATTGCATAGTGTATGGACATCCTCCTCCAGGTCTGATTGCACATGAGGGAGGCATATCTTCATCTTCTTGGTTTGTTTTCAGTAGTTATTCCAGTTTTTTCTCATCTTGAGTTGTAGTTCCAAGCAGCTGTGATGAACTTAAGGCACAAGATGTGGAGCTGCTACAATTTTCATTTCTTTATTCTGTATTTTATATTTTTTGTTGCTCAATTGTTTTTCCTTTAGCTCCAGGCTGCCCAAAAAGGAAGAAAGCTTGCTGGTCCTGCTAATTTGTCCCATCTATTTTGCTCAAGTGGCATTAAGTTACTTTAGGAACTGATTGGGTCCATTACCTGCACATCAATTTGCCTCTGTATACCTCCTTCGTAACAGTATAGGATAACTTCTGCTGTGGTAGCATATTTTTTCCGGAAAACATACAGGTATATTTGGTGTCAGTAATGATTATTTGGGCCATTGAGTTCAAGAAAATAATGTATGACGAGATTTATACAAATCTTTGCGAGCTTCATGCATGACGAAGCATTGAGAAAATATTGTTTCACACAATTTTGGGACATTGGTTGACTCTTAGGACTTTCATGAAATATTTTTTACATTTTATGTATTTATTGACCCTTTGGTTTGTGAAGTACTTTTGACATGTGTGGATACTAAGATTATAATCTAACCACTAATTATTTAGTTAATTTTTTGATTCGGGAATCTTAATTTGTATCAAAACATGACATTCGGTCACAATAAAATATTACTGCAGTTGTAAAAACTATTAAATTGTAAATGATATACAGTGTTTCATGCAAAAATTGTAAATTAGAAATAAATAGTGAAAACTGTAATCAATGAGAAATAAAATTATATTCAGATTCCTTATAGTTCAAGAATAGATATTTGCTTTTCTTATTTTTAATAAAATGATATTTATATTTTTTTGTAATTTTTTAATAGATGTTTACTTTGTTTATGTTTCTAATAAGTTATACTTATTTTCTTTTGTGGTTTTAATAAAGTGGTATTTACCTCTCTTATTCTATGTATTGAAAATAATTTTTTATAATATTTATTTGCAAGAAAATTTTAGTTTTAAATTTAAATTTTAGTTAATATGATATTTTAAATAGAGTAAATAAATGTTATTTTAAAATTAAAAAATGCTTATGTCATTAAACACAAATTAAAAAAAGTGTAATTTCTCCAAATAAATAAAACAACTTATCTAAAGTCTTATAAAGCAAAATTATGTACTATATCAAAAGCTTGTGAATTACTTATTTTAGAAAAACGAAAATAAAACAATTAAATAACTTAATAGAGTTTAAGTATTGAATGAGTAAGTACCAAATAAATTAGTGGAATAATTGAATCGGATATGTTTTAAAGTGTTTCTTCAAATTCTTACAAAATAACAATTTACGTTTATATTTTTCATTAGAATTCGTAAAAAAAGAAAAAAAAAATTGTTGAATATAATTTGTAGCGATGATGCAAAGTTGTATGATTCATTATTGTAAAATTAAAAGTCGTTTAAAATTTGCCTTTTGATGTCGATTTGTAAAGTGATTGCTCTGAAGAAAACTCATAAGGGGATTAAAGTGTTTTGTGCTGTACTTCAAATAACAACTTCAATCAATCTTCTTCCTTCTCCAGTTATCCATCTTCATGATGAAATTTAGTTGTTTTATGTTTCACTTTTGCAGCATTTAACCTTACAGTACTCATACATAAGCTATGGAAAAAACAGCAGTGAATGTCATTTGAAATTTATGTGAAACATATGAATAATCACCAAATGTTTCATAATAATATGAAACTGGTGTACTTCAATAAGAGGAAAATGCACAACTTATCAATTCCTAATATGAATATCAAGAGAAATTCCAGCAGGAAAATAACCACCAAAAGAAAATATAGGAATGATGCTAACACAGAGAAGGTAAAGAAGCTTGAATCAGAAGCAGCAGTTCAAAAAACAGACTTTATTCCACCTTGGGAGCAATCAATTGATGCAACCCTCTGTATAATCCAATAGAGATCAAAAGGATGCTTACATATACCATAAGATACATACATCCATACAGCATATTCTCAATTCAACATCTACTTGGGTATAACAAAATAGTCTTGGCCAAGCTTTCAAATTCTAGTTCGTGTCACAGTTTTGTTGCATTTTCTTTGATATTGCAAGAAATCACAAACAAAATCAACAGTAGTCGCAGACACTACAAGCACCTTGCCGTTGCAGTTCTGGACATTGCAAGTAATTACAAAATAGATGCAGTCACAATTGCAGCCTCAACCAGCAAAAACACCTTGACATAGAAGTGGCAAATTGTTTTCTTAAAAACTTGGTCTTAAGCTCCATCGAAAAAGAATCAAAAAATATACAACCCATCTTCCTCTTCCTCTTCTTCTTCTTCATCATCATCATAATAATAATTCTCCACATTTTCATCCTCATCCTCACTATGCAACATAAACTCTTGCCCCAATTCCTCATCCTCATTCAAAACACCCCAATCATCACGATCATGGCCATTTTGAAAACCATGTTCTGTTCTCTTCTTCCTCTTGGGCACTAAATCTACTTCCCCATTCTCAACGGCACTCCAAGGCACCCACAAATCCGCATGCCTCCCCAAAGCCCTATCCCAATCCCCCACCACCACAGTCCCCAAATCCGCCTCTCTCGCCCTCCTCAACATCTCCGAAAAATCCGAATCATCCGAAACCAAAAACAGCCAATCAATCCCTCTACTCATCGAATGCACCATCTGCCTCTTCAACGCCCAGTCCGCCGCCTGCGGCTTGTCCTCCACCGTCTTAACAAACACCCCCGCCCGCCGAAGCTCCGCCGCCAGCCCGTACCCCACCTTCGGCACCAGCAGCGTCCTCGCCGCCTCGTTATACTTATGATTCCCGCGCAAAAACCGTTCCTTGAAACGGTCCCGTTTCTTCTTCCCCTTCAGCGACTTCAACCGGTTCAGCTTCTTCTCCCGCTCGCGCTGGTGCAGCTGCTTGAAGTGCTTCTTCAGGTCCATGTGGGTCTTGCACTTGCGCCCACACACCCCGCACGTGTAGGGCTCCGAGGGCGTGACTACACCCTTTCGTTCGAGGATGTCGAGGCTTCTCCGTTCGCGGCGCTCGTGGAGGACCCACTGGGGGAGGTGGACGAAGGCGTGGCGGTTGGCGTAGGCGGAGAAGTCAGTTACCTCGCCGAAGCGGGCGGCGAGAGTTTTGAGCGAAACGGCGGCGTCGTAGGGGGGCCCGCGAGGGGGCTTGTTGTCGAGGTCCCAGAGAACGACGACCTTGTCGCTTTTGGGGGCGTAAATGCCTTGGGAGTTCTTCACCATGTCGATTTCCACGCAGCAACATTGGATTCGTGGGTAACGCTGAGTTATGTGTTTGTTCCAAGGAAGGTGCCTTGGTTGTGTTTGTGATAATGCGGAGTGGAAATTGAAGTGGATTGCGTTTGCGTTGTGGAGAATGATCGAATTGTTCATGCTTGATGCTGTGGATAAGACTCACATCACTCTCTGTTCAGTTTCAGTGGAAGAAAATAAAGGAACCTCTTTTTGCTTCTTTCTCTTCATCTTCCCAATTTTTTCAGAACACCTTATTTTTGTTTGCTTCTTTCTGGGCTGCTCAATAATTTTTCTGGGCTTGGTCTTTATGCAAGTTAATCGGCCCAATATCATACAATTTAGACAATTATTTTCGGCAAATTTAAGATTTTTCTGGGCTGGTTAATAATTTTTCTGGGCTGTATTTCTTCCTGCACCTCCATATCTTCTTCTGTCACCTCCATACACAACATGAAAATATATTTTTATCCTTTTTGTGCCACCTCCATAGAATAACTTCCGGATTATGTAATCCAGAAACACATATGAAAAAGGACTTCCAGATTACATAATCCGGAAGTTAAAAAAGCTTCCGGATTATGTAATCCAGAAAGTAATCATGCATCTGAAAAAAGATTTCCAGATTATATAATTCGGAAGCTAATTAAAAATTTGAAAAATGACTTCTAGATTATGTAATTAGGGACATTCTTGAAAATACGAAAATCTATGGAGGTGAGAGAAGAAGGTATGGAGGTGCAGGAAGAAGCAACCTTTTCTGGGCTCGTCAATACTTTTTCTGGGCTTGGTCTTTATGCAAGTTAATCGGCCCAATATCATCCATTTGTAGGCAATTATTTTCTGCACCCGATAAAATTTGAACTTACGCCTTATGTTTATGTGAAATGACAAAAATACTTAAACAAGAGATGGGTGTAGATGAAACTCTATTTAGATTTTTTTTTGAAATATGAACCTTTTTTTAATTCTGTAATCACCTTTTCAAAATACGGTTTTATATTTTACTTTTTGAAATTTCTTTTTTTATAATGTATTTATTTTATTTTATTTTGGGATGAGATTTCCAATCTTTAATTCTGTATTCAAAATACAAAAAATTATTATGAATTTGTTTTTCCAAAATATATATTTTTATTCTAGATTTATAATTTTAAAAATTTAAAAGTGAATCACGATAATCAACCGATTTTTATGAAGTGTAGTTATACCCTCAAGTTAAAGAGATATATTTGAAGTATTGTCCATTTGGAAGGTCGGTGTTTCATCATGATTTTATCTTTAAAAAACATCTTAATAAGTTAAAGAAAGAATTAATATATAAAATGTCCTTAATCTTGTCCGTGAGTGATGTGAGAGTATATTAATTCTAAAGAAACATATTATTTATTGTGTATATCATATTTGAATAGAGATTGTATCTCATAATTAAAAGGGACCTGAGAATAATAAATATGATAGATAATGTGAAAGGAAAGAAGGAAAGAATTAGAGAAAAAAAAAAAGTATATATGAAAGAAAAAGTGGGTATATGTTTTTGTATTGATTTATACGAGTGAGACAAGCACGATTAAACATAATGAAGTTTAGTCTATGGGATGCAACCATATTGTAATATTTTATTCACAGCTCATTTATAAATGTAAGTAATTATTGAAGTTTGTGGCAAGTTATTTAGAAATATTATTAAAGTTTGTGATAAGTTGAGAGTTTAGAATAATGTAACATTTATTATTATATTTGAAAGCAAGGACACATTATATATCTTAAAGTGCAATTTACAATTATCAAACTCATATCACATGCTAATTCAACTTATAAGAAAAAGTGCCTATCTTTAACTTATCATTCAATAAAAGTGTGAAAGAAATTCTCATTAGCATCGTACCAAATATATTAACACTATAAAACCATCAATTAGTTATAATTTAAGCAACTATGTTCACTTTTCTCTCTTGCATCGATTTGAAAAAGCAACTCAATTATGTTTAATCATCAGATTAATTGGTCAGAGGATGATTATTAATTATTACTTTGACATATTTATGGCATACTTTTTTGAATGAATTTGATATGAACTAAGAATAACTTTACTTCTATTTTAAAAGATTAATAAATGTATTATTCGAAATTTTTCATCGATTATAAAAAAAAAAATAAAAAAATAAAATAAAATATATATATATATATATATATATATATATTTATTATGATAAAATGAGAAGAATTTTTTTGAAAAAACCTATTCCTACACTTTTTTATTATATCTTTAAAAAAATTAGTGTAAATTAGTGTAATTGAAAAATATTAATTTTAGAGACTAAAATAATTCATTATTATTTAATTAAATTGGATATTATTTTATAATTAAATAATTTTTTGGTTTTTAAAGTAATTTTTATTATTAATAAAAATTTATAAAATAGTTTCTAAATTGATATCTAATCTAATCCTAAACTATCAAAATTTTAGATACTTACTATTTTATATTCTAAATTAATTTTTATTAGTGTTTTAAAGATTAATTAAAAATCTGAAATATTAGTTACTACAACCTAAATAGCTAATTTAGATATTAATTTAAAAATTATTTTATAATTTTTTATTAGTAATAAATCACTCTAGATATATGAATAATTTTTGAGTTTCTAGTTAATTATTTTTGTTTTTAAATTTAAGTTGTTATTTAATGGTTTTTTTTTCTGTCATAATTTTCAACAAAATAAAAATATAAATTCATAAGTTTTATAAAAAAAATGCATTTATTGTAAAAATATGTTGCTAAGTGAGGTAATTTGCATCAAATAATGTGTCGGTTTCACCTTTTTCAATTCTATTTTAACTGAATGATACATTGCATTTGATATTGTATCTGCAACTTCAGTATCCCAACATGTTACCATGCATTATTTGCTTTTTCTTCTTGTTGCTATGTTTTTTTAATATGATTTGGTAATTTGTTCTTATTTTGAGGGACTTGGTTTGGCTCCACTGTGGCCATATTTAAGTGTCTCACTCAACTCAACAATGAGTTTGCCATCTGGAATCAGAAGCATTATTAGTGGAATCAGACAAAGTTTGCATGTGGAAATGTTTTTTCACAGTCAACAATAGAAACATAAATAGAAACATAGAACAATGAATTATGATGCTTTTTCACACTAAACTTCAAATTCTTTTCCAACAATGGAATGCTAGTATATTTCAATAAACTTTTTACAGCAAATGGTACAAAAATTTGAAAGCTTTTATTCTAGTTTAGCATAAACTTCAACAAAAATGTTCCATTTACTAACTCTTTAGCTAGTTTTTTTTCTAGAATATTGATTAACAAAACATATTTTAAAAATAAAAATGAGAAATGGAGCATGTACCTTTTAAACTCTCAATGGGTAAGAGCTTGTAGTATATAGTTGCTTTATTTGTTTTTATAATAAGATAAAAAAAAACAAGCACTATTTTATGGCATTATCTCGTCATAAATGATTAAATTTATTCATTTTTGTAATGTAAATTTCAAAATTATGTTAAACTGAATAAAATGGAATTCATAATTGATAAAATATTGTAAAACTACTTTCCAAAAATAAAACGTCTAATTTATTTTTGAGTTTTTTTATCAGTATCACTCTAATATATTTTTGGGTTAAATATGTTTATCGTCAATGTAATATAACACGAAATTGATTTTTGTTCTGATTTAAACTTTAGACCATTCATATACTTAGTATAGAAATGACTGAAATTAGTCTTTATGATGATTGTTAGTTTTTTTCAAAGATTATAAGTTTTTTTCAAAATTCGTTGTTATTTGATTATAGATTGAGACTATAATGAAATAAAACCTTAAATTGAACTAATTCAACGTAAAAAAAATATTTTCTAATAATTTCTATACTATAAAATCTAAAGTTTAAATAAAAAACTAATTTCGTATTATAATTTAAAACATATTTTAACCTTTGTATTTGGAAGTGCTATGACCATATGTCACAACCTTAATTGTTTTGAATTACTTTTTGGGATGGTGATAATGAGAGAACCCAAAATGTACACCAGTTTGCATTTGGAAGTTTGCTCTGATTCAGAAAGTGCAAGATTATCTAGAAAGCATGAGATATAGTATTAATTTTGTTTATGATATGATTAGTGGAAAATCATAGATGGTGATGAAGATTTGGCCACCAATAGTGAAGTAGTGCATGAAATGGAAAGCACAACAACTCATGTCTTTTGAAAACTACAGAAAACAAAATAAATCAGCAAACGCGTTTGTTCACAAATGAGAAGTGTTTGTCGGTTCCCACAGAATTAAATAAAAGATACTGACAAAGAATTCATACTCCAAGGAAAAATCAACCTTATGTGACACTTCACCCTTTGATTTCATAACAAAAGTACATAACATTACACCTTTCATTGCATGCTTTGATTGAACAAGTCTTCTTAGTCCATACCTCATTGCCCCCTTATCTTCTTCTCCTCCTTCATTTTCCATTACTCATATCACACCCTTCATTGCTGGAACAATATTCTATGCAGAAGGAGTCTGAGAAGATCATAGATGGTTCAACTGATACATGTTGCGGTGGTGGCAGCATCCTTGGGATGTGTTTCAACCCTTTTGCTGCTTTTCATGTGGCGTTTGTGTCATCACAAGAAAGAGCACAGAAACTTTGTTGAAGCCAATAGCTTGACCAGAATGGAGAGTCTCCAAGCAGGAATTGCAAGACTTCATCAACAACAACACCCTGCAGTCTATCACCAATTTGACCACAAAAACAAAAACAAAGGCAACAACTTCTATGTGTTCCATAATGGGGTATCTAGAAGGGGGCATTTGTTCAACTGGGATGATCATCCCTACCTTGTGGTTGATGCTGTGGAAAATGGGTGGTCTGGATTTGCTTTTACTAACTACAAGAGCAACAACATGCCATCTCATTCAAAAAGATTAAGTCTTTTGGGAGCATGTGGTGGTGGTGAGTATGGAAGAGAAAGTGAGGCTGAGATAAGTTGGGAAGTGTGCAATGGATCAGCAGAATATATGCAGAAGGTTAGGCTCAATCCTGAGTTGAAAAAGGTTCTTCACTCAAACAACTCTTCCAATATGAGTGTTGCTTCTGTCATTAGGACTGCTCTGCCTCTTCCTGGCCCTCCTTTGGGAAACTATGCCTTCCCACAAGAATCTTATTTTGAAATTACCATACTGTGTTCTGGTGTTGCCAATCATGAATTAGTTGTTGGAAAGAAAGAAGGGGAGAAGACAAAACTCCTGATTCAAGATAGTTCCAATGGTATAGGTGATTTGAATATGGTAGAAGAAGTGAAACTTGGGCAGAAAGAGGGTGGTGGAAAGAGTGGATCTGTGATGTTCTCATTGGGGTTAACAGCAGGAGGAGGTGTTCCTTTAAGAGTTCCTGGTAGCTACCCTAGGAGCATTGGATTCAACTCCAATGGTTCTGTATTTCTTGAAGGTAACTAAATTTACATATCCTTGTTTTATTTACCATTGAGGAAACAAAGGTTCCATGACCCTTCATTTCATTTCCTATAGGTCAAAATTTGTAGACAAGTTTCATGAGGTGCAGTGATAAGTGCAGTACAGATTCAAGATTCATTACTCACAAAGTTTTGGCTTTGTGCTTTTGTTTTAGAAAGAGAACACTTGATCCAATTAAAGACATTTCAAATTCTCTCCTAAACATTAAACATCAGATGCCCACATGAAATGTTCACACTCCACATTCCTCAACATAACTTCAATGCTGTGTTTTAGAGTAGAATGGAACAAACATAGTTATGGTAAATAAGGTAGCACTTTGTTAGTTGTATTACAATGATTTTAAGTAACCAAAGTAGATGCAATGATTTAGATATATTCAACATTATTTTTCAATGTATCCAACTAAACTATCTAAAAAAATTCTTTAATTTTTTATTTTTATTATATTTTGTGTCTATTTAACTTTAAAATCTACTATCTTTTTGTCTTTCAAATGCTATCTAAAATACTCTCTTTGTTCTATATACTTTGTAGGATCAAAAGTGATGCCTTTTAAACTTAGAAGAACTAAAAATGTACAAATTTTATTTAGAAAGATTAAAACTAAACTGTGAAGTTTTACAGGGATGAAAAATATTTTACTGATTTTAATCTGATATTCATATTTCCACTTAACAATTTTACAACCAATCAAGAAAGTCAAGGTAACATTCAAATAATTTCTGCAGTGTCTTCATAGTTATTGTGTTTCATGCAAGAATCATCAATTTCAATAGATATATGGTTTCAACTTATGTTCCTTGGGAGACATCTAAGTGTGAAAGTTGGTTACAGGAATGAAACTTGTGATGGAGTCTGAGAAGGCACAATGGATAGGAAGTGAAAGGGTAATTGGATGTGGGTATGATCCAAGACAGAAAAAGGTTTTCTTCACATTGGACTCAGAATTGGTGCATGTAATCCACTGCCAGTCAGAGGAATTTGGCACTCCACTCTGTCCAACTTTGGCTGCAAATATAGACATTCAGGTTTTAGTTAATTTTGGACAAAGTGCATTCAAATATGCACCTGCAAATGCACAAAGAACACCAAATCCATGCTTCATAGCCCCACTTGTAAATTCCCCTGGTGCTACCCTTGGTTATGATGACAGCAAGGAACTCTTCTCCATGGGAAGGATTGATTCTCAGTGGCATAATAGATCTGCAAACAAAGCAAATCAACCCAATGGGAATAATAATAGTCAAGTCTTAGATTTTGATGAGTCTGAGGCTGATCTATTTGAAATAGTCTTGGATGGTTCATAAAAGACTCAAAACATTTTTGAAAGTAGTTGTCATGTCTCAGGCAATTAACTTTATTTCTCCTTCCTCACATCACATACCCTTTGATCTTTCTCCTTCAACCACACCTACATTGAGAAGAGAAGAAAAGCACGGGTCCAAACACTTAGTTTTGCCTTTTGGAATAGAACATTTTCCTCTCCTGTAAATACTGAATTAGTACATTATACTTTCTGGACAATGTTCCTATACTATTATATCATACTTTCTGATCAAACTTTCTGCAAACATTTATTTGCTAGTCCATGTGAAAGGTCAATGCAAAGCAGCAACACCATGATGAAAAAGTTATTTTTGCGACCTCAAATCCAATAAATACATCGTTAGGGTCAATCACCGCATTTTAAGTATTGTTTACTTTAGAGGTCGGTGTTCCGTCACGATTTTGTTCTTAAAAGACTCATCAACCGGTTGAGAGAGTCTATAAACCACCCTTGACCTCGACTCCTGAGCGAAGGTTTAAGGGTGGATTTTCCCTAACTGAAGGGCTTGGGACACATTTTCGTTTCCACAGAACTGTGACGGAGCTCAGAAACTCCAAAGCAAACAATATCTCAAATACGGTGATTGATCGTAGCGATGTTATCTCAACCGTTGAGGTCGGAACATTTATAAATACCAAAAGTGTTTCTTTCACATCAACAACAACATTTCTCAACCACAAAGATGCTAGTTAAAATAGGATGAAATAGATTATGCAATTAATTTTTTACTGCCCATAAAATCATAAATTGTCCTTCTTATAAGTTTCTTAGTTTTTCTAATTAGTCTTAAAAATTATAGTAATAATGATTTTCTTCAGTTGTTGACAGTGGGAAAGTGTTTACCGTATATATGATATATATGCACACAAATAAAAATCCTGAATTGTGGATTCGAAATGAAGATTTGTGCAGTTATGATTTAGCATTCATGAAGCCTTTTTTTCTAAGAGATAAGCATTTCTTTTGTTGTTGTTGACTCTGAAAATGTAGAATCAATAATTGCATTTAGTTTGGTAAGTATGTGGCATTTGACAACCGATATAAAACAACATTATCAAAATGTAATTGCGTGTCAATCCTGGTCTTAATGTGAGAATAAAGAAAGCACATGCATAGTTCATGGCCACATGTCATCAAACCTTTTAGGTCAACATATATGGGTGTGTGTGCCACGCTAACTCCCCATAATCATTCTTTTTACTATTCATCCTCTCCCTCAACATAATCTTCATAGCCTCACAAGGGTGACAATGGAGAATCTCCTTTTATGTGCTTAACTAGACACATCTCTATGCATAAATTTTTAATTTAGATTCCTCGATTAAGATATTTTATTTTTTATAAATAAATGTAAATTTTATCTTATAAGTCATTTTTATTAGGTTGAGTTAGACTTAAAGTCAATTTCTTAATCGATTTTATGAGGTTGAATTATACTCAAAGTCCACCTCTTAACATGATATCAGATAAATTTAAAGTCTATCCTAACGATATCGGAACATCCATAACATATATTTTCATACACGAGTTAATAGCCTCGGAGTGAAGAAGGTATTTCATTATCTCACTTTATAAGTTAATTTTATGAGAAAATGTTTAAAAAACTTATTTAATAAGTCAAAATTAATTTGTTAAAAATAAGCTTTTTAAAAAAAATTAATATAAGAATTGTTTTACAAACGTTGCCATTAAATTACAGAAAGGAATGAGAAAGTTGTGGTGTGGTGCATTTAATGAAGTCAAAGATGATGATCTCCCCTAAGTATGAGTTTGTAGGAAGCACGTCACAGAAGCACCGAAGAAGGGAAGCAATTAAGAAATAGTTGAGAAAAGAAAAGGTATGTTTGAAATTAAAAAGTAAAAGTATAATCTTCTAAAAATCAAAATCATATATCTGAAATGTAAAAAATCACAATCCATTATTTTGATGGCCATACCTACGTGGGTGCCATGTTTTATCAGCCCCCTGCCTTAGCCAACAATGATTGGTCGTAAGTGGAAATGAACTACGATGTGTCAATCAATGGTTAGTTTCATAACTCTGTCTACGAGATAACCAATCAAATCCCACAAAGTTCCCTACCTTAATTATGTGATCACTCTTATATTATTTTCTCATGTTCATGCTATGCTTTTGTTAACAACTTTATTAATCACAACTCAATCTCTCTTTACAGTTCACCATTTGTATTTTAAGAAAATTATTAAATAAAAACTAATATTAAAAAAAAAAAACAATTAATTATTAATTGACTAAATTAAATATTATTTTAAAAACAAAATAAATTATTAGTATTAAAATAATTTTTAATTTAATATCTAATTAACTATGAAAATTTTAACTATCAATAAATTAGTATATAAATTGATAATACTAATTTAAAAATTATTTATTCATAATAAAATTACTTTAAATATCAATAATATTTTCAGTCTTTAATTAATTTAGTGATTAATTGATTGTTGTTTCTAAAATTGGTTTATAATTAATAATTTTCTTATAGTGTAAAGGTTCGTTATCACTATATAAGTTGATGTAATTAAGTGGATAACTGTTTTATATTTCTTTCTGGTGTGCGTAACATCAACGTACGACCTTATAAAAGTTTTTCAAGGTCATTTATTCTTAGTATCCCAGTTATTAAGGATTTTGATTTAACCCCGTATCCAATGTCTGAGGAACTACCACAAAATAATTATTTGAGCATGCGTGACACACTTCAAGGAACTTCTACGTGATGAATAGTGATTTCCTTCACTGAAATGAAGAACTAATGCAAAAAGAATAAAAAACAATGTAAAAACTTATAATATCAGTGCAGTTTTAAATCTTTTTAGAAAAACGAATCACCTAAATTTTTCGTTAGCCACAGCCCAATCAGAAAACCTTCACTTGAATAAACTATATGATCTGAATCAGTATATACCATTACATAATCTCAGTGGCTCTTTAAATTGTTTCCAGTATATGAGAAAAAAGAGTGTACTTCTTGTGAAGAAGTCGTTTTAATTTTTCTTCTATTCTCCTTGCTTAACATTTTTCATTTCCGTTCATATTGTTTTTCTCCCAACCAATAATATTGATGCCGAGCACAAACAATGAAGCTCATTGTTGCTCCACTGGTTGTAGCTGCAAATGCTAAAAAATAGTATTTATCCCAACAGAATACTAGTATATAGAGGAAATGTCATACCTTATGTTGCTTGAGTGGCTTATTTATTAGGTTTTGCTGCGAACATCTTTGGTGAAAGCATAATCCCCCGAGATGTACTTTACACTTGTTGGGTCAACCCAAATTAGATGTGCAACTTATTGTTCAGATCCAGAACAGTTATTCTTGTTCAATTAGTTGGAATAAAAACAATGGTATGACAGCGCAATCTTATGTAAAGATGTGGCTGATGCAGTATTAGCACCGTCACTCACGAACATTCAACACAGAACTACCTTTGACTCTTCTAGATTGTTAACAGTATGTTTTAAATCTTAAAATGTTCCAATATTGTAGAGTAATGATTAGTCTCAATCTCTCAATAATTAATAGGTTAAAATTGGTGGTTAAGTGCAGTTAGAAATATAAGCAGATTGGATTGGAAATAAGAGATTACGAATAGAACAAAAGGTTAACTATAAATGATGATAATATTGTAATATTAAATCCTTATTCTACCACTTTAGACAACCAATGAGAACACGCACAAAAGACTGTTACCCTGAATTAAAACAGAAAATACTACACAAATTACGAACTACAGGACTTCCTCTATCGCCTGGATTTCAAAATTGCTCACCTAATCATAGGAATAGAACTTATGTTTTGGTACATAAGATGCAGAAGAAAGTTGTAGAGTGTTCAATTTTAACCACCCAGGACTGATGCTGTAACCCTCTTCAATGATTCGGATGCCTTGAGCACATCAGACTCTGAATGCCCTGCAGAAACAAACAATCTAATTCCTACAGGCAAACGGCATTTATCCAATGTTGATCTTTTGGAAACAACCACAAATACAGATTCTTCTTTCAAAACCTGCAAATGCACAACATTAAGTACAATTAAAATTGAAACCAAGAAATTTAACATTACCAAGCATCATTCCTCACCCGTTCCGCGATATTTTCAAGCAGACGCAGGTCATCTTTCACGGAACCTGTTGATTTCTCTAATCTCAAATAAACAATAGGTGACTCTGGATTACTTGCAATTGTGATGCCCGATATTTTTGACAATTCTGCATTGGCCAGTGTACATAAAATCATCACTGCTTAACCAAAATGATTAAATAGAATCCTTGTTTTCATTGGTGAGAACAAATGCAAATAAACATCAATTCAAACTGTCAGGAATCGTGCACAAGCCAAATAGGACCACACTTAGGAAACGGGTACTGAAATCAAAGCCCCACCTTTCCTTAACAAAGAAATATTGTTCTTCAGCTTTGTTATCAGAGTGGGATTTTCCTCCAGGATATCAATAGCTGCAATTGCAGCGCTTGCAAGATAAGGAGGCAAAGAAGCAGAAAAGACGTAACCAGAGCTACTCAATCGCTGCCAGGGTAAAAAACATGCATATTAGAGCATGAAATGCAGATGAGAAACAATTGTCATCATATAGTGACAGCACACCTCTCCATCAAGCAACTGTTTTAGTTCACGTCTATAAATTAAGGAATAAATGATGCAAAGTAAACAAAAAAGATCCTTGAGAACAAATTCTTAAATTTCCACATTTATAATTCTTTTTTTGTATACTAAGAAACCTAACACTTTACTTGTAAATGGTTATTGGTTATATATCACATGACACTTCCATACTTGGTGATCTATAACTCTTGCACTTCCAGTGCAGAATCCTCCTTCTGTGGCCAATGCATGTCCCATAGCAGCAGTTACAATGTCTATCTTCTCAACCTACAGCGTGTAACCACAAATCACAAACAGCAATACAGTTTTGAATAAATGACACTTGCATTTAGTGTGAGCACATGCAACCATCTCTCAACAAAGAAATTCAAAACATACCGGAACTCCACAATGTTCAGTGAGACCTCTTCCGGAACTTCCAAGCACACCCAATGAGTTGCTCTCATCCAGCAAAACACGAAATCGATATTTTTCCTTCAATTTAACGATCTCGTCCAAGGGTACTATTTGGCCAGAATTCTGAAAAACATTACAATGAAAAGGATAGTAACAGTTATCAGTTGAGCAATTCTTGTTTACACAAAAATGTAAGGCCTATGTGTATAGACAAATGTTAGTACAGAAAAAGTAACTCTTTTGAGGTTGGACTTAAGGCCTAACTCAATCCCATAAAACTGGTTTGGAAGGTGAAAACACCCCAAGCTTACAAGCACTAGTACAATTGGCGCTTATGAAAACAATATGAATAACCAAAAGTTATGAAAAAATATTGCAGAAAGGTTGGTTAGCCATAACTACAAAATTATTTCTTACGATATAAACCAATCATTACCCTTCACATGAACAACTTAAGCATTTAAGAGTAGGCCACCATGCCTTCTATAGAATTGATATAAGGAATTGCATGTACTCGACCACACATCATTTCCCAATTCTGTTCGAGAAATGTGATGAGAGAAACCAAAAAATATTCACTAAACTACTCCATGGATCTCTCCTGTTTTAACTTGGTCAATTCTTGGAAAGGATTTTCATACTACCACCCCCACCATGTCACCATTTCCCAATTCTGCTCCCATGTAAGTCCATCTTTTGTTTCTCTCAATAGATTAAACCAATGAACAGTAGAACCATGCATGCTTAACTATGCTAATTCCATCTTCACTAATATTCTGAACTTCAAAATAAGTTTCTGCCCTAGCAATCCACCCATTATCGTAATCTCCATTGAAAGATGTCAATTCCACCTTCTTAACTGTCATAAGTGCTCGTTTATGTCATGATTGGTTGAGTACTTGAGTCTGATACTTTCTCCTCTTCCCTGTCCAATGACCTGCCTTGCTCCTCTTCTCCAGACTTTCCCATAATTTTCTCATCTCCAACAAAACCCTCTCAAACAATTTGCCATTTTTTTGTCCAAACTCTCCTCTACCTGCGACTCAATACTGGCTTTCAACTTCTAGATTCTCTTTCAATTCATCTAGCCTCTCGGTCACACATCATGGTCTTCTTCACAGGTCACACAAATTCTCTTCTTTTAATATGTTGGATTGAACCAAACTTGCAGAAAACCAATTGGTAAAAGTAATAAAATATAATATTGAACAGTGAAATCAAACACAATACAGCACAACATTCGTTGTACCAGACAAAAAGTCTCAGCACACAATACAACATTACACTTGTCCCAAAGACAAATATGTCCAGCATAGAGTATTCTCTGTCCAGAAACTACAAATAACTTCACACTCCTAATTATACAGCCTACTATCAAATTTATACTTCAAATAAATAACAGCCAGGCAACAGCAGTTATTTTGTACACATAAAACCTACACTACCAACAGTTATTTCTACACTTAAGTGTCATCCTATAGTTTCTAATTCGAACAGTTTTCTGAAGCACTTAATTGTACACATGTAATAACTTTCATAAGTGCTCTTAACTATCAGTTCCCATCAGACTGCCACTCTAAGGCTGGAAGTTTTTTGTCAAATTTTAATCCTTCATAATTATTTTCAAATTGCATTTGTTGATTAACCCTTCTATCTCAGCAGCACTGGAAGTTCATACAGATAAAGTTACCAATATCATCAATTGCAAGAAGCAAGAAGCAATTCAAAGTTTCAAACGGCTATTTCTTTTAAAGCTGAAGGTTGTGAATCTTGTGATGTGAGAACTTCTTTGGAAACATGATGTAAAAGTGAAAAGCTAATCTACCGCACACATGATAGACAAGATTTACCTGGTAGACAGCTTCAACAACAATATATCGCCTCAAATTCTTGGTCCGCTTATATTTGACAGTAATGTTCTCTAGCGTTTCTCTTAAAGAGTCCATGTCATTGTGCTTAAAATACACTACTGTGCTTCGAGAAAGATGAAGGCCATTCTGTATTCCCCAGTGAACTCCCTCATCCCTGTAAAACATAAAAACTTACAAAACATAATTTGCAATAACACAGCCTCTGCTAATCAACCATACCAAGTGAGCAACTGAACGAAGAAGTGTCTCAGTTTGTTCTTTATACCATTCTAATTTACAAACAAAAGCAATGAGATAAAGCCAAAGAAAACAACTTTGTGATGTCAACGGCCACTAAAAGTATAAATAAATGTCATGAGAAATAAAATAGATGAAAAACTGAAATATTACAGCATACAATCTTTTCAAAGACAAACTTAAGCATACTTACGCTACAATTATATCTCCTTTTTTAGAGAAAGCAGGAATTGCACTGAACATGGTTGAAAGTCCGTAAGAGTAGAGAATTGAATCAGGGGTTCCTAAAAATTTCGCTATTCTTGCTTCACAATCAAGGTGGACATCTACACAAAGAAAAATTATAATAAAAATAGAAGCATTTCCTCAACAACAAAAAAACTTTAAGACTGAGTCTTACCAATTGTCCCATAAAACCCACGAGGACCACAAGAACCAACACCATATTTTGCTAAAGAAGAAGAACACGAGTCCTACAAGAAGAAGTAAATATAATTTAACAACATCAACCCAGTGCCCAAAAAAAAGAATTATCATGGATGGAGACCATTTCCTTACAAGTAGCTTTGGATGACCTATAAACCCAAGATAGTTTGCTGAAGCAAAATTGATAACTTCTTTGCCTTTGATTACGGTGTGTGGCCCAGCAGCACTGCATAAAAAAGGACATTATTTTATCTTAGAAAAAGGCAAGAACTTATGCATCTAGAAGGTTTATCCAGTGCACAAGGCTCCCATTATAGTTCTGTTTGGGTAGGGCTGTCTCTGCTTCTATAACCCAAGATCACTACGTCACAACTAACTAGGTGGAAATCCTACCAAAGTCCCTAGAACTCTCCCACGAAAATTTCATGAATCTAAGTCAAGAAAAATGTAACCATAGCAGTGAAGTTGACAAGCATAAAACATAATTTCAGGATTTAATCTTAAAATGTTTAAGACAATAAAAGTTAAAAAAAAAAAACAAGGGTGCCACAACCAAAGAAAAGAAATCACCTCTCCAGCACTGGTGGTTCATAATGCAACTCTTTGTTAAGAGAAGGAATAAGGGGTTCTGGAACCCATTCATCACATAATTCGTCAATTTCCTGCAAATAATAAGCATAAAAAAATGGCATAATACAATAACATGATGAATCTCAGATTGCTTTGGAACAATATGCTACATATTGTCGGAAACATATACATATACATATATATATAGAGAGAGAGACAGAGAGAGGAAACTGAAAAAGTATTTTATTGATACTACAAAGATTACAGAAAGGCACTATTCATAGAGCTGGGAACAAAGGTCAATGACAGTAACAAACTAAATCTGTCAAATAGTAACAGGTAACTGATTACAGTTATAATAGTAGCCTAAATTACTATACATACACTCTAAAACAGATTTCAGTCATAAGTATTCCTTCAAAAGAATATGGTAATTATGTTCTTTAGAAAACAACAGTAACTTCAGATATTCCACACAATAATCAGAAAAAAAGACCTCCAACCATACAATTTCAGCACAGACATGAAAATTATTTAACATACAACTTTGTCAGCGTCCACTCTGAGATATGTTTCTAAAAATTTTAACAGCATAAACAATCATCCAAAAAGCAAGTCCAAATCTATCATAAAGCGAGCTGCTATTGTACAATCATGCTTCACAAACTGAAATCTATCACGTATTGAATCTCTCAAAACTACTTGAAGGCAAATAAAAACGAAAAATAAATATCAGAGTAGTTCCAAGTAAGCACCAGGGATGAAAAAAAACATAACTGAATTGCATGTCTGAAGAGCATATTTCCATCCGTAGGAACTCCAAAGATTAATCTATCTTGAAATTTTCAAATCCTCATAAAGAATAATAATATATTATATATGCCCCCATGTCAGGTCCCTAGACCAACTAAAAATCACAATAACTGAATGTCCAATATTCTCCTTACATCGAACAGCTTTTAAAATCTAAACATTATTAACAAACACCACGTTTCAGCTGCCTAGTATATACTAACAATGCATGCAATCTAAAGGTGAAGCGCTTAAATTCGAAGAAATAGGAAAAATAAAAGTCATTGTATCAGGAAAAAAATCGACAACAAACCAAATGTCAACTTCATTTTCACATAAAAGTGTACACAACCGTGTGCCAGCCCTACATCACATTATTCAACAAATAACTAAAACCTTGAATATGTAACAAAACAAATAAATAAAAAATTCACTCACTCACTCTCTCACAAAGATAGATAAATAGTAATATTGAACTAACCTTGTTTGTCAATGGCCTTTTAGGAGGCTTGTAACTTTTCTGCGAAAGCAAGAAAAGTATGACCACCAGCAGAAAAACTTCGATGAATAAATGGCCTTCAAACACAAGGTTAAAACGGAGGAAATCAATCGATCGATTAACCAACTAACTAACTAATTACATTCACAATCATCAATTGAAACAGAAAATAAAGATAAATCTAAGTCCAGAAAATGAAAAACTACCGCCGATATGGACTCCGAAAACCACAGCTCGCGCAGAAGGTGCATCCAACGCGAACATCACCCAATTCAACGTCGTGTTCACGAAATTGACGACGGCAGAGCCCATCACAGTCTCCATCGAATTCGCAAGGAACCGTTCAGAAGCACTCATGCATGAACGAACATTCACACTACTCGAAACTTACGGAACACTCTAATAAAATAAAATCAAAAATGAAATCAAATGAAATAGCTGCAACTCAGGAATCGAACAGGAAGGTTGACGAATCGGTTGAGCTGGAAATGCAAGTGTTCGGATCTGCGACAGCGAGAAAGCGAAACGACGCGAGGAGAGAGAAACGGCGCGAGATTCAGAATGAGATTTGTATGAGAGGGAGAGAAAAGAAGAAGGGAGAGGAATGGGGAAGTGGAGAAATTTGACTGTGTTTGGATGGGGAATGATCGGAGGGCTGGGATAAAGCCACGTCATAGAGGGTTACCCGTAACTTAACGGTTGTCATGACGCATACGAACTTTTCTTCTCTCCGCCCTCCTTCCTCGTCTATTCCTCTTTTCTTCTTCCTTCCTTCGCTTTCTATTTTCTTTTTCAGCGCGGAATTCGCCTTTTCTATTTTCGCCTTTTTAGGCTGCGTCTGTGTTCATGTCGAATATCATAATAAAATTCAATATATATATATATATATATATATATATATATTTATCACTACATATTTTATAATCATGTAAGTGTATATTAATACAAGATTTATCTAACTTAATTTATCACCTCGAATTCAAATTGTCTAAATAAAACTATATTAAATTTAAAATTTATTTGTTTTAATATTTTGTTTTCTTTTATCTATGACTTGGCAGTATATAGATATGATGTGGGGTTTATTTTAAAGTTACTACTTTAGTTTATTATGACATTGATGAATATTGTAATTGGTCGCTTGCAATCCCGTGGAAGAAAAGAGGCTACCTTACAATAAATATTATAATTTGAAATTTGTGGTAATTAACTCCAAATTATATTGTTTAAATCACTTATAAATTTGATTGGGTTATTCTTATTGAGTTTAATCAATACTTTTTGTCAATGAAAAATGTTTTCTTGGGTAATTTGTGTTCTAGATGTTTAGTTTAAACCTCATTCTCAGAAGATATAATGGTTGTGTGAAAAAAAAAATTGCTTGATGGAGATAAAAGTTGTTTTATTAATGAATTTATTATATTTTCGTAAAATTTTAGTTTATTAATTTTTAAAATATATCAATTGGCTTATTATTACAAACAATAAAAAAAAATATCGACGAAAAAAGTAATTTATATAAATTTAAGAAAGACAAATAAGGAGTAATATATTCGCTCACTTATATTATTGTCATATTTTATAGAACATATCACATGTGAAAAATATATTTTAATCTCATATTTTACGTTGTGTAATTGTTATTCTATTACATTTCATTTTAGCATTATTGCTCCTCTTGTCAATGTATTCTTAGTTAATAGTTTTTTTTTTCAAAATGATTTTTAAATTGATATGTTTATTGTAGACTTTTTTTGTCATATCTTATTTGTGTGATTTGTCATCAATATTGTGTTATTTTTTTCGTTGTTCTCTATATTCGTTTTTACAATACGTACACAACAAACAAGTATTAGAAAATATCTATAAATTTTAGACCACATTGAGTATAAAGCTCATTCAATAATCCTTCCACTACTATTTCAAAGAAATATCTTTATGAGGTTGCGAAGGAAAAGTCTTCAATATTGTGGTTGAAGTTGGATAAGTTGTTTATGACAAAATCTATATGAAACAAGTTTATATTGAACAATGAGTTTTTCAGGTTTTGTATGAAGGAAGATGGGTCATTCAAAGCTCATTTTATTAAGCTTAATGCAATCTTTATGGAGCTGAGACATCAACATCAAGGTAGAAGATAGTCTCACTTTTGTTATCCTACAAGGACTTGGTGAGTATTTTTTGTGCAAAGAAGGATATCATTATGCTTGAAGAGGTTAAGTCTAATCTTTATACAAAGGAGTTATGACTTAAACTATTCGAGAATGTTGATGATGCATTGTCTTCAAGGTTGATGGTCTTTAAGAAAGACAAGAAATTCAAAAAATTTAAAAAGACAAGAGGTTCTTTGACTCTTACTTTATTGTGGACTTGGACATTAATGGTCCATCACAAGCTATGCATTTACAATTGGTGGGTCCATGATTAGTTGGAAAGTCACTCTTCAAACAATAGTGACTTTGTCAACAACAGAGACAAAGTATATGATAACAACAAAGTCGACTAACGAGGAAATCTAGTTAAATGGTCTAATGGGCGATCTCAAGTATGTTTAGGAAAGACAACTATCTTTTATGATAATCTGAATGTAGTATGTTTATCCAAGGATAATGTACAACATGGTAAGACAAAGTAAGTTGATGTCAAATATGGTTTTTGTCATATTAAGAAAATGATTAAAATGAATAAGATTGACACCAAGAAGAATCTCACATGTTTTCAGAAAGCCAATTATTAGGATCAAGTTCATGCATTGATTGAACATGGATTGTTGGTAGTGATTCCAAAAGAAAGTAACTATAGTTCAAGATAGAGTTGCATATCATGATGT
The DNA here is from genome assembly GCF_051622355.1 of Phaseolus vulgaris. NCBI lineage: Eukaryota > Viridiplantae > Streptophyta > Magnoliopsida > Fabales > Fabaceae > Phaseolus > Phaseolus vulgaris. Next base: position 3,328,346 of record NC_143498.1, read on the forward strand.
ACTGCATTCTTTTTAGGATGTAGCGTTTGATGATTGTAAATGTCATTTACTAGTTAGAAGGGTTGTCTGCTAATTATAGATTGTTGTATATGTGTTTGATATAACTCAATTGTATATCATATAATGAACTAGTAGTTCGTTGCAAGCATTTTTTGTGTGCTAGTTATTTGTCACTGAGTACTTCTAACTAACATGTAATCACTGTGTAACCTTATATAAGGATAGTTGTACTTGTGAACATGTCAAAGCTTATTTGGTTTATAAATGAGACAAATATTCTCTTTTTTTTCTCTTGTTGATATGATTCACAATTAGTATTCCATTTCTCATTTTGTTGTTCTTTGAGTTCATCTCGAAATTAGGTGCACAACATTTACTTTTGTACAATTTTTAGCTTCCAAATCACATTCATCAAATCATCTTCTTACATTCATGTTCTATTTACAAATAATGCACTGTAAGCAGTAAAAAATGTCAAACTTATTGATTGCACATTCATTTTTATCATGTTTAATCGTATGGTAGAATTAACTTATTGAGACTTGAAGTAAGTATTTCAAAATAGTATGTGAGACTTGTGTAGTTGTTAGGACATAATCAACAACGTCACAAGACTACAACATAATGAAATCCTTTGAGAAGAGTTTGCACATTATGGGTCACATTTTCAATGTGAGTTTATATAAAATAATTCAAGGATTTATATAAATATGCTTTGACGGACATTATCGAGGAGTTTGACGGTTTAGATATATATTTATTGATAGTGAACACTGCAGTTGTGTACTCAGACATACTCACGATTTAACTTTTGCTTGGTAGTATACCACTGAATTTAGTGCATGTTATATGGACTAAACTCAATTGTTATGATATGTTAAATGATACATCGTCTGAGTTGTCTTTAGCTTGAGCTTGATGTTGTTTTAAATCATTTTAAAGAATTTGACATTACAGTTAAAATGACAATCAAGAGCAAGTTACGTGAAATTGCATACTCAAATGTGACATCAATGTGTGCACCAATGGATAAGGTCAAAACAAAGGGATCCCAAAATAGTCGAGCAAATAGGTTTACTAGATCTACAAAGCGTAAGTCCTCTTATTTTGAGAATGTTTGATGTGATTCATTCTCTACATGACAATTCTTTTACATGGAGGTCAAGCAAAAAGAGGAGGAAAACAATGGCCACGTGAACATTAAAGCAGGTCTAATGTTGGAGTAGTTTCATCCTAGTACTCACCCTTACATACTTGATGTCATTGATGTGAAGGTCGATGTTTGTTATCGATCTATAGTTGCAATATTGGGAATATGGGAGATTCATGGTCGCTTGCCATAATGGATTTGTTTAAAGAAATTATACAATGACGTGATGAATATGCTGCATTGTTGGGTTGTTATGAATTGGTAGACCAACTAAAAGGGTCATTACTAGTAGATGAAATGTCAACGGTAAGTTGTGGCACACGTTACACACTTTTTCAACTTTTACACTTTCTCTTCCAAACATTGATGTCTTCTCATACTGGTGTAGAAAAAATAGGTGATTATTCTCGATATGAAATACGCGATTGCTAGTAAATACAATGATGTTTTAGTGTGTTTACCATTGAAGCAAAATATGATAATATTCTCATTACGAAGTAAGCCTCCCACAAATGTCAATTGTATCGAGTCATATATATTGGACATGTGTATGATTCACATTTTGTTTAGGTATTTTCATGTGTGTGGTCATGTTTTACATTGGTATTTACAATTACTTATTAATTATATTATATGTAGGTGAAATTGCAAGATGGTTGCCCCATATGAACTATAAACATATTGTGATCTACATAATATTATCCTAAGACTAAGTTATGGTTATCATTTTATATTATTTGGATGTTAGTGTTTACTCATATGTTAGGAGTTACACGCATATATGTTTGCCTTGTAGACTATTGACTTTATTCTTATAATTATTATACTGTGTTCACTTCAATTATTAATACTTACTTTTAAAAAAAACAAAAACATTTCAGATTGCATTTCTATGTTCAAAAATATATTTTTGTATGTATAATGCAGAATAATTTTTTTAAATATAAAAGAGGGACCCTTTTGTCTTTTTACCATCCCATGGGGTGCACTTTCAAACATGGGCATGCAGAATGCAATGGCCCAAACGAGACACATGGATCTATTGCTATTTCCTTGTTATAGGCCCATGGGGTGCACTTTCAAACATGGGCATGCAGAATGCAATGGCCCAAACGAGACACATGGATCTATTGCTATTTCCTTGTTATAGGCCCATGATCTCTGGGGTTTGTTCCCTCATCAATTAATTCGCTTGGTCTAAGAGAAAAAAATAATTAATCTTTTCCTTATTATGGTATCTCATTTTTTATATTTATATTTTTAACTAATAGGACGTATTAACTATATTTATAAAATATTATATCATTTCCACTTTATATTTTACTTTTGAAAACAATATAGTTTACAAAGAAACACAATCATGCTTCATAGTTTTTTTTTTAATTCTGGAAAACAAAAAATACAGTGAGTTTTTTGTATTTGTTAATAAAATTATATAAATAAAAAATAAATAAACCAATGGTACAATTTTCCATCCATGTTTATTATAAAATTGCATTAAAAAAGTGTTGGTCAAACTTCAAAATTTAATGGGAGCATGTTTGCTTAGACGTAGACCTAAAGACTTGTATATATTGGATATTGGATGAGTTGTAATGCACATAAGTATTGTTGTATCTCTGAAAATGGTTTGATTTTTTTTATGAAAATTATTATTTTTTATTTAAAAAAATAATAAATAAATATAGATCAATTTAGAGGTGATTCAAATTCAATTCTTATAAAAAAAATATATATAACTCTCCTAACAAAAGCTGTCGACTAACAAAAATTCAAGAATATTGTTTCCAGATGAACCATCCTTGATAGCTGTCAAAGTATACCAACACATCAAAATCCAAAAGAATAAAATCATAAATTGTGGTTAGAAACATTGTAGATCATGTTCATTTGACATTTTTTGGCAGCCTCAAACGATGCTTAATTGTGGTTCTCAATGCATATTGAGTGAAAAGAACTCTATTGATTGTTGATTTGGTCAAAGACTTGGTTGGTGTTTGTGTGTATCGAATACAAAGAGGGTTTTTCAGAAGGAGCCATGGTTCACCAAATACCCAATCATGTGCCACTAGTTATTGTCCTAAATGTCATCTATAGGTACTTATCTAGGTATGCCTTCAACACCATATTGACGCACACTAATGATGAAAGCCTACAATGATGCACATGCTCTTGTCCCCAACACCATGCTTTAAGATAAAATGTCTAAATTTCCAAACAAAAATGATAAAATGTTTAAAGCAAGAGCTAGTAGATATATAGCATGTTATCCAAAAACAGGATATATTAAAGCAAAGCACAAAATCATATTACTTTTCATGGTTGGGGCACATTTGATGATTATGTTATGGGAATCATAACTTGTCCATGAAATCAAAACCTTTTTCATTATAACCGAGAGATTATTTGTTTTGGTGTAGTTGAAACTTTGGCATTGGAGAATTGAGATATGATATATAGTCCAAACTAGTTCTAATTGCATCATTACTATTATTTAATGATGATTTTGGTTAACAAAAGAAAAGGGGTGGAAGGGAGAGAATGATAGGGCTAAAGGAGGCAGAAAGATGAGAGATTGATCTGAAAAAAAAGGAGGATTAGGAATGATTTTAGTGATGAAAAGGAGGTGGGAGCATGTGATTTAGAGGTCCACATGGGTAGAAAAAAGCACAAGAGAGAAGAAAAAAAGTAGGGTAACAAAGGTTGGTCCAGAATAAAAGAAAGCAATGGTGCAGAGGTAGCAGCATCACTGGAACCATAAAAGAAAAGCTACCCTTGTTTCCGAAGAAATGAATAGCAAGTTTTAATGCCAAAAGTGTGCAAGAGAACGTGGCATTGTGCTATTCTTCTCTTCAGCTGAGTCTGAGAAGCAACAACACACCAAATTTCCCTATATTGGTTCATCATTTATGCAGTCCTTAATTTTGTAAAAAAGTGGTTAGAGAGATCCTCAAAGAAGACACTGTTCATGAAAAAAAAAGGGTGTGTGATGGTTTGTAGCAATACCAATTTCATGATATTTAGTTGGAGTGATGAGTTGATCCAAACTACCAGACAGACAGCCTTATTAAAATGGTTAAGTATGAGAAAACAGTGAAAAGGTTGTGATTAATAATGACATGTCACAACACAACCTCAAGCACCCATCAAGATGGTACATAACTAAACTCACTTCCCCCACAAAGCCACCACGAGGAGTGAGAGTGTCATTTGGTTTGCTGTTTGGTGAGATTGATCAGAGTAATATTATTTGTTGGATGAAGGCCATGTTTCAATGCTAAAACCTATAGCATGAATACTCTTACAGTAAACTCCCATGATGTCACCACTTAATGTCCTTCTAACTTAACTCCATCAACTCAAAAAAATAAAATAAATAAAAATATAAAATATATATATATATATTATGAAATACATTTTAATCCTAATTCAACTTCATAAAATCGATTTTTAAAATAAAGTTTGCATATATTTTTATACTATAAAATACTTTAATCTCTAGTCGATGTAAGATTTACAATACACTCTCTCACGCTGAGACTGACAATTCATACGTGAGACAATATATTATGAATGGTGAGTGACACGAAATACTCAACAAATTTTCGATAGGATAGATTCTGATATTATATTAAGAAGTAGACTTTATGAGGTTGAGTTAGACTTAAAAGTTAATTTCTTAATAAAACAAAATAATAAAGTTTTTTTTTTAAACTAAAATTATTTATATATAAATATGGATGAATAATTGAGATCACACATATTTAAAGAAAAAATTATCTGTGAACCATATCATATTCCGTTAACATGTTGGCTCAGAAAGTTGAAATAAGCACTTGTGTGGGGTCCACTTTGTGGTTGCTTTGTTTGCATCTGAGCTAACTAACGTTGGAGTGACAAAAAATCCAATGAATGAATGAGGAGTTAGGTTCGAAAAGAAAAGCTGAGGAGGTTGAGTTCTTATCTGTTCTTCCTTCTAACTAAAGAAGAGCATAGACAAGTAAAAATATCACTAAGAATACGTTTTTCAAAGGTGTGGTTAACTCTTGTTTTTTAAGGATTTATTTCTAGTATGTTTTGTGAACTCCTATGATACAATAACCTCACAAGTTTTCTGTTCATTTCTTTTATATATATTTAAAATGTGAGTGAGTTGAATAATGTAAGTTTTTTTTTTTACTTTTGGAATATAGAACATAAAATTTACAACAGTATGTGCAGGAAAAGAAAGAAAAAGAAATGTTTTTTTTACTGCAACTAGGCTTTACTTAGGGTTCACCACATGAAGGAAAATTAAAAAAAGAGAAAGCCAAAGAGAGGGGATGGGTCGTTTTCTATTTTGAATGTAACAGGAAAATAATAGAAAAATGTTTGTAATCATTACCAAACTAGAATTTTTTTTTTTCCATTGAAGTGCAAGCAAGCAGAGAAATAGCAGTGATGTATCTTCATGGTTTGGTATATACGTCATAGTATTCATGGTTTTGAATTTGAGTTTTTGATATCTACGTGTATTAAATATTTGATAATAAAATTTCACAATTTATGTTATAGTCTATCTCTGGTATAGTTACTTCTATGCATGATGCATTTGATTTATAACAAAATATGTGACAAATGAAGAATGATAATTAGCTGTATATTTCATTCAGGTTATTTAAAAGAAATAATCACTTCTATTTTGATTTGTAATTCATAAAGTCTTATTCGTATTAATTTCATTAGTGTAGTATATACCATCGAGATGTTTTATGTATCTTGGGTAAGACATATGTCACTTAAATAGGTTTTATAGAGAATTTGTATTTGATATACAGGATGACAAATTTTCCCTCATCTCCATGTTTTTTTATTCTAATTACCCTTTTAATTATAGTGAAAAGTGTGGTATCTTTTTCTTCACTTTCAAGTGGTGGTGATGGTTGCTTATGGTGGTTGATCGTGAATGTCGATGATTGAGGTAAGTTTTGTGGTGTCTCTACTAATGACGGTCGTGTTTTCGTTCACTTATTTTTTTTAAAGTCATAAAACTTAGAAAAAAAACCATCTAGGTGCAAAAATGGAGTATAAAAGTAAAAAAAAAAAAACATATTTTCACACTGGAGAACGTCGAATCTTCTCATCAACCCTCTCACACACCCTCAAATGATGGAAGTGCTCTCTCAAACGATGTTACGATTATAGAAGAATGGAAGTGTTGCGGCTGGAAATGAGGTATATGAGGATGCAAGTGCAACTGATGTTATTTAAAAAATGCGAGGTTATGTTTCATGTAGGGTTATTTAAATTTTTTAAAAAGGTTAAAACTGATTTTTCAGGGGGAAGGCATGAAAGTGGAGGAAGAATTTGCTTACAGAATTAACTGACTGTGATGTCCGTCTTAATCTAGACTTATGACCCAACAAATTTCTATAAATAGGTTGAGCAATATCGTCAAGGTAATTTAATAACATTTATTACTCTCAACTATCGAATATCAAGTACCAACATTTTTTACAGATACCTTAGTCTGATCGAAGATTGAAGTTGAGATCTATTAGACACCAACATAAAAGAATCTGTAAAGTGTGAGTGATATAGAAAACGAGACATTTTCAATCCATATAAAAACATTACCTTTTATAAAATGTTTTGTGTGGAAAAGAATTACTTCACTATTTAATAAGAAAAATGTCTTATACTTAGTTATGATTATTATAAAAAATTATAATTTTCACCAATATGAATATATGACAGGAAAAAGAAACTTCTGTATTCTCAATTATAATTAAATTTTAAAAAAAGATTTTATATATGAATGTATAGTATTTAATTTTAATATAAAATTAATAAAAGCAAACTAAGAGGGAAAAAAAATCTTTATAATGTAATCCAACTATGAGTTCACATAAATGATAATATTTTAAATTTTTATACTAGTTATTTTAAATGTTGTAATTTTTAATTGGTTAATAAGATAAGAATGTTTCATAATAAAACTCATTAAATATTACTAAAAAGCTTACACCATTATTTTTCAATAGAAACATTTTATTTTATTTATTAATTTATTAATTAGAGTTTCATTATGATTTTATTCTTAAAAAACACGTTAATGGGTTAGAGGAGAAAGAAATATATAAACTGTTTATGACCACTTCTAAATAATGTAATATATTAACATACCAGAATACATAATATGATAAATAAAAATAAAAGTATCTCTCAAAAATTGAAATGGTATAACCATTAATAAATTTTTGTGTGAGTATCTATACGTATGACATAGTATAGCTAGGTTGAAAACTGTAATAGGAAGCACATGGAGTTTGGACCTTAAACTGAGATTTTGAGTGTGTAGGAGTGAACACATTCCATCAAAATGCAGTCAGAAGTCACCACTATCTTCCCATTGGGTGGCCCCTCTGCAACTACTTTGAACGGTTTTGCAGAAGCTCTTAACTCCATTGCCTCCATGCTCCAATCTCAATAATAATGCACGTTTAGACATGTTCACTTTTCTTTTAGGAAGACACACTAGGAACTGCATATGTAGAGGTTGGTCCTAACCTTTTTATAGATCAAAATGTTAGAGGATCTTACTATCAATCTAAATCTCCTAGAAATGAAAAAAATTAATAACATTTTATGAAGAAAAAAAACCTCTTAAATTTATTACTTTCCAAATTTTGGACTAGAGATTATTTGAATATCTTATATTAAATTTCACTTTTATTATTGTTAAATTTTTCTGGTAAAAAAACTTGTGAAAAAGTGAGTTTTAAATGTAACTCAATCTTGAGTTTTGCATCTATTTTTATGTAGATATAGTAGATGTAAGATTTTCAACACACATCCCTAATGTCGATACTTATCAACTTATGTGTAAAACTATATATTATGAATGGTCCGATAACGGATGACCTAATAAACTCAACAAATTCTCGCCAATATAAACTTTAAATGATTTTGATACCATACTAAAATGTAAATTTTAAATTTAACTCAAACCTATAAAACAAACTTATAAGATGAAGTTTCCATCCACTTATCACTTGATCCACTTATCACTTGATTAGATTGGGATCTCGAACAAAAATATTATTATAACTTTGAAATTTTCACTCTGAATAAATCAATAATTCACGTGTTTTAGTAACAAACATTACTTATAAATTTTTAACTTTTTTTCATAAAATAAAGTTAACTATTTAAGTTATAAAATTGTTTATTATATTAGTGAACAAGAAAGTATAATTCTCAATAATGATAAAAGGGTGAGGATGAAAACGAAAATTCATAGCAGCAATTTGAGTAAAATTGTTCTTCAAATTTTACAATCTCTCTTCACACGTTTTCGTACTGTCGGTAGAAATAAAGCGTGTGTTAGAAACTGATTTGAAGACTTTATTAGTAACGTAAATAAAAGATAAATTACATATATAGAATTTAACTGAAAATGTAATAATAATAGTTTAAAAAATGCACTGTTGTTTAATTATATATTATCATATATTATAAGTATTTAATTTTCATGAGTTAAATATGATGTTACGTAATTTCACACGAAATTTTTTTTTATCTTTAATCCAAATTTTAATTTTACTGAATATTTATAATATAAAAACTATTAAAATAATGAAAATTTATTTGTCCTCTCTCAATAATTTTTTTTATTACAAGTACTCATTAGTTCTAAAATTTGAATTAGTTATGAAGCAAATTTTGTATACTATTAATTGTATCACAAACCAATTATATATAAACTGATTTTATTTTTTATCCAATTTTTATTTTGAAGCAATTTTGTAATACTATTAATTGTATCACAAACCAATTATATATATAAACGGATTTTATTATAATGGTCTATCCTTGTTACCAAGCCATCTTTAGATGACAAAAAATTATAAATACAGTCTAATTTTCTATGAAATATTTTCTGTAAAAATTCTATAAATTAATGAGTAGTGACAAAAAAATATAAGAAAAAGTAGAAAAGGACGTGAATGTATTATTTTTTTGGATATGAGATGTTTATAAAAGTGAATGAAAGAGTACACATTAGAAAATTCATGATTTTGTAGTTATTTTATAGTATCCTTTTTCTTATCAGTAATCTATGATGCCCTTGTTTTATCCCTACCAAAGAATATAAATTCAGTGATATATTCTCATCTCCACAAATCAAATCAACCAATGAACAATTAGAAAATAAAAATATTTATAACACTTATCTTTTTCTTTTTGTGTTCTTATTTTTCGAATTAAAAGTTAACTATTCAATAAAAATGGTAATTAGAAGTAAGTATTTGACTTTTGAAAAAAATAGATACCCATGATCTTGCAAAGAGTGAAATTATGCATATATATATATATATATATATATATACACTTTGAATGTGACAAATCTTAATGGTAAAGATATTATAAATTAAAATTTTGTTGTGTAGTTAACATTTTCATACATTAAAAAATCAAAGAAATAAAAGGAAACATATAATTGAGTGACGTGTATGTAAAATATAAAAGAAAAGGGAATTTCTATTAATTATTATTTTAAATTAAAACTAAAGTATTCTTATCTAGTAGATCATGGGATTTTAAAATTCATTTGATGTACAAAATATGATAAAATAATTATCATATCTTATTGTAATATATTTGTTGATTGTGTGAAGATGATATATATGAATGATGATGTTATTTTATCATTTATAATATCTTTTAGTCTAATGTATTTTATTTATTTTAATAATACGAAGTTCAGTTAAATTCAAATAAGATAAAATATATGTATATACAATGTCAATATTTATATTTAAACTATTAGGACAATTAAAATTAAAATTTTCTTATCCAGATATTTAGAAAAATACTTGATTCATAATACTAAATTTACAACAAAAAGTTATATTTATAACTTTAAAAATAATTAATCATATAAACAAAATGTATTTTTGTTAATATTAATTTATATAATAGCTTATATTAGCATGTTTTTACTTAATATAATATATTATATCATCTGTATTTATATTTACAATTATCGTGACACATAAATTTAAATAATTTTATTTACTAAAATATTAAAAATAAATAATAACTATTTAAATATTAATTCCAATTTTAAAACCTTATATAGATGTTTTTTAATATAAAAAGTAGTTTTATAAATAAAATATAATTTTCATAATTTAGTTAAAATTCATTTTTTCATAATTGAGTCGAGTTTCGTATTAAAAGTCAAAGAAAGAAACAATTGGTTGAACCCTTTTTAATATAATTTTAGGATCAAAATGGATTCTTTTAGAGAGTTTTTAAAGAGATTTCTGATTACTGACACACATGTGACAGAAAATAACTGAGTGTTCGTGCATAGAAGTTGATCTGTATTCCAATGTACTGTACATTAAATACTAACACTATGGTCCTTTTTCATATGAATGCTGCCACTCTTATCTTATGGTACAAAATTTATTTCCATAACCCTGTACTTTTAAACCAACCTTTGTATCAACCAACGAAATAAATTGTTTTTAATGGAACTTAATTTATTGCACCCAACATATACCCAACAAAACTCAGTGGATCAAAGAGTAAATTTTGCAGAGAGATTGTAAGCTGCACTTGTATCTATTAAGGTCTCAACAGTTGACTTTAACTCTATAGGTGGTACTGTTTCTTTCTATTTAATAGTTTTTTTTACTGTTTATGAATCTCATATTGACGGTTGAAGATCCACACATCTACCATATATTAAGATATATATTTCATAATTTATATAAAAATTGAGTTAGGTTTAAAGTTCACTTCTTAATATGATATCAAATATAATAAATGTTTGTTAACTTTATCAAGGCCACCTACTATCAGACTGTTATTGTCTCACGCACGAGTTGATGGTCTCATTGTGAGAGAAGTGTGCTGGAGATATCACATCAACTAGAAATTATGACATTTTATAATCTACAAGTCAGTGCAAATCTTACCTTATAAATCTGATTTTATAAAGTTGAGTTAGACTTAAAATTTACTTCTTATTATTTTTATCAGGGTTACCAAAAACATTTGGAATTCCTCTCAACGAGGAGTACTACTTTAGTTCAACAATGAACCCAAGTGTTTCAAATTTTTCCAATATTCAAATTGTTACATAACACAAGAAATTTTTTCTAATATAAAAGGTGGTAGTGTACGGTCCCATAACCTTTGGTAGGAATAAAACCGAGTTGTTTGACCCATTAGGTATACTATATGGCCGATCGAGCATTCCTGACCTTGAGCATGGGTTCGACCGAGCTCTATTGACCATGAAAACAAGCATGGATCCAACCAAAGCTGGTCTAACATATGACAGATTAGCGACCATAATAACAGGAGGGATCCCACATTGTCACCGAAGTAACTTAACTTTCACATGCCACAAATACTTGCATAAGTATTATTGATTATGTCTCATAAATACTCTAATTTACTTGCATGATGATTAGTCATTACTTTTTTTTTAATAATTTTATTATTTTTTATATTATATATATATATTATGTGTGTTTACAAATGTATTTAATTACATATAGTTAATAATTTAAATGATAATATTAATATATATTTGTGTTTTCCGAACAACATAGTACAAAAATCTTAATATGAATCTAAATGAATGTTCTTTAATAAGACAATTTAAATTTATTGGATTTTAATTTTTTTAGATAAAATATTTCAATTACTATTTTATAATTTTATTTTAATGTTAAATGTATTTGTATGGACAAAATGAGTCTAGATAGTACATGAATTTGTCTATAACAATTGTTGTGGTGTTGATCGTTTGATCACTCCATTGATCTTCCGTGCTTTAAAGTTACGAGTTGCATACTGCATTATTTATTTGTCCTATAGATTAGGGATGACAGTGAGGAACATCTGGTTATCTTATAATAAAATTCTATTCATATCCCTATTTCATATTCAATAAGTACGAATTTTTTATATCATCTCTATCCATATCGAACAACATGTATATCCATACTTCCTTACTCTTTTAAATGTTAATTAAATATTTTTTTTATAAAAATAAAAATTACAGTGAAAAATATGATATTATAATATATATATATAATACACATTTTCTTTTATAATATATATAAAAAAATTATAACTAAAAAAATATTAAATGAAAATCGATTAAATAAATGTCAAATAATTATAAAAAATTAAATAAATTAAATATATAACCTATAAAAAATTATAAAAAAATATTATAATTTTTTTAAATTATATAATAAATTAAAAATATTTTAGTAATTTAAAACAAAAATAAATATGAAAACAATAGATATATACTTAACTATCTACATGCCCACCCCATTTAAAAAATCTATATCCATACTTATATTAAGGGAAATTCTCAAACAAATTAAAATAAATTCAAACAATATTTTAGATTATGAATCCACCCTAAATATATTTCTGGAGAGAATTAGAATGACGCATTTTGATTCGTAACGCTCCTATAAAAACTGCACACGTTTTTTCAATGAAAATGACATGGATATTCCACTTTTCAAGGTCACGTCACTCAATTACATTTCAAATATATCAAAAGAATTATGGGATATATGTATAGTTATTTTCACTTTATAATTATCAAATAATGTCATTCCATGCTGGTTAACTCCATTTACATATTTTAATAATTAAAAGATGAAATTAGTATCAGATTAATAAAAATATCTGATTATAGAGTGTAAATATAAAAGGTTTTACATAAAAGTCATGCACATGTTATAAAAAGTAATTAAAAAAAACTAAAGTGTGTATGTATATTATAAAAGAGATGGGTTCCACCATATGATGGAAACTAAGTTGCATTTGCATGTGAAGTAAGAGAGCAACCAGCTGGATATGTCCAGTGGAGACAAAGTGGGTCTCTATACTAATTTTCTTTTAGCCTTAGTTTATCCAATGCCATAAACTCTTTTTTAATTATTAATTTTCAATTCTATGAATTACTTATTTCAACACTCTCATTTTGGTTTCTTAAGTATTTATGCAAATTTGAGGTAAAATTTACCACTAATTTGTGAAATGTTAGAAAATAATTTGTATATAATCTCACGTTTAGGTTAATGATAATTTCAAATGCATCTTATTCTTATAATTTACTGAGATGTTTTTTAAGGATTTTCAAAACAGACAATACTTCAGATACAATGATTAATCCTAATTATGCTAGTTATTAGATTTGAGGTCGAAATAATTTACTAGGTTAATTTATTAAAATAATTGGATTAAGAACCATTTTTTTGATTGATTCAGTTTTTTCATCTTTGAGGGACTTTTTTACTTTGTACAAATTGGGTAAAGTGTGAATGGGATGTTAAAAGTATGAATGAAAATTGAGTAGTATTAGAAGGAAATGTGCATGGGGAAGTGGCATATTACATAAGCATATGATAGAGAAGAGGAGTGTGTTGGTGAAGATAGCATGAAAAGTGGTATGGCACCTGTGAAATGTGAACGTGTGTGATAAGGACGGTGTAACTTCAAAGCTTCCCTCCCTCCCATAATGCTCTATCACGTGGCTTTCTGCGCTGTCTCTTATTCCTTCTTTTCTTCTTCTCAAATCTACACTCCATTCTCACACCTCCTATTTCTCTTTCACTTTTGCTTCTTTATTTAATTAAAATATATATATTTCCATCTCAAATTTCTTAATAAGTTTTGGAGTTTGAAATTCTCTCTCAATTTTATCTTTCAAAGAGTTTTTTTATGAATTAAGAGAGAAAAATATATTTAAACTGTCATTAATCTAGTCTTTTAAGCTTCGAAATTATGTAAGAGTTTTTTCTTTAAAAATGTTTCTTAATAAATTAAGGTAAAAAAGTATATTTAAATTCTTATTGACTTCGATTCCTAAACTTCGAAATTCTGTCACAATTTTATCTTTAAAAGGATTCTTCATGGATTAAGGAAATAATGCATATTTAAACTATAATTAATCTCGTAAGTGATGTAAGACTTTATTGATGAAACAGAAAAGAAATATTTTGAGATAAATTATATTTAGATTTGAGATGTGTACTAATTCTAAAGAAATATTGTCTAAGATTATCTAGTGTGATTGAATATATGGTCTCTCATGAGGAATACATGATTGTCTTTGGAAGAATTTTGGTGCCTAAAATTGTATTGAAGTAAGGAGGTAAATGTTTTTTTAAAGAAAAATAAATGTTGGGGGCAGAGTGGTAATTAAGCAGGAAGTAGAGGTTTTTATGGTGAAGCAGGTGGCCGTTGTGAAAAAGAGAGGGGCAAAATGGTAAACGGAGATTATAAGAAAAAGGGTAGAGAATGGAAAGGGGAAATGATAATAGTTGTTGTCCTTACAGTTACCTCCAATACCTTAGTTGAAATTTCCCAAACTACCCTTCCCTCTCTCTCTCCTCCTCCAACTATAACTACTCTCTCTCCTGCTCCTGTTCTACTCACTCACTGCATCAACACCAACAAAGACAACTACAACAACAGGCTTTCTTTTTCTTTCTCTTTCTGTTTACTCCGCACACAATGTGCGAATGAACACAATGCGCGAAAGAGCCAATTGAATTGAATTGAATTGAATTGAAAAATTGAATTGATCTCTTTCGCATTCAGCTCGAAAACACCACGCACTACTCTGAGTTGAGGTGTGTTCGGTGTTTCGTTTGTTTGCTGTGATGGTGGAAGCAGGTGAGGATTGTTGCGTGAAGGTGGCGGTCCACGTGCGACCGCTCATCGGCGAGGAGAAGGTTCAGGGATGCAAGGACTGCGTGAGCGTCGTTGCAGGGAAGCCTCAGGTGCATTTACTCAACGCAATGTGTCACTGATCACTGTGTAATTATGAGCAACAGCTTCCAGTTGTTGCTTGCATTGTTTGTTTTCCTTTTCCTTTTTAAGAATTGGTGAATCTTGCAATCGGAGATCTGGATCCGAGATTGCTTTGCAGAATTAATTTAGAGAGAGTTTGTTTGCCAATTTGAAGTTGCTTTCATGATCTGATTATATGCTTGCTTGATTGGGAAGTGTTTGTTTCACGTCTTTCTATTTCGGACTTCACCAGCACATTTTGCGAACTGGCTCGGTTTGTAAAATCTGAGTCAATCTTGTTTAAACACTCTAAGGCACCAATTATGGACACCTTTTTCAGTAGGATTCGAGTCTTGGTTTGTCACGTTATGGGAGAGTTACTCCTTCTGCTAGACCACTCCTGTTGGTTGCGAAACATTATTTGTGAACTTAGTTATTGATGGAATCCTTAAACTCGTATCCTTATTGAAGATAGTAACTCTTTGTCTGTGTGTTTCGTTTTACTGGTTACATTTTACATTGGTGATGTGAAGTGTGAACATCTTGATAAAAATGGGGGACGATGAGCTAGTGAAGGGTTGAACCTCCGACTTAGAGAGACTGCAAGCTGGTCTCAATTGAGCTACAAGCTCGTTGGCTGAATGATTTTTTTTTTCTAGAGATTGTGAGCGCGTTCTGAATGATATGATGGTGTTAGTGAATTAACGCAGTGGTTTTTCTTGTGCCATTTAGACTATGGCTTATTTGGTTTGTGCATTAGTGGGAAAACACTTACTTTTGAATCATGTCAATGTTCTACTTCTGTATTTGGTAAGGATATAACAGACGACTTTATTTTTATTTTTAAATTGTAGTAGGTTAAAGTGACGAACATATCTCATATCTGTATATGTTGTTGGTTCAAAAGTATTACTCATTTTCTCACTTTAAGGAAATTTATCACACCGTATATTTTTCTATGTAGATTAATGCGTGGATGAACATTATTTAGTTAGATACTCCCTCTCAGATAGCATAGTGCAGTAGTATCCTAAGTAACTTCAAAATTTTGGTCGAGTTATATGCTACTGTGACTATGATACAGGTACAAATTGGTGCCCATTCCTTTACATTTGATCATGTTTATGGGAGCACTGGTTCTCCCTCATCTGCCATGTTCGGTGAATGTGTTGCTTCCCTTGTCGATGGTTTGTTCCAAGGATATAATGCTACTGTTCTCGCATATGGTCAGGTATAGTTACAGTTCCAAGTTACATGCCATTACATTACACCTGTTCCTCTTTGGTATGTGACATTTTCACTCCATTGCAGACAGGTTCTGGGAAAACCTACACCATGGGAACTGGCATTAAAGATGGTTGCCAAGAGGGAATAATACCCCTAGTTATGAGTTCCTTGTTTGACAAAATTGAGACCTTAAAGCATCAGATCGAATTTCAGTTGCATGTTTCCTTTATCGAGGTCAGTTGATCGCTTTGATAAGATGTACAGCCTAGGTTGTCAAAGTTAAATTCTGCCGTAATATCTGAAATTAAAATTTTTCATATTTGTGAAATTGTTTAGATTAAGCATCTAACAAAGAATTTTAATTGTTAAAAGATTCTTAAAGAAGAAGTAAGGGACTTGCTGGACCCATCATCTATGAACAAACCAGAAACTGCAAATGGACATGCAGGGAAAGTGACTATTCCTGGGAAACCACCAATACAAATTCGTGAGTCATCAAATGGAGTAATTACTCTAGCAGGATCTACTGAAGTCAGTGTTACAACTCTAAAAGAAATGGCTGCTTGCCTAGAACAAGGATCATTGAGTAGAGCAACTGGGAGCACAAATATGAACAACCAATCCAGGTTGCTTATAGATTTCCTTCTCATCTTTTAAATGCATAAATTCATTTCTGATTAAATATTTGTTTTATCTCTTTTTGGATCTTTAAACTAATTTTGGATAAATATGCTCGAAAAATATCATTGGAGCATGAGCTGTACACTGACATTTAGATTATAAAGCAAGAGCTAACAGAATACATGGTTTGTAAATTACTTGTTGATTTTAAACTCTTCATATGGCTTAAATCAATCTGAGCTTTCAATTGTTTCCTTTAAAGCAGTTCCATATCAAATATATTGTATTTCTTTGTAGTTAAGGGAATGACTAATAATTGAAACTTTTGGCATTGCAATCTGTAAGAATGCTTGCAGTCAGCTACACTAGTAATATTTTCCAATGAATCATTCAGAAATTTATCAGTTGGCATCAATTCAGCCTCCATAGTTTAAATCCGTGCGTCAAAATGCTGTTATATTTATTTTTCTGGAGTGCACTTCTATTACTTTATTCTTCTTATGTGTTATGTGTTCAACCAGTCGTTCACATGCTATCTTCACCATCACTTTAGAGCAAATGCGGAAGTTCAGTAGTCCCGGTGAGGTCAGTTTAAGTGATACAATGAATGAAGAATATCTTTGTGCCAAGTTGCACTTGGTAGATCTGGCTGGATCAGAACGAGCTAAAAGAACAGGGTCTGATGGTCTGCGTTTTAAGGAAGGTTAGGCAGTGACATTTTCACTAGTATCTTCTAAACTTGCTTCTGATCATCATGAATTCTCTAATAATATCTTTCTTTCAAACAGGAGTTCACATTAACAAAGGCCTTCTAGCACTTGGTAATGTTATTAGTGCACTTGGTGATGAAAAGAAGAGAAAAGAAGGAGTTCATGTTCCTTATCGGGACAGTAAACTTACTAGGCTTTTGCAGGTTTGAGATCTATATATATTCCGTCTTGCATTATGTTGACTAAATTTTCACACAGGCCTTTATGTAAATTACGATTTATTTTGATAGTTACTGTTTCCTAGAAGAAGAAATTTATGATTTATTTTGATAGTTACTGTTTCCTAGAAGAAAAGAAACAAATATTATTGTATAAGAAGAAAAAGGGTTAAATTATTAAGTAGGCCCGAATTATTTGTGAATTTTCAAATGGTAGTGTTAATAAACCTAGGGAGTCAATTAAAAAAAATCACATGATCAAAGACCGATTAAAAAAAATAGTTCAGACCTATTTGAAATTTTCCAAACAATTTAGGGACCTACATAGTAATTTAACCAAGAAAAACAGATAAAACAGAAACATGCTTATAAGAATTTATATTCAAGTTTTCTTTCTTTGATTTTTTTAATTTAATTATTTTTTATTTTTTATTTATGGATGAAGTTAAATTGTTTTGCAGGATTCACTTGGCGGTAACAGCAGAACCGTCATGATAGGTTGGCTGTTTTCCCTGCATCTATACCAATCAATTTTACTTTTCCCCCTCTCTCTATCATTGGCCTTCAAACGATAAGCTTCAAATAAACATTTCTAACATGGAGCTCATGCTTAATATTTCATATGGTTTTTTCTAATTTCTTCCTGTATTCGATATTCAAGTTCATAAACTCAGTTGTGTCTTCGGTCTGAACATTATGTACCAGGGAAGAAATATTAGAAACCAATTAAACCATGCCTAGAAGTTCAGAGTGTGTGGATTTTGTATTCTCAAATACTTTTTTTTCCAATCTCTGGGAATGATTTTAAGAAGATTTGAACCTCTGGTAGCTTCTCAGTTAATGATTGATGACAAATATTGAAATGCTGTACAATGTGTTCTGGTTCCCTCCCCCATCTTTGTCGGGGTGCATATTAGAGAAACTGTTGTTAAATGTATAACTTTTCTTCTTACTAAAGAAGTATTTTTGTCCAAGATGTTAACTTTATAATTTTTCTTATTACTTGAAAAATATTTTTGTCCCAGCCTGCATAAGTCCTGCTGATATTAATGCCGAGGAAACCCTCAACACTTTGAAGTATGCAAATCGTGCACGCAACATCCAAAACAAGCCTGTTGTAAGTCTCTGTCTAACCTTTATGTTCATTTTCATTCATCTCACAAAATTGAGAAAATTATTGGTTGCCTTTACAAAAGACACTGATGGTCATCTTTGGTTTATTCTTCTATAGGTCAATAGAGATCCCATGTCCAATGAAATGTTAAAAATGCGACAACAACTTGAGTATTTGCAAGCAGAACTTTGTGCTCGCTCTGGTGGCTCTTCTGAGGAAGTTCAGGTAGTTCGTTTGTGTTAATTTTAATTTATTTCCTATGATGGGGTAGTGGTAAGTAACATTGACTGGACATAATTTATGGTGCACAGTTGGAGACCAATCAATGCTCATCATATTGGTCTTTTAAAAGAAAAAATACTATCCTTAACTGTACCTGGGTGATGGGCTTCGTTGTACATGCACTTCAATATATAATCATTTTATAATTGATTAGGTCCTCAAGGAAAGGATTTCTTGGCTTGAAGCAGCTAATGAGGATCTTCGTTGTGAACTTCATGAACACCGCAGTAGATGCTCTGTTGTAGAACAATGTGAAAAGGATGCTTATGTATGCCTCTGATTCTTCTGTTGATAATCTTACTCAATAATTTCCTCACAAATTTTCAGTGTTTAAATGTGTTCTTCATCTTGGTATTTGCATTCCACTACTTCAAATTATTTCTGTTATCAATAGCCACGAGCGAAAGTAAATTCAGGATATGAGCTGTTATGGCCGTACGTTAATTTTTAAAATTTCATATTTCAGGATAATAGCACATGTAATGCAAAGGCGGATGGTCTTAAGAGGGGCTTACCTATAACAACCTCTGATTATCCAATGAGTGAAACAACAGGTCAGCATCTTCTTTGGCCAGGATTTAATAATGTTAATATTGCCTATTTTGAAGCTGCAACTTCCTTCATCCTGTTCTGTAACACTGTCTACTACTTTTTAAATTTAGCCAAGTGTGATTATTAAACTTCTATGATCCGGATTACAATTGCCAATTTAGCAGGCGATTCAAGGGAAATCGAAGAAGTAGCAAAAGAGTGGGAGCATACTCTTCTCCAAAATAGTATGGATAGAGAGTTACATGAATTGAATAAACGCTTGGAGCAAAAAGAGGTAGTAACACTACTTATATATAATTAAAGACACAGTGTGACATATTATGCATCAATAAATGATGACATTTAAATCAACTGAATTATGGGGGGTAACTTCTGTCATGTAATTTTATTAAATTAAATTAACCGCGAGAAGTTTTTTTCTTGGATTGATCCAAAGTCAAATAGTAATCATGACAGAAGCATTGAATGGTTTTCTTCTCTCTTTTGTATATTAATCTACGTATTGGGATTGATGTTCACAGTCTGAGATGAAGCTTTTTGGAATATCCGATGCTGAAGCACTCAAGCATCACTTTGGAAAGAAGATAGTGGAACTGGAGGATGAGAAAAGAGCTGTTCAGGTTCAATAGGAGTTCTGCAAAGTTATTTTGCTCCTACATAAAATTCACATTTATATATGCACCTGATTTATGTATGCAGCGAGAGAGGGACCATCTTCTGGCCGAAGTTGAAAATCTTGCTGCCAATTCTGATGGACAAATGCAGAAATCAGAGGATATCCATGCCCAAAAATTGAAAACACTTGAAGCCCAGGTGAGGAGACTTTTCTATTTCCATTTATTTTTCATTTAAAATATTAGGATTCAAACAGTTCTAAATCGCTAATATAATTTCAAAACATTTATTGCTAGATTCTTGATCTGAAGAAGAAACAGGAGAGTCAGGTCCAGCTTCTGAAGCAAAAGCAAAAAAGTGATGAAGCAACGAAGCGATTGCAAGATGAAATACAATCCATAAAGGCCCAGAAGGTTGACTTTTCTACTTTTTCATACCATAGTTTGGATCACTCAATATACTCTTTATTATACATTGAATAATGATTGCAGGTTCAACTGCAACATAGGATAAAACAAGAGGCTGAACAGTTTAGACAATGGAAGGCTTCTAGAGAAAAAGAGCTCCTGCAAGTATGTCGAGCCCTCTTTTTTATTTTTTATTTAATATGTCATTTACCTCACCTTTATTTTATGGTATAGAAAGTTTGGCAGTTACTATTTCTCCTAAATGAAATATTACTTATAGTTCAATCTTTCTTTATGAAAATGTAAACATGAAATAATATTTAACTTATTAGTTTAAGTCCAAATGGTGTGTGCTGCTTCAAGATTTTGAATGACTTCAAATTCAAGAGGTAGAATTAGTGATAGGCAGTGTGATGGTTGATCATGACTAATCAATCTCTTAAACATGATTTACTCATCTGTACTGCACTTGTATTCTATGATTTTGTATTAAATATATGTTTGCAAATACAGTTAAAGAAGGAAGGAAGGAGAAATGAGTTTGAACGGCATAAGCTGCAAGCTTTAAATCAGCGCCAGAAAATGGTGAGTATTGATAAGTTGTTTTACAAATTACTTGTTTATCAAGATTAATCGTACAGGTTTATTTGTGTTGGGTTAAGCAGTTTAATCACCAGTGCATAACTATGTGGAAAATATCAATGAATATGGAACGAATGATGCCTTCATTATTTAGATATTCCTTTAGAGATTAATATTCATTCATGCTCATGCAATGAACTAAAACAGTGTTTTATGATGAGGTTTTAAAAAGCCAAATGAAAATGAAATCTCATTATTGCATTTGTTTTATTTAATTGCTACCCAACACGCATAACCATCAATGCTGTGATAATTTTCTTAATGAATTGTTATATTTAACAACTGCATATTTCCTTTAGGTCCTTCAGAGGAAGACTGAAGAAGCAGCAATGGCCACCAAGAGGTTAAAGGAGTTGCTAGAAGCTCGTAAATCTTCTGGCCGAGACACTTTGGGTATGATTTGCTTTTGGCACAGAATATGCTCATTTTTAATGATTTGCAATTTGGCATGTCTTCCATGAGACATGGAAAATTTTACCAGGTCGTTTCAA
The DNA here is from genome assembly GCF_051622355.1 of Phaseolus vulgaris. Lineage (NCBI taxonomy): Eukaryota > Viridiplantae > Streptophyta > Magnoliopsida > Fabales > Fabaceae > Phaseolus > Phaseolus vulgaris. The sequence goes on from NC_143498.1 coordinate 3,350,202, forward strand.
ATGGATATATCTTTTAAAATGCCTCAAGTATAGGAAACTCTCTTTTAGTTAAGAGCGTGTGGATTTTAGTGCAATAACTCTTCCCTTTTACTCTTATCAAATTCTAATCACATTTCATTTTCCAGTTGCATTGAATGGAAGTGGAATGAATGGACAGGTAATAAACTTTCATCTCCTTAAATTTGCTTGATTATCTATTCCATTCATAAAGTAAGTTTGAGTTTATTGTTTAGAGCAATGAGAAGCCCTTACAACGGTGGCTTGATCAAGAGCTGGAGGTCATGGTAAAAGAGCATGAAGTTCGATTTGAGTATGAGAAGCAAAGTGAAGTGTAAGCAATCTATATTCCTAAATTATCTTTCTTATTGATTGATCTGCATTGTAATATTTAATATCGTGATATTGCTACAGGCGAGCTGCCCTTGCGGAGGAGTTGGCCATGTTAAAGCAAGTAAACGGGTTTGCTGCCAAGGGTCTCAGTCCTCCAAGAGGAAAGAACGGATTTGCTAGGTCTGATTCTTAAATAAATATTATTAAGTTTATTAATGCTTATCTCGTTAGTTTTGATTTTTTTTGGCTCTTCCAAATGGTAACATGCATTATAAAAGGACTATTTCTCTCTTCATGATTTCTTTTAACACCTGTCATTCTTCTCAGAGCATCCTCCATGTCACCAAATGCAAGAATGGCCAGAATAGCTTCACTTGAGAGCATGTTAAGCATATCATCTAATTCACTAGTGGCAATGGCTTCTCAACTTTCTGAGGCAGAAGAACGTGAACGGGCCTTCACTAACCGAGGACGCTGGAACCAGTTGCGCTCAATGGGAGAAGCCAAGAATTTGCTTCAGTATTTGTTCAATTCTGTTGGAGATGCTAGGTGCTTTGTTTAACCCAAACACTTTTAATATTTTATCTCTCAAAGAAGAGAAATGTAAATGTCAGTGGCCGAAATTTGCATGTTTTATGTCCACATCTGATTTAATTCATCAAACACTAGGATCAGTAATTCATGTAAAAAAAATAACAACAAAAGCCTTTTCCCACAAGGATCAGAAATTCATGTAAAACACTAGAAAAATAATCTGCCATCTTTTGTCCACTTTTTTTATTAATGGAATAAAGCAGAGATAGAGGAGATAAACTCCAAGATGCACATACAATTTTTTTTTAACGATGTGTACCATATATGTGAGTTTCTTCTTTTGCATATGCATATATCTGGCTCTGTTATCTTGCTAATTCGATGATTCTTTTGCACTAAATATTTACGTGATAGAATTGAAACGATACCTTTAATGACAAGATTCCCTTAGCGCCTGGAATCTTGTTGCTGGTTTGATACTTTGATCTCCATTAACATGATTTTTACTAGAGCTTGATAAGCAATAAACTAGCAGGAAAATAATTGTTTTGAATGGTCTATGGTCGTTTTCCCTTTCCTGCTGAAGGTCTGAATATTTAACATGTGAGGTGTGATTTATTTTACATAAAGCTACAAAATGAGTGGAATGTATATGAATATTGGTCAGGTTAAATTACAATATACAATCACTTGTTTTACTGTGTTTCATATGACATTATTTTCTATACTGTGGAAAATTGAAGTGTTAGATGCTAACTACAGGTGCCAACTGTGGGAGAAAGACACCGAGATCAGGGAAATGAAAGATCAAATCAAAGAACTTGTAGGTCTATTACGGCAAAGTGAAATCAAGAGAAAGGAAGCTGAGAAGGAACTAAGAGTGAGAGAGCAAGCTATTGCAACCACATTGGCTACGCAAATTTCTGTAAGATCTTATCTGCTTAAGATTCATGCTAAAAACAACTAAAAATTTAAAAAATAAAAATAGCTGTAGTGCTGCTGCCGAAAAGGTCAGATTAGTCTCTTGTTTTAGACAAAAGTTAGGCTTCTAAACAGAAGAAATTGGCTTTCTTCTCGCTTAAATCATAAAAAGCTTATGATTCTATGGTTTTATATAGCTTTATAGTGATTATCTCCTTTAATGGGGATTTTGTATATTATTGTCTTCGTGTGATCTATGTGACTAACTTTTGATAGGATATCTTTACTTTTGTGAGTCATTGTAATTGTCAACAATTTATAACTTTCATTTTCAGTTGTTAATTATCATCGCTCTCTGCCAACAGGAAAACTCTCCAAATTCGTTGAAACACTGTGCAGAAGACATCAAGGAACCTTTATCTCCGGAGTCTGTGCCAGTACAGAAACAGCGCAAATATATGCCAGGCATCACTAATGGCCAAGTGAGGGAGTCGGCAGCATTTATAGATCAGAGTAGAAGGGTAATTTATTCATTCTCCATTTACATTAAATTTATACCCATTTTCATTGGGCTAACGATGTGAGATTTGCTGCCAATGCAGATGGTACCCATTGGGCAACTGTCAATGAAAAAACTAGCAATTGTAGGACAAAGTTCTGGCAAGCTATGGAGGTGGAAAAGAAGCCACCATCAGTGGCTACTACAATTCAAATGGAAGTGGCAGAAACCATGGAAACTTTCTGAATGGATTCGACACAGCGATGAGACAATCATGAGAGCAAGGCCACGCTCACAGGCTTTGCCGTATATCATGTGAATCTGAAAGCTATGCATTGATCATCCATTTGCTGTTGGCTCAGTTCATTTTTTAACCTACAAGAATAATCCTAGACATAAGGCATTGCAAAAAGCCAAAATCTAGGTGCAGGTAATTACCCTTCATACTTTTTTTACACAACATCAAACCAACCCCTGTGCTATACAACCTTCCAAAATTATATATAATTTATTTGTTGGTTAATTTTATGCTAATTATCATGGATGACTTCATTGTAACTATACAAAAAATTTCTTAGTTTCTTTTACCACTAAATAGAGATGCATTGATCTGAGATTACTTGTTTTGTTTGTAGTTGCAGGGTAATAATTAATGGTTGCTGACAATAACATTATATATACTGCCCGAATGTTGGAAATGTTTCCGTTGTTTGCTGCATATGGAGCATCTTGTGAGGTGTGTAAAAATGTTGCCGAAGGCCTCCCAAATAATCAAGAATAGGATATGAGTTGCTTGCTTCGAGGCATTTGCGAAGATCTTGGAATATTGTGTGTGTAACCTGTCTTGGAAAAGGAAGGGGAGAAAAGGAAATATTATTTTGTCCAGTATTCGAAATGTGCATTGAGGGCCTTCTATTTCTTACTTATATAAGTTGTAAGTTACCATGGTCTTACTGTGTTTGTCAGTCATTGATTTTTTGTTGATAGATATACTGTAGTCTTCTCTGTCACAAAGCAACAGAAGGAAACTCTTCTGTTTTACCTAGGTCTTGTGTGTAAAGAACATTAACTATATTGAAAGAGATTGTAATTTACCATACCAGAGTTTGTAGCAAGGAAATTTTTAATCAGTTTTCCCCCCTTTTAATCATTCGTATATCCCAGGCAATATATTTGTTTTGTACTGCACCTTCAGTACTCGTTTAGAAGAACTTATTTATAAAAACTGTTTTCAACTTACATAAAAACAACTTATTGGTAATTATTCAAAAAGACCTTAATTAAGATATTTGCCCAAACAACAGACACAAGCTGCTTACATATATTTTAGCTTTCTAAATTTTACTGCTAGCAAAATCCAAACTAAGATAACTGATAACTCTTCCCTTATTCTCTATACAAAGGAATAAGTCTTCCCTCATTCTCTATATAAAGGGAATTTATAAGAAAAAAAAAGTAAGCAACTTAGAAGAGTAAAAGAGAGTTGATATCAAGCATAGTATGAGATTAGAAATGCTAGACAGTCATTCTTGTTGGATGATATTGAGTGTTATCCTCATAGAATGAAAGAAACAAATATTGTAATCTTACGTTTATAATATATTGTAATCTTACGTTTATAATTGAGACATTTTCTAAATTAGATCCCGTGTCAAAGAAAATTTTTTCACTTCAAAAATTCTCGTGTAATTATTCTACTTAACTTTATTTTCTATTAAGTACCCAGTAATTTATAACAATTAAATTTTAAGTTACTATCAGTTTATCCATCAGAAAGGCGTCCAACAATTCACTCTTTACGTCTTCAATCGTTCTAAATTTATAAAATATTTAAAACTTGATTAGAACTTTCAATAATTACAACGCATTTCATATTTCCAATATAATGTCAGGAAATGGTGAAAACAGATTACTTTCTCCACATGAAAAAAAAGTATTATTTTTGCTATTATTACTCGAACATACAACTCTAAGTGGTCGCAAAAAATATGTAGTAAAGATTACACAAGGTACTGTTGGGGCAAACAGTAATAGTGAACACGTTGGAGTCAACATAGACATCCCAAGTTTACTGAAGAAAATTCTCTATGGGTATGGTTTACAGCATTGAAGTCTTCAAAAGGACACAGTTTGGCAATTCACTCCACTATGACAGCAGAATGACTTTTCCAAAGATAAAAGATTAAGGCACTCAGAAGTTGGCTCATTCCACCGGTTCCATCTTAAAGATGCACAAAAAAAGTAGCATCAGCATAGCAGACAGCAAACCTTAGCCACAGCACAAAGAGATTAACAACACCAGTATGCATAATGCTCCTCTTTCCTATGGTTACTAACAAGGCCTCCACATTTCAAACAGATGAAGCTGCTTCCATCAGAAACTGCATCCAACACTACTTGCATCCTCCCACTCTCTGCCAGTATGGAAGTCCCATTAGCATCTGGGTCTGCTGTAATTGATGGGCTGGTCATGTTATTAGCAGGTGCTTCATTCACTACTGGTTGAGCTTCGGCAATAGCACACTCAGCAAACAAAGAAGCCAGCTGATCAACTGCAGCATTCTCTTGCAGTCTACTTCTGTACAACTCTCGAGCACGATGCAAGGACTGAAAAACAGCTTCATCACCACCTCTAGTCCTCATTGCTGCAACAACCTGTTCCAGTTATAGTTCAACATCAGTCACCCAAAAGATGAGTGGATTTAGGGAGTGTTTGGTTCGTATCTGTTTTTCACTTACAGTTCATATACGTTCGCTATTTCTTACAAGAATATTACATTGTTATCATTTAGTTTCGTGTTACCTAAATTTTAAATGGGAATACAAGTTAGTCATTTTCACTATTTGCTTTACAAAACTATGAAACAGATAAACTATAAATGAATCAGATAACAAACCTAACACCCTCAACTATTGAAATTGGATAACAACCAAACACCCTCTTAGATTTTGGCCTTTTTTTCACATTTGGCAAGTATATAGCACTTTCTACGAACATGGTTCATGTTTCATGCATCACAACAGGAAAATTCTCTATGCATATGGAATGTTTGATTGAATGGATGATTTCACATCACTTTTTATTATCTAGGTTTTAGAGACATCGGAAACAAAGATGAAACTTTCATGTCACCAAGCCATCATAATATTGGAAAATTGAACTGTGTTTGTTTATATGACCAACACATTATATGAACAGAGACATTTATTGTCCTAAAAGTTTGATAATGTAAAAACTGGAGAGAGTAGGAAATGGAGCGGAAATTTTCTCATTAAGAAAAGCCATGACTTCATTAAACACTCTAAGATGTAACAATAACTCCACTTTGATGATGCAAGCAAAGAAATTTTTAAAAGGTATGAACTTATGTTTCAGTGCTATGTGCCTCACAAAAATCATGTAAATGGCTATTTGGGCCATGCTAACTGAGTACTTTAGGGTAAATTGGGAGTTGGGAGAGGAAGGAAGAAGGAAGAATCTAATCAAACTGAAGGGAGAAAGGAAATGGACACAGATTAAGTTAACTGGCCATTGTTTAGATGTTTAAAATCCTCCAATGTCCTACAAATTGGGGAACTTTAAAATGTTTATAAAATTTAGCAGAGACTTTGGGGAGTTGAATGATAAATTGATAATACCCCATTTTCATCATATCCGTAATTCGGTATACATGGTGAGTTCTTTTGAGATTTAAGCACATGTCACAGATACATAACACTGGTCTTTTCCACTCATACAAGAATTTGAAACGTCCAAGCAGAAGTCCAGAAGGAGAGTAACTAGCACACACAAGTGCAAGAAACACTTTTATTTTTATTCATGAACTCAGACACTATGAACATAAGATTTGATTTTATGATAAAATCTAACACACCCTAAAGCAAAACTTTCAACAGTTATGGCACACAAGACAAGTGAGTTATCCCGGAATCAAAATTCAAAACTCCCCCAAATGCTTGATGCAACAAATTTATAACTCCTTTAGCACCAAACTACCACTTCACAGCAAATTGTGAAAATGTGAATTCAAATCGAGACTATCTTAGTGGAAAACACCAGCTCATAAAATATCCCTAATGTTTTCCACCCCAGAAAAAAAAAATCCCTAATTTTTCTCAATTCCATTCATTTAGCAGCTTATAAAACAGTGAATCATTCCACGGGAAGTTTTCTTTCCAACCCTAGAGCCTTTTTTTCAGAGTTGGTTCAGATGAAAATTTACAGCCCAGAACACAAATTAACAAAGAAAAGAATCAAAGATGAAATCTTGAAAGTGAAGAATTGAAAAGAAGATAAAGAAAGAAAGAAAAATTGAAAAGAAGAAGAAGAAGAAGAAAGATTACAGCTTGGAGGGCCTCGGAAGGTTTGCCTTGAGTGATGAGCTGGCGAGCCAATGTGAGAAAATCTCGAACGACGTCGTTTTGGCCGGAACTGAAAACTTGCGGCTGCGATGATGGCAATGATGATGATGATGCTTCCGCTTCCATCATTTCCGAATCCATCTTATGATCTTTTCTTCCTTTACTCTTTATCTTCAATAATTTTTATTATAATTATTATTATTATTCGGTGTCTCCGTCACATTGATTCTATGTACTTACAGCAAGAACTATTAATGTTTAATATCTAATTTTGAAGCTTTTCATCATAATTGTGTGATGAAAAAAGGAATTGTGAATAAGTGAAGGAAGTGCAGAACTTGTAAAAATGGTGCCAGTTACTTCTAGCACTTTCTGCTCATCTGTCTATTTCTCACAGCAACAACAAGCACATTTATGATTTCGTGTTTCATTCGGGCTTTGTTTGGGCTGGGCCCACATTACTCACTTTCAATATTCGGGTCTTTCTTCCTGCACCCCTATATTTTTCTTCCTGCACCCCTATATTTTTCTTCCTACACCCTTATATTCTTTTGAAATATCCAAATTATTCTTGAAAGTTTTGGCTGTTTCTGGAATAGAGGGTTTTTAGTAAGCAAAAGGTGTTTTTGGAGATATTTCAAAATATCATTTTCAGAACACATGTTTTGAATTTCAGAATATAAATCCGAAATTTATAAAATATATTCCAAAAATATTTCAAAAAGAAATAAGCTACAAATCATTTTTTTAAAAGGGTAAAAGAGTCTTTTTCAAAAAGAATGTGGTGCAGGGGAAAATTTGTTGGGTACAAAAAAAAATACTCCCAATATTCGGATTCTTTCTCATTGGGAAATTACTTTATGCACGGCTATTTTTTAACCTGCACCTTACAATTGTGTGAAATGACTAAATTGTCCCATCCATTCCAGAACATGTGAAATGACTTTTGGAAAGCTCTTTCCACAGTACACGAAATATGTTCCAAAAAACTTTTTATGAAACACTAATTTATAAAACGCATTCCAGTATTATATATGTTCTAAAAAGTTTATTCTGATAAATATTTTTCAAAATATATTTTTTATGAATTCCAAAAGAAAAAATTCGAAAAAAATTCAATACAGATAATTCGAAAGTCACTTTTAAATAATGGTAAAATAGTCTTTTCGAAAGATATGGGGGTGCAGGTTCAAATTGAGGAGATGCAGGAAGCAATTTCCTTCTTCTTGTACCCTTCAAAACCCATTGTACACCTACTTCTCCTTTCTTTTTCTACCTACTTTTTATCTTTTCTTTTCTGATGACACTTTTTCTTAAAAAAAATGAGAGGAGAAAACAATAAAAGAATCTTCACCACCAATAGGTTACACACTAATAATATAAAAACAGTTAACATTATCTTTAATTAAAAATCTTGGGAAAATAAGTTTTGGAATTTTTCTCATTTGCTCAATTTGTTTTTTCTACCTACCTTACAAACAACTTCAAATTAAAAAAGAGAGATAATGGAATAAACATTCAAACATTTGATAAAGAGTGGTAAAAGAATTTGAGGAGAAAGAAGAAAAATTTGGAATTTTACATATTTTCATATTTTAATTGATAAACTGCAAGAGAAAAAAAATTAAGGAAAAATGTAACCAAATTAATTAAAAATTTGGAAACTTTATAGGGATTTTTTAGTTTTTTATTTTATTTTTTTGTTTTGGCTATGTAAATCATAAGGTTAAACTTTTTTTGTTGATTCATTTATAATTTTTCATTAAGCTTTTAGATTTTGGTCAATAAAAGATTTATTTTAAAAATAAATAATTAAAAAATTGAATAGAAAAAAACAAAGATTTGAGAGAAAAGTATTGTATTAATGTTATACTAAATCTCCATTCTATCCAGCTCAATTAATGACATAAGTTGAGTGTTAAGTGGAAAAGGCAAATCCCAAAACTTTTTCCAACCAATAAAAAAAAGCATCACAGAAAAGAAAAGTGTTAAGTTATGGTATTTTGTTTTTTCTGTTTATTTTAAAAAACCATGCCTCTCACCTAACACTACCACTGCCACTGTGCTGCAGTATAATCACTTGCACCCCACAAACATACAAACAAATCATAGCCAACTTCTGCAATATTGCATCAGAAATGCCCATTTTATAGTTAGAAATAACCCTTGAAACCTTTTCTTTAAGATTTGATTTTGCTCTAACCCAATACTATAAGACTAATTTGTAATGTAAAAATTATCTTCATTTATACACTTTAAGTTCAATAACATGATTGGTCTTGTGATTCCAACACCATCATTTAAAAAATGGCCCTAACTGAATGAGGTTTATTGATGCATATGTCAAGTAGTACACAAACATAATCCACTCTCATCTTTGCACACTTCATATATATAATTTGGTTTCCCAAGAAAAAAACAAGGAAAAGGCCTCCCACTTGGTTTATTTGCATGTATCCGTTGACCTTTAAAACCTTAGAAAAACCAAGAACAGTGCCTAGTGACAAGGCTGTTCAGATGAATATCACACCGTTAATAATAAAATTATGCATTGTTGGTCTCTTTTTGAGCTGGAACGCATGGCCATGCATGGCTGAACTACATTCATTACCTATCAATTCCTAATCATGGGAGCAGTTGAGTTAATTTCCCTTAGTTTTTCTCTTCTTTTTCTTTGTCAAAATGAACAGAAAACTGTCTGCATGTCTCATCAATCAGTGCTGTGCAAGATTGCGAAAGTTATGCTGTGTAACAATAAATTAGCATTTATCTAGAAACCATACATGAAATGTTGTAATTTCACTAATTTGTCTTTACTTCACTTGCCATGTGAGTTACTTTTTATGCATGAGGGACCAGGCCATTAGTTATGTTATCATCATATGGAAAGAAGAAAAAAGAAAGATAGTGTGGTAGCTAAGAAAAACAATTGCTTATCCTTGCATTAACACAAATTTTAGGACCATATATGCTTTAGAAAAAGGCCCTTTCTTTGGAAATTTAGATTCTCTGCTTATACAGTTGATGAAGTACCTTTTCTTAGTTTTTGAAATTGTCTCTACTCTACTGTTTAATTTCCTTCCTGATACTATATTGATTAATAGTATTGAGATTAGAAATTACAGAACTAGATTTACTGTTGCCTAGTGTAACCAAAATGAGTCATACAAATATCTGTGGCTATTTGGAAAAAGGGGTTATGAATTATGACTTGGAAGTGATAATGTATCAGGTGAAAACATTGACTTGAAATTTGAAATGCAGAAATTATTAGAACATGGATGGAGCATCACAGAGTTGAGTTACAAGGTAAAGAAAGGAAAACAAGATAAAAATTGCAACCCAAATGCCTTAGGCATCTAAGGAGTGTGATTTTGAAAAGGAAGCTTACAAGGGATGAAGCTATAAAACCACATGAAGGGACACATCCTTGGTGTTGCAAAGAACTCAGCACACTCAATCACTGATCTCTGAAAGGGAAGATCAGGAATACAATTGTTCCTAACATCAAGAACCCCTCTCTGAATCAGAATCCTACACAGTGGCCCCACATGAGTGAAATAGTTATCTGATAATGAAAAGTTGACCAAATTCACCAACCCTGCACACACCACTTCTGGCACCATGCCATACAAAAGATTACCACCCAAATTGAGCACCTCCACCTTCTCAAGACAACTCAAAGATAAAGGCAAAGGACCTGTCAGTTGGTTGTTCCCAGCATCAAACACTGTGGCCTCTTCAAGAAAACCAATCTCATAAGGCAAACAACCTGTTAACTGGTTGTTAAGGAACAACACTTCACTTAGAGTGGCCAAAGCCTTGGGAAGACTTCTTGGGATTGGACCCATGAACTTGTTGTTTGCTAAGGTGAGTAAGAGAATTTGAGTGGTGGCTAAGTTATCAGGCAACCCTTGAGTGAAGATGTTGTTGTTTATGAAAAGGACTTGGAGGTTCTGTATGAATATTTGTGGTGGCACTGGCCCAGAGAAGAAATTGAACCTTAAGTCCAAGAATGTTAAAGTACTCAAGCCTAGAACAGCAGAGGGAAAAGGACCAGATAATTGGTTGTTGCTAACATCAAGCTCATAGAGGTAAGGGAGTTTGGCTATTTGGGGTGAGATGGTGCCACCAAAATTGTTGGAATTTGCATGGAAGAGAGCAATATCAGGGAGGTTATCAATGAAGCCATCAAGGGTGGAAGCAGCAAGTTGAAAACCATTGAAGTCAATAGAAGCCAAAGCAGTGGCAGAAGTGTTGTCAGGGGGAGTGTCACAGTAGAAGCCTTTGTAGCTGCATATGTCTGATCCTACCCAAGTGTTGGTCACTCCTAGAGGATCTGAGGTGATGGTAGATTTGAATTTTTGGATTATTGGATACACTACTTGAAGTCTTTGGTCTGCAAATACAAGGGTAGGAGAAGCTGGAACTGCTTGAATGGTAGTAGATTTTTGACATGGGGTTGTGTTTGTGTCCAATAGATTGTTGTTGTGGTTGCAACCTTTGGTTCCTTTGCTCCTGTGGCCACTGCTACTACTTCTGAGACTTTTTGTGTCTATGTTAACATCACGTGGTGACATGTGCACAGACACCAAGAGGAGGTACAAAATTGAGACCAACAATGTTGCAGGAATGCTACTCATGTTGTCTGCTTTCTCCTCAACTCTACACACTTTCTTTGGTTCTGAAGCAAAGTAGGCACAAAGAGGTGTAGTTTATATTAGGCCAACTTTCAACAAGCACTTCAGCTTCAATAATCCAAACAATTATGTTTCGTCACATGCTCGTCACATTTCATTCTTACACACCATATTTATCAAATCAGTTTCTTCTATTCATTATATATATTTAAAAATACTTTCATGGATTCATATATTATCAGTGAACTCATATTGGGTCACCCACACTCACTATATCACATCCTAATCCAATGAACTAGCAAAATTTGTGTCATAGCAAAAAATATTATATATAGAAAACAACATCCACAAAAACATGATTACTTCAATAGACCTTTTACTTAATTTTGTAGATTTTGTATTTTTTTTAGGAAATATTTAATGTTATACCGATTAGGATAGGAATATTCACTACCGATCGACATGTTTGAAATGTAATAAGATAATATGCCTTAAATCAATGAAAAATCTTAAATCAATGAAAAATCATGTAATATGTCTTTAATTACGATAAACATATTAATTGCAGTCCAACAGATAATTTATAATTTATATAAATTTAAATATATTAGTATATTTGAAAATAAGTTTATATAATAAGTAACGTTACAACAAAATAAATTAGGTTAAGGTTTTAAATAGTAAAAAATGACATTTGAAAGTAGTAAATCAAATACATAGATCAAACTCTTGTTTTTTTAAATTTATATAAAGAAATATTTATTAAATTTGTTCCAACTAGTTTTCGTGCATGTTTGGATATACATTGTGAAATACACACATTATGAAGCTTAGTTATAAAAGTTTTAAAGTTTTAAACGAAAAAACAAACACACCCTTCATCTCTGGCTCCAAGTCTAATTCAAAAATGGTGTTTCTTCACCCCCATCATTTTTCTTCCTGCACCTACCATTTCTCTTTCTGCACCCTATCAAAAATGTGAATGGACTAAAATAACCCTGGTCGGCACCTCCTTCCTTTTCTTTCTACTATTTGCGTTTCACTGAGAATCTTCCAATTTTGGTGCTGCAACGATGCCACCTGCAAACCAACCTCTACCATGAAAGCCACGGAAGTCACACTTTCAAATAAAACTATCAAGGGTAAATTGGGTATTTCAAAAAAAAGATAGGGTACAGGAAGAAGAATGATTCGGTGCAGGAAGAAATACTCTTCTAAAATACATGTGGGTCAGTTGCAAAAACTTCTCTGAGCCCAACAAAATTAGGCTTTCTCGTCAAAAACCCAATGTTCATTTATAATTATATGGGGTTTTTTTTTCATGCTTTCCCATAATTTCTAAACGCACCTACAAAAGTTTTAAACTGTTTTACTCTTGTAGAACTGATTTCTGGATGATCTATTTTAGAAATTTTCTGGAACAAACTTTTCAGAATTTTCGAAATAGAACTTTTACAACAGGATTTTCATAACAGAAATTCTAAAATACTACCTTCTGAAACGAATTTTTCATAACACATCAAATGCATTCTGAAACTAGTTTTCTATAATTGTCAAAGTAATATTTAAAAATTTAACACTCTTATGAAATATTACAATATAATATAAAAACTTTTAGACCGTTAATATATCATGATTGAATTAAATAAAAACTATGATAGATTTTTGTGGCTAATTTTATTCATGTGTTTTTATCTAATTTCTCATTTTTAACAATATAACTTTACTTTTGTATTTTTTTTCAGATGTAATCATTTTGTTAATATTCCCTTAATTTGTGCATTAAGTATATTAAATGGATTAACCTAATTTGTCATAAACTTTAGTTTTTTTATAAGGGACGAAAAACACAAGTAGGTATGTACTAAAGACATGTGAAATATAAAAAAAGAAGTTGGTATATGTTATAGACATGTGAAATATAAAAAAAAATATTCATTCTGATTAGCTGGAAAAAGATATAAAATAAGAGCAAATAATCATATAAGTATTGATATATTTTATTTTTTTAGTACAATAAAAAAATGTTTCAACATAATTGAGCACGTTGTGTTTGCTCTTAGTAGTTGTAACATATATTAAATTAAAAAAAAATAATCTTAATATACAATTAATCTTAAAATAATTATTAAGGATATTAAATTTATAAAAAAATAAAAGATAAAAGACTCGTTTCAAGATTAATTGCAAACTAATATTAATTTGTATCTTTAATAAATATATGTAATAATTATTAAAAACCAAATACATGTTTAATTCCTCAACCACCGTTAATAGAATTCAAACAAAATTAAATTAATTTTTTTTGTATTAAGACTGTAATTTTTTTATCATACTAATACCGAATCAAATATTTATCCTATTAATATTAATGTGTATTTTAAATTAATGTATTGAAAATATAAAAATTATAAACACATATAAAAGTAATTAAAAAAGTTAAATAAAGTATAAGAAATAATGTTCAACCCGTATTCTTAAAATAATTGGAAACTCAGTTAGTTTAGATTATAAATTATATAACAATTTTTGGAAAATGGGGACATACCAACATTTGTTATCGCATATATTATAAAAAAATGATTATTATTAATGGATAGTTTATATTAAGTTAAGTAAGTTTGATTTTTAATTTTGTTCTATAATTCTGAATTTCTTTAAAATAATTAATATAATTTATTTTATTAAATGGATGATAACAACACTATAAGAGCAAATAATAAATAACACAACATTAGCCAAAATTAATTTGCTAACGGAAATTAAAAAAAAAAAAAAAAAAAAAAATCTGTTTAACTTTTATATTAATATTTTGAAGTCATCAAAATATTATATATTTGATGTCGTAAGTGATGTTTTATTAATTTAATATATGAAAAGAAGTTGCAACATGAGGAGGAAGGTTCACTGGAATGCTTGTGGGGTGCAGAAAACAACAAAAAAGAATCTTTGAAATGCAGATAAAGCAGTTGCCACCAAAAACCAAACGATGAATCCAACTTATAACCACACATATCTTAATTGCGTCTAATTCTCAACTTCTTATCCACTTATCACCATGTTACAACTGCTAACAAAAAGAGACCAAGAAGTAAAAAACACCAACCCAAATCTTACAATTAAATAAGAACAAGAAAAAACACGTTTCAGAAGCTTGCTAACTTTTTTGTGAGCTTAATTTAAGCTCAAACACACACAAAATTAATAACACCTGAAGGTTGTTCAGATGTTCACGTCGATGAAATGTCTTAATCTTTAGTCGATGGGAAATATTCAACACACATCTCTCATACCGAGAGTGATAATGTGTGGGATGGTATATTGTGGATGATCCGATAATAGCCTGATAGCATGTAGTTTGATAAGTCCAACAAACACTTTCTTAAAATAGACTCAAAATGATTATGATACCATATTACAGAGTGGACTTTAAGCATTACTCAACCCTATAAAATCGGTTCATGAGTTGAGGTTTGCACTCACTTATATACATTGAAATGTCTTAATCTCTAGTAGATGTGAATCTTCAACAATAACATATATTTTTCTTAAAAATTATGTTTATTTTGTATGTTTGTTACCGTAAATGGAGATTAACATAACTGTGATTAAAATATATTACTTAAATTTTCGAATATATCACACCAACAAGAATAATCCTATGCTACTATAATCAAATTGTGATCATAATTTTGACAGAAGGATTGTACTAACTTATTTTAGAAAAAAAAAAAAAAAACATCCAACATAATTAATTTATTATATATTTCGATTCCCATTTTCGTCGTGCGTAACTTTTTTGTTGTCTTTTTGCTTTTGATGTCTCTGTCTAATGTCAGACCTAGATGCAGTTGGAAACGTGAAGAATGGAAAGTTTCACAATAATTTTATCAATTTGCGTCTTACATGGCCATTCGCAAATTTGGATGCGTATAAACCACAATTCTTTAGAACAATATTATAAACTGTTACAAATACTTAATATTATAAAAAAAAATATCTAAGTTTTTTCTTTTTTAAATTACCATTTTCCTTTGAATGCTTTTATACTAAAAAAACTCATTGTGGAAAAATACTTTTTAAGATTATGGTTCTCTTAAATAGTATCAAAATAACTTTAGAAAATATCGTTGGATATTGAACATGTGGACCTATAATGTCTACAAGTAATTTATGATGAATAAAACTTAGTCAAAGAAAGCTGCATTTACTATTATAAGAAAATTTAATGAAAATTGGAAGAAAAAAAATATAAAATCAGTACCAATTTATTTATGGGGCAAGATCCATTTTTTACGAGACTAAACTTCTTATTGTTTTTAATAAAGGAAACCTTTTACGTGAATTATGAGATATTTTGCTAATAACTTACTAAATTAAACAAACAACTAAATTATTGTTCAATGTAATTATACAAATGACAAGAAATATAATGGTGGTGAACTATTATATTCTTGTGTTAATTTCTTATAAATAAAAAATATTTTATCATAGGTAAAAAAGGTAGTTGGATGTTAATATGGTAGCTAAAATTGAAAGCTTGTATTAAAAGTTGGCGTACGATTAAATTATAAATTCTGTAAAATTATCAATTAAAATAACTTGTAAATGTAAAGGATAAAATGAATATGTTTATATCCTATTTGTATATAAATTAAATTTTTTGATAGAATTTATTTAAGAATATTTTTAATTAATTTTAAACTCTTATAATCTTTTAGCTGAAGATAACTTATTTTCATTATAGTCATTTTACTTTCAATTGTCATATTTTTCATGTTTAATCTTATACTACGTCTTATAATATCTTTGTTCAAAATTAACACGAAAATGACATATGAACACAAGATATTTAAAATAAAGTAAACACAAAGTTAAAATACACAATGTAATATAAAAGTAATAAAATTCAATCATCTATCACTATTAATATATCGAAGTATAATCCTAAAAGAGTGAAATAATTACTGTATATAACATAATAGTTAAAATTAATTATATAACCTTTTTTAACCGTTATATTAGAACTATCACGCAAAAGAATGATTAATATTGCTAAAGACCTTGATTTGAAATATAGATTTTTTGATAAATGACACAATTAGCTACTGCTTATACCGATAATTGTTGGTAAATAAATTATATAACGATATAAAAGTATCTAAATAATAATAAAAATAATAATAAACTTGCTTTCTATTCATGTAAATATGTCTTATTTAATAAAATGTTAAAACTAATAAATGTTTATCTTACATAGGAAAAGGAAAAATAAAATAAAATAATTTTAGAAGTAGAAGGGAAAAAAATACGTCTTATCTAGAGATAGATATTGTACCGATTGGAGTCAAACGAGTCGCATCACTTGACATCAGTGATCGACTGGCCGGATTGATTGGTTACATTAAATATCAAATAAGTAGATATGCGAAAATTAAGTAACATCTTATAAATCCAAATAATACCCCCTATAAATCTGGTAACCATAGGATAAATCAGCTAATATTGTTTTGTTCTATTGAATATATACGCTAGATACGACCTAAAAGCGAGATAGTACACTATTAACACTATAAATAAGTATTGTTACACAAGAGTAAGAGACATTTTTATCAATTTATCGTCAGATAACCTTTTACAGATTTTCTCTTTACCAAGTATTAAAGAGCATACAAGAAGAGAAGGGACGAGCGAACAAACATCAAGGACTGAACACAAAAAGAAAAACAAAGAAGAAAGGACTGAGAATTTCAGAGACAATTATTTTCATCGGTACTATATACTATATAGACTCTATAAGTCTATACAAGTACAAGTACAAACGAAACTTAATATATATTTTTTAATAAAATCTAAATAAATATTTAAAATTATACCTATAGTTAAACCTATAGTAGAATTTCAAAATACATCACAAACTATTAAAACCCAAACTTGTTTACCAAACACAAACTTTTCGGGTAATTACAAAGTTACCTAAAATGGCATGATAAATACAGTATTTGAAGGAATTAAAATATTGTATAACACTGAAAGTATAATATATTGTAAATTTTAGGTTTATTTTATTTACTCAAGCATGTATAATTTTGAAGGTTAATCATATGTTTTTTTTTCAATGATCACAATTTTATAATTTTAAACACCATATATTTTAATGATATCGATTAAGTGTTTAGACGTTGAAAACGTGTAACTTTAAATACTCACATTCCAATGGCGTCAATTAATTTATAAATATTAGAAATGTGTAATCTTACAAGTTTCTTAACTACCATTGACTTATAAACATGTTTAAAGAGTAAAATCCCACAATATAAGGTATATGTTAAGTGTGTAGACTTTGTAAAGGGAATAATACACAAATACATTTATTTAATATATAGCTATGATTTTTTTTCTATTTCTTATTTTATAAAATTATATATCCAAAAAATTTATAAAAAAAATATTAATAAAGATGGTGGCCAAATATCTGAAATTTCACTGTAGAATCGTGTTCGTGTGGGAAACCACAGAGAACCTTCGTACGCCACCATATGTTCCTATCGTACATTTGTTTTTTTTTTATTTGGTCCACTTTTGTCATTCAATCTTCGTGGTGTTATTACAATCATTATAATTTTTTATTTTTTTTAATTAAGTCATTTTTGTAGAATATTTTTACTATTATTTTAAAAGTTTAAATTTTATTCAATTTATAGGAATCTGTCGTTTTTAATAACATTTCTTTCGACCACAAATTTTGTTTTATTTACATTTTTATGTCGTTGTTATTAGTACAATATTTGGGTTCAGAAATTGATTATAGGGAATGTGTTGTGATCACATAGAGTCATAGGATTGATTAATTAAATGAGTAGAAATAATATGATTTATAAAATGTATATTTTTTATAAAAAAATATAAAATAAAATGTACATATAAAATATAAAAAGAATATTCAAAAAAAAAAATTGGATTGACAAAGATTCATTTTATTTCTACATATTTTCATCCATAATGAAAAATTATAATTTACATGTTATTTATAATAGAGATTTTTTTAGACAATATTTGTTTGAAGAAATGTTGTTTATCGTGTGCTCGTACAATGGTGACAAGAGTGATCATAATCACCACCTTCTTATCATGTAGCGATGGTATATTTGAGAAACAATTTTTCTCTCGTTGAACATATTCTTTTAAAGTTTTAACCTACTTCTTAATCATATTTTGCAACTGCAATCTGTTAGGAGGTATATCAACATTGTGCTTATATTATTTTAGAAATACACCTATTGGATGTCTTCGAGAGAAAATGCATGTAGGTTCAAGGTGCATGTACCAATTCAAAGCCATGTTGGTTGGCTATCTTGAAAGAATTACATCAACAACTTCTCATCATAAGCATGGTAAATCATTTTTCTGCAATACATAGTCAAATGGCTTTTTGGACAAGTGATCTCCTTGTACTTTTCAAATTACGACATCTTAAACTTTTGAGGTATCACCATATTCGGGACCAAGCATAATTATGCAACATCGCCAAAAGCATAAAAATGGGGCAAATGTTTAGTTTGAGATCCTTCTCCTGTAATAAAATGTAGAGCTTTCATTTGATCATTTATTTGATGGCCTATGAAGGTAGGCCTTGAACACATTCCCATTACAACAGAAGTAGAGGACATGTGGTTTGCAGACTTGTAAACGCATACTGACATCTGAAGTGGTTCATGAGTGCTTGCTTGAGGAATGGTAACTTTCACATGAGTTGTAGTAAACGAAGAAATCATGCTTAAGGTAGTCCTTACTTGCTGGAGTGTATCCACAAGGGAGACCATTTTGAGGGAAGGATTGTGTCTAGATTGGGTCCCTTGTTGTTGTAAGGGATGGGATATATATACAATGGGGACTACCATATTCCTTTGATTGTTAACATTTTATACTCTCGTTGGATTAGGGTAACAACTTGAAGGGTAGTGAGGAGATCCCTCTTCATTCATAGTAGCAGGTTTTCCATGTTTTTTTTTTATCATATTCAGAGCTTCCATAATCATAGTTATACGCTCTTTCATATAATTATATCAACTTTTAGAGCCTTGTGAGATTACTCTAAATTCTCCATCTTTCTCACTATGCCATAAGTCTTGTATGGGTGTTGTAAAACAAGTTTTTTTGTTTGTCTTTGAGTCATTATTATTTTATCACCAACTATTAAATGTAAATGACATGAGTATGCAAGAAAAATGAGAAAATATGATATTTTTATATTTAAATTGGAATCATATATGCGTAGCTTACGAGATTTCAATAATCTACTTTTATTTAAAACATGCATGAATGAGGTTAACAAATTCCAAAAGAAAGATGATACAAAACAAAACTACAATGATTATCAACACTATAGAAAATAGATGCATGTTAATGTATAAAAGTAACCATGATTTTTTTATGAAATGCTTGCTATATCATGCCATATGCATTTAGATATATAAAAGGTACGACAAACAAACAAACATGATTTCTTTGTGTCCTAAAAGGTGTAGAGAATCGTCGTGAATGGTTGTATGGATATTTATATGAAAACTTTCAAGGGTGTATCTAAATATCTCACATGTCCCTAGAGTTGAATTCTCCTTTTGAACATATTCTACAATGATAGGCAACCTAACATATGTGATATGTTATCAGGAAGCAAATTTCACATGAGATTTTTACAATAGCCAAGTAAGTCTAAGACTTAACATGACAATCATTAAACCTCCATTCTAAGGTACACACAAGTCTGAGTATAAGACCTTAATCTCAAATGCATGAAATATAATAACAAGTGTTCATGGAGGACTATCTGGACATATTCATATTGACGCTCTAACAAGTGTCATGGCTAGAAGATCGGGAAAAAAAAGAGCTTAAAAGACTTTCTTGTTGTGAAGAATTAATTATTGATTATTCTTTCAATTTCTCAAGTCTTGTGAAAATTGTACAAAATAATGTAGGCTTTATTTTGGGCCCATTTTTCTTGGGCCATGTTTTGGGCTTAGTATAATCGGGTGGGAATAAGAGTGGAAAGTCTAACTAGGGTTTCAATTAGGCCTCCTTGAGCCCAATGCAACCCTAGGTCGTTTAGGGTTTTGGAGAGCTTATGAAGAGGGATTGGACAACACCTACATACATGGCAAATGAATGTCCGAGTGCACTCACTCATGGAAGATGTGCCTATACATGTGGCAACACCTCAATGGAGAGTTTTTCTAGCCAATGCCAAGACGCCACTTGTAATAATGGGAATGAAGATTATTTTCTCTACTTAGAGGAGGACACTTGTCAAGCTATAACTAGAGAGTTTTTAGGTTAACTTTCTGAATTTGATTCCTTTTGACACTATAAATACAAATGTTAGTCCTCTTATAAATTAACTTATAATTTACTAAAGAAATGTTGTCTAAGTTTGTGCACACTTGTTTTATTTGTTCATTCTTTCACTACAAGAAAATCGTGAAATAAAAACCAATTTTAGAGACAAAAAATAATTAGTTGTTATAGTGACTAAATTAGAGACCATTTTAGGGACTAAATAAATGTTTGGTTTCTAAATTAGTTTCTATTATTGTTAAATGGTTTCTAAATTGGTATCTAATTAGTAACCAAGGTTTTTGCTACCAAATTTAGAAACTAAATAATTAGATATCAATTTAGAAACTAATAATATAAATTAATTTAGAAACCAATCTTTTTTTTTAGTTTCTAAAATTGTCTCTAATTTAATTATTATTGCAACTAATTATTTTGGTCTCTAAAAATTGATTTATATTTGATAATTTTCTTGTAGTGTTTGTTAGCATTAGTTTTGGGTCTAACTTATAATCATATTTAGGAGTTTGTCTCACCTCTTATAATTCTCTAACTCACCAACCAAAATTTGTACTCTTCATCAATTGAACCCACCAAATACCTCCACCAAACCACAACATACAACAAAATACAAAAAAAAAATTATGTGCATTCAATCTAGAACTACATCATAATGTGTGAAGATAACATAACTCAAGACTACTCAAACCCACAACCAGAAAATTTTCTAGACAAATATAGTAATAATTCTCTACTCTAGGTTTCAATAATTAAAAAATATAATCAATTATAATATTAAAACGAACAAATATAAAAATACATTATAAAAAGGAAAACATAAATACATAAAAAAAAATCACACATATTTTATATACTTAATTAATTATGTTTGAATCTCGATCTCAACGAGAAGATGGAATTTTGTTTAGAAAAAAAAAAATCATCACCATAATTTATTTTAAAAAATAAAAAACCAAAAAAATTGATGTCAACATCATATTTGGATTCCGAAATCAACTTTTTATCTTATCCTGTTGTTCTGATTTTCTGCATTTTTTAGTAATTTTGTGCCATCCACTTTTTTGTTGATTTTTGTACTTATTCTTTTTGCTCTTTTTTTTTTATCTTTCTTTTTAGTTATAACTTTCAGATTAAAAACCTTACTGGATTGGCCTTGAATCTTTTTTTCATTTTAATCTTTAATTTTTGTTCTAAAATATAAAAATTAAAAACAAAGTAAATGATAAAAAAAAAAGTCTAAAGTGTACGTTTTTAAACATTTGATTTTTTTATAAAAGGAAACTAGAATTTTATTTTTACAGTATTGTAATATTAAAAAAATAAATTTAAAGAATTACATTTTTTAATGATTTTTCAAAAAAAAATTATCATATTTTTTTCAAATTTGGTTAATCATATTTTTATTAATTAAGTAAAATCCCTTTTAAAAAAATACTTTTTTCAAACAAAATTGAGTGTTGACATAATAAATTTAAAAAAGATGAATGATTAAACAAAATTATATAAGCAGAATTTTTAAATTCAATTTTCCTTTTGAATTTCAAAGTTCAAATAATATCTAAAAGTAATCCTAAACTTCACACAAAGAAGTTATTTGATCCAATCAACTGTGTTGAGATATTTTATATGGTGGAAGGATAAAAGGGTGACGTGTGTTGTGATTTTTAATATTGAACCAACGTTGAAGATGAGGTTTGCTTGAACAACATCAGATAGGTATAATTAATTTAGTTTTCTGTATTTTTTCTTGGTATTAATATTAAATTATAAGGTAGCACTGAAAAAATAGAGAATTTATCTGGTTGGTATCTAATTTAAAATAGTTAAAATTTTTGTCACGTCATTATTTATTATTTAATAATAGTTTTTCATAAATTAAATTTTAAAGAATTAACAAGAGATGGAAAGTGACAGTATTCTTAATCTGTAAGGAATCTGGTAGTGTTGGCAAAACAAGGCATGTGATTACAACTTTTTTTTCAACTGATGAACCTAACACAACTGAAATAATAAACATGCAGAAGCTACAAGGCAAAGAATATCTCAAATACAAATAACTCAATTGTCTTAGTTAACGTTAGTTGATAACGTGGCGTCTTTATCGTCAATAGTTAACACCTAGAATAAGATGCAAGGTATAAATGTTTGCCCATTAAATGGAAACATCACATCCATTGTGTGAAATTAAATTATGAAGTCGTTATTCCCTAAGAACAAATTATAAATATCTTATTAAACTCATTCTCTTTAACTGTATTATTGTAATATTTTTTAACATTTATATATATATATATAAAGAAAATATAAGTATAATTTTTTTTCTAAATCTATTATGTTGAGATTGTCTCTTTTTATAACATCATTTGTTCGATGATAATAACAAACAAACATCATATATAATAATATAATGAAAGATAAATAAATTTTAATATTTAGAAATATTTAAAAATAAGTTTTTTCAAAGTTTAAAAAATAATTTTTCGGTTAATATTCATCTAAAAAATTTAAGTACATGTTTCAATTCACTCAATCACATTATACTTGCTCAATTAAAGATACTAGATAAAACTTAACAATCAACAAGAATTAACTTGTTCAATAACAAAAATTCTCGAGTTTTCAATTAAATAAATTTTGTTCCGCCAGATTTGAGTTGTTTAACGACGAAATCATTAAGTTCTTATTTAAATACCACGTCCAATGAATACAACTCTCTTAACAACCAAGTTATAGGGTATTAATTAAATGAATTTCGTTTAACTGGTTCAAATCAAGTTTAAACTCTCAATTTCACTATTCTAATAAAAAATCTAATCCTATAATTAGAAAATTGTAATCAATGATCCGAACATACCTTTTATAATTATGGACTAACGATTCATCTTTATAATAAACGGATTACATGCAAACCTCATCCCCAACAAGCATATAAGATTTCTCAAAATTAACTTAATAAATAAGAAACACATGAAATTACTTTAAAATAATTTTTAATCAAACGTACTTACTCTGTTCAATTTTCCACCGATATTCTTAAGACGTGTTATCTACAAAAGGATAAACAAATATTTCAGAAATTTAAAAAGAAAAATAATAAAAATAAAATATTTTTGAAAGATGATGATTTTTTTAAAATAAATTTTAAATAATTAAATTTTTCTAGTTATAAATATTTAGTCTTATTATATCACTTTTACTTTCATACAATTACTTACATCCTTACAATTATAACTAAAAAAATTATTTTTCAACTTAAATATATCTTCAACAAATTTTTTACGCCTCTTTAATAGCTTTCGAAGGTGAAAGAGAACGGAAAATTATTTTTTTTTCAAACACTTTTTTGAACAATATTAATAGAAAAAAGGTAAATAAAAAACTTATAAACATGATTTTTTTAATATGTTTGTATAATATTTAACAAATAAAAGAGACTTTTTTTTGTGCAACTCTGTTGCGAGTTTTATTATTGAAAAAAAAAAAACATTTAACGAACCTTTTTATAATGTGGAATGCGTAAAATTCGTAACAAGGGACTTTTTTTTATAAAAGATATTTGTTATTAGGAAACGAAAGAAAAATTATTTTATGCAGCATTATTTAATTACTGTGTAAATAGAATTATTTGATTTGAATTATATTGTTTGAAGGTGTTTTTGATTAATCATTAAAAGTGACAATGCGACCCTGTTCTGTCTCACTCTACATTAGGCCACCCAAAAAGGTTAGAAGTCACACATGTACAAAAAAATTGCCAAATTTTTTCAACGATGTTATTAACAACTTTTTTTTTATCCCAAATTTAATTCTATAAAAAAACACAAAGATATATTACAACTAATGTTAAATATTTTAAATAAAAACTTAAAATTAATATTTTATTTATTTATTACAAGTAAACAAGAAAGTATATTATACAAGATATACGGATACAACATTACAAGAAAATCATGAAATATAAATCAATTTGAAACTAAAATAATTAGTTGCAATAGTAACTAAATTATAGACTATTATTGGAAATTAATCAAATTTTTGGTTTCTAAATTAATTTATATTATTTTTAAATAGTTTCTAAATTGGTATTTAATTATTAACCAATGTTTTTGCTACCAAATTTAGAAACTAAATAATTGGTAGTTTAAACTTTGGTTGCTAATTGGATAACAATTTAGAAAATATTTAATAATAATATAAATTAATTTAGAAACCAATTTTTTTTAAATGGTCTTTAATTTAGTTACTATTGCAACTAATTATTTTGGTCTCTAAAAATGGATTTTTATTTCATAATTTTCTTGTAGTGCGATATTATTAAAAAATGATAAATAAATATATTTAACATACAAATAATTGTACACTAAAAAAAATATAGCTTAAAATATTTCATAGTATATATATAAATACAAATTTTAATTTATAAAAATAAGTACATATCTCATATTACAAGATAATTTTATAAAATTAAATTAAAATTATTTTTTAAATATTAAGACTAATAAAATACCATATTTTTTAATAATGAGTAACTTTAATACTGAGACTGATGAATATCATATTAAAAAATATTTTTTATTGTATATTTTAAAATATTGACAAAGATTTCATCCTATTATATAAATACAATATGATAATTCTATTTAGAGTAGAACCATAAAACTAGTTATTTGGAAATAGTTATATTTAAATGTCACGATGAGTGCCAAATATCCAAATATTTTTTATGAGAAAGAGAACAAATTATTCAAGGCAAAAAGAATGATGAATTAAGAAATTTGAGTTGAGTATTTCCAAACTCAAAAGTCAAGTTGTTTGCTAAAATTAGAAAAAATTACCTACAAAAGATTTCTCAAATAAGTAAAAACTTTATAAATTTTTTTTAAAAAATATATTAAATATTAAATAATAAGTAAATACTTCGTGTAGCATTATTTTTTTTATTTGTAGTGTTTTATCTTTAACGATTAATTTAAAGATAAAATAAGATAAAAAAAACTAATATTTTTTATCATTTTATAAAATATTACTATATTATTAGTGATAAGTTATAAAAAGAGTTATATAGATAACTGATAAATTAATATTTGAAAAACATCTAAGAAGATAAATAAAACTTTAAATTTTAACTTTTTACTTCTTTTAAAATAATTTGTATTAAACATAAAAAAATGTTTTACGATAACAACTTATATAAATTAATAATATTTAAAATAATATTTTGTAATAAAAATTGAAAATTAAAAAACCTTTATCTATAAAACTATAAACTTTTTTGAAGATTGAAAGCAAAAAAGAATCTTTTTGTGGGTCCTGTTCTTATTACCACACAAAAGTTAGAAAGAAAATTGATTCTTGTTGATGATGCGTATGGAACAGTATCTTGTTTATAACGTTTTGCTTGCGATGCTGTAATTCCCCAAACACACAGAAATAAAAGCAATACTTTAAATAGCATATTATTTATTCACTCTATTTATGGTATTTTAAATAATACACACGAAAAACAAGTTAAATAAATTTTATAAAATAATTATAACATTTTCAACTTTAGTTTTTGTTAAGTTTGTGATTATTCTAGTTATTATGCGTGTATTTTGACTATTCTATTTTAACATTTTAAAAAAATAAATTATTTATAGAGAGGTTTTGACTGATTTTTTTTAACCAAAAAAATCATCCTCACGCAAGAAGCTTAATAAAATTCAGAATTTGAAAACGAAAGATGATTAAAAATATAAAAGTGTAAGATAAGTGCCAAAATTAAAAAGAGAAAAAAATTAGATGACGGATAAATTTATTTATTTTTAATTTCGGACGAAAATTCTTTGCAATTTAAAATTACTCCATTAAAAAATGGACTCTCAAATAATCCAAATTTATCATATCTTTTGTGAAATTAATTGATTTACTTTTACAGCATAATTTAAGTAGTTCTGGTTATATATTTACCATTCAATTGTCATTATTTTGCTATTTTTCTTTCAAAATTTCACTGCATATTTTGATATTATATTTTTAAATTTTTATACATTGATAATAAGACAACATTATTTTTCAAAATATATATTTAATATATTGATAAAATGTATACAAATTAAAATTTATAATGGTAAAGTATACGATAACTTTATATTATAAAATTTGTAAGACTGTGATAATTAAATTGTGAACTGTATAATTATAATATTTGAATTTTAATATAAATATCTTGAATTAATTAAATTGAGATGACAAAAGATAATGTTTTTAATTTGAACAACTTGTTTTGTAAGTAATGTGAGGTAGATATTTTGAGGTCAATGAAGAGGCACAAACATATTTAAAAACACGCGCCAGCGCATCGCGTGAATCGCGAGATGCAATATTATAGATTAATATAGTTCAAGTGTGAACTCACGAACTTGTGGAGTTATATGTACTTTTTGTTTTAGTCATAAACCTTTACCCTTCATAAATTTATTATATTTTTACTAAATTGTGTTAAAAAATGTTGAATAGTTGTTTTTTATTATAAGAATATATTAGCTTTTACTAATATTCTTATACACTAATTTTTATAAAATAATTTACAATTTTTTAAATAAAACTAAATACAAGTTAGTATATTTAATATTTTTTACTCTTGTTAAAATAATTATACTTTTATCTTTACATTTTAATAATTAACGGGGAGTTGGGTGGCAGAGTGACTAATAATGACTCACTTTCAAAATAAATATGTAAAATAATTAAAAAAAATATGGGGAATAGAGACATAAATTAAATTATTATTTTCTTGTAATTAAATTAAAATGCGTAAAGATGTCTATTAACATTACAAATAAAATATATTTTTTTTTCACGGAACTATAGGTTCAAAATATTTGATAAAGTATTTTTTTTCTATCACGTTCCATCCTTTGACATGATGATCATATTATACGTAAAATCCCACTTTAAGATATGATGATAAAAGCCTATTAAAAAATGGTAAAGATATTTTTTTACTTATCATGCTGTGGTCCACTCTATCGTAATGTCACATCAATATATATTTATCAGAAGCCTCAAGACAAGTGTGCGTTTTTTAATGTAAAAAATTAAATTTAATAATGTTTTAACTTTTAATAGTTATAAAATTATTTATATATAAAGAAAATATAGATATAATTCTACAAATTGTTATTGTTATCAGTATATAAAAGTAATTTTATTGACTCGTAAGAATGTACATATTGTATCAAGTACAAGAGTAATTAACACTAGTATGAAATTTCATTACATGACATCAAATTATATAGTTTTTCATCTTCTAGATTGAGATTCCATTCTTTTTATGTGACCAAACATATTCTTACTTGCAACATAATGCATTATAACAGGTCAAATAATTGGTAAATATGTGGTAAGTTAACAATGCAAAATTAACAACTATAAAAAATGTTATTATTATGCAATTATATATATTTACATCATTTTAATTTAATGTATATTTTCAAAATACATGTCATTATGCTGTACTTAAAGACTATCTTTACCAATTAACATTTGATTAGATAGAGTTTAGCTTCGTGCTATTTCTTTTGAATATAAAAACTGAGAGAGTTTCAATCTATTTGTTTTATAAATAACTTAAAGAAGTAGAAATATTATTATTTCTTAAAAATAAACTACAAAACTATTTTATTTATACATTTCAAGGAGCAGTGAAATAATAATATGATATCTTTGTATTATATTAAATATATTTTTCATACTTTAGCATGAAGATGAATCGCGATAATGTATATCTTAATTTCTTATACTCAGTTTACAAAATAATTTTATACTATTTCGTATTAATATTTATAATAAATAGAGATAATAATTAAAAATATAAATTTATTTGTCAGCTTAATTACGATAGACTTTTTAGGTGAAAAAGTAGTTGATTAGAAAAATAATAAATTTTTGAAATAAATATTAATAATAATATGAACAAATAATCATTCACACTTTAGCAGTAAGTTTTGTTTTACTAATTTAAAGGATACAAAAAGAGCACAATTTAAACACGAGTAAAAAAGTAGGTATAGATTTATAAAACTAGAAACATATTTTGTTCAGTAGACAATGAGTGTGAACGTTGGTGTTGTGCGCGTGGGACAAGTCACCCAATTCTATGCCCTTATTGTTTCAATTGGGTATCCCCATATATCTACCTCCTTGTATTTTCAATATTCCCATAACCAAACACTTTCTCCACGTGAAATTATTAAAATCTTAATCTATGTTTTTAATATTATTAAATTCTACTGGTTGGGATCGAAGTCCAATGTCTGATAAACTGATCGATACTATCATATTTTTGAAAAGATTAATGAGATTAATTAAAAATTAAATATTAGATAATTTTTAATTATAATTCATATTCTTAATCCGAATTATTAATAAAATAATTATATAAATAGATACATATTACAAGAATTAAGTACTTCATTATTCTATACTATATACAAATTATTATTCCATAAAAGTGTTGAATATCGATACCTCATTTATATGCAAAGAATTCATTAAAAAAGGAAAAGATTGGAAAGATAATCGTTATCTTAATTTTAAATCCATGTAAAAATATTATTTATTATTTAAAAGTCAGCAATTTAGTACTTTAAAGGTTAAAATGGTCATTTAGTCTAATTACTTATCAATAATTACCCGTTCAGCTCCACGCCCTTGGCGATATTATTCGCTACCTAATCTTCGTGAATTATTATTTTATTTTAAATAAATAATTTTTTATCCAATTATTATCCAACCCCTCTCACCTCTTTTTTTTCTTTATAAGGTCAAGTTCCCTGCACCTTTTCTCCACTCTCAACACCTTTCTTTCTCTTCTTCAACAAACATGGCTTCTTCTACTTCCGCCAACATGGCGATTATGCTGTTGTTCGCGCTCTTCGCGCTTTCTTCAGCCTTGGACATGTCCATTATCTCCTACGACAACGCTCACCAGGACAAGGCCACGTGGCGCACCGACGAGGAGGTCAACTCCTTGTACGAGGAGTGGCTCGTCAAGCACGGCAAACTGTACAACGCGCTCGGGGAGAAGGATAAGAGGTTTCAGATCTTCAAAGACAACCTGCGATTCATCGACCAGCAAAACGCCGAGAACCGAACCTACAAGTTGGGACTGAACCGGTTTGCGGATCTGACCAACGAGGAGTACAGGGCTAGGTACTTGGGAACGAAGATCGACCCGAACCGGAGGTTGGGAAGGACCCCGAGCAACCGTTACGCGCCACGTGTCGGGGAAACACTACCCGATTCCGTTGATTGGAGGAAGGAAGGTGCTGTTGTCCCAGTCAAAGACCAAGCAAGTTGCGGTAAGAACTGTGCCACTCTCTACTGTCACTTATCTCTTAGGTTTTTTTTTTCCAATTAAAAACAATAAAATAAAGTTAAATTCGTTACTTTTTTTTTTTAATTTATCGTCGTCGATCCATATTTAATCTATATTTTTACAATTATTTTTTTAATTGTTTTGTTTGGTAGATTAATGGGTACCAAATTGTATCTTAGTCAATGCTTTGAGGTTTTTTTCTCCTGTCACGCTTTTTCCTTAATCCACTCGATCCTGGATCCTTCATCGAATGTGATTTACTATATTTTTTTTTATGAAAAAAATCAATTTGAATCAAGTAGCGCAGGGGTTTGTTCTCTGTTGACTTTGAGTTGGAATTCTGATATTGAGAAGAATACATCTGAGTCCAAAATAATTTTTTGTGTGTCAATGATTGTTAGTGATTTTGGATGTGTGTATACGATTTATTGTTTAATCGTCTACCTGTTTGTAGAAATGTTTACGGTGACAAAAAATAACAGCTCCTATTTCTTTACATTGGAAAAGGATAACAGTTACGATTTTTCAGCTTTCTCTTTAACTAATAATTATTGATATTTTTGTGTGGTCATCTTTGATTGACTGCTTTGCTGTTGCTTGAACATCCACCTGATCTACTGATTAATATCTGGAATAAAAATATCTAAAGATTAAATTAAATTTTTTTTACCTTTAAAACATCAATTCATGGTTTTAATGGAGACCCACCTACCCTACCCTTTGTCCCCAGTATTACATACTTTGGACCGCATTACAAAAGTAGCATGATGGCCCGTGACATCTGATAACAACTTGATGTGATAAAATTGTTTGTGCCAATGCACCTTACGCAGATTTGTCAGGACCCATGAATACTTAACCTACCAATCACTAATATAGTTCTTTGTCTTTGTGTACCATTCCATTTTTTTACCTTTTGATGTCAAAGGATAGTGAATTATAACAGACTAAGGAGCAGGCTAGTGCTTCAGTTTTTGTAGTTGTATTCTGATAAATGAGTTTCTTGTAGTGATCTTTGTCTTGACAACTTATAATTTATTTTTAAACATCTTTTAATGTAGGGAGCTGTTGGGCATTCTCGGCAATTGGTGCAGTGGAAGGAATTAATAAGATAGTGACCGGCGATCTGATTTCATTATCAGAACAAGAATTGGTGGATTGCGATACAGGATATAACATGGGATGCAATGGAGGTCTTATGGACTATGCATTTGAGTTCATCATAAAAAATGGAGGCATTGATTCCGAGGAGGATTATCCTTACAAGGGTGTTGATGGTAGATGTGATGAGTATAGGGTAAGTAATTTGGTCTTGATTTTTTATGAAAATAAACGCTTTTAAAATTTAGTTACCAATCAAATTCTTGTGTTCATTTGTTTTGTTTTTTTTTTGTTAATATACAGAAAAATGCTAAAGTTGTTTCTATTGATGGTTACGAAGATGTTAATACCTATGATGAGTTAGCACTGAAAAAGGCTGTTGCAAATCAGCCCGTGAGCGTAGCTGTTGAAGGAGGAGGCAGGGAATTTCAATTATATTCATCTGTAAGTTTCTAAATTGATTCTGTTAATCACTTAGAAAAGGAAGGTGTGTGTCTATTGCATAGAAGTAGAATGGGAATATCCAAAGTTATAACACCACCAAACCATATTTGTCTAATAATAAACATTCATGGTTGATTTCTTATATAAAATTCTCTAGGGTATTTCATCTTCAAAGCCTGAGTCTAGGGCACATGATTGTGATTGTGCAACAGTAAATTATGTTTTGAATGTTTTAATTCAAAATCAAGTTTGGAACTACAAGCCATTTTTGATAAAAACGAAAGTTTCTTAACATAATACTCTTTCTCCCTATCCAATTTTATCCAAAATTAGTTTTGTAATATTAATTTATGGTTCCAACCAAAATGCCTTATTAGTATTTTTTTCATTTATTGTCATTGTTACTTGATACAAATACTAGATGTTCATCAATCATGTATCTTTTGTCAGGGTGTCTTCACTGGAAGATGTGGAACAGCTCTAGATCATGGTGTTGTGGCTGTTGGATATGGTACAGACAATGGTCATGATTTTTGGATTGTGAGGAATTCATGGGGTGCTGATTGGGGAGAGGAAGGGTACATCAGATTGGAAAGAAATCTGGGTAACAGCAGATCAGGAAAGTGTGGAATTGCGATCGAGCCATCTTATCCCATTAAGACTGGTCAAAACCCACCCAATCCTGGACCATCACCCCCTTCACCCGTGAAGCCACCAAATGTTTGTGACAATTACTACAGCTGTTCAGATTCTGCCACTTGCTGCTGCATTTTCGAGTTTGGAAAAACCTGTTTTGAGTGGGGTTGCTGTCCTCTTGAAGGTGCTACCTGCTGTGATGACCACTACAGTTGCTGCCCCCATGACTATCCCATCTGCAACACTTATGCTGGAACTTGTCTCAGGGTATGATTAAGACCATCTAATGTTTTCTTACATGCTTGTATTTTGAACTGAGTTTTCAGGTTGAACTAACCATTTGCATTTACTACTCAATCATTTGTACTAGGAGAAAAAATTGAAACAAACTTTTCCATAAACTAATTATAGTTTTTGAAAAGTTTTTTTTTTTTTTTCATTTTTTCTTAATTTTTCCTACCATGCATACATAAGAAAAAGCTTTTGCCCACATGTTCTTGCACTCTTGAGGTTTCTTTCTTCAGATTGCATTAACTGAGTATGGTTTCTTGAGACTGCACCATTTGAGTTTTTTTTGGATTGCATCTGATCTTCTTTTTTAACATTTGTTACAACTTTAATACAATCTAAGATAAATTTGATGAAACCTGAAGGAATGCGTTGTTGTAATTTACTCATTATTGTATCATGTACTTATCATCTGAATTTTTTGTGAATGACAGAGCAAGAACAACCCATTTGGAGTGAAGGCATTGAGGCGTACTCCAGCCAAACCCCATGGGGCCTTTGCAGGCAACAAGGTCAGCAATGCTTAAGCTGTTAAGGGGAATGCATACGTGCATAAGTAAAGGGAAGAAGAGGACTGAAACACCAACTATTACACTTCTCCTTTTACTTTCACATAATATTGCACGTAGCATGCAAATCTGTATCATTTTATTGTGATACAGAAACAGATTTATCCTCACCAAATTTCAGTCAAACATTGGCTGTGTACATAGGGCTATATTATTTATGCTCTTGTATTTGTATTCAAACTCCAAATGGCGAACACATTTGATTGCTGTCAGTTTCCAAGTTCTGTAGATTATGTTACAATGAAGTTATTTCCGCATTATGGAATACACTGGACCCATGTATGTGCATGCTTTTGTTGCATTTTGCTTAGGTTAGTTGCTTATGGTGTGAGAGGATATTGGTTGATAGAAATCATGCCCCTTTTGAATATCTGAACTAAAGCGATGAAGTTATTACTAAGAGGCAAAACTATCATCCAACCAACAACTTAGTCGCTGTGTGTTAAGACCACATCAACAAGGTCTTTTCACTAGAAAGGTGAGATGTAACGTACAAATGAAAATATAATCATCTGTCACGAATACCAGATTATTAAACTACCAAGTTACAATATCTCATTAATCAACAAAATTATGATTTTTATTAAACTTTGACCACATCAAACAACTTGGTGTTCTAAACAGTGTTGCTAAGACACTTTTATTTATGTAGGACCACCTTTTGTTGTGTTGTTCCATTCTAGGGTGGTGGAATATTCCTATCCAAGTTCATAGCTATTATGGAAAAGAAGTTGAATCTTTCCTCTTGCAATCCATTCACTCTTGTTACTTTGTAGCTTAACTCCCTTTGAATGTTGAACATTAACTTGAGATCTTCAGCTATCTGAAAAAGAAGAAAAACCATTGAATTATAAATGGTTAATTGGAATGTTGAACAAAATTGTAGAATCAATATACTGAGGGAGATAGAAATCAGAAAGAGCAAGACCTTGTTAAATGAATCAAGTTTAGCTTCCTCCTTCAACAGCTGCGCTCACGGACTAATTTGCAACGAACTTTTTCAGTGCTAACTCATCATAAGCATTAAAATGTTGTAACCATCAATAAAAACAATTTCAAATTTTTTTTACATGTTAGCAAAATAACTCAACAAAACAAATGAACATAACAAATTTTGGTGATAGTGGAAAGTGTGAAATTGCAATTAAGCCATCTTATCCTGTTAAGAATGGTCCAAACCCACCCAATTCTAGACCATTATTATTATAATGCGACACTTATATAATAAATCGTAATAGTATTCTTTAGTCTACATTTCTATATATAAGATAATGATTTGGACTTAAAACATTGTGATTATTAACATTATAGTATATATTTAAATGATTCATTCTTAGGAATGATTTTTGTTGATGGTACAAACAATTTTATCTTCACAAAGTAGGATAATTGTGAAAATATTTTTTTTTATAGTTTTATCGTAGTAAATAATATCAAGTATTCATAAACTAATAACTTTATTTTAAGTGTGCTAATTTAAAAAAATATAAGATCATTAAGTGAAAAAAATAGTTTTTATTAAGCTATGAGATCATTAAAACTTAAAATATATTTATTATATAATAAATCATTTTTTAATATATATATATATAAGGAATTATAGATTATACTAAATATGTGCAAGCTAACCCAACCTATTTTTAACATGAAAAATCAAAATCAATCTAACTCTTCTATTTTTGTCAAGTGCGAATTATTACTTAATATTTTGTTCAATATCATAAATAAAATTGTCACATAATATTAAGAGCAATATAAAAATACAGATATAATATAAAAACTCATTTTATTGAAAACAGTTTTTGTTAAGATGTACAAAGTATTAAAAAAAACTAATGGGATTTTAAGATAGTTCAAACAAAGATAAAAGAAAATAAAAACGAAAAAAATAAAAACACCGAGCAACAGAAAGCGCGTAATACACTTCTTCTTGGCAGACACTTGATCGAACCTGAAAATTCAGAAAGTGTGGTTTGAGTTTACAATTGATTCACATAAAGAGAATTGGTAGGTGAAAGAAGCGTTTTCTTCAGATCTTGCAGGTGGAGAGCGATGAAGTATCTAGGGATTGATTTTAGCTGCGCCGTGGAATCGCTCCGCCACGGCCACTTCCCGGAGAAGAATTGCTTGCTTCCTCTCATTTCCAAACTCCTTGGCTACGCCATCGTCGCCGCCTCCACAACCGTCAAACTCCCCCAGGCACTAATCGTTAACCGTTTCATTGTTTGTTTCTTCGATTCACATGTTCCGTATTTTGCTACTAAATTCTACTGCTCCGTTAGTGTCAGGGTTAGGGTTTTGTTCGGTAAATGTTTCTCTAAGCATGTTTAACCTCTTTTAGCTTATTAGTAATTTAACGAGGATTCTCAATTCGGAAGCACCGTGTTCCTGATGCTATTATCGTGTTAATGTTCAGATTCTGAAAATTCTGAAGCATAAGAGTGTGAGAGGCCTTAGCATGATTTCCTTTGAGCTCGAAGTAATCGGATACACCATCGCGTTGGCTTACTGTCTCTACAAAGGCATGGCATTCTCAGCTTACGGAGAGTTGCTGTTTCTTTTGATCCAAGGTGTGCTAACAGTTTTTGCTTAATTTTTGGTCTCTGTACATTCTTTGTGCAGAACTTATGTGTCATGTGAAATTGCCTTGTGTGAATTGCGCGAGATTATGGTGTGTTTAGGTTTAGAGAGTAACAATCTTATGCAATGGTGTTTTAGAGTTTGACATGAAAACAAGCGACGGATAAATGTATGAGGAGTGCTAGCTAGTAACACACACTTCACCAATGGTTGAAAATTACAAAATCAGAAGATAAATTCATTAAATTAGGAAACCCATTAAAATTTGTGATTTTTAATATATTTCAGTTCGAAGTATTCAAAATAGTGTTTTGTTAGCTTTTCTTTTAATATAGTTAATAACCTATCAGATTGTGTGTTATTTAGCTTTTGTGTTCTTCATCATACCTCCAATCAATGATTATTTTATATCATGCTCTTTTGACTGGTCATGAGATCAGGCTGGATTTGTTGGCGTTTGTACTCAATTTTGGCCTATAAACTAGATTATATTGGTGATATATTCACATTTCTGAGTTTTTTCTTAAATCCAATTTCCAACATACGGACTGAATTGTGATATTGTTTATTAATTATAACTATTATCTTGGCAGGTTAAAGTAAAATAACTGATTTCCATAGCCTACTACACCATTGCGTTTGCTTTGTCAAACGTATTTCTTTTAGACCCTATTCCAGCTTGGCATCATTTGATACTAATAAATTAGCATTTTCACAAGTTTCTCTATTTGAGTCTAACAGGGCCCGGGATAAATAAAACCATCATGTTAGTTTCAAAAATATGTTATTTACCCTTATTTTGAGATGCAGGGCCAGTAGGAAAGAAAATAATTAGTAGCTGGTTTATGGTTGTATCCCTAGATATTTTATTTTAGTGTCAAGGATTACATTTTGAGAATTGGCTTTTTACTAGTTGTCATTAGGAAGTTATATTTTTATAATTGTAATTAGGAATTCCTAATAGATGTAGGCTGGAAGATCACATAATGTGAAAGGCTTTGGTTTGTACTATAAATCTAAAGTTGCCTTTGTCTGAATATCTTTTTCTTAAATATTAAATACAAAATCATTTTGAACCTTTTCTTTCTTGGTTTGGTACACCACAAGAGCCAGTCCATTGATTACATTTGAATCTTTCTTAAGCTTTCTTTATTGCTTTGTGGAACCCTATCTAGACTTTTTTGTCCTACATCATTTTGTTAGTGATTCTGACTAATTTTACTCACTAATAATATTGTGTTCTGAAATTAGTACTTGCACAGGTATCATAGACTTATATCATGCAAGTTGTACTGATCTATCTATTGTTGGTATAGCTATGTTGTTCTTCAATTTTCTTGAAGTTATCTAACTGCTTCTTCCTCTATTTTTTTGAAACAGCTATAATACTGGTTGCCATAATCTACTATTATTCTCGACCTTTGAATACATTTACATGGATCCGGGCATTGCTGTATCCTACTTGCTTGCTGAAGAACTAGGTTTTTATTCTTGTGTTATGTAATACAATTGGATATTCTTGATCATGTCCTTGATGCATTGGTTTTCAGATATTGTGCTGTAGCACCAACTATCTTAGCTGGTCAAATTGATCCTTTCCTCTTTGAAGCTCTGTATGTGAGTGACAACTTTATGTTTGTTAAAATAGTTTTTAATTATGTTGTTGTACAACTTTTATAAAGCTGCTTTCGGGTGTACCTAGCTTAAGGTTAAGAGTCATAGGCTGAAGCCTTTATCTTTCATATATGCTTGTACTCATCGTATTCATATACATACATACCTACATATATTCATATACATATACATATATTCAAATACATATAAATCTCAGTTGCAAAAGCTTGACTTTCAACTATGTGTTGTCCAATGTTCTAGAGATACTTAGATCCTTCAATACATGTTCTTTTTGGAAAAGGCTCAAGATATCTTTTCTAATGACATTCATCATCTCTTTGATGCAACCCAAAGAGTAGTCTCCCTCAAACCGACCAACCTATGGTCTCACATGTAGCAAAAGTTTGGGTTGCAGTAGAAGAAATGACCAGATTTTGAGAAGTGTACATTCAAATTTTGACCATATATGTGATCAAATTGTAGTAGGTGATCCAATTCCTTTTGGACAGCCTAGTTATTAGACTTCTTCGTGTGCCTACCTTGGTGAAAGATGAAAATTCAGCCAAAGTTATCAAAACTTTAGTAATGGTATTAGTAACTGTGTCTTGAATGAAGTATTCTTGAAGCTTTAATTGTTGG
Source organism: Phaseolus vulgaris (assembly GCF_051622355.1). Lineage (NCBI taxonomy): Eukaryota > Viridiplantae > Streptophyta > Magnoliopsida > Fabales > Fabaceae > Phaseolus > Phaseolus vulgaris. The sequence continues at coordinate 3,388,077 of NC_143498.1, forward strand.
CTGAATATAGACAAAGTGTTATTTATTTATTTCTGTTGAACATTTTAGCATTTATTTTATATTCTGCTGGTTACAAGGTTCTCATCACTTAATATTTCTGGAATTGAGATGTGGATATGATCTTTTCCAGGCATCCCAGCATGCAATTTTTCTCTTTGCCAGGATCCCACAGATATGGCAAAACTTTTCTGTAAGTTGAAACATATTGCCTGTTCTATGTTCCTACTATATTGGACAAAAATTCCTAGTTGTCATCAAAGTTATGGACTTATTTTTTTAAATACTTGCACTCAATACAATATTTGATTTTCCAGTCAGAATGTCTGCTTATTTCCTCTTTAGTAATGAATAAATGGGTTCTTTCACTCTATACTTCATGATGGTGTACTAGACACTAATTACATGAAAGAAAATTTGTTTCTGTGTATATCCTATAATTGCCATTGTTTTTAAGAGAACTAGTAGCTTTTGCTGCCTGCCTGTGTGTAAGGAGAGGCAAGGATGCTTTGCACTCTGTTGATTCAGTAGGCTGAATTTTTTTTCACATTATGCTTCTACAATCCTTAAAGTTGTTTCTTTTTTTGTCTACAATTGTTCGTTTGATTATGTTGACTCTGTTTCACCAGCCTTATTCTTCATTGGTAACTTACTATGTTTGAGCAGAATAAAAGTACTGGGGAACTCAGCTTCTTAACTTCTTTTATGAACTTTGCTGGTTCAAATGGTAAGCCATTATGACTTTAATAAAGTTTTGGTTAAAGTTGTCGTTTGTTTGCAGACTAATATATTAGTTTTATTTGTTGCAGTTAGAGTATTCACAACTATCCAAGAAAATGCACCATACAGTGGTAGGTTTCTTCTTACTTTGTTTTCATCTTCATGACTTTTGTTGTTGCCGTCATTGTCTTTGAATGTCAACTTAGTTTTTTGGTGCTAAAAATTGTGTTTATTTGTTTTATTTTTTAGAATCTAAGAGCTTGTTCTATACAAATCTTAAAATAAGAAAAAATAAAAAAGGTGTCATGTTTTTAATTAGTTGTAAGAAGTTGAAAAATAGAAAATGCTTTCTCAGGCCTAATAATCCCTTAGGATTTAGATTTAGGACCTGTTCTATTTCTGATTTTAGAAATATTTGTTTTAGAAACCAGAACATGTTTGGATTTTGTAGGATGTCTGTCTCGAATTTTGACAATAGCAATGATTTCAAAGTAGCAATCTTGTAATCAACCAAATTTATTTAGTAGCAACCTCAATATTTACTATAAAACATCCTCTTCAATATAGCTTCATTGAAAATTTAACAAGGATCACCAGCTAATGTGTATTTCTGTCTGCACTTCTGCTGAAAAATATCATTAACAGATAGAATAGCTATATTTCCCTTTGCCTCATTTTCTACCTTAATCTCTGGCATTGCTCTCATAAACTGAATAGCCATCATCCCATTATTGGCTTCATAAATAGCATGAAAATCAGAGTTTTTCCTTTTATATTGGTTTCCACGGCTTCTGAGATGTTAACATTCTTTAACTTCTCCTAGCTGTAATTTTGTGATTTTGTATTTGGAGTTTATAGTATATGTTAAAAGTCGGAGTTAAGCCAAAGGCTAATTGGCACGGGGAAGAACAGTTTTTATTTTCGTGCTTTGATATTTTTTGGGGTAGCGGTTGTAGTTTTCACGGTTTGATGTTTTGGCTATAGAGAAAGATGGTATATGTTATTAAGTGGTCTACATTAAAACAAGTATTTAAACATTGTTTTTTTTTTAAATTAGTTCAAAAACATCTCCCATGAGTGTATTTTCCCCCTTATCTGAAACTGTTAATTTTGCTTTTGAAAATCAGCGATAAAAGCAACTAAACTACTGTTTGTAGCTAAAGACTACATTGAATGGAGTTCTAGGATTTGAATCTTCTTTTTCTTAGAAATATGACACTTATTTTCAGAGAAACACTTACAATTATGTTAAGTTTTATGGTTCTTTGTAAGCAACACGATACGTTAATTTTCCTAAGGATGATGGCACGTCATAATTGATAATACTATATTATATGAAGACATATAGTTCACAGGTCTCTTGGATGTCTAGTGAATATGAAGAGTAGAGCTCTCGAGATCTCGAGCACTCTATAGACTTGCTTTTCTTAAGCCTTAAGGAGAGGTAGATTCAGATTCCATGTTCTAAATCTTGTATGTACTTGTGTAAATATTTTCTTTGTGATGTAAAGTCCTAATACTACAAAGACAATGGTGACTTTTCAAGAGTTTCCTTTTTAAATAAGTTTTTAATATTGAAGCCCCGTATGAATTGTTTCCCATTATTTTGTATATGAAATCGAACATATCTTTCTTTTAGAAATCATGTCTTCCATCTCCTTGACTTGATACTAACAAAACTCTATGTCCATTTCCAAGTCATTGACTTTTTTTGTCTGTATAGCAGTGTTCCCAATTTCAAATGTCTGTCTGTACTATTTCTATTATTGTGACTTTTTCCTACTTTTTTTGAAGTTCTCTTGGGCTATGCAATTGGTTGCGCAACAAATTTTGCCATCCTAAGTCAGATAGTATTATACCAAAAACCCCAGGTTGAAAAGGAGAAGAAGACGAAATAATAGAACCGTATCGAGTTATGTATATCTCTTCATCATGGGCAACGGCAGGTGCCACTGCGTCGTATCCACCCGTATAATTTTGTCGCACTCTTCAATCTACTCATCAAACGTCTTATTTCAAATTTCTACTGCTGATAGGTGGACCATGTTAAGGTAAACATTAGTTCCAAAAGTAACAGCTGATTATTATATCTTATTTTGAATCCTGAGACAGTGTAGCTTAATTATTTTATTGTTATTTATCAAACTAAAGTTTAAAGGATACCAGGTTCTTTTTAAGAAACTTAGTATGATTTGTTAGAGTGAGTTCTACTTTTCTTTAGTCATAAAATCTTAAGAATGTCGTCATGATTGTTCTCGGTTCTGCTTTTTTTTAAATGATAAAATGTTCGGTGAAACATAACCGTCGATGGTTTTTCACCAAGGTTTTAGTGTGCGACATTAATTTGCCTGGAGATTTCATATAGTTTCCATTTCCCCGTATTTGAAAGGTATATGAATTCGGGTGAAGTACCTTCAAATTAAAACTGCCTGGGCCAAATCGCCTTGAGAATTAGCATTTACTGGGCTGTCACAAGTGGTGCGTTAGCACACAAAATATTTAATTTTCTTTGCAGAAATTTCTCTATTCCAAGCCAATCTATCTGGAAGTTGATGCAGAGTAACTTCTCCTCATTTAAGCTTTTTCCCTTTATTATGCGTCAATTTTGTGATTGAAACGTTTAATACGCACTTTAAGAGCATATCCGATTGAATTCTGTTTATATCAAAAAACTTTTTTTTAAGCGATTCTTATTAGTATTTTCCAAAGATGTTCATAACGCTACCTTTTGGAACTCAAAAGTTCTGTGATTCACTTCTTGTTTATCAATTCTTTTTTGCTAGTCTAATTATTAAGCATTTTTAATTAGTAGTGATGTCTTCGGTGTAGTCTTCCACATCTTATAATGGGAGGTTTGTTTGTGTTGATTTATAATAATACGTATTTTTTTAATAAATTAGGCAGATTTTTTTTTTCTTTTATGTTTGTTTTATATGCTTATTTTAAAAAGTAATTTAAAGCTTATTTTAAGATGTAAATCAGGTTATTTGTTTTAAATTGAAATTAGTGTTTCTAAAATGAGTCGGACTAAAACAATTTATTTTAGCATATAGGATTGCTTAGTAAAAGGAATAGAAAATTATTTATTTTATGAATAGACTGTACTAATACATAAAAATAATTATAAATGTTTATTTTTTTAGAAAGAAGAGTAAATAATAGGTTCAATACCACAACATATTTCGCTTTAGTATAATAAAAGAATTATAATTTTAATATAATAGATTTAATTTTATTTAAATTTTATTAATAATTAATACAATTAAGCATGTATTTGATTTTTAATAATTAATTTTGTAGGAACCAATAAAGATTTTATATTTACGAAGCAAAAGGTAAAATCTGAAATGCTTCTTTTAAGAATAATTGCATAATAATATTAATTTTTCTTAATCAAATATACATGACAATGACTTAAGATCATGTTATTATATGAGAAAGTAATAATATATAAATGAATTTGATAACATCATGATACGAATACAAGCAACTTAGCAATTTGCACGAAAAAAATATTTGAAATTTGGAGTGTGAATGGAATAAACTGAAGAAAGACAACGCTTTACCATAATCTAAAAACAATTCAACCTAATAGTTACGGAATATTATTTATACCAATAACATCCACCCATTTAGAATGAAAGGATTTTCACTAATAAAGAAAGCGATTGGCCTCTCAATAATGCCTATAAAAAAATAAGAATCAACGTGTCGAATGGTTTTGATTTTCTTCAATTTTACGAGCCATAAACTTTAATATCGTTTTAACGAGTCAGAGATTAAATGCTTGAAAATAGAAAATGGGAATTGACATTATTGGAGCACAGCATCAAGTTTATCTGGTGCTGTCGTGCTCCAGTTAAGAACAAAAGCTATGATTCAAGACTATTCATATCACTTTCCTTTTCTTTTTTTCACTGAAACTAATTGCATCAATATTTCCGAACCATTATTTTGACCACACCAAATGCCAAGTCAATTCACAATCTCTGAGTTTTGTGAGTAGGCTTAATCGCAACTGGTAATGGCTTTCACGACGCGCTTCTGAAAAATGGACCACTTTTACTTTTCTCCCATCGTCGCTATCGTGTTCTGGCCTTCAAAGAATTCCTTGTTCAAGAGTGACATCAAAACAAACTTCATACACGTGTGTGCTTTTATACTTTAAAGAATCGCAACTAAGAGTAAACCTTTCTCTCACTTTCATGTAATAGGTAAATCTAGGTACCTGTTTACATCATAACACAAATAGGGTGTATTGGCACAGACACATGCATGAATCACATTCTGCAGAAGAATTTATGAATTGAAAAGAATGTTCAAGTTTGAATTAAAGTCAGAAAAATTGAAGAGCAATTTTATTCCAACAGCATCTTTCCTTTTCAATTTATGCATTGGAATGCTCAATTTTACATTGAGAATAACAAAAACATTTCTATAACTTTAACAAAAACGCTTGTATTTTGTTGGCAGCAAAAAAAATAGTCCATGGCCATATCAAGGTAAGAAAATATGATCAAGCAGTTCACTGCAAGAACATACTGAAGTACCTATTTTGCCACAGAAGAATGGCAACAAAATGCACAAGATAAATATGGGTGAAATAAATCAACATATTCTCCACATAACATGGCAGTTTAATGAAATCAAAGAAACTCTTGAAACATAAATAAAGCCTGCAAGGCATAGAGCCCAATAGACCTTTTTGTTTACCCTTACTATGTGCGAAATCAGGCCCCCCTGGAGAATTTTAATCTCAAATACCATTGATTTTATTATGAAGTGGTATGAACAATTCGCAGTAAAAGCTCATAAGACGCGGTTGATTTGCCTTTGTCTTCCCAAGTGACAAATGGTTACAAATAAAATGTCAACTGCTTGCTGCCAAAGAAATCAAATCATCTCAAACTCATACAGAAGTCTTGGATATATCGATAAGACTGGATATGCTCAGTTGCAACACCAAAATGCCAAACAAATGTCATAAACAAAAATGAAAACATCTAAACACAAGAGATCATTTTCTACATGCGAGCTTCCATTGCGTAATCATCCAAGACATGCAGAGAAAATGAAGCATATCTTCTGCTATCCACTGTCAAAAATCTGACACAATACAATAGTTTACAACATAGAAACACCAATCATGATCAGTTAACCACATAGAAGCCAGTCCAACTCCTCCAGGAAACTGCACTTGCTAACATGCGACAATTTTTTCCAATTTAAAATTAAATCCAGGAATCTAGGTTGAGTTGACACACTACTGTGGTATGCTAGGACGTATGAATATGAATCAGACAAAATTTAAAAGAGAAATACTGTTCAAAAGATTCAAACTAGCAAACAAAGTGACAGGTTTTTATAATTCTAGTTTTTTAATAGGTATAGCATTACCTAGTGTGTATGTATAAATGATATGGATCTTATGATATGCCCAGATGAGGATGAGGACACGCAACAGAGTTTACCAGACAAAGTATGATTGGAGAGAGAAAGTGAGACCATCACTTCAACCGTGAAGCTTCAATTGCAAAAGCCAATAAACATCACACGGCATAAATTTCAAATTTAAGTCCAGGACACATAACAATGAAATGATACAGCACAAAATAATGAAAATGGTCAAAGGCTAAGGTTTGCTTTGGCCTGACCCTAACCATGCCGTGCACTAGTGCTGCCACCCGACCATCTCCTCAAAGTGCTAGCCACTAAGCTCCTCCCAGATAAAAGTCCTAACCTCGACTTGAACGAACTAGAGCGGGCGGTGCTGGCCGATGCTGCTGATGCCACCGCCGCCGCCGCAGCGATTTGGGCAGGCATTTGAGGGAACTCTAAACCATTTTCCTGTGCCCCTCCATCACTAGCACTAGCACTAGCTTCCTGAAGTTCGGCCTCACCAGTATCTAAATTAACAGCAATTGATCCCCTAGTCCTCCTCAACCAATCCCCGCCCTCAGGGGTAACCCCCTTACACTTCTTAACCTTCACTTTCACCAAATTGGGACACCCATTCGCCAATGCCTCCATCCCTTGGTCCGAAACAGGACAACTCTTAATACACAGTTTCTTCAAAGCGACACACTTAGCAGCAATACAAGAAATTTCAGGATCACCCACCGAATCACTTCCACACAAAGCCAACCGCTCAAGATTCTGGCAATTAGATGCCAACATTTCCAAACTCGCTTTAGTAGGGTTAACCCCAATTAGCACTAATTCAAGCAAATTAGGGCAACCTTTAGCAACACCTATCAACCCCTCATCGCCAATTCTATTCGCCTTCCATCCATCAATGTGAAGCTTCCGCAAAAGCTTGCACCTGTCTGCAATGGCAACAAGTCCAATATCAGAACATTCAGGAGTCTTAACAAGATGCAAAATCTCCAAATTCGAGTAATTTGAGATTGCTTGCAATCCAATGTCGCTAATCTGAAGCCTCTCCAGGTGAACCTCAACCATTTTAGTAATTCGATCAGCCATTAGTTGAAAGAGCCGGTCCCAATCCCCGGAGCACCGGAAAAGTTTCAAGGTCTTTAGATTCTTTGCGCCGAGAATCAGCGTTCCGAAACACTGTCCGTTGTAGAGCTCCTTCAGGCAAATGGTCTTCAGCGACGCCCCCGCGACACCAGGTCCGATCGGTTCCGCCGCCGCCGCGTCAGTGATTCCGCGGAGGCGCTTCACGGAGAGCTCCTCCAGCGAGGCGCAGTTGTCGAGCACAGCGTTCATTCCTTTGGATCCAAAGGTGCACGATCCACATGAAAGTTTCTTCAATCCCTTGCAGTTCTTGGCAAACGCTTCCATTCCGGCGTCGGTTAGCTCCCTGCACGCCCGGAGCTTGAGGCGCGTGAGGTTAGGGCACCGCTGCGAGATCAGCACGAGCGAGTCGTCGCGTATGCTCACGGATCTACGGTTGCACTTCAGCGCGAGCTTCGTGACCGAGTCGAACCGAGAGAAGAGTGATGAAATCGCCGATAACAGGTCTGCTTCTGCGTTAAGCGAGAGACGGTGTCGGCTCTGTCCTTCGATCTGTAGCCACCGCTGGCAAACGAGCGAACAGCGGTTCCGATCGGCGGAGCTGAGAAACTGAAACACTGAAGCCAAACACTCGTTCGGGAGATCGGATATGTAGTCGGTGGTTCCATCGCTTACCACCTCAACGCGGCGGTTATCGCTGTCGCCTTCGCCTGTACTGCATGAATAACCGACCATCGGCAAAACCGAGGCTGTGGATCTGGTGTTGGAGATGTTGACAGAGCGGTTGCCTTGGTCCCTCTCGCGACGACAAGCAACAGCGGCAGCGGAGGACGCAGATTGGCCCATCCACGGCAGTTAGTGAAACAACAGAGAAACAAACGGTTGAGATTGAAGTCTCTCACCGTTACTATCGTGGACTCTTCCTCGGAGGAACACTGAATCACTCACTCACTCACCACTACCTAACTCTTCCACGCCCCTAATCTTCTTCTCCGTTGGAATGACTTTTTGGGTTCTGAGTTCAGTGGCGGAATTGAAATCAATATTCATTTCACCTTTTTTTTTTCTGCGCTCTGTTTGGTGTCACCCGATAAAGTGAACATTTTTTTTAAAACGGTACTACCGCGACCAGTCATATACAATTCAATACCCTGCGGACAACCTCACCGGGTTACCCTGGGCTCTCGCACTCGCTTTTGCCACACGTGCGAATCAATCACATTAAGCGAGCGTGTTTGCAGGCGCTGCCGCTGGCTTTCTGCTCTTGGCTTCTTTCTTCCACGTGACGATGGAGACTTATACTTATAAATCTTTCTAATACAAAATAATTTTTTAATGTCATTTATTATCATTATTTAGTACCAACTATATACAAGGATCGTAAAATATATATATATATATATATATATATATATTTAATAATTTAATTGTTCTAAAATTGAGTTGAAATCAATACAATAATTATAATCTTTCATTTTTTTTCTTAACGATCTGGGTATTTTCATATTTATCTTTAAAGTTCGGATGATATTTGTAAAAGATACTTCAAAGCTCAAGTGAGAATTTGATGTTCAATACTTGGTGGTATTAGTAATGAATTATGACGTACTTGATTTTTAAAATTTATGTCTATTTATATGATTATCATGGATCATTTGTTATTGGAATGAAATATGAATTTTAATCGAGATTAAGAGTGTATTACATTGTGTGTTTGATCATTGGTTAGTCTCGTTAATTCTTTGTTTAGACGTAATGATTTTAGTTGTATCAATCGATGTTGATCTCCAAGTGTCGTGGGACCCGATATCAATAATACTAAAATTATTTTTTGAGAAGATTTGAAATAGTTTGTTTTAGTTTTAATTGAATTTAATACTATTTTTAAATAGAAAGTGGTAGAGTAAAAGTCAATGGGCAATGAAGTTTGAACAGATCGTTAAATTAAGGGAAAAGATTCGAAGATTCTAATTTGAAGTTTCAAATACAAACACGATTTTGGTCTTTGCATAGGCTTAGTAGACCATGGACCAAGACTGCTCAATAGGCTGACTTTGGAAAATGATTTGGTTTTATAACTAACTTTTAAAATAATTCGATATTATTTTAGGCATTAATTTTTCATTTTAAATTTATTAAAACTTGAGAATTAAGTGTTTTCAAAACTAAAATAAAATCAAGATATACTGTTTCACTCATTTTTAAAAAACAATTTCTTTGAAAATATAAATTTATTTGATAAATATTCCAAAGATAATCAAGTACAAACAAATTTTAAAAATTTATAGACTTATTCTAAAAATCATAAACAAACCGATCTCAGATTTTATTTTACATCCTTCTCAATTCTCTGTCAACAATTCTGACTAGTTATTTTTAATCAAAAGAATAAAAAAATCATTGAAAAAAAATATAAGACGTAACAAACATGTATATACATACTCATAGGTGTATAATTACGTTCAATAAATATAATAACACTTAAGAGATTCGCATATGAAAGAATAAATTTGACTAATGGGTGTACCGGTAGGCTTCGGACGAACACACATGGCCGACCGACCGAGTGGATAATAAATGTAAGGGCACTTATGTGATAAGTTAAGGTGGTTAAGATACATCTCCGAAGAATAAGGAATACGCGTTTAAAGAAGATATGTTACCTGGGTATTCCGGAGCACGACTGGTAAGACCTATCCATAACCACCCTGAGTCCAGGAGATAGAAAGCCCATTAGACAACCCTATAAATACTGTGCTCAAGCTAGAGAAAGGTACGTTTTCATTCACTTGCTAAATCACACTTGGAATTTCATACTTACTTGAGCGTCGGAGTGCCTTCGCAGGTACCCTCCCCCGCCCGACCGAAGGAGCAATCAAGAAGGAACGACCGACCGAAGGAGAAGAAGATCGACACGTCAGCAATTATACTACGTCAACCGACCGTGCCTGGGTTGGATCTATGGCTGTGAAGTCGTCGTCAGTGAAAGTGATCGGAGGTATGTGTGGACGCCTCCTTGTGGTAGCATGAGCGGACTAAATGTCCCGGAGATGTTTCTTTCGAGCGGAATTTGAGCATCCGCCACGGGCAAAGCCTCTGGCTATATAATTTACTTCGTAGTTAGGTTCGCCCAAGTTAACGGGTCCAGCGATCATGTTTATGACTTCGCGGACTCGTTGGCGAGGGCGGGCGTTCCGGTCGGGACTTGTGCTGCGGGCGCGTGTACGCCGAACGGGGCTTACTCTGCGTTTCCGCGAAGCCTGGCTATGGTCAATTCGGCGTTTGTAATCATTACGGTATGACCGGTCGACACCACGGGATGGACGGTCGGTATTCCGTGGTGGGGATCTTGAATTCCTTGTCCTCTTGACGAACTGCCGCAAATGGCCAGCCTGGATGAGCTCTTCGATTTTTTCTTTCAACGCCTGACATCCTTCGGTCGTATGGCCGAAGTTTCGATGGTATTGACAATGTTTAGCGGTATCTGCATTCGGTGGCGTTTGGTATTGCTTCAATATCGGGATTAAGTCCGTTTGTAGTGCTTCATCCAGGGCTCGTCCCCTCGGCACAGTTAAGGGGGTGTAACTGTTAAACCTGGGGATTCGGCCTCCTCTATTCCGGTCAGACCTTGGAGTGGTCCGGACGGTTCGTTCAGTCTCGACTTCTCTTTCTTTATTCGGGGTTTGGTCTTTGAGGACTCCGGATCTGACGGCTTTGAACCGTTGGTGGTAATCAATGTGTTCCTCGATTTGCATGAACTTGGTTGCTCGAGTTCGAAGATCTTCCATGTCTTGAGGCGGCTTCTTGATGAGACTTTCAGTAAAACGGCTTGGCCGGATGGCCGAGACCAAATGGTGCAATGCAACTTCCTGCTTGAGCCCTCGGATATTCATACATGCCTTGTTGAATCTATCTAAAAAGGTTCTGAGAGATTCACCTTTCTCTTGTTGTACCGCTAGGAGAGACATGGAGGACAAGTGATGCGGTCGGCTGGTGGCATATTGAGTGAAGAATTTCACGGCTAGGATGTCAAAGTCATCAATGGAGTTCGGAGGCAGCTCTGTAAACCAGGTAAGAGGTTCTCCCTGGAGGGACGTAGGGAATACTTTACACCACACATTATTATCTGTGGTATACAAAGTCATTTGTGTTTTATAAACATTTAAATGCTCGTCCGGGTCCGTTGAGCCGTCATAGAGTTTAATAGCGAGGCCTCTCCATTTGTCAGGAAGTGGTGTGGTGATGATTTCGTCTGTAAAAGGATGACCATTTTTACTTGACTTTCTTTCGACTGTTTCAGCTCGGGAAGCAGGATTGGTATCGGCCGGTGTAGGTATGCGAGAGGCGGTTCGGTCGGCCATATGGGATTTTATTCACCTCGAGCCTGGGGAGCAAGTGTACCGGTGAAGGAGCAATCAAGAAGGAACGACCGACCGAAGGAGAAGAAGATCGACACGTCAGCAATTATACTACGTCAACCGACCGTGTCTGGGCCCCACCTCTCCACTCAGGTACAATGGGTATTTAAGTATCTAATAATTCCATATTTCCATAAATTTAACTACTAGATATTTAAATATATTTGCACTTCGTATGTTCCTTTAATTGAGGAATAATGTTGAATAAATAATTCTCTATACAAATTTAATTGGTGTTGAGTTTTGTAGTATTAACGTCACAACAAATTCAAAGTACTCTAATAAATATAAAAGCACAATAAAATATAAAGTCACACATGTTAAAAAAAATTCCATAAGTGTCAAAGGTCTTTTTGAATCCTAAGGTGTCTCATTAGCCCTTATTCACTTTCTAAAATTTCACAATGGAACATTTAGGCACACAAAATCTTTTCTCTTTAAATAAATAATCATTGTTCCTAAAATACCAATTGGTGCTAAAATTTGTGCAAGCATGAAAATTTTCACAAATTTATAATCATTTGGATTCATTTCTTTTAAAAATTCAAGACCAAACAATTTTGTATCAAGAGTATAAATTAACACATGTCTTATAGACAAAGCATCACTCACAATATTTCCTTTCCTTTTTTTACACTTTATGACATACAAAAATTGTTTTGGCATGTATTTTATTTAATTTTCATTTGTCTTTTGAGTAATTTGAAAACTCAAGATCACTATGAATAAAATATTCTTTAGATAAAAGATAGTTTTGCAAGTTTGTAATGCTCTCACTAAATCCCTATCATAAGTGGGATAGTTTAGGGTCACTAGATTTAACTTCTCATTAAAATAAGCAATTTGATTATATTCTTGCATCAAAATAGCCCCTATGTATCGACATTAGATGCATCACATTCAATTTCAAAAGGCTTTGCAAACTTTGGTAATGCAAGATTGGGGCATTAGACAATTCATGCTTAAGGATAGCAAAAAGTTTTTTCTTATTTTTCCTCCTATTTAAACCTAACATGTTTTTTAATAATCTCATTCCGCCAAAGTGTAAAAATTCTTTGAAAATCTTTTATAAAAATTAGTTAAGGCATACAAGCTCCTAACCTTACTCAAAATTTCAGTGGTAGGTCATTTTTGGATAACCTTCGATTTTTCTTAATCTACTTGAACCCATTTTTGCACTTACCACAAAACCCAAAACTGCATTTTGTTAAGTAAAAAATGTGCATTTCTCAATATTAACATACAACTTTTCCTTTCTAAACACGTTCAAAACAACACAAAAATGTTCCACATGCAATTATAGACCAGTGTTATGGATCAAGATGTCATCAAAATACACCGCAATAATTTTGTCTGGAAATTCTCTCAAAATATGGTTCATTAACATCATAAAAGTGTTTGGAGTATTAGTTAATCCAAATGACATCACAAGTCACTCATATAATCCATATTTTTTTTAAAGACACTTTTCTATTCATCCTCCTTCCTAATCCTAATTTGATGGTAACCACTTCTTAAATAAAAACTTGATGGTGACGTTATTGTTTTATAATACGTGTAGATCCTCAAAGAACCATTCTAAATATTGTTTGTGTCAATAACTATCTAGAATAGTGTACAATCTTTGTATATGTTGTAAGACATAAGTTTTATTTATAGTGAACAATCCTACGGTCTTTTAGATCATTTTCTTCGTAAACCTGTGTTTTAGCTTGAAGTGACTAGGTCTAAAGAATACTCAAGTTTAGTCAAGAGTAGTGCGTTCTAAACAATACTCAATGGTTTAACAAGGATTAATTACATTCCAAATTATACTTAAAATTTATATAAGAGTGGTTGTATGTTCAAATAATACTCGAATTGTCTTAACTAAGAGTGACCAATGTCCAAATAATATTCATGTATATTCGCAATGTGTATACTTAGTGAAACTATTTTTTAATTTTAAAAAATTATATTATTAATATAAATATGTGAATAATAAAATTATTCCTACTAATATTTTATAAAAGAATTACGTGTACAGTGTAAACAATAATAATTGATTTTTATAACATAATATTTCTTATTGGGGTTGATGAGCTTGTGTGCAAGTTTTTGGTACATGTTCTTTGCACAGACACACGAACCCTCCAAATTCCAAAACTAAGGAACAAAACTCACGCACCAACTGACACCAACAGTAATGACCGCTAGGCATTTTCTGCTTCGCCGACTTCGGCTCTGTAGCTTCCAAGGCCTCACGGTGGCGCCGCCTCAGAGCCACCTTCTGTGGTGCAGTACCACCTCATCGCCGGCAGAAGCTACCGATAACGCATCAGGCGGGACCCACACCCGCGGCTCCGACGTCGAGGTGGATGATCCTGAATGGATGGACAAAGAAGAGAAGATTGTGAGAGACATTGAACCGATCGTTAAGCTAACTAGACATATTCTCTTCTCACCAAGGTATTTTGAGATTCAGTCAGTTCACTAGGGTTAAGATTACGAGTTTCGGATGTTGTGTGTGAACCGAGAAACGACGTCGTTTATGTATTTGCAGGTACAAGAATGGGGAGCTATTGACTATGGAGGATGAAAGAGCCATAGCAGAGAACGTTCTTATTCATCATCCAGATTATGAAGATAAAATCGGGAGTGGTTTGGGTGCCATTATGGTAAGTGGAGTGAATAATATGCATGATTAATTTGATGTATATGTTCTTATTCTTTCGTGATAATGTTATTTGAAGTGAATTACACGATTATTTTAATGTTTAGTATGTATTTATGTATGGTACCAGTTGGTTGCTTTACCTAGGCATGTTTATATCAATTTGTGACTTCTGATTGAATTTCTCCTAAATTACGTGAACTCTAACCAGCAACTGCTTGTAAAAAGGTTTTAGTAAAATGTCCTCATCCGGAATGTCAATGTTTTTTAACTCTTCCTGGCTACCATTTGTGACAACAGAGTTTCAAGTTTATGCCTCTAATGCTGACGGTAACTAACTAAATACTCAAATTTAGTTGCAAGTTTTTCTTTAGCAGAGTCTACATCTCCAAGATCTTCCAAAACTTTTTATTCATAGTCACTTCACGGCTGCTAACTTTGAAGATTTATCCTCCTTTTCAATTCTTTATTCATCTATAACTTCCGTCACTTCCTTTACCCCTAGAGTTTGATGACGTGGAAGGAGCTGCCACCTTCAATCTCTTGCTTCTTAGTGTATCTTAAACGCTCACCAGTCCTTATTACATTGGCAAGAAAGAACACCCCAAGTATCATCATGAAAAACCGACTTATCTTCAGCAGCTTCTCTCAACCATATTTCAACTATCAAAATGTTTTTTTGAGAGCTTGGTTAATTTAATAATAACTGATTCTTGCAACTTTTGTTGCTCAAGTGTGAAGCCTCCTTCTCTTAGTGCGTGTGTTTTTGTAATGTGTTCTAGATTTCAATGAGTTAATAAGGTTACTTTAACAATCATTGTATGGAACTATAAAATTAGTCATTTAACATTCTAAATGATATAAAAAATGTCTCTGTACTTTACTTTATTTCCGTTGAAACCTTTTTGAATAGCTGCCCTGTTCCTATCAATTGCTTCATATATGTTGCATATTCCTGGTCTTTTAATTATCAACAAGCATAAGAATATGCGCAAGGACTCCATGGGCTTAAGGAAAGTACACCGTTTCAAAAGGTTGACTTAAGTATAGTGTCAATTATCCTTTTATACCCTTACTGTCATTTGCTCGTGTAGACTTGAAACACTCATTCGAAGTAGACATCTATCTACAGTTTCTCCAATGCCATTATGTGGTGTCAAATCAAGGTTAGCACTGGTAGTTTTACTACTGCACAAAATACTGAAGCAGAAGTGCTCTATGGAGCTGTTCCCTGTGGCTGAGTGGATGGTATCATGACTTGTGGTGACCCATAAGAAGTTAAGTCTTCAGAACTCTAAACACACAAAAGAAAAGAAAATAAAAAAATGAGCAACGAAACAGAACAGAGACCTGTCCTGCAACTAAGATGATGAGTGAGTACTACACCAAAATGAAAGTCAAGGCTACAGCTCAAAGGACATGCAAGACTAAGAACTCAGGAAATGAAAACTGAAAATGCCTTGCAGAACATGAAACACATTTGTGTGCTGTACAGAGCAATTGGGTGAAGAGCTTAGCTGGAAAATGCCTCGCTTGGCTGGAACTCTACTAGAGAGCAGTGGTTTGAAGGGCTTTCAAAAGAAATATTGCCACCTGGTATTGGAAATCGCCAGGTGATATGGTAGAAAGCTCCAGATTGGTATAATGTTTCAAAATGACCCCCTTTTCTTTATTAACAGTTTGTAATTCTGCACCAGTATGATCAGTCAACCCCAATTTCATATATTACTGTTCACTTCTACCAAACAGGCTAGTAGAGACACCAGTCTAGTTCTTAAAATACATCTCATGGTTTCAAAATACCCTTACCCATTCCCTACTAGGAAAATCCCCTCCTCAAGTACATCGACTAAACCTTCAACTAACCTATTCTCTATATTGATTTCACATGAAAATCATTATCTTATATTGCTGTCCGACTCAGTTTTTTTATTGCTTGTGAAGTCAATCTCTTGAAAATATGGAGCTGCTTTAAAATTATAATTAAGCCATTCGTTTGATTTTGTTCAACTGGCTTTTGCTAACTCCAAAGTTTCTAACGTGTTCAGTGTTGTGTTGTCCATGAAAACAGATTGGAAGATCCAAGAAACAGTTAGTAATTTTTAGTCTTGATTAATCAACAAAGATTTTCTGTAAAATCCATGACTGTTAAGTCTCTTAATGTAAAACAATTTAATAACCTATGTCAAAGGGATGTTCTCTTGCTTGCTCCTTGACGCATGGCCTCAAACTACAAATATGCAGAATGCTATTTGTTTCATTTTTGTTTTTTTATGTGTTGATAGGATAGGAGGGCTATGCTTGTAGTTTGAGTTAATACTATATACTTTTAAGTTTATGCGGTAAGGTAAATCTTCAAAATGACGTTCAAATTAATTTGCGTAAAACTTGTTATGTTCAATTGTGACATTAATTTCCCTGTAGGTTTCAAACCAGGGAAATCAAATATCTGTGGTCAGATGTAATCAACTTGATGCTCTTTTTGAGGATGTGGCATTGTGACACCTCATTTTTCTGTAACCAAAGTCAACGAAAAGATCTACAATCATAAACGATTGCTTTGTTATAAATGACAGTTACACCAGCCTCAAACTGACAGGATACTTGATCTAATCAAGTAGATGACTGTAGCAAATAAAACCTGGAAGAAGATATGAAACACGTGAGTGATTGTAGAGGAGTTTGGGTGTAATTAAGCTAAAATGTTAACCCTTAGAAATTGATTATCTTCTACTCGTACAGAGGAATTGGAGTGCATTGGTTCACCAATTCCCACTCTTGCATCCTGAAACAGTAGTAGCTACATTGCCTTTGATGCATTTTAAAGTAACACTTAATTTCTATTGCCATCTAGATTATCTGCAATCTGACAAAATGTACTAGAATATTATGCAGCTGAGAACATTAGGTGTACATAAGTATTGCGCTGGAAGCTTATGAATCTTTAGTTAGCTCAACTAAATTTATACACGTTTGATCTCCAATGCCTTTGTTGGTTTGTGAATACAATTTATCGATTCAGATGAAATCTGTGCTGATTGGTACAATGACATGAGAATAACGTAAACACCCTTGCTTTGACGATACTCAAAAGTTTGTCTCCCAAGTCCCAACTACCAAGGAATATAGGACCTCCGAAAATAGATTGCATTTTACCCTTCGTTGCTTGACTTCGGATATAGATATTTGACAGGGTAATACTTGAAAGAAATCCAGTCGGATGATTTTTTTAGAGTAAATTAAATGACACCATTTCACACCCTATTAAGATTTTTTTAAAATTACACTTACACTTAATTTTTTCATCATTACAATGGTCTCCCTTACTGAGGCTTACCATGACATGTAAGTAATGATTTTAACGTAAAGGGGTGCTTGTGTAATGTGAAAATGGGTGACAATGTATGTTTTTAAAACAAAAGAGGTTTGTGTAGAACTTTAAAAAGACTGAGGTCTCGATGTAATTTGAGAAAACCTCAATGAGTGCTATTTTAATTGTAAGCTTGTGTTTCAAAAGCATTTAATTTTAATTGTAAGTTTGTGCGTTTCAAAAGCATTTAATTGTAATTGTAAGCTTCTGTGTTTCAAATGCATATCCTATTAAACTGAGATTAACATGATTGGTACCGGAACTATTAAACTTCGCCTGCTATTATTTATTTACTAGGTATATTCTTTCTCAAAGTTGGCAGTAAGTGCAACCTGTGTTACTTTATTTTCTTGTAGGTTGATCAACATCCTCTATATCTATTTCCAAGGTGCCTTTTTGTGGTAAGAACTGATGGTAGCTGGATCGACTTCTCCTATCGGGTGTGCCTTGAGGAATACATTAAAAATAAGTACCAAATAAGTGCTGAAAGGTTTGTTAATAAAAGGTTTCTTAAAGATCTTACTAAACGATGGGGTGTTTGAAATGGATGTATTGGAACTTACAATTTGTGAAGTAAATGGTAGAAGATGACAATTGACCGGGACGTGTAGCTTATTTCTCAAGGGAGCGTAGAAAATTATTGAAGGTAGCTTGCAGAACACTTTTCTTTGTAGAAGTTCATGATTAGGTAACTCGCAGACAGTAACGAATGATGTTTTGTGGATTGGTTGCCTTTAATACAGTTACAATTTTATTAGGATTCAGCCTCGTCTTACATAATCTTTTAAAAGGGGGTTATCAGTACACTCTCTAACTACTATTTCTAACATTCTTTATTATTGGTAAAAAATAGTTAAAAAGTACTAAATCAGGTGATTCATTAACTAATAAGTGCGATTACCATAATTATGAATTTCAGTCAATTTTAATAATAGCCAGTATTGTGTTAGAGGTGTTGTTAGGATTTATCTTTTAAATGTTTCTCTGCATTTGCATGGAATGTTGAGCTGCTGAGATTTGGAGGATATTTTCACCATGAACGTGGCCTCAATCCTCTGGCAATTAATGGAACTACGCAGGAGGTAAAGAATAGAGCTACCACATCAACTCACATTTGAATTGTTACCACGTCACATTCTGCAAATGTACACTCTGATTTCACCACACACACTCCTATATTATATGAGGCATGGGATGTGAGACTAGACCTTTTTGTTGACTACGGACACAACACAAGTTTACAAAATTTTCGGAAGATGAGTTGGAATTGGGAAGCCTACAATTGTACTGATTCGTGATTGTGTCCAGCTATATTGTTCACGGGTTATTTTGGGAGTGGTTGATGACAGAAAAAATGAAAGTCAAAAGGGTCGAACTCAGCTGGGGCCTCGAGCAGGTTGTCCAACTAGGTTCAGTGTTACATTGCACAAGTCAAAATTGGGGAAAACAATTCTAGTTTGGTTTTTAGATATTTAGTTGCATGTGTTTCTAAATCCAAAGACAGAGGTGCCTTTCTTTCCATATATTGGTTTGATGATTGCTGATAAATCTAACAATTTGCCATCATCACATCATCATCATTCTCTAGTGTCAAAGTGTGAGACGTTAATCACCCATTTCCTTTTGTTTGATCTGATGTTTTTCTTATCTACAGGATGTAGAGGTAGAAAAGTGTCGTCTGAAAAAACAGCTGATTCTTTATTTCTTATTTGGAATGGCTATTCTTTTTATTTTCTGTCAATGACACTACATCCTTATTGGCTCCATTTTTCTTTTTCGATGGTCCAACTATTGGAACTATTGGTTCTTCGGCACCATAAGTTTCTAAGATTTCTTTGCATATCTAACTGTACCCTAGCCTGTTCTAT
Source organism: Phaseolus vulgaris (assembly GCF_051622355.1). NCBI lineage: Eukaryota > Viridiplantae > Streptophyta > Magnoliopsida > Fabales > Fabaceae > Phaseolus > Phaseolus vulgaris. Next base: position 3,407,580 of record NC_143498.1, read on the forward strand.
AACATACACACAAATTTCTGTCTCCAAATACCAGGAGCGTGTTTGTTTGATTTAGAAATTTTTGGGAACGAGGTTGATTAAAAATAGGGGACCGCAGAATGGTAGACACTTTTTGGGTTGATTTTGGTCACAAATTTGTGGCTCTTGAATAATTTCCTATCTTGTGTTAGCTGAGTTTCAGTTCAGAATCTAACAATTTACACCAACCAACAAAATCTAGATGCTGAGGAACATTTAATTACCCCAACATCAGAGCCAATTTTTTTGAAATGACCTTGTCTTTCATTCTGTAGCTTTGGCGCAATATTTTGTGTTTAAATAAATGATTATGTATCAGAAGTTATAGTTTTTTTACGTATAAAAAAATCGCAATGTAGTACATTCTCCCCCTTATTTTTCCCAATGTCGCCATTGAATTCTGGTCGAGATACAACTCGGATTCACACCATTTTTTTCTTTTTCATCTTTTACAGGTGTGTTAATAACAGAATTAGCTATAAAAATATTAACTTAACTAATTAATAAATATTTTAATAATTACCATTCATATTTATTAAATTATAAATATTTAATTAATAACTTCTTAACAATTTAAAAAATTAAAAGCAATTGAAGTAATTTATAAATTACTATTAAAATAAATATTAGTTTTTTTCGAATGTTTTTAATAAATTTAAATATTTTTTCTAAATAATTGTAAGCATACGAGAATGAGTAATGATTTTACGTATTTTTTTTAGTAAATGTGTAAAATTATGTAGTTCAAGAACCCACTTTCATTAGTTAACAGTAAAAAGAAATGTCGAATTAAAATAATCTTTTTGATAACAGTGTAGAATATTAACTTTTGATCACGAATAATATTATTTACAGTGAAGGTATTATTAAATAATTAAAATAGTATATTAATATATATTTTTAGACGTGGTATATCAGTGTAATGTACTGTGTTTTCCACAATTATCCTTGCTTGTTTTCATAGATCTGTGAGTGTTTTGATTTTTTTTTTAATTAATAGACAAACAATATTTTTGAATAATTGCAATCTGGATCGCTAATTTTGTTTGAACGAGTGGAATTTGGGTCAGTAATTTGGTATGGCACGAAGTACAAGAGCCTACAGAACTGCAGCATTTTAGCAAATCAATTCAATCTCCATCGTTCATTTTTTACAACACCTCTGCAGGATTCATAATCATGAACACTGCTTTTTACAAAATCAGAGGAATGTGGATGGTTCATTTTTTGGTGCAATCTGATTTGTTCATTTCACACAACACTTGGTAAGGAATCCTGACACATCAACAATGCTTTTTGCAACATCGATGAAATCTGAATCGTTAGATTTTTTAGTATAACCTAACTCCTTCATTTTTCACAGTACCACAAACAACAATGTGTATTTTGACCAGTCATTTTCTAATGCCTTTAAATAACTGCCAATAATTTAAAAATGACCTCTAATGGTAGTTAGTTTCAAAAAACTTTACCTATTGTAAATGGTGATAGAGTGATGAAGCATGCTGAGAACTTTCATTTTCTTTACCTTAACTTTATCTCTGAAAAGGAAAACGAATTCCATAGGTTTCTTCATTCAAACACTGAATCCAATTGGGCAAGTGTGTTTGAATCTGTTGTTATAGAAAGAAATTGTGAAGATGAAGGGTGAAAAGTGGTGAAAAGAAGTGACAAGAAAAGTGAGAAGAGAGAGCAATGTTTAGAAAGGTCAACCCTTGGCTATGATTAAATTTTACTATATGTTGTTTTATGATTACGCCCAAAACATTATCATTAACCTCCGAATATGTTTTGTGGGGCCTCTTTCGATCGATGTGGACCAATATTCCACAACTCATCTTTTCATCATCACATTTCTTTGAATCATGGTTTGGTAAGGAGGAAGAAGAAAAAATATAAATTTTTTTATTTATTGTTTTAATTATATAAAACTTAAAATATTTTGTTATTGTTAAAATAAATTCAATCAATCTAATATAATTTCACATTGTTTAATAATTAAAGTAAAAAGTAGTTTATATTTTTTTTTCTAATCGGTTGAGACGTATTTTAAAAATAAAATTATGACGAAATATTTTGGTAGATAAGTAGTTATGTATATGTCTTCTTTATTTAATTTATTTTGGTATTTTTTAAAAATAAAATTGCGATGAGGTTCCAAGTTTTATCTTAATGAAATTAAATCAAAATAAAAATTATTTTTATTTTCATTGTTAGTATGATTAGCATAGTTGTGTTGATGGTGGATTCTTCCTTTTGTCTTTGCAATTCCACACTTTCCTTTTTTTTTTGGGTAGAAGTAGCCACACACTTACGTCAACCATAAAGATACAAAAAAAAGTGTTCTTAAATTCAATGTTTATTTATATATAATTTTCCACACACTAGTTAAGGAATTATTTTTCGTGAATTGAAGGATAAAGATAACAACATTATTAATGATTAAAGAATTTCGACAATGCAAATGCAACAAAACTGATATTTTGGGCCGTATGATGATTGGTTAAGCAACTTTAAGATGAAATAATATTATTAAGAGTTTGATCTCAGACTTCTCTGTAGTTATTTTTTTTTAAAATTAAATAAAATTAATTGTAAAGTAAAATTAATTTATATTCATATTAGGAGTTACATTTTAAAAATTATATAAAGAACTTTTTTATATACGACTTAATTTAATTTTTAAAGAATTTTTTTATTATGGTGTTTGTTAGTAGGTGCTATTTATTTATTTTTATAAAAACATTGATATCTTAGGTTAACACATCAAACAACAACAATGTAGATGCTATTTATTAATCGTACAATTTATTTGTTTTAGTTTTAATTAGGATCTGATGAGAAGTGTCAGAAGTGTTGCAAGGTTATATTAGTTAAGAACATGGTTTGAGTAAAGGAGTGAGAAAGTAAAACTCTAATGCTTAAATGTTTTAATAATTCTAGTATCAGAAATCTGTCACATGGGCCCAATGAAAAAGTGAATGAAAGTGTGAAGTTATGGCTACAGAGAACAATTTTGATCAATCAATAATTTTTAGTTTGCTAGTCATGATCAATAGTCGATGTTTAGGAAAAACTTTCCCTAATCCAAAGAAAGAATATTTGTGTTTAGTTAAGAACGAAGTTTGTTATGAAGCCTAATGGAGTGGAGTTTATCACACTGATTTAGGAGAAAAGGTAAAGGATACTAAAGTTAAGAATTATTTGTTTTAAATCATACATATAATGAATTAATAAAATTATCTTGATATAGTTAAGAAAATTGAGTTTGAATGAAGTAAAAATATCAAGAAACTATTAAAATTTTGAAAACACAAGTATTGAATTGAGAACTTCAAGAACTGAATGAATCAAATAATACCTCAAATGTAATAGTTGAACGAATCAAATAATATTGAATAGAAAACATAAGTATTAAGTAGAAAGATTCGAGAACTGAAGTTGAACAAATCAAATAATATAAAGAACTATTAAAATCTTGAGAACACAAGTATTAAGTAGAGAGATTAAAAAAAAAAAATTGAATGAATTAAATAATATCTCAAATATAATGAATGATTTAATAATGTATCTTTCAGACTTACTATCAAAACAATATATCATAATAAGTTGTGATTGTTTCTTCTTCTTAATTTTCACAATTTAATTCTTTTAGAAATTTTATCAATTTTTAAATTTTTTATTTCCAATGCTCTGTATTTGTTCTTGTCACCCCTCTTTCGTTCTCTGCTTCATAGTTTTGCTCTATTTTGATCACTCATCATATCTCTATTTTGGATAAGTTATTATTACCATTTTCTTAAGTATTATGGTATATGAATATGACCTTTATTAAATTACCTAGTTTTATTATTTGTCGAAGTAAAATATTATCTAGTGAAAAATAATGTTTTTATTTATTTGTGTCAACGGACATGGAGATATTATAGATATAACCTAGAAAAACTTATGTACTTCTTTTTAGATTTAATTATAATTAACAAATTTATAATTTATCAGATTAGACTATAAAAAAAAATCTAAAAAATTCCAGAAATTAACAGAAACAAAAAGTGAGTAACTTGTATTTGCAGGTGTATTATACCTGTACAAGGAACAGAGTAGCAGTGGTGTAGAATTATGATATGACTGACAAATATATTCATGCATGATGGCACTATGTTATGTTATGTCATGTCATGTCATGTATGTATGTATGAGAATGTGAGCCAGCTAATAGCTAATCCAGTGCATGGTGCATTGTGCATTGTACCCATGAAGGTGCAGCAGCAGAAAGGATTTAAGAGTCCCAATAAAGGGTTTTTCACTTTTTGAAATTCATTTTGAATTTTATTGTGAAGGAAGGAAATGATGAAGCACTTTCTGGTTCTTCACAGAGTGGGGACTTTGACCACAGTGAAGTGTGAGTTCCTCTTTTTGTCTCTACAAACTCTTACACATCTACCTGTACGGTTATACCTCCTTTTACACACTGCAAAACCAACACAAAATTCATCATTATCTTCTCATCACAACTTAAAAACACCATTGGAATTTAATTCATTTCCTCACTCACTCCTTTTCTTATACTACTATACCAAAATTCTCAAAAACATTCTACACTATTACAATGGATATGGTTGTGTTACAACAATGACATTTTACATAATACATTGCTTGGTAGGACCCATTGAAGAACTCATACCACTAATATAAAAAAGGTAGGTTAATAAATCTTCACACCATTTTTATTCGCTTCACATCTAAAAATTTGTTATATTATTTTAAAAAATAGTTGTGGAAAGATTATTTTTTATTATTAAAGTGTCAAATAAATTTTATTTTTGTATTTGTATAGAGTCTAGATAGTATCTATCATTGGCTTGACCAATTGTTTCTCAGCTCTTAGATGTTTCTTCTTCTCCTTCCTTATCGTATTTACTCTCTGGATTCGGTCGCTCCTCCTTCTCCTTCCTTTTTTATTTGTCCTCTGATATTCAATAAAAAATAAACCGGTAAAAAGTTCTCTCATGATCAAATAAATGTTTTGTATAAGAGTGACATTACCTAATTTATCACATGTTTATCAAAATTATAGCATATTTTCTGATTTATCACATTTTTTCAATAATATTAACAATTTGTTTGATCAATTATTGATATTGAGTGATGTAACTCACTCGACTTCGACCGATATACTTGTATCTCAAAATAATTTTTGACAAAATTAAAACTTACCGCTTACATTTTGATAAAAGAAAATCAAATCCTTGTAAACCCATTGAAAGATGGTTGGAAATTTTCCTTTAAACATTAGCGGAGAATGCTAAAAATAATGAAGCTGAAAAACCTATGAGAAGAAAGTAAAAGTTGAGGAGCATGTTGGAGTCTTAAAAACAAGTTGGTCCATGTTAGAAGGAGGACAACCTAAGTTAGGTGCTAAAGTGTGGTGTGTGTAGGAGCAATGAGAAAAAGTAGTTTGTTGCAACTATGGTGTTGGCTGGAAACCACGACAGAAACAGCTTAGGTTCCAAATGCACAACCACCACACTATCATATCTCATATCTATCATCCACCTTCTACTCCTTTTAAATATTTCACTATTTTCTCTTATAAGCTTCACATCTACCATAAAAACATTATATAAATAAATGTAAATTTTATTTAATAAATTTATTTTATAAAATTGACTTAAACTTAAAGTATATTTTCTAATATTTTTAATTTTAGAAAATAAATATTATTTAAAGTAATTTCAATTTCTAATCCTATTTTTCTTTCATTCCAAATGAGTTCTCATTGCATGCATTGTTAGTTATAGCAACCTCTGTTTTTCTCTCTGCATTTCTTTCTTTGTTTCCCCACCTTGCCCCCACTTTGTTTATTGGAGATTGAGCCATTACAGAGATGTAAAACATTTCAAAACAAAGAAAAATAAATAAAAAAGAGAAAGCAACTTATCATCTCAGAAAATCAACTGGACGCATGCTTCTGAATTTCCTCTCTGCTACAAACTTTTTTTTTCTTTTTTTTTATTGTTCACCAGAAAACTATTTTATTATTTCATATACCAATTCTCTTAACCTGTGTTTGGATCTGGTAAATTATCGAAAAATTGATTGTACATAAATAAAGTTAAATTATTTTTATTGGATATTTAAAAATATTTTAATTTAAAGACATTGAAAAATAATTTAATTTAAAGAAATAAGAAATAAAAATAATAACTCAATAATTTAAAATGGTGAAATAGAATTCTTTCTACCTACAGGAAGATAAAAAGAGTCTAAACAAAAAATAAAACACCACAAAATAAAATAAATACATAAGATAAAGATAATTTGATGAAAAAACTTTCAATATAGAAAAAAGAAATAAAAAACACAACAAAGAAATACATTCATTGTGATCCATAAAAGAATCTTCCATACGTGCAGAAACAATACATATAAAACATAAATCAAAGAATTACATATTAAAAAACCTCCAATATATATTTGTTTTAATGATCAAACAAAAGTTATTAAAAGTAGTTTAAACTATTAGAAGATGATAAGAGATTTTATAGTATAATATATAAATGAATGTAAATATTTTTTTAATATAATATTAAGTTAAGTTAATAGTTAAGTTAAGTTTTTTATAATATTAAGTTAAGTTTAAAATTAATTTTAATATAATATTACAGTTATTCAAAATCTATCAAAATCTATTTTAATAAATTTATTAAATTTATCAAATCATTCATAATATATAATTTAAAATAAATTTGATATTTGATCTAATCCTCTGATAAAGAATTGATGCATTGAATGTGACATGTTAAGACAGAATTTTGGAGTAGGCAAGGTTATGGTTCCATCTCTGTACTCTCTTCGTCCTTCTTCTGAGCTTCTCAGTTGCATTGCAACGTTATTATTGTTTCTAATGCCCTTCTTATAATCAGAACCTCTTTATTCTACCAAAAGAAGAACTCACTTTTTTTCTTTTTTCTTTTTTTCTCATGCAGTTTAGCTTCAAAATATAAAAATCAACACAATTTTTCTATTTTTTTCTAACAGAAAGGATATTCTACCACGTACATCAACATAAATCCAAATCTTTTTCTGAAGCCAATTTTTCGACTTCTCACTGTAAAAATCTTTCAATGTACACAAACGTAAGTACAAATTTACATCTGCTTCAAGCGATCTAAAACATGTATTTTTTAAATAAAATAAAATAATTTTCACTAATGTATTTTGTTAGAGACTATTAGGAATAATTAAGCTGTAAGTAAAAAAAATCCAAAATCAGAATATGAAAAGAAACTTTTATATGGTATAAATATTGTAAATTTGGATTATATATAAAAAATAATTAAATATGTACACTTGTACAATAATATATATTTGCGTAAACTTAAAAATAGATGAATGTATCCAAATTTGTATTTTTATTGAAATATTTACACTTGTAGATGAAAGAAAAATATTTTTACTTGTAGTAATATAAATTATTCATCATAAAAGATAATGACATAATTTAGCTAAAATATAATTGTAAAAAGGGCAAAAGTTATACCCATTGATATAGTTTTTCAATAAATTTAAAGTTTCATCTTTGTAAAATGTTATACATTTTCTCAAGTACAAATTACTAAATTTGATGGTAAAATAGAAGAGAACAATGGATAAGTAGTGGGTGCCCAATTCTTCTCCTATCAAAAGCCAACATATCAACAAAATAAAAATAAAAATAAAAATTTGATTAACTTGATAATTTAAAACGGGAAAAATAATTATAAATACATTGTTTCAACGGTAGAATATAATAAAACAAATTATTGAACATTGACTTTTAAGGTGAATATGGTAGTATCAGTTGAGAGAAAACTGATTCAAGATTCAATTCCTGGTCATCTCACTTTGATAATAAAATAAATTATAGTGAAAAAAAGGATTGTGAAATAAATTTCTAAATAATTAAAAATAGAATTGGTTGATCGAAATTGAAATGTTATAAAGCATTAGAAGATTGAGGCATTCCAATCTTTTGTAATTTTGTATTTCTGGTCTATGAAGTTTGTGTTTTTGTGTGGTGCCAATGTTTAATAGTTTATGGTCACATTAACTATTCTAAAATAAGTGAAGTCGTAACATATACTATTCTAAACTTAATAGATTATTCTAAACTCTATGAGTTAACTATTCTAAACTTAATAGATTGATAATGTCAACATTTTCCATTAATTGTGCATGATGATTAAACTTAATATAAGAGAGTAACTTTTTGTTGGAAAGAAGAATTTGAAGCAAAAGAAATTAAAAAAAAAGAAGAACTTCTCCAAAAGAAAGCCCATCATCAATAAATAACAAGGTCCTTTAGTTTATGGTCACTGTCTCTCTCTCTATCACTCCTTTTTCCTTCTCTTCTTTTCTCTTCTCTCAAACAGAGAAGCCTCTACAATGAACCAAGATCTTCACCACTACACCACCTCTTCTTAGAACAACCATGTCTCACCATTACCCAAAACTCCTTCTAGACACCCTACACTGCTTAGAAGACCACATTCACTGGGAGGAAGAAAAACAGAGAGAAGAAGATGATGATTACATCAGCACCACACCAGAACCAAACTTCTCCGATGTGGTACTCTTCGAACAAGACCTCTTCTGGGACACCCACGAGCTATCTTCTCTTCTCGCCAAAGAAAACCTTAACAACCCTTCCATCTCTCTCCTAAACAACCCTTCTTTGGCTTCTTCACGCGGAGAAGCTGTGGAGTGGATTCTCAAAGTGAATCTCCACTATTCCTTTTCTACCCTCACAGCACTTCTCGCAGTGAACTACCTCGACAGGTTCCTCTTCACCTTCAGATTCCAGAACGACAAACCATGGCTCACGCAACTCGTTGCAGTCGCGTGTCTCTCTCTTGCAGCCAAAGTTGAAGAGACTCATGTGCCCCTTTTCGTCGACCTTCAAGTACGTCTATTCATCTCATCCATATACATTGTTTTGTTGCTGTTTCTCATCAGTGTGGGATCTCCAATATTAGATTTTGATCAATGATTCTAACTCGTTAGTTTCTTCTCTCAGGTGGGGGGCAGTAAACACCTGTTCGAAGCGAAAACGGTTAAGAGAATGGAAATCTTGGTCCTTTCCACGCTTGGATGGAAGATGAACCCAGTAACACCTCTCTCGTTTCTCGATTACATCACCAGAAAACTTGGCTTAAAGGGTCATCTGGGCTTGGAGTTTCTCAGAAGGTGTGAGACCGTTCTTCTCTCTGTTTTTGCAGGTAACTAACCAACCACCAACCACCAACCAGATCTTATGCCGTCTTTCTTCCTTTGTTTCATTGTCTGATTCACATTCTCAATCTTGTTTGCTGTTATTGATGTTTAATGTTGCAGACTCAAGATTCATGAGTTATCTTCCTTCTGTGCTGGCAACGGCCACGATGATGCGCGTGGTGAGTGTTGTGGAGCCTGGTTTGGGTGAGGAATACCAAGATCAGGTCCTGGGTATTCTCGGAATCGACAAGGTTGTTGGCGTTGTCTTAAACCAATGTTTTGTTCTGATTATCAATAATGGAAAACGGGACTTTTCTACACTTTCCACGGCTAAATACTCAGAACACACAACAACATTTCCACCTGCATAACCCATTTATAGTGGACCCTACAAAATTTATTTAACAACCCTCTTAATCTCATGAATTTGAATTAACTTTGCAGCATTAAATAGCAGTGTTGTTAACCAAAAATGGGGTTGGTGTGTTGCAGGAAAAGGTGAAAGAATGCTACAGGGTGATAATGGAGGTTGTGACAGGGAAGAACGAAGAAGGTAAACGAGGGAATTTGAAGAAACGGAAGTTTGAGTGCATTCAGTGTAGCCGAAACGACGTGATGGAAGGGTCGTTTAGCTGTGATAGTTCGTGTGATTCATTGAAGAAAAGTAGGAGCCAAGAACAGCTTCTATTGAAGCATTCAAACTCAGATTTTCTCACCATTCCTCGCTAGCTACCTACCTATTTATTACTCTCTTCCTTCAATTTCATCGTTTTTCTCTTCTGTCAAACCAAAAACATTATAGTCATATATTCTATTCTCATGTTATCATTATTTTTTGTCTCTTTTTACTCACCACTAATAAATTTATTTATCCTTCATCCACACAGTTATTTTATTTTACAATGATAATATATAATTATTTTACATTTTTAACTCTTTTCCCATGGATACAACAACAACAAAAAGTACACACTGTCCAAAATAATAATTCAAAAGGAAGATTTCTACTGGGTTATTTTAATAATGTTTTTTTTTTAAAATTATTGTCTTATTTAAGTGTTTTAACAACAAACGTTAAACAATAATATAATTAATAAGCATTTTGAAGTTAGATTACCTATAAAGACACTTCTTAATATTTTTTTTATATGTTTTTAATTTTTCTATGTTGTAACGGTCATTAATTATTAAAATATAAAAGTTTTAACTTATATATCTATATATAAATAAATTACTAATTAGAACAATCTAATGAAATATATTAATATTATTAACATGTGCTTATGATACTGATTAAAAAATTGATCAGAGGGCATAAATTAGGTCTGACAATTACTTTTGTTAAATAGCAAAATAAGGAAGAAGGAAAAAGCTTATTTAGTGGGCCCCACATCAAATTAAATTATGATTAAAATACAACATATATATAAAAAAAGACTTAAACACGAGTGTGACCACCACACCCCAAGAAGCAATTGCCATTTTTAAAAAAATATTTATCGTCTTAAAAGAAAAATATTAACAAGTACTTCTTGGGATATTGGTTTCAAAATTTAAATAACAAATAGCTTAGGAAAAGGAACTTATTTCTAGTACTATAGATATAAAATTTATTATTTAATATGTATTGTTTAAATAGTTGAAAATATTTTATATTATATATTAAATATATCTTAATTTGTGAATTCTGAAGTATCGCATCACATGAAATCTTCCTCCTTTATTCAAATCTCATTCTCTCGTTTCAAAATCTGCACTTGTCCATTTTAGTTGAATTAAAAACATTTTTTTTACTGGTCGAAAATATATAAAAGAAAATTAATCCCTCTTGCATTGTACATGATAATTAAACTTACACTGTGATTAGTTATCAATTTGTAAGGACCGAGAAAAATATTCTTAGAATAAAAATGATACAATTAAAATGGCACCTGAATATTTTATTATTAAAGTGAAAAGGTTATATAAATAGAAATTTAGTTATTCAAGTTTCATTTTAAAAAGAACTATCATCTCTCTAAAAACTCCTTTTTCCTCTTCTCTGCCTTCTCTCTAAAATCTCGACCTCCTCGCTCATCTGTTTGACGATCGGAGTCCACCATTGGACACCTGACAACGAGATCTACAATATTGACCGATCAGAATCTTTCATAGAGTATATGTTCATTTTTGTTCCTTTTTTCCTTTCCTCTCCATTCTCTCTTAGATTTTGACATCCTCTTCGTCAGTTTGATGATTAGAGTCTGCCATTGGACTCCTGGCAGCGAACTCTACAAGATTGACCGATCAAAATCTTAGATAGAGTAAGTTCATTCTTGACTCTTTTTCCTTTGAGTTAGTTTTGATCTGGTTGGGTTGCCTTTTAATTTAAGTTTGCTTGTGAGGTTTTTATCTTCAGAATTAGTCTCTGTTAGCTCAGGGTCCTAGTGATGTAGTTAGATTTGTGATCAGGACTCTGTGGTGCAGGTTAGGGTATCCTTAAGCTTTTGGTGGGTTTGGAGCTCTTAGTGAGCATCTGCTAAAGTCCAGGTAAGGGAAGCTAGTTTAAAATATTCAATAGAACCCTAGGTTAGAAGATTTGAATGTGAGTGTGATGTGATCACCAATTCCAAATTTTGTTGCAAGATTTCTTGTTTTGAGTAAATTGTAGTTTGATTGAAATTGAAAGTGTTGTGATTGAGAATTGGTTGTAGAATTAGAAATCATATATATGTATAGATGGAGATAATAACTCAATGATTCAATGAGAGTGATTGTATCATGTTGAACAGGAACTACCAATGTAATGTGTAGATTTATAATTTATGAATCGAATGAGATGTTGATTTATAATCTGATAGATACATTAAGTTATGCAGAATTTTTCTGCATATTTCGCCGAAGCTAGCAAGTTCTAGCTCAAGCTAGAAAATTATGGGTGCTCTCTGGAGGATTTTAGCTCAAGCTAGCGAATTCTAGATCAAGCTAAAATTCTGGGTGCTCTCTGGAGGATTTTAGCCCAAGCTAGCAAATTTTAGTTCAAGCTAAAATTCTGGGTGCTCTCTGGTGGATTTTAGCTCAAGCTAGCGAATTCTAGCTCAAGCTAAAGTCTAAAAAAAATAAAATAATAATAAATAAATAAAAATAAAATATATTAAACTAATTTTTATTTGCTTTTAAAGGATTGATTTATTTATTTATATATAGTTTTTCTTATAAAGTGTGTAAACTTTTATTTCATGTATAGTTAATTGAAAATCTCTTTAATTAGACATTTATATGATTAGTCAATGAATTGTTGTGTATTTTGGAAATTTTAAACATTGGTATGATTTGATTGTTTGATGGTGGATATTTTGAGGTTCAAAATATGAATTCTAATCAAGACATAGTATTTTCAGGAAAGAAAATACCGTGTTAAGATTGTTTAGGATGTGCATTGACTAGGGATTCGTCTAGAAGGAGATATCCTGACTCTCCTGAGATAATGAAATCATATAGATGAAGTTATTCAGGTGGTGAGAGTCGAAGGAGGTTCATATGAATGGGTAAGTTGTTTGAAAGATAATTAACTTGACCTGTTATATGAATTAACCCTGTCATACTAGGAGAGAGATGATATTGAGATTAATTATGCGCATAACTGTGTGGATTTCACAGTGATGTAGTATGACAGGTGTAGATCTCTGAGTCTAAGTCAACGCACGAGTCTTCCGGAAGTAGAGTCAAGTGTCTATGTGTTATGAGTCAGTAGAAGTCTGACACGAGAAAGATGAATATTGAAATTGTTGATAGACACTTGATGGTTATGTGAAATGCATGAAAAATGATGAATTTATGTGGATCTTTAAACTCATATTTGTGTTATAAGTTTCAAAAATACCTAGCTTACCCTTTGTTTTGTTTTGTGGTTGTTTTTCTTTGATTTGTGATGATTGTATATTTTACACGGGAGCAAATGATGTTACAGGTGATAAAGTTTCTCGGTGAGAAGATGTATAATGGAAAATGTTTATTTTTTCTTTTGAAATTTTGTTTTAAAATTTATGTAAATGTTTCAAGTCTTATGAAGAGAGAGATAATTTGAAACATTATAATAATGAAATTTTAGATATATTTGTATTATGTTTATATATTTATTTTAATATTTCATACAGATTATGGTTATAGATATGAAAAAATATAGGGATGTTACAATTTGTACCTTAATCCCACTTAAATTTGTTTGTCTATTCTTTAAAGCAGTGAGAATTATTTATTTACTTTTTATTTTCTTTTCTTATGTAGAAAAAATTAAATAGATATTAATTTTTCATTGATTATTTAATTACAGTTATGTCATCGCTCTCAATTATTTATCAAATTTACTGGTAATTAATCTTCTCGAAAGCCTAACAAATTTTTATTTCAATAATCAAAATATTGGTTACTCATTATATTAAATAGATGAACTATTATCTAGCATAATATATTTTCCATTCCAATATTTTTTTATTGTTTTAATTACTAATTTGCATGGAAAAACTTGACTGACCCTAGTCTTTCTATCACTATTTTTTTAATTCATAAGATTTGAAAGCAATATATTAAGAGATTCAAATCTGGTTAATATTAGTTAGAAAATAAAAATTATATTTTGTAAAATTTAATTTGTAACTTAGTTGAAAACTTATGAGCTACACTGAAATTTATAAAGTTTAATTATTCACTCACTTACTCCTGTAGTCATAGAAATTTTATCTTTCAATTTCTATATTGAAGAAATCATTTATTTTATTCCCTACCGATACCATATAAATCCTTTTCAATTTATATAGATACTATTTTTAATCTATTTTAGCTTTTACTGTTCAATTTTATAGAATTTTTAAAAATATTAATATACATAGATACAAAAAATTAAGTGAACTATTTTTAAGCTTTTTAATGATAAAAAGTCAGTTTTAATCTTAAATTAATTTCATTTACCCTTTTATAACACTAGAGTTGGAGTTTCGAATGAAGAAATTCAAAACATATTCATCTCCCAAACACATCTACAATAAAAAAAAAGTTAACTAATAACAATAAAAGATTAAATAATAAAAAATTAAATTGATTCCATATAATAATAATATTACTACCTCAATTTCAATTAACACACGAGAATCAAGACTAAAGGTAGACTCATAGAACTTGTGGCTTAGCTCATTTGTTTTAAATGTGTTGAGTTGTGTTAGTGTGTTTTCTTTAAAAAAGTTTATCGAACTAGTTCATAACACTCACAGGTTTAATCCACATGAACTGGGTTCTTTGTGGGAGAAAGTGAATTTCAATCCGAAGTAAAATTTACATTTTTTTTAGTCTAACTTAACTCAAATTTATAAAAGAATGAATTGGATAATGAAGTTTGACTCATTTTCAACTTTGTATAAAAAGTAAAGGATATTGTTTAACACAAAATAGTTAATTGATTTTTATAATGATCAATATTGATTTCTGTAATGACCATAATATATGATACTATATGAGTGTAATAACTTTCGCACAAAAAAATTGGCTTAATAAATTCTTGATATAATAAATAAGTAAATGGTTAAAAAAAAAATTTCATCTATTTTTACTTAAAATTAGTTTTTTCTATAATTTAAACTTTAGACTTCTTAAGTATTTGTAATAATAAAACTATTAGAATAAGTCGTTTTCGGTATGAATTAAGATATGTTAAAAAAATTTATGTTGAAAGATTTATTTTAATAGTTTTCTTACTACAAATATTCATGAGTCTAAAGTTTAAATTAGAAATAAAAATCAATTTTACATTAAAATATATCGACGAAAAATATATTTATAACTGATAAATAAATAAGAATGAAATAGTTTCATATGCATCTCGAAAAAAGAAAAGAAAAAAAAAAACTTCTTAAAAAAAACAAAACGATGAATTTGTTTTCTCAAAAAAGTTTGAATAGTGCGCATCTTTTTTGGAATTAAAGAGCTTTCTTTTGCGCATAAAGATTTGAAAAACTCCTCCAAAACAAAAAAGGATTAGTTTTGATTTTGTAGAAAAATATTCCGAAACTTGTTATGAATTTTGCTTTAGGTGGAAGGGGAAGGTGTTCCTAACATGGTAGTGTTTAAGAGGTAGAGAATGAAGAAAGGGTGCAAGAGTGGAATTTTCAACAGAAAAAGTAAAAAAGTCAAAAGCAAGTCAAAGTGTGGTATGGATAATTGGTGAAAGAAGAACACAAAAAATAGGTTGAATTGAATCTATAACCTTCTTCTCCCTTTTGACCCCTTTAGATCAAAAGTAATAAAGATGGAGAATGGAATCACACTCATGCTACATTAATTGAACCCAATGTTAAGCACTAGATGAGGATACGATGATACTTGGATTGGATTGTTAAACTAGCTTGTATTATTTGTTTTGATTGTAAGTTTTCTCATTATTGTGAATATATATATATATATATATATATATATATATATATATATATATACTAAAATAGATATGTTATTATCATTCTACTGATATTATCTACGAATTTTTTCGTATATAAAAATGAAATAGTTTGACCATGTTTACTTTGAAACTTGAAGTTTTATCATTGTTTCTTTAAAAAGACATATTGGAAGATTAAGAGATAGAAGATGTATTTAAATTATTTTTGACTTTAACTTCTAAGTGATGTGAGACTATTGGACGTATCGGAACAAGTTTACTGGTCGATGACTAATAGAAGGAGGATTCGTCTTTGAAACCTTATTTATCCCCACAAAAGGAACTAATGTTTCAACTTCAAGTCTATTGAGATGACATCACTAAAATCAATAATTAAACATTGTCTACTTTAAAATTCAGAATTTTATCACTAAAAGAATATCTCAAAAAGATTATTTAAATTACCTTAACCTTACCTCTTAAGTTTTTTATATTGGACGTACCGAAAAGATATATAAAATTCTTAATTATTCATTTGTACAAATTTATTTACTTTCTCACTTTTCTATCGAGGACAACTTTTGTAATTTTATCCTAATTTGTCTTAAAAATGTAAGGGAGAATTTAAAAATTATATTAATGATTTTCTGACAGCATAGCTGGAATGGTGGGTATGTTATTGGGTTGGGAGTGACATAGTAAGAAATCCTGCAACAGTTTTTATATTTATTCATATGATATGATATGATACATATAATAGAAATAAGGGAACAACTTATCACACATTAATTTGGGAATCAATATTGCACTCCCACATGTGCTCCATTATGGGGTCTCGACCCACACTCATTTTTTTTTATTACGTCTATGATAAATATAAAATTTATAATATATAAATGATTTTTATAATTTTTTTTAATATAACATAAAATTATTTTAAATTATTAATTATTTTTGAAAAAATAAAGATAGAAGAAGAGTATTAATAGATGGAATAGATAGACTCTATAACACCCTAATATTATTTCAAAAATAGATTTTAAATAATAGTAAAGAAATTTTATACATTAAAACTAAATATTATTTTTTAGTTTATTATAAAAATTTAGTTTTTAGTAAAAAAATTTATTTGTATTCATTTCACAATAAAAAAAATATGTTAACGTATAATTATTTTGATATTCAGGTTCTAAAAATTTGAGAAGAATAGATAATTTTAAATCTATCAAAGTTTTTATTTGGGAAGTATAATAAATTTTATTTGAGTTTTAGTTCTTTCCTTATTTATTTCTTTAATAGATTGGTAAAGAGGAGATATCTTGGGTGTATGGTTGATTGTTTCAAAGCTTATTTAAATTCGTTGAATTGTTGTAAAGGGACTATTAGATAAAAACTTGTTTCAATTGAGATAAACGGAGTTAATATTATAATTTGTATTGTAATAGTTATTTTGTTGAATATATTTTATAGAACTTGAAATGTGTGAATTAAATGATGAGTTTGATAGTAATGTGTGAATCAAATGATGAGTTTGTGATTTATTTTTGTAGTATGTATAGTAATATCATTGATGTTGAGTCACGAAAGTATGGAATAATTGTATATGTGGATTTCTCTTTGAAAACTTTTTTTTTATTTTATTTTATTTTATTTAGGGTGTTATCGAGTCGTATATCACTTGAGTGACATGTTGTCGGTTAGATGAGACCTTAGCAATATGTAGTCATTACACTTATCGCCTTAGGTCGTTTAAGCAACATGATGTTTGACATGAATGCTTAATTACTAGTTGGACATTGAAGTGTTTGAAGAAATTGGAGGAGATTCTAAAACTTGTTGTGTTATGTCCTGTTGTTGGATTGAAGCTTACCATTAGACCAAAAGTTATAGTTGATAGTAAGAGGTGCACCTTTTTCTACTTATAAGTGTAGCAATCAAAGCGTCATGATTTGATTATAGCATAACCCGCTTGACCCCACTTGACCTCCAACCCGATACAATTGATGTCAACTCCAACAATCTCCCCCTCAACAATTTTTCCATTAGGAATCAAGCTCATGACCTTAGCTCTTGTACAAATTTTAAGATCAAGTGTTTACCACTACGCCAAAAGTTATAACTAATAATTAGGCACACATTGTGATTCAATTGTGACTTGACTCACCTGACCTTCACTAGGGGACAATTAATACTACTTGCAACACCCAACAAGTGGTTGTCATTGAAGCTTTGGCGTGAACGCTAAAGAAATACATTGTTGCTAAAAGTGAAGAGGACCTCAATTTGGTGTTGCTCTTAGGTTGCATTTCGCTCATGTGGTGAGAGTATCGTTTAGGTGAAATGGATGATATCTTGTTTATGTTAAAAAGGTCACTCAAGCACGGTGTGTTATAATTTTATAATCTATTATATGCTTTTATATTATATTGTTGACAAGATGTATAAAAGGTGTAATTAATTATGTATATTAATTAAGATATATGATTAATGATGAGATGCATGGGATAATGTATGCACAATATAAATGTAAGTATGTGTGTCCTTTTGAGATTGTCCTTCATGGATGGTGAGTGCTACTTGGATTGACTTGTATGCATGTATATGTGTTGATATATATGTATATAAGGTTTTGACTCTAGATGGGTGGCCCTAGATGATTTGTTTGCATGAACATTTATAGTTGTTGCATGGATAGCTCGAGTGATATCATATCTTGGGTGATAGTACAAAACATGACAATCATATTATCAAAGGTATCTTGACTTCATTGATGATCTAATCATGTGGACAAAACTTTAGGTGATGAGAAGCTGAAGGAGGCTACCATTGGGCTTGATATCAGTATACATTTGACTTGGTAATATGTAGACATTTAGCTTGATAGTAGATGTTTTGTGCCACCTTATATTGGAATGTAGGTCAACTAAGGTTTGGGAGTTCTAGTGTATGTCAAGTATTAACCTTTGGTGAGACTGATTTATTTAAGAGGATGTCTTGTATTTAGTTGTGACATGATATGTGACTAATTGTAAGTTCATTAGTATTCGTATACTTGATAATGATAATTACATGGTGATTTATATAATGATATGTTTTATTTCATGTTAACTCATTGATACATGTTTGCTTGTGTTATATATGATAATAATAATAGTGATATATGAATAAATTTTGTTGTAAATGATAACAAAAATAGACCAACATCTTAATGACATGATAGTTATATAAGTAAATAGAAGCTTTGTTTTTTATATATTTCTTTTGAAGATTCTTATAAATGTTATATATTATAAGCATAAGAATATTAGTATAGAGTAGTATCTTATATAATTATGTGATTGAGATGAATCCAAATAGTATATATAGGTAGTTAGGATTTGCCTTCAAATATAGGTTGTTAGCCTTTTCCTTTAAAAGAATGTCTACAACATCAAACTCAAACTTCTTTTTTTAACTAATACCAAGTCTAGTTTTTATCAAAACTAGTTAAATATAACCTATTGCAAATACTATTAGTTAAAGAATTTTAAAAGTATTATTGGTTAAATTTATTACAAACTATAAATAAGAAACTGATTAAATGTGAAATATTCAATCAACCCATGTGTGGTGTTGATGATGCCGGTGATGGAAATTGTTTTGGCAAGAGTTACATTTATGAAAAAAATGGTACCCTTAATATACTCTTCAGATTACAGAATGATGAACAATTTGTTTTATATTTCATTAATTTTAACTTCTTTTTTTCAATTTAATTATCACCACAAGTACTAATTTCTACAATCCAACAACTTTTCTTGAATTTTTAAATAGGTAACACAAAATCCCATTTCTTTATACTTTTTTTAAAAAAAATGTATTTTTTAAATTACAACTATTTAGTTATTATTAAGAAATGAATTGTAAGTCTAACTCAACCTTATAAAATTAGTTTGTAAGGTAAAGTTTGCATTAACTTATATACTATGAATTGTTGTTATCTCTAGTTGATGTGAAATCTCTAACACACCCCTCACACTGATATTTATGGGTAGTTCGATAGCGAGTGACATGATAAGTTCAACAAACTTTTACTAGGATAAATTCTAAATGACTCTGATACCTTATTAAATAGTGAACTTTAAGTTCAACTCAATCTCATAAAACTAATTTATAATATGATCTTTGTACTCACTTATATACTATGAATTATCATTATCCTCTAGTTGAGATATTGAACAATTATAGAATAAATGAAATATAAAAAAATTATGGAAATATACACTTCACAAAATATGTTTTTAAAAGTACTAAATAAAAAACATTTAAATTCTTCCTTGAATACTGAGAGACTCCCATAAATAGCCACAGTACACTAAATCATAGCCAAATTCAATTTTTTGATATTATATAAATAAGTACTTGAATAATGTATTGAGTTGTATTTTAAGGTTTGACGATTTCACATTCCAATGAAGACAAATGAATGTTTGGAAAGAGGAAGTTCATATAAATGGGTAGGTGTTGGTGCAGTGTTTTGATTGAAACATTGAACACTCATTGCACATTTTAGGTAACCAAAGCTAAACGTAGGTTTAACTATTTTTTACATTGAAAAATGCTACATTGTCTTTTACTTTCTTCTGTCTCTCATCTTATCATAATCAAATTCTTGCTAAAAGACCATGTGACATGTGTAGACTATGAAATGCATGGTGGAATTGGAAAATGATATTTACAAATTTTTTTAAAATATATAACTAATTAATCTTCCATAATAATAATAATAATAATATTTGGACCATTTATTTGTTTCTATCGATATTGGGTATAAAGAGGTGATTTGGTAGTGGGACTATTACTGCATGGCTTCTTCTTCCTGCACCCCACAATTTTCTAAATTTCGAAATTGGTCTTGACCTTTTATTTGAAAAAGGGCATTGTGGTTACCAGAAATAAAGATCTGGGAGTGTGTTATGGATTCATCAATCCGGAACTGGATCATTTTTTGTTCGGAGGAAGGGGTGTTTCGGAAGCAACTTTTTCATAAATTATTGACTTCCAATTGTTGAATCTGAAAGCCTAATTCTGTTACGGATGGTGGATCCAGGATGCTTTTTTTTTAATTATAGATTTCTGAATCCGGAATGCATATTTCTGTTACGAATTGGTGGATTTGGAATGTTTTTTTTTTAAATGGATTTTTGAATATAAAATGCATATTTTGAATTACGAATTGGTGGATCCGAAATTCTACCGGAAGTGCCAATCTGAAATTTTTCCAGATTCCATAATCCATAATGCAAAAAGATAAATACAGTTCAAGTGCATTTTTTTAAAAAATAATAGGGACAGTTTGATCTTTGCATAACATTGTGGGATGCAGAAAGAAAAATGTAGGGGTGCAGGAAGAAACTGCCTTACTGCATAGGGTTTGGCCCTCTTTATATACGAGTTGCCAAAACGGCCCAACTCTCACGGCCTTCTTAATAGCTATAAGCAAACCAGATAAGGCAGTTTCTTCCTGCACCCCTACAGTTTTCTTCCTGCACTCCCACAATTTTTTAATTCCGAAACTGACCCCCAAAATTTCGGGATCTGGGAGTGTGCTACGGATTCATCAATCTGGAAGTGAATCATGTTGCATTCCAGATGAGGGGTGCTCCAAAAGCAAAGTTTTCATAAATTATTCATTTCTTGATTGCTGAATCGGAAGCCTAATTTCTATTATGGATTGGTGGATCCGGAATGATTTTTTTAATTATGGATTTCTAAATCCGGAATGCATATTTTGAATTATGGATTGGCGGATCCGGAATATTTTTTTCAATTATGGATGTTTTGCATTTTTTTATTTTTGATTAACGCTATCATTCATATACTACCAGAAGCATCAATCCGGGAGATTACCAGATGCACCAATTCGAAAGTTTATCGGAAGCGCTAATCCGTAAATTTACCGGATTTCATAATCCGGAATACAAAAAAAAAAATGTACGCTTTATATAGGGATATTTTATCTTTGCGCAACTTTGTGGGGTGCAGGAAGAAACTGCCACCAGATAAACATACATTGGACTTTTGCTTTCTGCACCCAATCGATTCCAACCTGTACTGTATAATTGATGTGAATAACAAAATTGTCCTCTTTAGTTTTTAAATAGGGATGGGGTGCAGCCAGAATGTATTCTAGATTTGGTATTCCAGAATACAATTTTGTATTTGGATGTCTTAAACACTTTTCTGGATTAGGCTTTTTGGAATAGCTTAACTTTTTTTAAATATGTTTCGAATTTTTGTTTTTAAGAATTCATTTTTTTAAATATATTTCTAGATTTTGTTTTTCTGAAATCACTTTTTCAAAATGTATTACGTATATTATGGATTTGTATTTTCAGAGTGAGATTTTTTTTTTTCCAATTCTATTTCAAAATTTCATTTTCAAAATGTTAAAATTTATTTCAAATTTTCTTTTTTCAATTCCAGAATAAAGGGCAATTCTGAAATTTTCAAATTAATAGGGTGCTGGTTAGAATTAATTGGGAGCAGAAAGCAAGAGCCCATACACAGATAGAGACGAATAAATTACCTCCTGCTTTCTTTCTTTAATTTATTTAAATAAAAATTATGCATTAGTTGAAAAGTCACTTAATACATAATAATTTATATAATATGATATTATATTTATATTATTATTATTATTTATCTTAAAATGTATATTATGTTAATAAGTTAAATTCACTTGCTTTTACAGGTTTATCAGGTCATAATATGGCCCATAACTATTCAATAACCCACAATTAACTCCTTGTTCCGATTAGACATGCATTCCTTTTTAAAATTTAAAAAATCAAATAAAAGAAATATCATTTTAATTATTTAAATTTAATATTTGAGGATTAAAACATATTTTTAAAATTTTAAGTTAGGAGTTTTCAGATACAACACTAACTATTTTACTTTTTCTTATAATTATTCTCTTTATCTTTTGTATTTTACGCATGGTTTATGAGATACATTAATTTCACGTACTTTTTATAATCATGTTATTAGTGTAAAATATCCAAAGTTGACTACACTTATCAAATAACTTGATTCACTTCCTTTAAAAAATGTTTTTCTCCCAACTACATTAATTTTGTCTACCAAATTCGAATATAAGACCCAATTAAAGGATTCAAATTCAGTTTTATGCGAATCAAATGTTGGTGACTTGTATGTAAAACTCGGAAAAATAAATTACAATTTGGTTAGTTTCTTTAGTTAAAATAATGTTTGTTATATTATTATTTTTCATGTAGAAAAACATTTATTTTTGAATATTTTAGTGTTAATCAATGATAGACATTTTTTAACCTGTAAAAGAGATAGTTTGACAATGGTTGTTTTTGGAAATTTAGTTGGATAGTTTCTTAGATATTTTAGAACTTTAAGTTTTAGGTGGTTTGGTATTGAGTTAAACTAATATTGTTTGCGTTAATACTTGGAACTTAATGATTTCAATTCTAATTTAGTCAAAATTGACCTAATTATTCTATTAAAAAAATTAATGAATCTTGGTTAATTAAAAACAAATTGAAAATTTAAGTAGATAGGTATATATAGGTTTGCAAAAATCTGGTTGCTCCTTAAGTATTTTACTGCACTATTGAGCAAAAGTGTATTTAATAGTTTATCCTTTCATAAATGTAACGGAGGAACCTATTGAATTAAAATTTTAAAGGAAAATAATAAAATTTGGGGATATTTAAGGGCTTTTCTTTTACAAATTATGAACAAGTATGTTGGTATTCAAAACTATACAAGTTTTGATGAATTATTTCTAGAAGATTTTTCTTTCACGATACTTTGTTTTAGTAAAATGTATAAATAACACACTCAATAAAAAGTCTCACCTGAATTTTGAGATTTTTCCATACTTTTTTTCAATTTTTTTATTAGTTTCCATTAATATAATCTTTTTTTTTATCGAAGGTGATATAGATATTCGTGTGAAATATTTAACAAATTTTTAAAAAATGTTGTTATGGTGAATTTTTAATTAAAATAATAAATAAACCTTCATTTCAATGTTATTAAATAATAAAATTTATAATTTTGAATTTATGTTTAATAATGAGTAAAGACACTGATGATCTTTTCGGATTAAGGGATGTACCGTAGTTAAGGAATTTGAAATGAGGGTGACATCTGTGTTTAGATCAAGTCATGTGCAACTAAAAAAAGTGCAGATTTGTAGAGACTATCTGCACAAATTAGTTTCAATTATTGTTAAATAGTTTCTAAATTGGTATCTAATTAGCTACCAAATTTAGAATTTAAATAATTTATAGTGAAAACTTTTACACTTAATTAGATACCAATTAAAAAAATTATTTAACAACAATATAAACTAATTTAGAAACCAACAATTTTTTTAATTTATAAAATGGTTTCTAATTTAATCATTATAGTAACTAATTATTTTTTATCTTTAAAAATAATTTTTATTTAATGATTTTTTTTTTAGTGTTCTCTTTTTTTTCTTTCCTTCTTGTATGTGTGTCAAAATCAATTTTACATCCTTTCATGCAATCATGTGTTTTTCCATTCTTTTTTAGGTGGTGAGAGTTGTTGCTCCTTTGCTTTTGGTTTATTGGATTTTAATATCTGCACTTCATATTTCCAGTAAGTTACAATAATTTGGTTAAAAATTGTGTGTCTGATCTTGGTTGCAGATACAATATGTTTATATTTTTTATTCGCTATATGATTTTAGTTATATTTTATGGTTATATGATTTTGATTATATTTTATTTTCCTATGTTTAATATTTAAAAAAATAATTGTTGTAATTTTTATATATTAATATTTTTTGTTTGTATAGTTATTAATATATTTCTTTTATAATTGTAAAATTTGTAATCTTATAATTTAACGGCTCAACATTAACACTATTATATTATTGTGATCAACCAAATTCAAATAAATAAAAGTTGGTTGTTTCTATGAATGATAATAGCAATCCAACACTTGCATCTATTTGAATCTAACCCTAAATCATTTTCAAGGGTGTGCCTAACCAACCAACCACGAGGTATCATCGTGGAATCAGAATCTCAAAGCCCCTAGGATTCCTCGATAGAATAGCATAACACATGGTGTGCTACAACCATTCTAAGAATCATTTCACTTTTTCTATGTCTAACAATGAATCCTTGTTTCTTCCACATCACAACTTCATCACACTCTGATTCCGTTTGTAAGTAATCTTAGTTTTTTAATAATTTATTTTTGTACGTAATAGTATATACGGAACAAGATTCAACTATTTTGAAACAAGTCACGGGTGGGTGCAATTGCTCATTATTACGTACGTCTTAATAGGACCATTCGTTGCTTAAATCCAATGCAATATCAGATTTTCCAGATAACTTATAAAATACAATCCACCAGTTTTCTAATATTCTGTCCATTTTTTAGATTGCATTTAGTAACATCTTTCACTAAATAAATAGTATTTTGTGCCCATTGTCATTTCAATAAATATTAACATGTTTGAGATGCTGTTTCAAAATCTTAACGTGTAACTTAGTAATATATCAAAACAATTTTTAAAGTCAAAACTATGAACAAGAGCAACATTTCTTGATAGCTAATTTGGTTTATGTATTGACATCTTGTTGTTTTTAAAGAAGTTAAGATTAGCAGATATATGTGTAGAATATGTCTATGTTTAAACATGTTATCTGAAAACCTCATTTCTTTAGTATAAGGAATTGTATAAATAAGTTGGAGTATCCTAGTACTTCTATTTATTAAATCTTTATTACTAATTAAAAAATAAATAAAAATGAACAAGAGCAACATATGTTTGACTTAGATTTCTTGTCATCGTTATTGTATCTGAAATATATATATATATATATATATATATATTTAATTTAGTGATTTTGTTATACTTTTATTCTAATGAAAATATTTATAAACTAAGTTTGTTTGATTTTTAAACGATATAAAACGTTGTTTATCACATATTGAAACGTATTTTACAAAGATAGATTCAGAATTTAAACTCTTGACATGGATATTATATGAAATCTTACCATTTTATCATGTCAGATATCTTCATTTCCATTAACAAACTTCAATCAAATATAATTTCCAATTTGATTAGTGGTTTTCCTCTAGCAAAAAATATGTTTGCATTTAGATTTTTCTTAATAAAAAATGATTCCATTAAAAAAAAAAATCATGCTTGCCTAATTTTTTTTTCTGGAGATCGATTAAAGGTAAGTATATTTCATAATAAATAGGTGGGTGCAAATCTCATACTTTTAAGTCGATTTTACAATGTTGAATTAAACTTAAATTTACTTCTTAATATGACATCAGAATGATCTCCATATGCTATCTATCGGATCAATGTCAGACCGCTATTAAATTGTTACCATATCACTCATAAATGTATAATTTCACGTACGAATCAAGAGTATGAATGCGTGAGAAGGTGTGTTGGGTTGAGTATAAATAAAATAATATAGTTTAAAGGGTAGGTTTTAAAGGGATATATAAGGTAAATTGAAAAAGGGCTAAGTTTTGTATAAAGTGATGAAAAGAAGTGGGTGGGTGTGGACAAGGGAGAGGGACAGAGGGAAAGACAGAGAACACATGATGCGAATCCTTTGAAACGCATGAAAACAAATGTTGTGTTTGGAGTGGTGAGAGAGAAAGGTAGGTGAAGTATCTTCCAAGATTCTTACCCTTCCCACTTTTGTAGGTGTTTGTGTGACCAAGATGCTACTTCTGCCACTCCACATGCATGCCGTTGCTTTCAAAGCCCACACACCATTGTTCTCCTTCCATTTCCTTTTCTATTTTCTTAAAACCCTATTTCTCAAAATAGCCTCTTTTTAAACTTCACAAACCAATTACTTTTATAATAACTCAATCAAAAACTAAAACTTATGTAGAAATACATCAACTATAAACACTTCTTTTTCTATACTGAGGAAAAACAATTTTTCTGGTTTCATGACTTTTTCGTCTCATGGTCATGTTACCATTACTATACATAATGCTTTTCTCATTTCACCATCCACAACGTTAAAAGTGGCTAATTCCAAATTAACTTTAATGGTTCATTTGATAGTAAGAAATCAAATAGAGAGAAAGTAAGAGATGCAATAAAACAAAATTATGAGTGAAAAAATTATTTGATTATAAATAAATTAAAAAGTATTTATTTTCACAGTAAATTACTATTTAATGACTAATCAATTTTTTACATGTCTTATATATATATATATATATATTTGTTTGCAAACGAGCTTTGTCAAATCTCGTGGGATTTGAAGTAGAACTCCGTATAAGAATTTTGGTGAATGTTCTTCACCTTGTGTCATAATTTTACAGAGTCGATATTTGTTTATTGTGGGCTGAGCTTGTGTTATATGTTACACACCATTGAATTAATTATAATATTTATGTTAATGATGAGTCAATATAAAATACTTTTACATTTTAGTTTATCTGAAAATTTATTTATTATGTAAAAAATTAATTTATCAATTTTTTTACTACAAGTACTTAATAAATTTAAAATTTAGATTAAAAACAAAAACCAAACATAAAAATAGAGTGATAAAAAATATATTTAATTCATTTTTGTTTTATCTGTTTTTCGTTTCCTTTATAAGGAAACTTGTTAAATTCTATCATGATGTAACATACACAATTTGTTTTTTATTCAATCTTCTTCCTTTCACGCTTTGGATTCATTCTTTTTTTTTCTTTTATCCTTTACAATAAACATTTGGTTCTTTGTTTGATATAATTATGCGAGTCCAACAAATTCGTTTACCAAGTTTGACAAATAGTGTACTATCTTGAGATGGTATTAGAGTTCTTCTTTGAACACTCCATTTTCTGTTAATTCTTTCTTCTTCTTTTTTTTGGTTTCTTTTTATAATGAGGGAAGAAATTTCACAATATTTTTTTTCTTTACACAGATATCTTTATCTCAATGAGAATCTTGGTACTCTTATTGATGATGTTATATTAACTTGAAAATGATATCTCTGAAATTAATAACATCTTCTTCTCTTCCTGATTGATTCTTTAATACTACATAACCTCAACATTCTCACCACTCATTTAGTGGATATCATATCTTGGTCAAAGAAATAATCAAAAGTTTCAAAAACTTTTTGTAAAGCAGAATAAGGTTCAACTATTTGAAGGAGAGGGAAGTATTTGGATTGCAGTTATTAGAGAGATTTGGAGACATAGGAATAAGTACATATTTAAAGGAGAAGTGATTGATCATCTATAGATTTTTTCCTCTAAACTAAAAGGTTTGGTCTTGGTTAACCTCCAGTTGTGATTATACTTGTTTTTCTTATTCTGATTGGTGTCTTGATCCGAGAACTTGCTTGTTTATTATCAAGAACAATTGTTAGTTTGAGTAGGTGCTATTGTGGTGTTTCTTATAGTAGCTTTTTAGTGAGTTTTGATGTATTCCTTTTATTTAGAATTGTATAAGGGTTCAATTATCTCTAAAGTGATTCTTATTTATTTATTTATTGTTTCTTACTAATAAAAAAATCAGAATACAAGACTTT
The DNA here is from genome assembly GCF_051622355.1 of Phaseolus vulgaris. NCBI lineage: Eukaryota > Viridiplantae > Streptophyta > Magnoliopsida > Fabales > Fabaceae > Phaseolus > Phaseolus vulgaris. Next base: position 3,435,837 of record NC_143498.1, read on the forward strand.
TACTTCTACAACCTATGAATTCTAATGGCTTACCTACCTCATGCAAGACATTCAAATTCATCACATTGACAAATCTGCAATAAATTTTTCCACAAACACACCAAATACATAAAGATCCATTGCCACATTTGTTGGAGAAAGGTTCATCAAGGTATTATGAAGCTTCTATTCTACCTATAAACACGGGTCTTCAACAAGCTCACATCCTAGTTAACCAAAACTCTTCCTTCTACCTTTCAGAATATATGTTCAATTAATTCTGCAGAAAGATAATCTTTATTTTTCTCTCTTAGCTAGCGTTAGCTGTGCCTAAGTACAATTTTTGTTTTGTATGTTTTTCTTTTTCCTTTGTAAACACGCGTGTTAAACACAACTTGCGTTTGTTTCAATCTTTTTCTTCTTTTCACCGTGGTCTCATTTTTGTTTCTTTTCTCCTTCACAATAAACATTCAATTCTTTGCCTGGTACAATTCTGCAAGTGCAGTGAACACATTTACCAAGTTTGGAACATAATGTAGTATCTTAAGTCACTGCATGACACAGCTTTGAAAATTAACACACACAGTTGAATTTTTAGCAACATTTTCTTGAGCTCAATCAACTGCATATACATTCAAAGTGGTGAAAGGCAATTTAATCAACAGAAAACACTTCATATAAATGAATATGAATTTTTTTCAACTCCGAAAATAAAGTAAAATTGTTGGTCTAATATTTAACTAATAATGCATTTAATTGCTGGTAATGATAAATGATGGGACTGGTCCAGCAGAAATACACGAAAAACCAAAAGAAGTTGTATAATGAGACATTAATAATTGTTGTTACTGACGTGTCATGGTCCTCACTTATTGGCTATTCGACTTACCCAAAAGCTAGGGAAGTGAGTCTCTTCAAGTACGAATACCACTATCACTGTTTCTTTCCTATAATTTTATTATTATTATTATTTGTTCACGTGCTTTTCTTAATAACCATGAAACATACTCATAGTGGGAAACCCCTGCTCTTAGTAATAGTGAGAAATTTCATAAATTTTACAAGAGAGTAAATTATAATTTCAGGATAGTTAAGTCCAAAGTTTATACGAGATTTTAGATTAAATCCTTAATAATCACGCTAAAAAATGATTAAATAAAAATTAATTTTAAAAGAAAACTAATTAATATATTAATTAAACTATATATTATTTTAGAAACAACAAAAATATTAGTAACTAAAGTTGATTTTGTTATTATAAATAGATTCTAAAATAATATTTAATTAGTTACCAATTTTATTAATAATTAATTAAACACTAATTTAAAAATTATTTATCAATATTTTAAATATTAATAATTTTTAAAATTTTTAAAATCATATCTAATTTAATTAATATAACATTAATTGTTTTTTATTTTTAAAAATATTTTCTATTTAATAACTTTATTCCATCCTCGATTTCTTCCCTTTAATTATGATATCACTGTTTATCTAGTTAACTAGGGTTGTATATTTGTTCAGCATGCGTGACTCCTAAATATTCGTACGTGTCCTTCTTCATAATTGGGACATTAATTTAGGTTGTCTATAGTAGTTTCTTGAACTTTGGAGACATATTATAAATTATTTTTTTCATGATAGGTTTAAACATGTCAAACACAGATAAATCAGTGTTTAGTTTAAGAGATAAAGAAATTGATCCTCTCGTGAGTCTGTTAACACAAATACTGTTGAAGTTATCCGATAACTATAATAAAAAAGTAATAAATTAATTAGTTAATTAAATTATTTTTAATAAATAAATACTTACAGACAATATAACATAAAAATAGTATTTTAATACATTAAAACTAATTTATATATAAATTAATTAATGTATGAATGTTTTCTCATTTAAAATTTTATAAAATTATAGTTTTAATTTATAAAAAAATTACTTTCAAGTCATACAATAAAAATATTAAATAAAAAGTGTATTTATCACCATAATATTAAAAGAATGTTAAAGTGTTTGGATTTTATGTATTTTTTAATGAGATTTTATTCTCATCAATGTTTTAAATGATGAATGACTATATATGTAATAATAAATAGTATTTATGTGACTAATCCAAATGTTAACGGTCCACTTAGGTGATACCACTTGATTAACATATAAATATTTAATATTCATTCTCTAGGAAGTACATGATATATTATCCCATACTTTTAATTTTTTTTTTTAAGAATTTATCATATTTTTGTATTTCTACTTACTTACTTACTTAGACATCATAGAGTCTTTTATAAATAAATTTATCTCTTTTATGGGAGATCAACCGAAAATTCGTGATGGAACACACCTGAACTCATTTTTTTTTAGGACCAAGAAGTATAATTCACTGTCATTTTTAATAGAATTTTTTGTTTTATGGTGTTTAAAAGTGGTAGAAAAACTAGCATTTGCATATATTTTATTCCCCCATAGATGTTCGTTCAAAAGTTTATTCAAACAAAACTTGATTTGATTTTGTTCATTATTTTTATAGAATACTAATTAATAAAAAAATAATGTGTGATTAGTCATTTTGTTGATTCTTTAGCAAACAGTTTGCAAAAAATAGCCAACCTAGTGACCTTTTTATTTGGTCTGGTCATAACTAGTTAGGTTAGGTAGCCGTTGGGTCCATGGATGCATATTTCTTAATTCAAAAGCATTGGAGCTTCATTTGTCATCAATTGCAACCAATACCAATTCTCATTTTTGTTTCATCATTAGAATTTAGAATAATTAATGAATTGCTAACTAAAGTTTTTTAAAAGATTTTAATTGTCACCAACCCACCTGTGCAGTCACAATAACCCCTCTCTCTCTCTCTCTCTTTGGAAAGTGTTCAATATACACTTATAGGGTTTCATATTCTCCATAATCATCAAATAAGTGGTGGAATTAAACTTCAAAACTGCACCAACTAAGGTTAGATTAATCATAAACAAATGAAAATTGGCCTAACATATCATAAACGTGGTATACTAATTAAAATATAATAATGTTGTTATCACAGATATTTATGTAATGTTTAATTCTTATTGTATACGAAAACCTCTTATATCATTAGAATAATAGTTTTATGAGTACAATTAGTCTCCAAGGAGTAACCCTAATAAAAAACCAAAATATATATATATATATATATAAAGATTAAAGTATATTAATTAATGGTTAAATATCTTTTCCGTTTCTCTATTATAAAATAAAATAATTTTTTATTATTGATGCAAATTAAAGTACTTATAATATAAAAATAATTAAAATAAGTTTTTTATATATAAAATTTGTTCAATTTAAAGTTTCATTTAATCAACTCATATAGTTATAATCAACATATGCAATCAAAATAATAACAAATTTTTTTATTTTATTTTTTTTGAAAAATTAACAATTATTTCATGTAAAAAAAATTCATTTTAATATTTTTAAAGTATAACTAAAATTTGGATAAAAGACTATAATATATAACACCAAAAATATATTTAACTTAATGATTGATTATGAAAGTAAAATTGAAAATTTTGCAAATTTTGTGGGGCCAGCCCCTTGGGTTATGGAGTGACCACAAGTGGGGCACTTGACCATTTTAATTTGGTCATTATTCAGATTCTATTTCTCCTCTCTTTCCTTCGTATGGTCCACTTTGTCGCTGTTTTTCCTTCGACCATGGAAGCAGAATTAACAATAGTCTTCTGTCTGTAACACAGATTCATGAATCTGGAAATTTGTTCAAACTTATATTAATAATATTAATATGGTCAGCAAAACAATTGCTTTCATTTTCATGACTGTAAAGTGGTAAACTTTAATCAAATTTGCCTAAAACTATATTATTCAGTTTATGGAGAAGATACTATATCATAAGAAAACTTTATTAAGATAAAAACAGACTTAATATATATATATATATAAGAAATAATTTATCTATAAATATATGTAGAATATTTACCCTGGCCCTTTTATGATAATGAAATTAGAAATATTTGACATGGTCGTTTTTCATAAAAATCAATCTAACATGTATTATTTTATTAATTTCTTTTCACAAAATTATTTTTAATTTGGAATATTTTATAAATTCAATAAATAATAGATGAAATTCATCGATGTCTTTGATTTTGTATACAAAGAATTACAATTTTTTTTAATAAAAATGCGACTATTCATTATTTTAGAATAAGTACATGTTTTAAATTCTAGCGTAAAAAATTTAAGCCATCTTTATATCTACACACACATTTTTTATAATGTTTATTTTTAATATCAAACCGTTATTAATATATGCATTGTTACTGATTTTATATTGTAGATATTTGTTTATTCAATGTGGAATTCATAGTAATCTAACCCATATAGAAATTTAAACTTATCATATATTGTTTATCCGTTTTTTTTTTCTCTAATAATAACTACAAACATTTATAATAAAAAATTTGACGAGTTACAATTTTAGGAATAGAAAGTTTTGATACAGCATATTTAGTAATTAGTACTATTTAGTATACAGTTGTTATAACGTATTCTAACTTAAATACAATTTCAGTTATGAGTTATAATTAATAAATATTGTATAGTTGAGATTTACCAATATTCTTTGCTTAAAATATTATACGTCCTAATCCTTCATTTTCTAAAGGAGGGTAAAATAAATAAATAAAATGAGAAAATGTTTAAATTGAAGTTTTGTCTGTTGCAAGTAGCGACCCTGATTTTAAGAAAATAAAAAAGATTTAATTATTAAACAAATGTAATCGAAATTAGAATAAGGTAAGCTCAATTAAAGACATTAAAATTGATAATCTCGAGAGATTAAACAAATGTTATTAATTCAGAGCATCGCAAAAAACGAGATCGCATCATTAAAAAAATTAAAATCGTTCGTGTCTCTGTTCACTAAATGCTTGATTTCTTCATAAGTGAATCTTTCAGAAACAGACAGAAAAAAATAATAATTGAATCAATGAATCTATGGATTAATTATTTAATTACTTTTTTCCCCATTTGTTACGGAGAATCACAAGAATTGAAACACACCTCTTTCTGCCAAACTTCAGCATGGTTGGAAAAGTAGGCGTGCACAGCGGGGGCAAAATGGTCATTGCATGTTATGTAATTTTAGTAAAATCGCGTTTTTAAGTGAAATACTTTTTGAAATGTTAGTTTCTCTATAATTTAAACACTCAATAATATGCAATTACTATCACCCATATTTTCATCTGAAGAGATTATATTGTTATTTTTGCTAATTTAAATGAAACTGAATCAACTTATCTAAGATCCTTTTATAAGAAAATAATTAATAGGGATTCACTGATTTGAGGGATTTTTTTTAATTGTTTTTAAAGTACTTTGCTTTTGAGGGATTCACTAATGGTTAAATCATTTGTTAATATTTTTATAAAATTATACATACATATATATATATATAAATTTAATTAGTTTTAATTAATTAATCATAAAAACAACAAAACTATAAAAGTATTTATTAAAATTATAAATGATATATTTTGATATAACAAAAGCTTCACGCATTTGTTTCTTCCGTTCCAATAACCAAAATTTGTCGTCTAACACATTTCTCATTATCTCGAATTTTAATTATTATTTTTAGGATTGTTTAAAGCTATCCATTTAAAGGGCCTTTCGATGAAGAATAATTAATATATCGTGAAAAAACAAAGGGATCATCAACTGAAGTTTACATATTTACATGTGGATTTTTAAATTTAACATCGATAGTTTACATTTAGAAAAAAAAATCAGTCAATTCCAGTTTGCAATGGATTAGAGAAAATTGAGTTATTTTTCATCTCCTAAATGTAAATTTTTCTAAAGGAGCAGTATCAAAATAAAAATATACCGTAAATAGTAGATTTGGTTATGTATTTAGATAGAGGTGATAATGTAAAAAATAGCACATTGCAATAATATAGGTAGAATGAAAAAAAAAAGAATTCCAAAAAAAACTGTTCCAAAATTAGATGGAAATCCTATATAAGAAAATCACGGAACGGAGACCCAAAAGCTTAATATAACACCACTTGGAATCTGTGTACCCAACCTAAAGATCCGGCGGCGAGGTCCAAAACCAAACCCTTCTTAAGGAATCCCAAATTCAATTCCAACACATAAAATTTGAAGTCCGAGGTTGCCTATAAAACCGCTTTCCAACGCTTAGGTTTCCGCAGTCTCATAACTCCACAAAGAAAAACTCAGGGTAGAGCAGAGACACAGAGAGAGAGAGAGAGAAAAATGGGAGGTTGGGCAATTGCTGTGCATGGTGGCGCTGGTGTGGACCCTAATCTCCCACTCGAGCGCCAAGAAGAAGCGAAACAACTTCTCACTCGCTGTCTCAATCTTGGAATCTCTGCTCTGAATTCCAATGTTCCCGCCATTGACGTTGTCGAACTTGTGGTACACATCAACCTCTTACACACATTATGTTTTATCTCCAAAACGCAAATTCAACGTGCATGGCTTATTTCTTTCGCTTTCTTATTCTTAAATTCCGCAAATAACGATACTCTGAATGTTCCGAGGGAAACAGAATTCCTAGATTTGAGAAGAATGTGTTTGTATATGACAGGTGAGGGAGTTGGAAACGGATCCGCTGTTCAATTCGGGCCGTGGATCTGCCCTGACGGAAAAAGGAACGGTGGAGATGGAGGCTAGCATCATGGACGGCCCAAAGCGGCGTTGCGGCGCCGTTTCGGGTCTCACCACCGTTAAGAATCCCATTTCGCTGGCTCGTTTAGTTATGGACAAATCCCCACATTCATACATCGCCTTCTCCGGCGCCGAAGATTTTGCCAGGCAACAGGTTCGTCTTTTCTTCGAAACTAAACCAAAGCAAACTTCGATTTTGCCTTTCTTCTCATATTAATAATAATAATAATATCAAAATTTGACGTTCAAAAGTGAGTTTTTTTTTTTTGGTTTTATTTTGAACCTACCATTTTTCAAGTGATGCATGTTGTTGCGTTTTTTACTCTTTGTAATCTGAATCGGTGAGAATCTATGAATATTTTTTGGTAGGGTGTGGAGGTTGTGGACAACGAGTACTTTGTCACACCTGACAATGTGGGCATGCTGAAGCTGGCAAAGGAAGCCAACACAATTCTGGTACGTAATTAGTTACTCCCAGTAATAATTAATCTCGGATCTTTTGTTTAATTTACGTTTATAAATGACGCGCTGAGTTTGCGCCACGTGTGTGATGAGTGATGAGATTGATAATGATGATGATTATGATGATGATTTCAGTTTGATTACCGAATCCCGAGCTCGGCTTACGAGACATGCGGATCCGGTGTGGAGAGTCCACTGCAGATGAATGGACTCCCGATAAGCGTGTACGCGCCGGAGACCGTTGGATGCGTGGTGGTGGACCGGGAGGGGCGGTGCGCGGCGGCGACGTCAACCGGGGGACTGATGAACAAAATGACCGGTCGAATCGGTGACTCGCCGCTGATCGGCGCTGGGACCTACGCGTGCGATGTGTGTGGGGTTTCGTGCACGGGCGAGGGCGAGGCCATCATACGTGGCACGCTGGCGCGTGAGGTGGCAGCGGTGATGGAATACAAAGGGTTGAAGCTTCATCAGGCCGTTGATTTTGTGATCAAGCACCGTCTTGATGAAGGAAAAGCTGGCCTCATCGCAGTTTCCAACACCGGGGAAGTGGCTTGTGGGTTCAATTGCAATGGCATGTTTAGGGCTTGTGCCACCGAAGACGGTTTCATGGAGGTTGCAATTTGGGATTAAGCTCATGAACTTTGAATTGGTGTGTGGTGCATGATTTAGTTCAGTATCATTAGTCTTCTTTCTAGTAATTAGAAATAAGAGTAGTAACTTGTTTGTCTTTTATGGAAATAAAAAAAAAAAATTGTTGTAGCTTTTGTCTTCATAGCTACTAACTATGACTTTATATTTTATTTTTACAACAACTTTATTATGTACATACAATACCTACGTGTGTTAGTATTGAGAGGCTTTGGCTTTGCATAGAAATTCCATTTATGACATGGGAAAGTACCCTCACCAGAAGCACCCTCCATGAATGAAGGCTTCAAAATGGTTGCTACTTCTCACCACTCTTCTTATTTTGTCAACATTATACTAAGAAACAAGAGTGGACCCTCTTGTCTTTCAACTCTTTCCTTTCTTCGATCTTGCTATGTGATCTTGGTCACTGCACACTGCAACACCAAAGTCCCTTTGCAGAAAAATGGAAACACAAAATGATGCATTTCACAACTAAGAAAGAAAGACACGATCTGACAAGGAAAACACTATATAGAAAATGTTAATTTGAGAATTGAAAGAAAGATAACTGTTCTATAATGTATTATTTACATAAGAAGACTTATTGTATATATGATGAATGATTGTTTACATAAGAAGACTTATTGTATATAATAAAATATTATGTAACATATTTTTTCAGTGCTACTACTTCAAATTCAATATAGATGATATAATTCTCTATCTCTTACTTCTTATTTAATGAATTAATTTAATCAAGCAAAGAAAGTGGGATGGAAAATGTATTTTCACTTTTGCAGCACTGTGTGTATAAATAGGGTGACAAGAAAATAAAAAAAGTGGTGGGTATGGTTGAACGTGTGACAAGGTTGTGTGTACAAAAAAAGCACATGGCACATAGTACTGATATGTTTTTCTGAAGAAAAATGATAATGATAGAGCACGGTCATTAAAATTGACCACATTCGTAGTGGTTTGAGAAACAAGGGAAGAGAAGAAACAATGAACAAATAAAGTATCAAGTTTCATTCACCTTATAAAATTCATTCACTAAATAAATGACCAAAACTAAAGGGGTCAAAAATTTAATTAGTGGTAAAAGAAAGTTTCATAACTAAAACGAATAATAACAGACTTATCTCTTCTACTTTTGAGATGTATAAATAACAAATTGATCACTTTCAAATTGAGACGAATTTTGAAAATGTATAAATAACAACTGATACCTATTTATATAAAATATTTTTTTTCTCTTGAAAGCATAATGATTGGAATCTCAAATAAATAATAGCATAATACTGTCTTCTTCTATTCCTATATAATATTTTTTTTATGAAAATGAAGAAAGGTAGATTTAGTTTATTTTTTTATATTTTTAATGTAATTTTTCTATTATCATTATTAGAAGAAAAAAAGTTATATCATCTTAAAATTAAAAATAAAAGTAAATGATAAAGAAAGATGGAGTAACCATAAAGTATATATCCATTTCTCTATATTAAATTGGAACCCACTCTAAAGTAGTTAATCTATCCATATTTGTGTTATTTTTAACTGTTTCCCTTCTTTTTACTATAAAAAAATGTTTCCCTTGTTTTATAATCCAAATTGGAAAATAAATAAGTTATAACATTTCTCAGAATTAGAGAAAAAATGAAATTTTATTGGAGTTCGAAACTATTTTGACACATTCTTTGCACCTTAGTTTTTTAAAACTTTCTACATAGCTGTTTGCATTCATGTATTCAATCACCATAAAGTTGTATGAGATTGGTGATAGATGAAATAAGTGTAAACTCATAAATGAATTATTAAAATAGGATTATTTTATTAAAATAAGATTATTTATCATCCCTTAACATAATTGGTAACTTACGATTTCCAATCATTATAAAGTTATTCATAAAGATAACAGATAAAAAAAATATAAATAATAATTACTGAGTTCATACAAACTGATCATATATTATTATTATTATTATTTCACTATACAAGTTAATAATTTTTCCTTTATTTCGTTCTAGCCATGATTTGATTTGTACACTAATATTTCTGTTATTTTTTTCTTATTGTTACAATAGATATGTTATATACATAGGAAATAATCTTATCATTATATATATATATTATTTTTTTAGTTGTAGAATATTATTTCTCATATAATATTTTAAATTTTCAGTTGTAATTATTTTATCAATTGTAATTGTTCCTTTTGTTACAATTATTCTATCATTTATCATTTGAAAAGTGCTCTCCCAATATCGATTATTTTTATATTTTATCTTTTTGAGTGCTATATAAATAAAGTATTAAATAATTTAAATAAGTGTGTAACAATTATTTAATTAATAAAATATTTTTTTTCTTTTCTCTTATTTTTTGTTTTTTTTCTTTAAATAAGATATATAAAACTAATAAGAAATTAGCTTCTTTTTTAAAAAAATTAACTGTCTTCCCTTAAAAAAAATCATATTAAATTTTTTATTGGACTTTATTCACTTTGTATCTTATTGAGACTAGCTAATGATGAATAATTGAGTATTAAACTTAAATTTGCCGGTATAACGTTGAATAACAAAATTGAGTATCAATATTTTATCATCTTATTTATCTATATATAGTCAATTAAGTGAACCTTATGAAACTTAAACATCAACTTTATGTACTTAATGGCACTAATATACAACACGAATGCTGTTACATAATTCACAAATAGCCTATACGTTTGAATTTAAACCACAAATGGTATTACCAATCAAGCTAAGAGATTTGATATAATTGATTGCTAATTTTTTTGACAATTAATACTACTTTCAAAGTTTTTTTTTTGTTTTTTTTTTATCGGCAATACTTTCAAAGTTTCTTGACATTTTGATTTGAAAAACTTTTGTAACGTAATTTGTAATCACATTATTTAGAGTAAGTATCTCTGTATAATAGGATTGAACTATTTCTAAGATTTTTTATTTTTTATTACTGATAAAAAAAATTAAAGTAGGATATTTTTCATGTCCAATAACTACACTTACATAATACAATATGATTTAGTTATAATGATGAAAATAAATAAAAATCGTGCCTCCATTTTATGCAATTAAAAAGAAGAAGCTGTGTATTATTTAAATAACATTGACGACGGCTTCAAAGTGATTGAACGACGGAAAGTTTTGTGTCGTATTCTCCAAATGAAATCTAGGGCAGCATCTTTTTTTTTTTTAAAGAAAACTTTTAATTAAATTATATTGATTGTGTCTTTTTGTTAAAAATAAGCTTTTAATTAAATTATACTACTTGATTTGGAAAGGCTTCTTAAAAGTAAATTTTATAGTCCCATCAATGGATATTAAAATCGCTATTCGAGCATATATTTGAATCTTTAATTTGATTCTGTTTGTCTTCACATAGAAGCACTTTTTCATGTTGTGTGATTTAACTAAAAAGCCTTTAAATTAATTGTGAGTTTGAAACTATATGGAAAAATAATGAAAAAATAATATATAAGGAGAAAAAACGTATAATTTTATTATATAAAAATTATTAGCTAAGGTAGTATCATAATGTCTTTCTCAATAATGAACTTTTTGTATTTCTACTTTTGATGATCATTTCATCTTAACAAGCTAATATCCAACCATTATTGGAATAAAATTATTTATAAGCTTGAAACATTATTTGATTGGTAATACTTACATATAAAAGAGAAAATAAGTGATTAAGGATTTTGAAGTTTTCTTTTACTTATAGATTGGAATGACTAAGTATATGTTGGTTTTTAAAAAAGTTAAGTTCAGTGTAATTATTATTTTTTATATATAATTACAAACGAGAAAACAAGAATCTAATGCATAAAAGCTAACAAATTTGCAAACTTTTGTGGAAATATGATTCTGATTAAGGAATGGTGTGTTTGGAAAAAAATTACTTTAAAAGTTAACTAAGACTTCAATTACAGTATTAAGAGTGTCATTTATTCTTACGGTATTAACAAGGTTATGCATGAACAAAAAATGTGGATTACTGGCAAATTGTTTGCAAGTTTGGTTGAAGATTTTATATTAATTAAAAATAATTAAATTTAAAGTTTACTTCTTAAATATTTGATTGTTTCGTATTATTAAAAATTTGAAATCACATTTATTTTGATTTTGTGATGGTAATAATTCTCTTATCATTAAATTGTGGCTGAGATATTGTCTCGTATTATTCAAAAACTTAAAATCACAATCATTTTGATTTTGTGGTGGTAGTAATTCTCTTATCACTAATTGGTGGCTGAGATATGATGATGAATATGCATAGATTGAAAACTGTTTGTGAGCATCGTCCCCACCAAATGCTACCTTTTCTTTCTTGAAACTACTTTATTTTTTCATGTCAAAATCACCACCATTGACATTATTCTTGGAGGTTTCTCTACATTCTCTATTCATTTACACATTCACGTTACTTCAAACATAGTAAAAAATCAAACATGTTCACCTTATTGCCATATATATCATACCATAGAAAACCAGACAAAGTTTTCATGTTGGTGAGTGAGTAACTTGTTATTCATTGATTTGTGTATTTTAAAATTATTCTGTCATTAATATTCTTCTATCTTCTAATTGGTATTTTTAGTTTGGATTTTATAAATAAGAACCAACAGAGAGTAATTATTTTTTTATTTAAACTATCGCATTTGTTCTATTAAAATATTACGACACTGTCTACATAATTCCAGCTATAGACTTAAGATGAATTAAACTATGATATGAAATTTAAAATGCGACCACAGAATTTTTAAAAAAATAAAAAATTATTCCTATTTTATATTGTCTAGGTGTTGCTGACGGGGCTCCAGAACACTCTGTTTTTGACACTTATGTGACGAAGAAGAGAGTTTTTAAATCATTCGAACAAGTTGCTAATGTCGAAATCATATAAATACTGTCTCAAAATAACAGTCACTGTACGGTCCAGCCCAAAGTGGGCTACTATGTCTTCCCTTGTCACATTCATAAATTACCTACATTTTCAATGATGTCAATTCTTTTGAGGTTGTTTTTTTATTTATTTCTAGACCTAGACACAATAGGAGGTTTTAACTTTATAATTGTTATAGAGGTTATAAGAGTACCATTGGTTGGTTCAATCTTCTATAAAAAAAATTATATGACATATCTAATAGGTTGGCTATGAAACTTACTAATCACTAATGAAGGAACCCAATGAAACTACTCACAATTTTTGGCAAAAATAACACAAGAATATATACTTTTTATACTTTCAACGGAGTGAGAAAAATACAAACTTTAAAAATTAGTATTATATCTGAAAGATAATAGAACAACTAACTATGATATATAAAATGCATTTCTTAATATGAACAAGACATTAAATTTTGAATGTTTTACTTTCACGCTTTTAACTAATTAACAATATTCCTTACTTACTTATCTCAATTATCTTTTGAATATTTCAATCTACTCTTAAAAACCTATAAATATACATTGAAGGGAAGTACTCACTCAATTTTATCACTCAATACTCAATGCTTATTATATTCTTTAATTTATATAGCTCTTATTGACTTGAGTGTTGAATAATCTTTTGCAGATTTTCCTTTAGCATTCATCAACAACTCGATAATCAATTCTCAGAGATTCAAACTAGGTTTCCAAGAGTATCACTCCTTCACTACAAGAAAATCGCTAGTTACATACAGTTTTTTACATACGGATCTGAATCTGTATGTAAAATGGACATTACATACGGATTCTGATCCGTATATAACTCCAACATTACATACGGATTTTTACATACGGATTATGATCTGTATATAACTTCAATATTACATACGGATTTTTTACATACAGATATAGATCCCTATGTAATGTTAGTATTAGATACGGATTTTTACATACGGATAATAATCCGTATATAAGAGAAAAATTTTAAAAAAGAAAAATTACATACGGAATTTTTTTAAAAAAGAAACTTATATAGAATCCGTATGTAACAATTTTTTAAAAAAAAAACTTACATACGGATATAATCCATATGTAACTATTTTTAATTTTTTTTAAAAAATTTACATACGGATATCCGTATGTAAGTTTCTTTTTTTTAAAAAAATTACATACGGATATTATCCGTATATACGTTATTTAAAATTTAATTGAAAATAGAAATTCTTACATAAGGAATTAATCCGTATGTAAGCTATTACAAATTTAGTTAATTAAAAAAATAGAAATAAAGAGTTAACGTATTTTATGTTATTTTACTAAAATTAAAAAACAATAAAATTGAAAAAGAAAAAAAATAAAAAATAAAAAATATTGAAAACAGAAATAAAAATATAAGTGATCTTAACGTGTGTGATTTATGTGAATTTTAAAGAATTTTAAAAATAATCAGATAAAGAATTTTAAAAATAAATAACATAAAAAATTAAATGTGATTTATGTTATTTCATTAAAATTAGAAAACAAAATAATTGAGAAAAAAAACAATAAAAAATTAAGAATATGTTCAATTTGAGTTTGAACCCCATCCACTTTACTACAGTTCTCCACTCAGCCCACCTTCACTTCAATAAATTTTTTTTCTTTTTTACTATTTAAAGTTAATATATTGAATTACTTAAAGTAATTGAATATTTATTTAAATTATATTAATAAATTATATTCAATTAAAATAACTAAATAAACAATTTTAACATAAAAAATTAAATGTGATTTATATTATTTCATTAAAATTAAAAAACAAAATAATTAAAAAAAAAATGTTGAATTTGAAATGGAATCAGGCACCTTAACGTAATCTTCACTAAGCCCAGGTTCACTTTACTTAATGTATTCTTCACTAGCCCATGTATTCTTCAGTAGCCCACTTCACGTATCTTCATTCAGTAAAACCTAAATCACAGCAACCCCATTTCCATCCAAGGACACCAGCGAACGGCACTAGCTAACGGCACCAGTGAACAGCAACCCCATCTGCCACACCGCACGCATGATCTCTTTCGGTTTAGCAGTGTCCAGCTTCCCCCATTGCCATTGTACCATCTCGTGTGCTCAAGATTTTGCAAACACCTACCCGACCTGACGTAGTCTTCCCAATCGCCACCACCGTGTGACCTCCGGCCACCACCGTGATAACAAATATTTTTCATTTTAATAGGAAGATTTTGAAAGTAGATTGTCTCAAGCATTATCTGAGTCACAATCTACCTCAATATCTACTCCATTAGATCCTGCTGAGGAGGAAAGATTGAGAAGCCGTTGTTGGTTAGAAACTGTAGCTGGAAGGTATAAGGGACGAGTATATGGGGTTGGACGTGTTGATCGTCAGAACGACTGTGTTGGTCGCTACCTACAAGAAACACAACCATCTTCTAGTAATAAGAAGGCTAATTCAGAAGAAATTGTTGAACTTAGGCAGCATATTGAACGCATGGATGGAAGGTTTCAAAACTTTCAAAATTTCATGATGCAATATCTACCACCTGAGGCAGCAGCTGCAACACAACAGTTTTTTCAGCAACCAAATACCCCGTCGACAACTCAACCGAATCAGCAGTCAAATGAAGTCCAACAACATCATAATAATCATGATGAACAACAAAATTCACCCGGTGAAGATTATAATAATTATTAGCTTCTCTAGAACTTTGTTTTAATGAAATACATTTTAGATATTTAGATATTTGAAAATAGTAAGTATTGTATGTATGGATAACTTTGAATGTGATGAATATTTGTCTTCTGAAAACTGGAATGTACTGGAATGTTGATGGATGATATGCAAGTGTAGAATATGGGGTGCTTCCAAATACAAATAGTTGGTGGTGCTATGTACAATGTTACATACGAATAAATCCGTATAAGTCTGCTTGTTAATTACATACGAATTTTACATATGGATTTATCCGTTACATACGAATTTTACATACGGATTTATCCATATGTAATTACATACGGATATTAAATACGGATTGATCCGTATGTAATAACACACGGATTTATCCGTATGTAATTACATACGAATCCAAAATCCGTATGTAACAATTACCTACGACAGTTTTACATATGAATTTTGTGTGTTACATACAAATATTGACGGTATGTAATTTGAGTTTTTCTTGTAGTGCTTCCACCTTAGAAGAACCACACTTATTTTTGGCAGGAACATTTATCACTACCATGGAATATGGTGAAACATTTTCTAAGACTGTATTTTTATTGAAAAATATAATGTAACAAATTTTTAAAGAGGGAATGAAGCTCTTTTTCCTCTAAGACGACATTC
Source organism: Phaseolus vulgaris (assembly GCF_051622355.1). Classification (NCBI taxonomy): domain Eukaryota; kingdom Viridiplantae; phylum Streptophyta; class Magnoliopsida; order Fabales; family Fabaceae; genus Phaseolus; species Phaseolus vulgaris. Next base: position 3,451,906 of record NC_143498.1, read on the forward strand.
CATATCAAATTTGACTGGAGAATAACCTTAGAAAATAAGATAAATGCAACCTCAACTCGACTGGAAAATAATCTTAGAAAAAGTTCAAAGTGACGCCACCTTAGTTAGAGAATAATCTTAGAAAAAGGTAAAAGCATCCTCAGCCCAGAAAAAAAAATGGCCAGGCTCGACCGAAAAATATCTTTTGAAAAATTAAGATGAAAAGTAATTCTAAGACAAACTCAATTAAAAATAATCTTAGAAAAACTAAGGTCAAAAGTATACTAACCTGATTGGAAATATCCTTAGAAAAACTAAGACCAATTAGAAAAACTAAGGCCAAAGTGACACTTACCCAATTGGAAAATAACCTTAGAAAAACTAAGATCAATGCAGCAACTCAACTTGAAAATAAATGTAAAAAAACTAAGACAAAAATGATACCATCTAGAGAATGATCTTAGAAAGAGTAAGGTCAAAAGAAAAAACTAACCCAACTCAAATAGAAACTTGCCTTAGATGGATAGTGGACGAACTTATCTAACCAATTTGTTAAGAGGATAGTTTTCTATTTATAACAAACTTCCAATTATTTCATATTTAAAAGGGGAAAAACCATTATATACACACATATCTACTTAGGAGCAATGATTTTTATTTACATGGTTTATTAAAGTTTTATACACTATATGTGCATTTGTACCAAGTTCGTAACCGCTTGAAAAGATACATGAGGATTAAATAAAAATCACAAGAATATCTACTTGTGATATTTGAAATTAGTTGACAATAATACAAACTTTAAAGATTAAATAATATCACGTGTGAAGGATAACATAACAACTAAGTTTTGAATATTATGGTTTAACTCCGGTTAAACTTTGAACCAAAACATATATAATATCATATTTGGTTATAAAGGATTGAAGGACAAGTACTCACTAAATAATTATATCTTTTTTTTCAATTATCTTTCGAATATTTTAACCTAGACTCAAAAGTCTATAAATACATATTAATTTCACACACGAAACACTCACTCAATACTCATACTCATATACTCTTATATTCTATAGTTTTTCTAGTTTTTACTAAATTTAGCATAAAAAAATCTTTTACAATTAAATCTTCAATCGATCTTCATCAACAAGTTGCTGATCAATTCTTAAAAATTCAAGCTTAATTTACAAGAATAACACCTTTCCACCTTGGTAGAACTATTGCATTTTTAGAAAGAATAGTAACTAAATCAAACATGTAAATTGTGTAAAAAAAAAAAGACTATTATAGGTGGCAAAACCAAAACCTTTTCGCAAAATATTATTTTGACACCCATTTTTTGCATTGCTCCAAATTACACCTTTCAAATGATAGAGATTATCAAATATAAAGGGTTATTTTTATCATTTGAAGAGGTGTAATTTGGAGGAAGAGGTGTCAAATTATGATTGCTCAACCTTCTCATAGTGTAGTTTTCATGAGGAGCTACAATTATTAATGACCAAATGGTTGGAAGTGGAAAGAAGATAGGCATGTGCTAACTTAATGCCCAAATGAACCTGGGCCATGGTGGTTAGGTGAAGTTTATCTGGATTCAAACTCAGCCCCTTAGCATCCACACACTTCACATTAGGCATTGCGATTTCCATTTGAGCTCTTCTCACTTTCTCTGTGAACTTTCCCTCCCCAGAAGCAAGTGCTACCTGAATAAATGTACATAGTAATTGAAATCAAACTTGTAAGTTGTAAGTCATATAAGACTATAAAAGTAAATTTTTATAAATTGAGAATGAAAGATGAATGAATAATAGTACCTGAATAACAAGGAGAGAAGGGAGATGAAGATCGAATCGAAGGTCCATAATGAACCTCTCCATCTTATCTTTATATCCCTCACTGTCTTTTTCTCTCACGGTGTCACTCTCTCCTTGGTACCAAAGCATCGCACGGATCCTGCCGCCACGCATCGCACGCTTCACACGTGTCACCAACTCATCATACAGCCGCGACCCTCGACTCCACTCTCCGATCTTCGTCCCACCCACCGCACAAGGCACCAGGCCCACAAGCCCACCGCCGCCTCCCCCGACTCTCAAAACCTCCCTCGCAAACGCCATCCCAGGCCCAACCCCACACGTCTTCGCCACATCGATGTCCGCATGCAGAGGCTCACGGGCCTCCTCCCACTCCAGCCCCGCACTCAGCCGCCAAACCCATGGACTTGGCCCGCACTCCGCCGGGACTTTCCCGTCCCATTTCCCCCCGACAACGCCACCTCGTCCAGCCATGTTGCTCTGTCCCGCCAGCACAAAAATGTCCATAGAAACTTCCCCTAACCCACCCTGCACACCCTTCACACCTTCCATAACCCACATAAACCCTAACAACACACACATCAAATCCATCTACAAGTTCACAATTTTATCTAAGAACCACTGATTTATGATTCACATTGCCAATTGGGTCTCACGATTTCACCACAAGTGTTAAACGTGTATTTTTTTCCTTGTCAATTACGTTTCTCGCGTGCTTCATGTGGGACCCGCCGGGAACTGAGCAACCATGATTGAACATAATGTGGGCATCGGAAAATTAATTGCTGTCTCCGGAAAGAGATAATGCGTGCGTTTAACGTCTCTTTAATTGAGGTTGTTATTTTAATGTTAAATCTTTGCCTTTGGATTTCATGGAAGACACAAATATACATCGTATTAGATCCAGTGTTACTGTTATGTGTTCCTTCGTCTTCCATCTCACAGTTCAAGTGAATTTTCTGAAGAAATTAGGTGTCGTGTGCGAGAGTATTAAGCCACCAATAAAATATATGCGGATAATGATCTTGTAACTATTCTGTGTTTTTCTCACACCAATTATCTGAATATAAGAACATGTGCAAAAATATATTAAAAACTAAATTCCTGTTAATTTATACTTCCTCCATTACTTTGTACTTGCTATATTTCTCGTGTTTCATAGTTAATAAGAATTATAGCTTTTGATTTGGGCTGGGCCTACTAACAAACCACCAATTCTCTAGGACTGTTTCTTCCTGCACCTCCATATCTTCTTCTGCCACCTTCATACACAACATGAAAATACATTTTTATTCTTCTTGTATCACTCATTTGAAAAAAGATTTCTGGATTACATAATCCGGAAGCTAAATAAGACTTCTGGATTACATAATCTGGAAGCTAAATAAGACTTCCAGATTATGTAATCCGGAAAGTAAACATGCATATGAAAAAAGCTTCCGAATTATATAATCCAGAAATTAATTACAAATTTAAAAAATAACTTTCGGATTACATAATCCAAAATATTATAGAGTAATATTTTTAGAAATTCAAAAATTTATGGAGGTAAGAGAAGAAGGTATGGAGGTGCAAGAAGAAATAATTTTCTCCAGCCCTTTGTTATAAGGCTGTTTTTCCTGCACTTTCATAACTTCTTGTGGCACCCATTTTATTATTAAAAAATACATTATGGATTTTACAATTTTAAAATATATTTTTCCTATTTACATTCCCGCATTGCAGAATCTGTAATGTATTAGAAATACCTTATGAATTATATTTTTTTTAATATGTAATCAATTGTCATATATTTTAAAAAAATAAGATACTATTTTCAAATTATAATTTAAAAGAACTTTATACTTGTCCCTCTTATTGTCTATTTGTCAATAAAGTATTCTCACTTTATATTAAGGCTTACGTATACTTTATTCATATAATTAATTTTTATTCTAATCCTTAATATACTGAGTTTTAATTTCTATATCTATCTTTGGTTAAAAAAGAAGTAACCAGTCTAAATCTATTATTGTACATCCATGTTATTCATGTGTGAAATTTTATTTCATGAATTTACGAATATAACAAAACAAACTAAAAACCAAAAGAGATAGGTTATTTTTAATCTCATGTCTCCTGTTTATTAATTAATTAATCGCATCCTATATCTTCTTTCCAGGTGCGATACTTTTATTATTCTCTACCCGTATTGTTTGAGAGAGTAGTTCCATCATTTAAACTTGTGTGAGATTGTTAACAACAAGATACGTTTTATTTGACATTATCAAGTGAGATAATAATTTTTTTAGTTGTAATCCATTTTTGCATCTCGCTGGTTTTTGTGACTTCAAAAAAAAACACAATAATCACTAGTCAAAATACCACAAAATTTATTTTAAACATCAACGTTTACCACTAGTCATCACAAACAACTAACACCACTTAAGAATCAAGAAGAAAATACCACACTCTATATTTTGAAATTAAAAAAAAAAATATATGAAAGGAGAATTTGACTAATTTCAATAACTTATTAAAATAAAAAGAAATAGACAAAAATTATTGCAGAAATACATATACTTTCTTTAACTTTTTGGGCCCCTAGGACTTTGGGCCCTGGATCACCAGGTCATAAGTTGGGCCTTGTCCAACCAAAATATCGTGTAATATGTACCTACCACCGAATATATAGTCATCGCCATGTAATATTATGAGTTTATAATGAAATAATTTTAAAAACAAATATGATTTAGTCATCAGAAAAAAGTATTTAAAGTTAAACAAATTAAAGGAATGAAAAAAATTCTAAAATTTGCTCATTCTATGTGAAGTAAAAACAATAACTTTTAGTGTTACGAGAATAAAAAACTAAAGAAATGTTTTAGGAACCAAACAAAAAACCAATATTTTCATAAGAACAAAAACACAATTACCATTTTTTTATATTCTAAATACAAATAAAAGTAATTGAATTGATTTTATTTTCATCATCGACCTAGAAATATTATATATATATATATATATATATATTAATTAGTTCAGATTATCTTTTCTTTTAACCAAAAGAATGATGTATTTGTGTATATAAAAATGTATGCAAACATTCATTTTATTTAAAACATTAAATCAAATATATGTAAAAGGGGGATGGGGAAATGACGAGGTTAAAGAGTACTTTTAACATGTCAACATATAGCTTAAAATACATTTGACTAATTCGTAAGTTAATTTTACTGAAATTATACCAGATTTATTTTATTAGTAATATTTAACTTGTTTTATTATTTACTTCACCTAGCTTATAAGTTTGTTGTTATTTTTTTTATCCCTTCTAGTATATTTTAAAATTATTTTTACACTCATTTTTATTTTATTATCATACTTGAAGAAAATTTAGTAAAATCATGATATCTTTGTTTTTTTTTAAATATTTGAAATTTAAGGTGATTTGTGAGCATGCGTGACTTGTTAATAAACTCCCATATTTTTTTAGTGGAAATACACTTGCGACCTACTAAAAATTCAGACAAAAAAATATTAGTATTTGTTATTACAATTTAATTTATAAACATTCTTATTTTGACCAACTTGCATTATACTCAAATGAACACAAATGATAAAGATTACCCACTAACGTTCATGCTTTAGCAGTGGCATTTGATAAGAAGAAAAAGACAAACACAAAACATACATAAAATGTAACCTAATTCAAAAACCCTTTTAGTCTTTTGTTTTAATAATTTTAATTGCATTTTGTTTATGTTAGTGTGTGATAAATGAGTTTTTTTTTTTCACGTTAGTGTGTGAAATGTACCTCAGCCACGCCAATAGAACAATAAATTTTAGTTTTTATTATACATAAGGAAATACAAATTTAAAACTTTTAAATCCAACCTCATCTTAGTCATGTTTTGTGACACTTGAGAAAGTTAAAGAAAAACTCATATATTTTTTAACTTCAATTTATTTTTATATTTAAAAAAAATCATAAATTAATTTGTTGTTTATGCTATAATTAAAAATAATATCAAAATTAAAAATACAATAACTTTGTTAATGAAAATTAAATTAATTTTCTAGTTAATTTGACATTTTAAAATCTATTATTTAAATGTTGTTATTTTTTGTGATTTAAATTATAAATATCAAATCAATTAACTATATACATTTTTAATTAATATAAGTAATAAAAATATGAAATTTTTATTTTATTTCATATTTATATAATTATATATAATATACATAACGGCATAAGTTTAAATTCAGAGTAAGAAATGTAATACCTAATCTAAACCTAATCCTAGTTGTGATACATTACATAAGTATTATTAGTTTGAAATCAATTGGTGTTTTTATATATTAAAGGGAAATTGCAGTTATTTCTTATGATACTATAGATATAGTTGAACAATTTGCTCTAAAATAAAATAAAAAACTGAATTTCATTTCATGAAGTTAATTTGAGTTAATTGAGTGAATTTAATTACCCAAATTAGCTATTGCTTTTGAATTAAGATTCATTAAGGAAAATGTCATCACAATTCTACATAATTCCTTAAACGAGTTATCATTTACCAAGTGAAAAACTTTAGAAAACATTCAATACAAGGTCATTATGATTATCAATCTTATATGTCTTCATCCAAACACAATTTAAGTTCTCTTAATTGAATAGTATTTTCCCAAAAAAATATTCTAATAAAAAAGAAGTTGGAACACATACACTCCAATAACCAAAGAAAAATCATTCAAGCTATATCAAGTGAGATATTACCTTTTTTATTTTATTAAACTTATAAAACTTCAAAACATTCATAAGAAAAATTAGAAAACACAATACTAAAAAGGATTTATAAAACTGAAAGGACATTAAAAAGAAAATTTATTAAGTTAAACTTGATTCGTTTATAGAGTTATAAGAAACAATTATTGGAAACTAGAAATGAGGTTGAGAAAAAAAAAGGAAAAAAAAAGCAGAGATTTTATTAAGGGTGGCAATGCGGGCTGGTCCGTCTCGCACTTGGCCCGCAAAAAGTGGGTCGGGTTGGCCTGCCTCACATAGAATTTGCGGACTTATTTTTCTAACCCGTCCTGCATAAGGGTTGGCCCGCGGCCTGCAGGCCAGCCCGCATAAGAAATATTTATTAAAAATAATAATTTTTTAAATAAAAATTTTGAAATTTTTTTATTTAGATGCATTAGGTAGATGATCTCATAATATTATTTCCATGAAACATGCGTAGTAAGATGTTATTAAAAATTTTGGAATGTAAAATATAAAGCTACGTGAAGAAAATATAGGAATGAGAAAAAAAAATTATACATTTTAAAGTTATGCGGGCCAACCCGCCCCACCCCACACTTGACCCGCGCGGGTTGAGGATTATGCGGGACGGGCCTAAACGGGCCAGCGGGTTGAAATAAGCAACCCGCCCTGCGAGGCGGCCCGCACAGTCTGCCCACTTTGTTACCCCTAGATTTTATAGACATAATATATCTAATAATTAAAGATTAATATGTAAAAGTGAGACAAGATTTTTTTTAATAAAATATTATTTTGACAATACACAAATCAATCCGAAACCATTTTTGTCACAATTCTTAGTCAAGCAGTCTCAATTATAATTTTGTAGGATTTCATTATATTTTAACAAATAATATATTATTTAATATTAAAGAATAACTATGTTAATATAGTTATTCAAATGAAAAAAAAAAAGAGTAAAAGCGTAACGTTCCAGTTTAAATTTTATAATTTAACTTTACTATATAAATATTATTAGAGAGATAGGAGTGATAAGGGTCACGTGAGGCATGATTTGTTTTAAGTGAACAAAATAATAGTACAGACAAAGGACGTACGCATGCAAAAATATATTATATATTTATAAATGGTAAAAATTAATAAATATTTTTCAGTTTATTTTTTTAAGAAGAAAATCAAAAAGATTTCTTCTTTATTTTTATAATTATATTAAAAATTTATTTAATAAATTTAAATTTTTAAAATAATTAATATATTTTTTAAAAATTAGATTAGAATCGTAATATAATTATTAGAAATTTAATAAATATTTTTTTAATCAATCCGATATGTCGGTCTCTGTATATCCGACACGTCAGTTAAGAAATAATTTAATCTTCATAAATCTAATCTAACATATCTTTTTATTTTTTTTATTATTTAAAAATTAATTTGATTTGTGTCACGTGTCAAAAATAATACAAAAGTTACGAGTGGAAGTTAGAGACAGCTGTTTCGCTTTGAATAAAGGTCCACTCCGCAATTTAATTATTTTAAATAATAAACCCTTTTAAACATATTTTTTTTCTATTTTGGTTTATTACGTTTTAAATCTGCAAGTTGAGTTTCTTTTTGTAGGAGTTTTGGTTGTCCCCACAAACATCCAAATACTCCTAATCAAACACACACTTTTCTTCTTAACTCAAACACTATTTTAATTTGTTTTTAAAAATATTAATACTAATAGCTATGAACAACTGTAGTTGTTGTTTAATATTATTTATTTTGAATTTTAAATAATAATATTTTCATATTAAAATCATTTCTATTTTTAGTAATGATTTTTCTATTAAAATCAAATTTTTTTGTAATATATACTTTTTAAAATATGCTAAAATATAAACTTTTGTCCTCTATTATTATTTTTCAGTTTTAACAAATATGAAATTAAAATTTAAGAGTGAGATAAAGAAAATTATTATTTTTATATAAGTTATTAACACATAAAAATTACATCCATCTATTTAATCACTTTTCTTCTTTATTCCATTTTATAAATTCTATTATTTCATTTTAATTAAAAATTATTGTATTAATTAAAAATGTTATAGAATTTTTGAAGATTGATGAATGAAGGTAGGTGTAGGGTAGGTGTAGGTAAAGTTAGTGGTGTTGCGGTGAAGAAAGCCGTTAGGAATGTGTGACTTTGGCGTTATGACAGGCTGGATTTTGCTGACACGGCACTGTAAGGGTTGATCTCCATGACTATGACTGTTACTTCACTTTGTCCTTTCTCATACACATCATTCTTCATCTTTCTCTTTCTTATCTTTCTTATCTTTCTTTCTCATCATTTTTAACACATTTTTTTAAAAAATATTTTATTTTAAAAAGTTTTAACACTAATTTATTTAGTTCTTATATAATAATATTGTGTATCATTGACATTGAAAACATTATATTTTGGAACTTCAAAATAAACCTACAATAAAAACTTTAAGTTGTTTCTGTTTTAAACTTTTGGAAATTACAATTTTAATACATGAGGAAACTTTTCTATAAAAGATATGTGGACAATAAAATAATATTACTTTCTAAATGGTAAATAATCTGCACAACGAAATCAAACAACATTTTAATAAAAAATTTCCAAAAGAATAAGATTTTAATGTTATTAATAGAAAATCATTAAAACTTATGGTTAAATCATGTCTTTTACTTTCCAAAATATATTTTTTATTTATTTATCCTCTCATTTTTAAAATATGTTATTTTCGTTATTTTACTTGTTTACTACAACTCTAGGGTTGAATTTTTTTATCTAGTAGATACTATTACGAAAAAAAAGTGTTTAATTAAAAATATATGAAAATGAATTACTTTTTAATTTATAAAAACTTGAGTGTTTGACTTAATTAAATTACTTTTTTTTTATAACAAGGGAGCCTATGGAGATACTTGTATAATTATAATAGTGAAATTGAGATTTATAAAATTTTAGTTTTAATAAAGATATATTATAAATAAATAAAGAATTGAAAATGTATAAAACAATTTTCATTATTTTATTTTCTTACAAGATTTATTTATCTAAATAATCTAATTTCTCTTAACTTTTTTAAGTTTAAAAATGATTAAGATACAATTATATCAAGTTATTTTTTTAGTGTTTTATAAATGAAAGATATTATTGGTATATGTTTTAATATTTGTAAACTAACCACAAATCCACTTTGATTTTGGGAAGTGAGAGTAGTGAGACTTCTTATAAACATGTTACTTGCATTATTTATAGTTAATAAAATTATTATTTAAATGTGTGAGAAGTGTTTTATTGTATTTAAAGGTGAGAATAATTGCAAATTATACACGAAATTAATGTTTATTATGCATAAAATTAAGTTTTGGAAGGATTTGACTATATATATATATATACACGTGAGTTAAACTTTGTCCAAACGATAAATAAGGACTCTTAAGTGATAATATGGACACTCAAGTGACAACATGAATCACTCAAGCAACAATTATGGACAACATAAACCACTCAAACAAAATATGGATATAAAGTGACAATATGAATGCTCAAGCAATAACGTGAACGCTCAAGTGATAGGGTATATAACTCAAGTAAATACTTGTAGCTTAAGTGAGTAAGAGGTTGAGACAACTCTCCTCTTGATATGTTACACTTAAACTATAGTTTAATCACTCTAAAAATAGTTGTGGAAATGATGCAAAAGTTTTTGAAACATGTAAGACCATACAAAAAAGTGATGGTGCTTAAGTGATGACATAGTCACTCCAATATTGATGAAATAATCTGGTTTATGTTTCTATAACTTGTTGGAGGTGACACAACAAGTACATTTGTAATGATGATATTATGTGTTTTCGTGTAAGAAAGAGACCTGAATGCATTAGTGTGACACAGTGATGGATGACCATCCAAAGCCACCAATTAATACACAAGAATAAAAGACAAATGGACTATCTGAATTAATAGTAGAAATAAATTGTATAAGATTTATACTTCACTTAGAGTATTTTATAGATAAAATAAGGATACTCTAGAAACTCTAACTTGTCACACAAGTAAGGGCTTCTAGAGCACCTTAAGAGAGTGCACATGACTTCCTTAAACCATCATAGTTAAGTCTACTTAACTAGAGTTATGGTAGCTTAAGGTGCAAACTACCCTCATCTATAAATACCCTATAATTCAACCATGTATTTAGATTTGATATTAATGTGAATGAGGAATTATGAAATAGAATCCATTATCTCTCAAGTCTCCAATTGATTGCAAGCCTACACGACCTAAGTGAGCTCCTTGGAAGGTTGGCCTCACCAACTTCCTCTTCAAAGCATCACCATAATCATCATCGAACCCTAAAACCATTCGGTCACCTCCTTTCATCCAAGTCTTCCATTACCTCTCCATCCTTAATTCAACAAGCAAGAGCATTGGACTACATCACACACAAAGATGTACACACACACACACACACACATATATATATATATATTATGATATCTATGTGATATGTTGCCTTTCATGTGCATGTTGTGCTTTGTGGGTATATTGCCCTTTATGCATATGTAGTAAAGATATTTAAGATGACATTGTGCCGACCCAAAAGTCTTTGTATTAAGCATGAAACTCATTAAGAAAATGAATATTCTGTGTTTCAGTAATAAATATAATCAAATAATCAAGATATAAGGTGTGAGGAGCAGAAGAAAGTTTGTGCATTAAATTAATACAATTTGTGCATTAAATTAATACAAATATATGCATGAATTACCTTGATATTAAAAGACAAGGATGAATTTTCAATAGACTTATGATATATCAAAGTGTTGGTATCTATTTAAGTGTAATTACTTACATTATTTTATTGGGATGTCATTGATGATTCTTGCATTTTGGTTAACAATGATTTAATTGTAATTTTGTGGTGTGTGATTTATTGATAATACAATGATATTGATACATTATGTACATCATACTATATATGATTCTTTTTAAGTTATTGTATAACTTAGTCTAGATTCAGAAGACTACAATAACTATTCATGATAGATGTGTAAAATATTTTAAAATAAATCTACAACAATATTCACTTCCAAAAACAAACTTTAACCAAACAAAACTAACCTTAAAGTTTTAGTAGATTCCATCTTGCTTCGACTAAAAAGCCTATGTCGTATGATTGAAAGCTACTCAATTTTGCGTTGGCCTATGGAAGAGACTCTAGGCCAAATGGACGGAAAAATATATAATAATGTACTTATAGTGTGGGTCAAGTCGTGGTAAGAATAAAATGTTAGAATATTGCAAACTCATGCTAAATATTTTAAAAAAAATTATTAAAAATCATTTATATTGGTCTAACCCACACATAAAAAAAGTTATATAAGGTTTAGAGTGGGTTTAATCCACTATAGGTGGAAGGTAAATATTTTTAAAAAAAGTATTAAAAATAGTTTGCGTCGATCTAAACCATACATAACAAAAAAATGTATATACAGTCTCTAGAGTGTGTTTAACCCACCCTAAGTGGAAGGAAAAAATGAACTTACCGACTCAATCAATTTAACTGAAAATACATTCATACGGTGATAAAATCAAGTAAGATCTAACTTGAATCACACGTAACATAACAAGTAAACTGAACTGATCATAATCAACAAAGTGGAAAAATCATTCACCAAAAATTATGATATTGTATTTTTTAATAGATTATACATTATACATGATAAACACATTAAATACGATGCATGATAAATATATGATACATGAATTTTAATACATAAATAATATATACATGATAAATATTTATTTTTTATGTAATACATATTTGCTAATAGAAAATATTGTATGCAATAATGATGCATATAATTTTATGGTAATTAATTATAAACAATGCATAGCAAAACAACCATTGTTAGACCCCAAAGTTGGAAAATTAAGCTAATATGATACTTTATTGATGGAAAGTCATAAAAAAAATAAGTGTGATGAGAGATGTTTTTACTTCACTAATATAAAGAAACATGCTTTGTAACCTATCCAAATTTGTCCGTTGACACTCATTTATGCATATAAAAACACAATTGTGTCTATTTTAAAATATTACCAATTTGGTGTAGACTCCGTCAAATTTACCACCATCGAGTACGTAGAGTTAATTTTAATGGTGCAACTTATGTCATTTTTTAAATCAGAATTATTATAGAATACTTTCATAAATTCTTATAATTTAAATTTTTATTTAAAATATAAATTTATATCAACATATTTTATATCAACATATTTGACTAGAAATATTTGTCTAAGATAAAATATAAAAAATAAGAATATTAATTATTTTATAAATTTAAATGGTAAATATATACAATTAAAAGATTCTTTTTAAGATAATAAAAACTCATATTTCCTTAAAAATTTCTTAACTAATATTAATTCAAATATAGATATTTTTTGCAATTATAAAATAATAATAAAATACTAGAGAGAAAGAGTATTATAACCAATTTTTTTTATTCAATTAATGGTTTATTTTGTTGTTAACCTACAAAGTTTCCATCAGGTTGATAAACTTACTAAACAAAATCAATCAGCCCCACAATACTTTGCACTAGCAAGGTAACAAATTTACATTCTAATTGATTAAATATTTTGAATGAGGTCAACAAGATTCACAAAATAATAAAAGATACTTTATTGCTGTCAAATAAAAAAATATTTATGAATGATTTTGAGCTTTATTGGTTAGCAATACGCTTTTAAACACATACTTTTATTGTTCACCTGAAATTTATTAAAAAAAAACAACACTCTCTTGAAATAAAAGTGAAACTTACCTAATTTATTCACATTTCCTTTTTTGACGTTAAAGACATCAAGCTTTACAGTTAATTTTAAACGACTAAAATTAATAAAAAAAATCCATAACATCTCAAAGTATAATAACTGTTTCCTAACAAATTTTCAACTGTTAATTAAGAAAAACGTCTATAAATATTAACAATCTCTTATTTTATATTTTATTTGACATAAAAGAACTCTAATAGCAGTCAATCAAGGTTTAATTTTAGATTTCGAAGACCATATCTGTAACGGTTAGTAGTTATGATTGAGAGAAAGCCGTTAGGTTTAGAGAGTAACTAATATAATCTAATACCCGGAAATAATTAGTAGATTTAACTTATTTTAAAAATTCAGTTAAACAGTATTTTAAAAATTCAGTTAAACAGTATTTTAAAATATAAAATTAAACTAAATCACATTTTATTAATTAGTAATGATTAATTAAAGTGAGTAACAGTTTTTTAGAAATAAAACTGGGTACCGTTGGAAATGGAGGTTACCGTTTGGTTAGAGTAAATTTAGAATGCGCAACGGTTCAACCGTCTTAGTCAATAAGAGGATATATTGTTGAATGAATGAGTTGATTGTGTTTTTAATTATAATTAATAATTGTAATTAATTTAATAATGAAAATATCTGATGGAGTTTGAGTGTAGCAAGGAGCAGAAGAAGATTAGTTAAGTAAATTAGTTAATAAGTTAGGTTTATAGAAAACACCAGGCAGCACCGATAGCGTGATCATACGTGTAACCGTGAGGAGGCTCCAACTCCCACGCGTGTTAGTTTGCCAGCTGTATGCAAGTAACTGCTTCCACAACCGACCCAACCGGTCACATCAACCTGCCCAACCGGTCATCCTTATCCCTTTTGCATTTTCTATTTCTCCCCCAAACCCCACCCTTCTTCTCACAACCCACAAAACACCTCTTCTCCGCTCATAAATTTTAATTTTGATATTTTTTCTTTATTATGTTTTTATGATTAAACTCTGTTAGCATGGCATCGGGAAGCAGGGATATGGATCGGGTCAAGGGCCCGTGGAGCCCGGAGGAGGACGAGGCGCTGCAGAGGCTGGTGCAGGCCCTTGGGCCCAGGAACTGGACGGTGATAAGCAAGTCTATTCCGGGTCGATCCGGGAAATCGTGCCGGCTACGGTGGTGCAACCAGCTCTCGCCGGAGGTGGAGCACCGCCCGTTCTCGCCGGAAGAGGACGATGCTATTGTCAGGGCGCACGGTAGGTTCGGTAACAAGTGGGCCACCATAGCACGTTTACTCAACGGCCGCACCGATAACGCCGTCAAAAACCACTGGAACTCCACTCTCAAGAGAAAATGCTCCGCCGTTAGTCTCGATGTAACCGATCGTCCACCGCTTAAAAGATCCGCCAGCGTCGGCGCGGGTTATTTAAACCCGAGCAGCCCATCCGGGTCTGAGTTAAGCGATCCGGGCCAGCCCGCTCTGTCGACTCCTTCCGCCTCTGCCCGTTGCAGGCCCAATCTCATGGAAACCGCTTCTTCCCCCTCCGATCCAGCAACGTCACTGAGTTTGTGTCTCCCTGGATTCGGCTCCGAGCCTAGCCTTGTTGCTGCACCGCGGCCGGCGTCATCGCCGCCGCCAGTATCTCCGCCGCCTCCCCCTCCAGCGGCGGTTGAGGAGCGTGGGAAGCAATTGTTCAACGCGGAGTTTTTGAGGGTGATGCAAGAGATGATAAGGAAGGAAGTGAGGAGTTACATGTCAGGGATGGAGCTGAAGAATGGATTGAGAATACAAACGGAAGCCATTGGAAACGCGGTGGTGAAGCGCATGGGAATCAGCAACATCGAGTGAGAAGGAAAGAAACGGCGTCGTTTGGAGTATCGAACCGAGCCAACTGGACATGGACGATGAATCACAGGGTAGAGAAAGTGAGTCAGAAAGAGAATTTTATTTTATTTTATTTTGTAGTTTAAGTAAATTTTAGTTTCCCTCTACTTAAGGGTAAAAATTAGTAATAATTTCGGCACTGTACAGAACTTGAACAGAACATGAAAACATGAAATAGAGTGCTTTCCTCATAAAATATTTTTCTATAGATGTTGTTAAGGAATGGGTCCAAGTACTATGTTTTTTTTTTTAATAATTATTTGAATTGGATTACTGTGATGATAAATGATAGAGTGAATGGTTTTTGTGTGTGCAGTTGAATAGAGTGATTAGGAGAATGAAAGAGAAACCTTAAAAAAAATGTGAGAGAGTTGGTAATGGAGGAGGACAGAAAGGACAGAACCGTTTTTGTCTGTGTCCTTGAAATTGAAGGAAGATCAGAAGGGTGGGATGTATGATTGACAGAAGTGGGTCCGGTTGGAATATTTTGTTTTGCGGTGGAAACTTGTTGGGCAAGTGATTGAACGATGCCAACCAAATTCAGGCATGTGAAAAACACCGCACACTCACTCCTCACTTTCAACTCCACACTCATCATCATCCAAATATCTCACTTTAAACCTCTTTCAATCTATGTTCCACACGACAAAAACAAAAATTAGAGAACCCAAACAAAAAATAGAGATACAGAAATATGTTACAACTAAATACAAAATGAAATTGTATGGTGGAAGAAGGGAAATACTCTAAAACAAAAGGAAATAGAATGTGATAACAAAATAAAAATGAAAATGTCATTTTTAATAAATTATTATTATTAGTTAAAAATAATTTTATTATTAAAATTTATAATTTTATTCTCAATGTTATTTTAAACATATTTTTATTATTAATTGTTCTATACATCCGATAATTTCATACGGGAAAAATATATTATTTTAATGGGAAAGCTTATGGTTTAAATATCTTTTTCTTTGAAAAAGAGCATTGCTATTATGAGATGAGAATTAAATAAGTAAGACATATGAGAATGGATAGCATATGAGAATCAAGTGAGTACTTTAATAATGTTATATTTCTTTAATTTTATTTGATCGTTTGATTGTTAGTGATGAATAAATAATCATAGTTGAGTTGCATATTTGAGTTATTTAAATATATAATTAGTTATATAAGTACTTAAATAATATTATATATTTTTTAAATTTCATCTGATCGTTTGATTTGATGAATAAATAATCATACGTGGGGTTGAGTTGCATGTTTGAGTTATTCAAATAGATTTATTAGTTAGATATATTTTTAATCATATTCAATTTTAAATATCCCTATGAGTATATGAGTACGGTGATAAATATCTCTCTCGGTATCATGAGTGTGGTGGTAAATATGATAGGTAACACAAGGATGATGATTTTCAATGTGGATTTATAAGGAGTTTTGGACATTAATAATGAGATATCTTCTTTCAAAATGTTACATTATTTAGGTAGCTTATGTTTCACTTTTCACGACATGTTATATGATGTGACGTTTGGAGAGTCTCATGGTAGATTTTACAAAGAATGCATTCTTTTACTGGAGCAATTCTAATTTAAAGAGAATCAACCATTCATACTGCTTGCACAACATTCTAATGGATAAAGATTATAAGTATGTATCTTAACACCAAAGGCACCTCAATCCTACAATGAAGGCAATGGTAAAGAAATAAAGGATGAAGTTGCTTGAAATTGGCATAACATGTGCAATATCTGATAATGCTTGGTTCAGCCTAGTCCAAATTGTTCCTAAGAAATAAGGGATGACAATAGCAAAATAATTAATTTCCCTAAAACTTTCACAAATTTGGAGGATGTGTTAAATTGTAGAAAGTTGGATTATACAATTGTTCTAGTTACCTTTCAATAGTGTATGTTTGTTATTTTTTTTTATTGCGATTAAGAATATATAAATTTTCATAAATGACTTCTCATGACTCTTTCGTGGAGAATCTTAATACAATGTTATGACTCTTTCTTGAAAAATCTTAATACAATGTTGAGAACATGTGTTAAAACAAATTTTGTTCTCAATTGGAAAAAGGTCACTTTACATTGCTCAAATTTGAATAGCAACTTCAATGTGTTACTTTTCAATTTAAGATTAAAGCTTTTTCCTAGTAAATAGAAGTCTAAATTATTTGGACAATTCATTAGATGTAATACCATATGGAATTGTGGAGTTAGAAGAGCTATAAAAGAAAGAACATGGATAGTCAATGAATACATATTACAGCCTTATATAGGTGGTACTGTTGAAAGGCTATGCATAGTCACCTACTTGAACAATTCTTAACTAAATAGGTGTCCAACATAAAACATTAAATGAGCGTTCCTAGTGAATTGTATTGTTGCTCAAGTGATAATTGATACGTTTGAGAAATTGAGTTTTTAGATCTCTTTTTTTTCAAACGAATATCCTTTCACTTAAGTGAAAAAGATCATGGCAGTAAGCATCACATCAAGTTCAATCTATTTAATACATAATGCACCTGATTAGATGCTTTAAGAGGTTCTTTCATTGGGTTCATAGGTTGTCGAACTAACTCAATTGTTGGTTCATTTACCTGTTCTTAATCAACATTTTTTTCTTGAATCATAACTATTAAGGTTGAATACCTTTATGTTAACATTAAAACTTTAAAGAAACATTTCTTAGTATCTCTCTCATGTTCCTTAGTTGTTTCTTTGCTAACTGAGTTTCATCAAGCTCAAAATCTTTACCATGACTTCCTTTTGCAAGAAATACATTTTTTCAACCTTTTTAAAAAAGGTAGCCTTTTTACCACAAATACTTCAAAGTTAAAAGGTTGGTAAAAATAATATCTCATTACTTGTTTGGAATAGGTAATGAATATTTTTTTTTTATTCTCCTAAAACGTTACTTCATAAACAATCACACTCATAGAATGGTAAACCAAGATGTAGTTCCCATGTTTCCTTCTATTTCTCACAGAACCAAAAAATAACTAAATATTCCACCCAAACAACAAAGATGGAAAACAGAGCACACAATACACAGAGCATTCATTATTTTTATTTAAAAAAAAAAAAAACCCAAATCCAACATTCCAATTCCACTAAATTAAGCATTCCAGTTTCTACTCCCTTAGAACCCCAACAATGGCACATCAAATAGTTTATTAGGAGAATCTTTTGCCAACTAGCTTTCTGATACGCCAGAAGTTTCACTCTCCTTTGCCCCATGATTGATTTGTGAACCATCATCTTCATTACCATGGTCATGAACCATTAACAGAGTCCCATTTCTCACAAGCAAGCCTCAGTATTATCTGAATTATGTGTTCCTATTAGAAAAGTTTTCTTTGAATCATTAGAATCTAATCCTAAAACCCTTCCATCGATTATAATTTGACTTAGGACACTGATTACAAATAAAAGGAACTGACACGATGGTTGTACTCTCTAGAACCATATTGCTAACTACAAAATCAGGGGAAATGTTCATTGAATAAGACCTGGAACCCATATTGCAGAAACAGCACAACCAGCCAGGCAACTTCAACTAAACACCACAACAATAACATTTAAACCCTAACTACAAGAAACAACAATAACCTTGTTTATGCTCATACCAATTTCAGTAAATTATTTTATTTTTATGGATTTTGAGTTTGTATTTGTATTTATAAATACCATTTTCATAAAATACTTTTCTCAATTTGAACCATGATAATCTTCCAATTCAAAACATTTTTGTTATGTACAAGTAATTATTTTCTATTTCATGCGTCTTTATTTTATTATATATAATAGGATAATAATTCGGAATCTTACAAAAAAAATATACAATAATTAAAGAAAAATATATTTTTATAGAGACAATTCTGACCAATGACCCGGTTAAGAAGTGGACTTTAAGACGATGTGTGATCTCCAACACACCCCTCACGTCGAGAGTGATAGATAGAAGCTCGTGCGTGGGATAACATATTATGATAAACCCAATAAACACTCGCTAGGATAGGATCGAAATGACTCTGATACCATGTTACGAAGTGGACTTTAAGCCTAACTCAACCCCATAAAACCGGCTCATGAGGTTGAGGTTTGCACTCACTTATATACAATGAAAGACTCTAATCTTTATTCAGTGTGGAATCTCCAAGAGACACATCCTGAGTAAGATCTTCTCATATAAGTCATGCGATAACTTTCCATCAAGCAGAACTGACGGACCCAAATACCAATATCCTAAGTCGATATGAGTTGAATATTTAGTTATGTTTTGATTATGTAGGAAATAGAAGGAAACATGGGAACTACATCTTGGTTTACCATTCTATGTAGTGTGGTTGTTTATGAAATAACGTTTTAGGACAAATTTTCATAGAAGAAAGAAATGCAGTTATAATCTTGGTTGAGTTAGTTATTATTGCTTTATACACGGAGGGCATGCAATTTTCATGTAAGTTTACAACTTCATTGTTGGTTAGCATGTGTTTTTTCAGTTGTGTTCTTTTACTAGATCAATTTTTTTAACCTTCTGAGTGGATTGTGACTCCCTTGAAGGAAATTGGTGCCTGTTGTTACAGAGTTTAGCTTTTCCCAACTTGTGATGGTTGGATTGGAATGCTATGTATTTCTTTAGATAAAATACTTGAATGCTACCTGTAAATTTTCTTAATCATTGGACACTGTCAGTTTATTTTTACTGTTTTAATTTGTAATGAGTTGATAGACATTTCTATTTCTATTCTTTGATCTGTAGTTAGTCTATCATAAAGAGTTCCTGAGAGAAGTTATACAACAACAACATTTTTTAAGATTTTAGGATGATTAAAAACTAAGGAACTATTTTATCTGATGTGCTTAATTTCCCCACTATCACTTTTGCCTACTTTTTAGTGGTTGATCTTGTTCCAGTACCATGTGTGCAAGCTGAATGTTTAAAGTTGCAATCATGAGTTGTAGTGTATATTAGCTATCGTGGTACTACCCACTCACTATATATATATGGATGTTGGAAATATAGAAAAGTAACCACGGTGAAATATATATTTATTTGTAAGTATGAATGATTCTATGTTTGTGATGTTAAGATTAGGATTTATAAATCATTTTAAATTCGTATTTTGATTTAAGAACTTTGGCTTTCAGGAGAAAGAACTAATGCATGTTGCTATAAGTAAAGTTTCAAGCAAACTTAAAAGATATACATTATTTTTATGATAAAGGTTAATAATATTCAAATCTCTATTCTCAAGAGGAGAACAAATCGTGGCAGAAGACAAATCGTAGCCCAATTAACGATAGTTATGCCTTCAACTTGCTTAAGAAGTGAAACTCTCTTTTGTACATATTAAAGTTATAAACTATACATTCAGTAATCACCGTATTAATCAACTGAATTCGACCCATCACTCGAATTTCCATTCATAGTTTGTTAGTGAAGCTCCTCATTTTAAGTGAGTTTAAGTGTTGATTGTAGGTGAACAAATTTTAGTTACCAATTAATAAAAAAATACTTCTTAATTTAAAACAATTTCTTTTTATATATATATATATTATTTAGATTACATTTATTTTAAACCGCATACCATTCTAATACAAATTTTATTACTTATGCTTCTAAATAAACAACAACATCAAATAACTCAATTCCAATTAATAATATTTCTCACTTCATCATTAAAAATCCACATGACTCATAATTAACCTTCCAACAAATAAAATCCAATTCAACAACACAATTTTCAATTTAAACTCATAAGTGTCTATGGATTTGATCTCATCAAAGTTCAGTCATCAATTTCTTTTCAAAGTAATAAGTTAAGTTAGCTACTTTTACCTTTGATCAATTAACTTTGATTAACTTTAACGAAATTTGATTTATAAAACAAATGAAGCCTTCAAAGACCCATA
Organism: Phaseolus vulgaris; assembly: GCF_051622355.1. Classification (NCBI taxonomy): domain Eukaryota; kingdom Viridiplantae; phylum Streptophyta; class Magnoliopsida; order Fabales; family Fabaceae; genus Phaseolus; species Phaseolus vulgaris. The sequence continues at coordinate 3,473,092 of NC_143498.1, forward strand.
ATTTTATGCACAAGAAGTTCACCACTTTTATTATTCACTTTGAAAGTATATGAATAGTCATTCTGATATAAATTCTTTAAAGATATGAAAATGAATCTTGTGAGCCTAATTGCCTTTTATAATAAGATAAGAATATTTGAGTGACTAGCCTGGCTAATATTAGTTCAATGCCGTGTGAGTTTTTATGCTTTCTTATAATATATGTAAGGTGTAAGTTTTGTTGCACCACACTCAAATTGTTTGGTCTTCTACGTGTTTCTAAAACCTCTGCGCATTGCTAAATTCCCTCGCTAAATTCCCTTTAACTAAAATATTTTAGTTATATTGAGTGTTTCAAATAATATGGTTGAAGATTTGATTTCATAAAAATAATTCATAATATATAACTGTTTGTAAAAAAAATTATAAATTAATTTTATAAAATTGAATTAGATTAAAGTTTATATTTTAAAACAATATTATGATAATTTAGAGTCTATCAATTTAGTAATAATTTGTTAGATTTATCATATATATTTGTTATGGGATCGTTATGCCACCTATAAATATATAAGTTTTTATATTCAGAATCTGGCATCAATCTTTAATATATAAGTGGATGTGTACCTGTGTGGATGTCGGGGTTTGAGTAACGTTGATCCACTTGATACACAATTTGGTTCGTGCTGATAATCTCCTAGTTCTTCAAACTTCTTTCTCCTTTACGCGTGCGTTCTGCCGGTCGGCAGCGATACCTGCGATTGCACTCCGACGCTCAAGTCAGTGCTAGTGATTAGTCTATTCTCTTAGAATATCAAAAGCATACCTTTCCCCCCTTCCAGAATCCCTTTTATAGGTTGACTTGGGCCTTCACACTCACGTGGGCCAGATAACCGGTTGTCAAGACATGTGTAGTGGTCTTTAGGTCGTGTGTAGTGACTTCCTGATATTACGAAAGTGTGTTTCGAAGTGTCCTTGACAAATTCAACCCTAACTATAATTGCCTTCTTGCCACATATTTATTATCTTAGTCGTTCGGGGTATACACTTGCTCCAGACTCAAAGGCATAAGATTGAGTATCAACATTTTAATATTGAGTATCAACATTTTAATATATAAGAGAATGTAACTCTTATAAAAAGGTTGAATAGATTTATAAAAAAATATATGTAGATTAAAAATAGAGATGTGATATGCATTGATTATTAATACTTGTGACAATTTTGTTGTGATGATAAAAATTCATTTGAGATAGCGTAAAACCCTCTTCTTTTTTATGGTGAAATTTGAATGACTACAACTTTGTTTGCGCTGGTTGCATCGTGCACGCCAATCACAAAAATTGATGTTGAGAAAGCTAATAAATTAGCATACACACTCTGCTACTGTCCTACGTATGCGTTACGTTGACAATGAAGACATATCTTATTACGTAATCAAAATCCATATACGCGTGATTCTATCAAAATTATACAGTTCTTCGTTTATTACAACTCAAGAATAAAAGTCGTGGGAAATTAACAAATAATTCTCTTATTTTATTTATTTTATTTGGAAGCAGTACAAAACAAGATTAACTTCTAAAAAGAAAAAAATTATCAGCAAAAATAAATAAATAAATGTGGTTTAGTTAACATAGCAACATAACGAAGAGTGAAATGAAGATTGTAATCATCTTTCTTACATTACATATGAAAAGAATAAAAACTTTATATATATATATATATTATATAACATAGAAAAAGCCCCTCAAATAGAAAACTTCCTACAAACAAAACGTGTTAACATAGAAAATCTAACCATCTATAGTAGGTGAGTTTCTTTGTACCTGTTTAAAAATAATAAAATGAACAAATTCATGTTTTTAATGTAATTTTCTTTTTTTTTAAATATGCATTTTCTATTATTTTAAAACTGCTTATTAAATAAGTTATTATTATTTCAAAAAATTAATAGACTCAAAAATTTATTTTGAATTTAACTAAATATGTCCTTTAAATAAATAAACTAAATTCATTCGATATATTATTATTATTGGGTTTTAATTTGATCAAATTTCATATAATCGGATTCGAATCCAAGCAATCTTATTTTATCTTTTAAATAGTGACTACGAAAAATTTAAAGTATGTATTGAAAATTAAATAAGTATAGTCCAATGGGTTAAATGAAATATTTAAATTATTGTAAATTTAATATGTATTCTTTCTTATTTATCTAAAATCCAAAATGGTAGGTAGGGCTTGGTACAAAAATACTGATTATACATTCTAACCTAATTCTTTAAGCACTTCAATCTACCTACCAAGTTCCCAACTACTTCAAGAGAATAAAAAAATGTTTTATTAAATATTTTAATATCAGTTTCGAATTTTGGATTACTTTTTCTATATTATAGGGAATGAAATTTCATATTATATCTGTGTATATTATATATGAACTGGGGAAACACTTGTTTTAATAAATTTTAAAAACATCAAAACTAACACGCTAAGCTAACTTCCATTTTATGAACATGTTGCAACAGCCAAGTTATTTCTGGTTTCAGAAGATGAAGGCACACACAAAATATTAAATAATTACTTTATTTTCTTTTTATTTTAATTGGTATTTTTTCGAATCATTTAATTTAATACAAGATTTTATGTCAGCTACTTCATGTTATCAACTCAAAGTTAAGTGACTCTGTACTTCACTAAAAAAAAATCATGAAATAGAAACCAATTTTTATAAATTAAAATAATTAATTAAAATAGTAATTAAATTAAAAACTAATTTAGAAATTAAAAAATATTAGTTTTTAAATTAATTTATATTATTGTTAAATAGTTTCTAAATTAATATCTAATTAGTAAGTAAGATTTTAACTACATACCAATTATTTTATGATTTTCTTGTAGTATTTTCTTAAAAATTTCGTTAATGTACAACAATAATTGACCATAGGTTAAATGTTCAATTTGTATGTATTTCATTACTGAAACACAAACCCAATTTTGTTGAATAGAATTGTCTAATACATTATATTATAAATATTTTTAATTTACTTATCCATATAGAGTATTTATTAATATTTTTAATAATTATAGTTTTCATCTGGGTAATCAGGAATGAGAAATCAATCGATCTGTCGTACCAAAAATTATTCTTGTGGAAGAAAATAAATTCCTTAGCAACCTAATTTATTAGTTTCATACTTCACATGTGGTCATAAACTAAATATGACTTGGTATATGATATAGCATGTGAAGTCAATGACTTCTTTTGCATATAATAATTAATTTAACTAATAACTTGTAAAATATAAAAACATAGGAGTGCACGGGCATCAATTAGAAAAAAGAGAGTAAACTAAAACATTGAGATCTTATTGAATCTAAAAACAAAATACATAAGGCATGTCACATGTATGTTTGAATTAATTTCTTACAATTTTTGTAACAATTCTTTTTAAAATAACTTCTGTGTGAAAAGTTAAAATTAACTAATACATGAATTAATATATATATATATATATATATATATATAAATAAATAAAATTTTCATTTTTTATTTTTGCAAATTAGTGTGTATATAAAATAATTTTAATTTTAAAAAAATCTTTATATTTTTTTTCCAAACATCTATAATCTAATCAAACCTTTGACTTTGAATATGTATCAGCTAGTTTTTTCTGATCTAATGTAATGCCACTTATGTCATGGTAAATTTTGGTCTCTCTATTCCGTATTTCGTATCCCGTATTCGTATATCTTGCCAAGTTTTTCTTTTTGTTAGGTTGTGCAAGAAGCTTTGGTTTTTCAACTTTCAGAGTCAAATAAGAATTAATTTCTTTTGCACGTGATCCATGAATGCAACTGCTAATGACTGTTTTTGTTGGACAAAATTTAGATACGTTTTTTTTATTCTTTGTGTTAATTCTGATTGAAGTTTATTCTAATTATGTACGCTGACTTTTGCTACTAAACCTTACAATTTAATAGAAGAGTGGGGTAAAAGTATAATTTTAATTGGAGAATAATAGCATAAAAATACCTTAAAAAACTTCTAAGTAGTGTTTTTACCTATGTAGTACAATCACTAATACAGACACTATACGACACAAACACGAACATGGAAATACATAAAATTTCTAAAATGTAGCATACGGGAACACAGATCTATATTATGAATTATATAAATTGATAATAAAGATTTATGTGCAAAGTATGTTCTAGATTATTTGTTGGAGCAGAAAAATGTTTTTTATGATTTGTTCACAAGGATTTATTTCTTATTTTTATAATCGTAATAACAATTTATACAATAAAATTTAAATTTTTATAAAATTAATGTATTTTTCATTTTTAAAATTATGTTAGAACCGTATTAGAATTGTCAAAAATTTAACAAATACTTTTTGAATTGGATACTTCATGAATACGTGTCCTACATGTGTCATACGAATGTCGGTGTCCGATACGAATATCGAATACGTCATTTAAGAGGAGTGTAATAAGTTCTTATAACATAATCAATTGAAAATAATTCTTATGTGAACACTCCTCTAAGTTAAAACAAAAACTAAGGCATGAAGAAAGCTCAAATAAGAAAATTGAGATTTTGACTAAGAAAAAATAATCAGAGATGGATTTCTTCTACCTTTGTCTTGTGGTTCACGATTTCATAAAATACTTTTCTCTACGTTATAAAAGTACATAGCTTTAAGTGGTTTACTATATATGCTTTGTTTTAATTACTTCACTAATGTTTTCTAATTAGAAAACATTAATTATTCAATGTAATTACAATAAACAACAGGTGTAGGTGTAGGTCTTTTTCAATTACTATTTTATACGGTTATTTAAAAAATGAATATATCTATATAGAGTTTCTTGCGACGAATATCTTAAGAAGAATAAAAAAAATGAAGGAAACCACAGTGAGTAGGTTTTTTATTATTTCTGTTAATCCAAATAAAGAAGTTTGAGTGGTGGTAGGTGGAGAAATTATAATATTTGCAAAATTCTACAACTATTTGTGAATGTTAGTTGATTAGATAAAAGAAGATTTAATTAGCTAATAGATTTACTCATTAATACTTTTAAAAAATTATTAAATAAAAATTAATATTAAGATAAAAATTAATTAATTAATATAACAATTAATTTAAATATTAATTTAGAGACTAAACAAATTATTAATATCTAAATTAATTTTTATTATTAATAAATAATTTTTAAAATTAGTATCTAATTACTTACTAATGTTTTAACTACCAATTATTTAGATTCTAAAATTAATAAGTAATATCTTGGTAGCTAATTAAATATTAATTTAAAAATTATTTATTAATAATACAAATTAATTTTAATTCTAATAAATTTGTTCAATTTTTAAAATAGTATCAAAATAACAGTTTTTTTTTATATTTAAAATTAATCTCTACTTTCCTCGATAAAAGGGTAATTTTTTATGGTTAAAGATTTTGCTTTTCAAAATTAAGTTTGTTGACACATGCACCCTCTTGGTGAGCACCATTGTTGAGGCTTAATTGTTGGAGAAAGAATATATTGTGTCTAACAAACGAAGACATTGATAACAACAATGCTTAAAAGAAGAAAAATAGTTGAATTTCACACATTGTGGTGAGCCACGAGAAATGTGTTGTGATCCCATGCATCTGTGTTAAGCACACATATTTGCGCGTGCATTCTGAGAACAAAGAAGGTGACACTTGAACAAAACCCTGTACATGCCTTTTCCAAAGCCACACAATTTCAAACCCATCTTTCTCTCACTGCTTTTCAACTATCTTGACATGTAAAAAGGGAACACAAATGTTTTAAAATCAAAAGTAAGCATGCAACGCGTAACAGATTGTACACACAATACAAACATAGATTCGTAAAAACCGTGTGAAACAATTGGTTCAAGGTGGAGATGCTTTGGCATGTCAATATCTTCAACATTCTCAATTTACTTCTATGAGATGGGAATTGGTGTCGAGATCCACTAAAAAAAATATTTCATAATATATGTGAATGTAAATTTTATATTACAAGCTTGTTTTATAAAATAGAATTAGGTTCACTTATTATAGTATAAAAATTATTGAGAATTTATCTTAATCAAATTTGTTTAATTTATTAGGTTATTATCATCGAACAATCCTTAAATATACAGTATTACGTACAAACTGTAGTATCAGTTTGAGAAAGATAGGTTAGAGATCCTAGATAAACATAAATATATAGTCTCAAATACAAATTATAGTCTCGTCGTGAACAAAGTGTATTTGAAATGATATCACGTAAACTAAAATTAGAGACATTTATAATATATAAGGAGTACAAACTTTACTTTATAATCGAGTTTCTTAAGTTTAAATTAGACTTAAAATACACTTCTTAAATTAATAACTTAAATGTAAACTTTGTGAGTTTAATCCATAATTTTAAGTGTTATCATAATTGTTTTTGAATTTAAAAAATTTGTATTATCAAATTGTTACTTTTTCCTGTCAAAATTTAACATTTTAAGTAGTGGTAGGAGTAAAAGTATAAAGTCAAAATTCAACAATATTGGAAGAATATTCAAAAGAACCAATTCATTCTGTGCACGTGGAGCCTTTGCGCGAAGGCATAATTAACCCTACACAAAATTTCAAATAAAATCCCACGAAATACATAAGAATTTGGCTAAAGTCAAATGAGCTTGCAGCTTTTAAGGACCCACATGGAAAGAGCTTCACCGTCTCTACCAAACTTGCTCTCTATAAATATGCAGCATCTCATAGTTTAACCTCAACACAACAAGAGCAACAACTTCACACACTGCAACATTTCTTGGCTCTCAGAGAAGAAAGTTAAGTACTCAAAAGAATAGTAAGATGCAGATGAAGAAGAGTCTTTGGACTGTGATGGTTATCACAGTGCTTGTGCTGTCATCACAATTCTGCTTTGTTCATGGAAGAGTCCTTCGATCGGAGGCGTTAAAGACACCGGTGGGTGACGGTTGTGAGGACTTGAAAGGACAAGGTTCGTCTCTTGGAATGGCAACATTTGCTGTTGCTTCTAACAACTCCATAACTCGTCAATTTGCACGAAGCTTGGCATATAAACTAGCTTCTGGACCTAGCAAAAAGGGTCCTGGGCATTAGCCTTCGTTGTTTTTCACAGTGGCTTTCTTCAACCTTAATTTGTTTCAATTTTCTTCCATTTTTTGTTTTCAATTTTTTCTTTCTTTCTTGGTCTTTCACTCACAGATGTTGAGCCTCTCTCCCTTGGTGTATCTTTTGCTTTTGTTTTTGTTTTGTCTTTCTCCACATACATTAATCAGATACAAGTGTGTCTGTGTGCAGAAGCTGATATTGTAAAAATAATCTGTTACACATTTCTAATACATTGAGAAATTATATATATGCATATTATATATTTTTATTTTTCATCTCATCACCATGATTCATGAGTGTGTCTAATAATAAGAAAAACCAACTGAAATATGCTTACTATAAATATTGTTGCATAATATTTAAGGGACACATCAACTATAAATTAAAATATTGTATAATATATTTGTAGGTGTAAATTTTACCTTATAAACCGATTTATGAGATTAAATTAGATTTAAAATTCACTTCTTAATATTATGTATCAAAATAATTTTAAATTTATTATAGTAATATTTATTGAACTTAAATATTATCTTATAAACAAATTTATGAAGTTGAATTAGATTTAAAATTCATTTCTTAATACATAAAAACTAAACTTACTAAAAAAATCATCATCTATATCAGTTTTATATTTCTATACAGGGATATGAATTTTGTAGTGTTATTGTTGAAATTTATATATATATATATATATATATATATATATATATATATATATAATATCAAGGCTATGCAAATTGCATAATATGTATATATTATAAGAAGCGATTGCGTTCATTGTGATGCAAACAACTATATACGAGCACATAAAAATAAAACATGTTTAGCACGTAGCTCAAAACTGGTTTTAAAACTATTATGAAATTAATTGCTGATAATGAACAGTAATGAAATTATTAAAGGTTAAATGTTATATTGTTTTGTGATTGGGACCGAAGTTATCTCGATATATTTTTTAACATCCTTTCGAAAGGTTGATTAAAGTGAGGAAAATAAAAATGTTTTTTTATTGAAAAAAGAAATACATGTAATAAATACTTTTTCTAATGAATAATACGTGTACTGAGAGTTTAAAACCATTATTTCTATTTTATCATTTAATCCTACATGTTATAGTGGTAATTCTATTAATTTTATAATTAATATAAAATGCGTTAAAATTTATAAGTACAAAAGATGTTATATAATAAACTAGTAGTATTAAAAAATTATATATATTTGATAGGTATGAGTATATATGTATATTTGATATGCTTATTAAACCGATTTTTTTTATTGCAGCCTCTAAAACTGATATTAACAAGGTTATTAAAACGATTAACATGCATAGATTGAGTGATCAAAATGGAGAATTTCTGAATATCAAAGTTTTAATTTGTAGTTTTTTATCCTGAAAACGGTGATAGTATTAAAATAAATAAAAGTGTATAGAAGAAATGGGAAGAAAGAGAAAGTAAAAGAGATCTAGGGTTGATGAAGAAGTAGCGAAATTCTTTTTGGTTGGTAAGTTTAGTAAGCAATCTCAAACATGGTTAAAGGTGTTACAATCGAAGTCAAAGATAAGCCACGACATTCCCCTGCAGCCATGCTTGGAAATGCTGACCACGCATAACAACTTTCTTGCAACAACAAATAAAGTCTATATAATATTTTCTACTCTCTTCAAAAATCAATATTTAATTTGTTTAAAAGAACAATTAAAAGTATTTTGGTAATAAGTGAGCCTTGTGTTTACCTAAATGTCGACAAAGGAGTTTGTATTTGGGTTGACAATAAATCCTTGAATAAACTTATATATTAACCCTGTTTATATTAATAGTAGTAGAGGTAAGATTTCTAACACACTATTTATATTTATATTGAGACATAAATATTTTATAAAGGTTGAAGATTTCATATCGATTATAGATTTGGACATTTCATAATATATAAGTCAGTGCAAATCTTATTTTATAAAGTTGAGTTAGGCAAGTCAACTTCTTAATATGATATTAGAATCATTTTGGCTTGTATGAGGGTGTTTCATTGATTCTGGTTAGAGTTGGTCTGGGTGCCGGTGTGTTGGGTTGGTAGACGCGTTTTTAGGTGTTTGATGTCTTGTTTTTCTCTATAAGGGTTGGACCACCGCTTAAGTAGTTCCTATTTATTTATTTTTTATTACTGATAAAAAAAAAATCAGAATCATTTTGAATTTATCTTAGCGATTATTTTTTGGGTTTATCAAGTCATCCGCTATCGGACTGTTAGTATATAAATAGGTGTCAACCTCATCTTATAAACCAATTTTATGATATTAAGTAAGACTTAAAGTTCGATTTTTAATAATACATGAGATTAGATATTTGTAAATGATCCTTTTATACTCTAATAACATAATCAAATTTTAATAAAATTTACACTAATACATATTAAGAAGTATTTTTAAATATAACTCCTCTTTACTAAAATTGACTTCTAAAATGAAAAGTACTCTTATTTATATAATTTTTTATAAAAATAATTAAAATATTTAAGATATTCAAATTCTTATAACAAAGGATCACACTATAAAGAAGATGTCTAAACCTTTATGAGAGCTTTGGTGTGAACACAACCCTAACAAAGACCCAAACCAAACCCAATAGAAATTGACAGATAAGGTACAGCCATTTATTGCCGCAGATATCTTCAATGGAAAGCATTGATTGTTTTTAAATTCACAGTGCTGTAAAGAAAATATTCTCCTTCATTTGTCTCTGATTAATGTGAAATTTCTACAAAAATTGTTATTTTTAAGTAAAGGATCGTATATAAGCTGTAAATTTCAAACTTTTTCCAATTTATTTTATGTACAATTATAAGAAATCAAGTCAATTTACGTGCGTAAGCCTTTATAATTTGACATATTTATCTTAATTATTATAGTGAAACTAACTTCTTAAATATAATTTATAAATTTTATTAATAATAAAAAATATTTTAGTTATTAATAATTTTTAAAATATATTTAATTTAGTTAATATAATAAATAATTATTTTTTTATTTTTAAAATTTATTTTTATTTAATAATTTTCTAGTAATATATGAAGGAGTACGTATTATATTGAGGGTGACGATTTTAACAAACAAAAACGATAGAGACTCAAATATTTCTTCCTATTTTGTACATAAACTAAAACATTTAATCTCTTATAGTTCCTTAAGTGTCAAATGATGTGCTTTGATTCCCATTTTAATGGAAAATTTTACTTTGCAAGACACAAAATGAGAAACGACAATATTATTGTTTCTAGAAAAAGAAAAAAACTTATTAAAACGTAACCTGTTTCTCAAACATAAAGTAAAGTGTCTTTACAAGAATCAAATTTTCAACTCCTCTGTGCATGAAAACAATAAGACTTAAAAAGGTCAATTGTATCGAAAAGAATCACATAAAAGTTTATGAACTTACTAGATTAATTTCTCTTAATCCTTGTGGTTATGCTATTATACACAAACCCCACTTCGCACAATTTCTAATGGAAAATGCTAAATGGTTGAAAACAAAAAGAAAGTGAAAATTTGCCTTTTTGCGACAACTTTTTATTTCTTTTCCAACACGTATTCTCTCACTCGTATATTTATTATCTTCCACCCAATTGTTGAAAACATATTATGCAACTTTTCAGGAAAGTTTCTTCATAACATTACACAAATATCAATACTAGTTCACTTGAATATCCATGATTTTCTTTTTTAGAAAAAAAAAAGTTAGTTTCACAACTACATAGTAAAATATTGCAAGTTTATAATCTTTAAAAAAAATTCTATATTCAGTGGATGCAAACCTTATTTTATAAGCAATTTTTATAATATTTAGTTGGGCTTAAAACATGTATGATATCAGAGTCTTTAATAGTGTATCATAATAAGAGTTTATTGAACTTATAAAAGGTCACCCGCTACCGGATTGTTATCGAACCATTCATAAATGTATAGTCTCACACACGTATTAGTAGTCTCGATGTGAAAGTGTGTTGGAGATCCTATACCAACTAGTGATTAAATTATCGTACTATATAAGGAGGTCCAAACCTTATCTTATAGGTTAATTTATTAAAGTTGAGATAGACTTTATTTTTTAATACATATGAAACACATTTAACTAAAAAAATAATTTTTTTTCTATTTTTGCCTGTTTTAATCTAAAACAATTTATTTCTTAGTTGTCAACATATCATAATTAGTTTTTTCATGTGATTGAGTTGTTGTGCTCAATGGTCAAAGTTACGCACATGTAAAAGATTGTTAAGATGCATGATTTCACTCGGAGCTATAGTTTGAATCGTCGTGGTGTTTGAAACAAGTGGTAGTATGAGATTCAAATATATGATGTTTGACTGGTTAGTTTACTGAACATTTAACGTAAAGAATGATAGTTTTGAATGGTACAAACGTTACCGACAGCTTGAGTCAAGTACATTATGCATCAATTGATTCTAAGTTTAATGAAACAAAGAATTGACATTAATTAATAATCAACGTAGGTAATGAATGGGCATGTTGAAGGTCAAAGAGTGGCTGTGGCAGCAGCATGTGAAGGATTTAGTAAGATTAGGGTACCAAAATGTTCAAAGTCCAATCAAATCTATAGGATCCAAATTCTTGGTTGCCCTTGTCAAAAGTGGTCCATAGAATTACAAGCAACACGTATCTCTGCTGTCTCAACATTCACTTTGCTTGTAAACATCTGCTGCAGACTACAAAATAAGTTTTTTCTTTTTGTATTAAATATGTACAACAAAATAGTTTTATCTTTTTGTTTTAAATATGTTTTTTTTTTCTGTATTATAACACAAAATTGATTTTTTTCATTAGTTCAAACTTTAGACATTTTGGTAAAATTGATTTTTGTTCTTAGCTGAGTACTTGTGATAAGGAAGAAAACTATAGGAATGAGTTATTACTCGTGTTTTTTTTACCTAACAAACGAAATTTCAACGTGAATTGTATTATAATATTATAACATTCATGTTAGGGATGACTAACCATGAAATATTTTAATATCTTAGATCTCTTTGTTTGTCATGTAAAAAAATTGACTATGACTCAGTCTAATAGTTTCTTTATTAAAAATACTTAAGAGGTATAAAATTTAGACTAAGGATAAAAATTAATTTCGCTTGAAAGTAAAAAACATATTTAACCTTTTTTTCATTTGTTGGAGATTCCTGGAGATAAAGACATTTTATAGTATATAAGTGAATACAAATCTCACCTTATAAACTGGTTTTATAGGTTAAGTTATGCTTAAGGTAAACTTCTTAATATAATATCTGAGTCATTTAAAGTTTATCTTAGTGAGAATTTGTTGGACTTATCAAGCTACCCGCTATTGGGTCGTTATCAAACCACTCATTATATAGTTTCACATACGAGTTGACAACCTCAGCGTATGAGAGGGTGTGTTGGAGATTTCACATCAACTAAAAATAAAAACATTTCATAATATATAATTGAGTGCAAGTCTCACCTTGTAAGCAGATTTGATAAGGTTGAATTAAACATTTCTTAATATTATTTATGATAGCAAAAATTGGATGAGAAGTCAAATTTCTTTTCCTATTTTTTTTCCACCTTGGACCAATGTATAAGGAGTAAAAGATACAAGCAAAACATATTCTTCATGACTTAAATTTTGGCCTAAAATAAGTTAGTCCACGTCTTAATTACATTTGATAGTTGAAGATCGTACTATGAAAATAGTCCTGTCAAAGTTAAAAGTAAACTGACTCTAATTTTGAACGACACTTTGTTTAAAAATATATTAATTCAATGGCATGCACAGAGTAGACACATTAATCTATTTAGAATTTCACTTGACACATATTTTATGCTTTTTTACTACTTTAAATAAAGGTATTGGGATTAAAATAATGAACCTTAAATTAATGTTTTTATTGACTGATGCATTCTATAAAACATTATAGAAACTGAAATGGCTCTTCAAAATATGCGAATCTTGATAGAATTTACAGCCACTAATCAATTCATAGAAGAACAATCAAAACAACAAAAAATATTTAACAATTAATTATATTAATATTTTAATAATATTTTTCTATCGTTAAAATTAAATTATTAATGTGTGTATATATATATATATGTATGTATGTATATATGTTAGTGATTTATTATTAAAATAAAATTTTCAAGTAAGTGTTTTGTTGGTAAAGGGTGCAAAATGTAAATTTTGTTCATTTAAACGAACAATATGAGATTTTATAATTGTTTGTAACTCTACGCAGGCCCACTAGTTAATAATAACTCAATTGGACCAAGCTGACAAAATATTTTAAATGGGCCATAAAACGCCAGTCTGGTCCAGCTTATAAATAATTGGTAGTGGTAAATTCTCCTCCATCACCTCCATATTAATTGTAAAAACTTAGTTTGAACTTTTTCTAAAAATTTAAATAATTCAAGTAAAATATAATTTCATCTTTTTAAATAAATTCAGTTGGATCTTCATTCTTTCCCTTATAGGTATAACACTTTTATTCTTTTTCAGTCTCAATATTTAAAAAAATAATTTCATTATTTAAACGTCTGTTGAGATGGTTAGCAAGAAAATTTATGGTATAATTTGATATTTCTCAGTAGAAAAATAATTATTTTTTAGTTTTGTATTTTAAAAACGAAGAAAAATACCGACATCATCGGTTAAAACACCACAAAAACAAAAAAATGGAGATACAGGTAGAAAGTATAGAAATGCAGGGAGAACTTGCCTTAGTGCTTCATCAATTTGCTTACTCCTTAACAGATCCATAACTGAATTTTATTTTACTTGCACAAAATTTATATTTGGGAGTATTTTAAATTATATGTAAATCAGTTCAAAATAAAATCATATTTTAAAATAGAGGCTAAAATAACTGAAAACTTTAACTTTTATTTTATTTTGATGTGTATCAGTGAGTTGGTCTCAAAATAAATCCGTTTAACTAGAACTTTTTCAATCCAAGCCATTATTAAGTAAACTACAGCTTGGGTAAAATAAACTTAAACAGGTTGGTTGAGTTATGCAGACAATTCCTCAAACAACGGATAACATTTTGTTCAAGTACCAAAAAAAATTTCTAATGCAACAATATTGTGAAACTTATTCTTCATGGACTGTCACCACAACACAGCTCCACAAAATGAAATTCAGAAATTGAAATGCCTTCGCCAATACCAACACATCTTATATTACAAATGTGGACTAGCATGCATATGTTAGTCCAACATTGCTACGTGAGCAAGAGATTGCAGAGCACAACTTACAGAAACAAAGAGACGATGAAGAAACTCTTTGATCCTAAAAGCATAATCAAGGAAATTCTTCATGTTGTTAATCTCATTTATAGAATTTTCAAGGATGAGTGATCATAACTAGACTGAATAAAGTCAACATTAATAAGAGATGAAGATACTTGTAGTCCATATAAGGATTTAGTTAGTCTACAAACTTCATTCTGGTTAGATGTGTGAAGATCTGGAGAAGGAATCATATAGACTTTTTCATGAGATCCCCGTGGAAGAAAGCATGGTCCACCTCCAGTTAATGTGAATGACAGTTATAAGTAGCAACAAGGGCAAGAAGAACTCTAATAGCAATTGGTTTGATAACAAGTGAAACAATTGATGAGAAAAACGCACGCGGAAGCAACATACACAATCACGAATCAACTGCATAAAAATAAACGACACAAGATTTAACGTGGTTCGGTCGCTAACTGCAACCTACATCCACACGGGCAACTATTAGGTTTTCATTATATCCTGTTGCACATCAATTACAAGTACAATGATCTCTTTAAATAGAGATTATAAAAAGAACACAATGATTAAGCCCACCCACTAAACATGGTGCCTAGTCAGCCCAACCCAATTGGTCCTGGTTTCATACCCAACAATCTCCCACTTGAAGCCACAGAACAATGTTCACCTGCGCTTCAACTGTGTACAATAATTAAGCTCACTCACTAAACATGGTGTCTAGTCAACTCAACCCAATTGGTCTTGACTTCATACCCAACAACAATATCTAAATAGTCTATACATTCAATTAGATTATACCCATTTGCAACTAGTTATGCTTTATATCTTTCTATTTAACTATCTAACTTATGCTTAATCTTATAGATCCATTTATATCCAATGGAAATCTTGTTAAGAGGTAGTTCAGTGAGATACCAAATCTTGTTTTCTTAGAGAGAACAAATTTCTTTGTTCATGGCTTAAATCTGGTCAAAATGTTTTATGGCCTCCTCATACATGTGAGGTTTAACATGTGAAAATATGACCATTGTAAAATTCTGATGTTTGTGAAATAAAAATCATAAGTTAGAAAAAATTTATGAGATGTTTTATTTTAATATCAGAAGGTGTAGAATTATTTACATATTGTTAACCTGGTGATGATAGTAAAAAAGATATGTATGTGTTCTTTTAACTTGGTTAGATCTTAAATTTCTCTAAGCATTATTGTGATTAGACAAATTTTGTAACTTCAGATAATGAAGAATTATGATATTTGATCTCGTTTTTGTTGTTGAAGTTGTTATCTAGGAGATCATTTGGTGTAACATCAAGACTTGCATTATGAATGATAATTTGTCCAAAATACTTAATACTAGAGAGAAGTGTGTTGAAAATCTTACATCAACTAAAAAAAAGTCAATTTAATAGTGTATAATTGAGGACAATCCTCATCTTTAAAGTCAATTTTATAAAGATGAGTTATTCTTTCACTAACTTCTTAATAAAGGGCACACCACTTAAAACTATAACTTTTGTGATGGTTGTTATCCCCTCCAACCTCTCCTGAAAACTCAACTTAATTAAAATACACTCGTCTTTGCACTCCAACCCTGAATTGCCACAGCATAGAAAATCCATGATTTTTTTAGTGCATGGATATGAAGATGATGAAAGTTCCATAAGGAGAATTGAGACTGCATTGTAGAATAGGAAGCTTGCGTATTTGTTTCTTTGTCTTTGTAGTTAAAAACTCGTTTCCGAAATTAGTCTCCTTGGGCATTCTGGTATGATATTTTTATCAGACGTTCGTCACTGTGTCTACTGAGTTTTGGCTGAGATTTGAGTCCCAGATTCGTCCCACAAGATTGGCAGTAAATTTTTTATTCATCACTGCCAGGGCTGAAAGGAAGGTTCGTTTATGTGTGAAACAGTTTGATTTTTTTCGTGGGCGAATACTCGTCCGTTTGATCTGAAATTTGTCGCGTTTTGTCCCAAATTCAGTGGAGATTCTTACGTGGAATTTCAGGACAAAACTATTTCAAGAGAATTTTTCAGAAATTTTGTGCAAACCAAGGTTATCATCCTCTACCAAAACTTGTGAAATTTCGCCCTACTTTCCGAAATTGTATTCTAGGTCCGTATTGCGCTAAAAAAATTCACACGAGTACTTTCATATGTTGTTTGCACCCAGGTAAGGAGGCACGTCCATAAACAAATCACAAAAAGAAGATACAGGGGAGAAAAGCGATGACGTTATGTTTTCGGAAAACCAAATTTGTTCACTCTCGGTCTGGGACTTACTACGCCTTACTCCTTTGGCATTCTGGTCTGAAATTTTTACAAGACGTTCGTCACTGTGTCTACTGAGTTTTGGCCGAGATTTGAGCCCCAGATTCGTCCCACAAGATTGCCAATAAATTTTTTATTCATCTTTGCCAGGGCTGAAAATAAGGTTCGTTTGTGTGTGAAACTGTTTCATTTTTTTCGTGGGCCAATACTCGTCCATTTGACCTGAAATTTGTTGCGTTTTGTCCCAAACTCAGTGGAGATTCTTACGTGGAATTTCGGGATAATTTTCCAGAAATTTTATGCAAACCAAGGCTATCCTCTACCAAAACTTGTGAAATTTCGCCCTACTTTCTGAAATTGTATTCAAGGTCCGTATTGCGCTGAAAAAATTCACACGAGTACTTTCATATGTTGTTTGCACCCAGGTAAGAAGGCACGTCCATAAACAAATCACAAAAAGAAGATACGGGGGAGAAAAGTCAGGACGTTTTGTTTTCGAAAAACCAGTTTTGTTCACTCTAGGTCTGGGACTTACTACGCCTTACTCCTTAGGCATTCTGGTCTGAAATTTTTACCAGAGGTGCGTCACTGTGTCTACTGAGTTTTTGCTGAGATTTGAGTCCCAGATTCGTCCCACAAGATTGGCAGTAAATTTTTTATTCATCACTGCCAGGGCTGAAAGGAAGGTTCATTTATGTGTGAAACAGTTTGATTTTTTCGTGGGCGAATACTCGTCCGTTTGATCTGAAATTTGTCGCGTTTTGTCCCAAATTCAGTGGAGATTCATACGTGGAATTTAAGGAAAAAACTATTTCAGGAGAATTTTTCAGAAATTTTGTGCAAACCAAGGTCCGTATTGGCAAAACATGTGAAATTTTGCCCTACTTTCCATATTGTATTCTAGGTCTGTATTACGCTGAAAAAATTCACACGAGTACTTTCATATGTTGTTTGCACCCAGGTAAGGAGGCACGTCCATAAACAAATCACAAAAAGAAGATACAGGGGAGAAAAGCGATGACGTTTTGTTTTCGGAAAACCAAATTTGTTCACTCTCAATCTGGGACTTACTACGCCTTACTCCTTTGGCATTCTGGTCTGAAATTTTTACCAGACGTTCGTCACTGTGTCTACTGAGTTTTGGCCGAGAGTTGAGCCCCAAATTCGTCCCACAAGATTGCCAATAAATTTTTTATTCATCATTGCCAGGGCTGAAAGGAAGGTTCGTTTGTGTGTGAAACTGTTTCATTTTTTTCGTGGGCGAATACTCATCTATTTGACCTTAAATTTGTTGCGTTTTGTCCCAAATTCAGTGGAGATTCTTACGTGGAATTTCAGAAAAAAAATATTTCGGGAGAATTTTCCAAAAATTTTGTGCAAACCAAGGCTATCTTTTACCAAAACTTGTGAAATTTCGCCCTACTTTCCGAAATGTATTCTAGGTCCGTATTGCGCTAAAAAAATTCACACGAGTACTTTCATATGTTGATTGCACCCAGGTGAGGAGGCACTTCCATAAACAAATCACAAAAATAAGATACGGGGGAGAAAAGCCAAGACGTTTTGTTTTCGGAAAACCAGTTTTGTTCACTCTCGGTCTCGGACTTACTACGCCTTACTCCTTGGGCATTCTGGTCCGAAATTTTTACCAGACGTTCGTCACTGTGTCTACTGAGTTTTGGCTGAGATTTGAGCCCCAGATTTATCCCACAAGATTGACAATAAATTTATTATTCATCAATGTTAGGGCTGAAAGGAAGGTTCGTTTGTGTGTGAAACTATTTGATTTTTTTCGTGGGCGAATACTCGTCCGTTTGACCTGAAATTTGTGCGTTTTGTCCCAAATTCAGTGAAGATTCTTACGTGGAATTTCAGGAAAAAACTATTTCGAGAGAATTTTTCAGAAATTTTGTGCAAACCAAGACTATCCTCTACCAAAACATGTGAAATTTTGCCGTACTTTCCGAAATTGTATTCTAGGTCCGTATTGCGCTTAAAAAAATTCACACGAGTACTTTCATATGTTGTTTGCACCCAGGTAAGGAGGCACGTCCATAAACAAATCACAAAAAGAAGATATGGGGGAGAAAAGCCACGACGTTTTGTTTTCGGAAAACCAGTTTTGTTCACTCTCGGTCTGGGACCTGCTACGCCATACTCCTTAGGCATTCTGGTTTGAAATTTTTACTAGACGTTCGTCACTGTGTCTACTGATTTTGGTTGAGATTTGAACTCCAGATTCGTCCCACAAGATTGGCAATAAATTTCGTATTCATCACTACCAGGGCTGAAAGGAAGGTTCGTTTGTGTGTGAAACTGTTTGATTTTTTTCGTGGACGAATATTCGTCCGTTTGACCTGAAATTTTTCACGTTTTGTCCCAAATTCAGTGAAGATTCTTAAGTGGAATTTCAGGAAAAACTATTTCGAGAGAATTTTTCAGAAATTTTGTGCAAAGTAAGACTATCCTCTACTAAAACTTGTGAAATTTCGCCCTACTTTTCGAAATTGTATTCTGGGTCCGTATTGCGCTTAAAAAAATTCACACGACTACTTTCATATGTTGTTTGCACCCAGGTAAGGAGCCACGTCCATAAAAAAATCACAAAAAGAAGATACGGGGGAGAAAAGCCAAGACGTTTTTTTTTCGGAAAACCAGTATTGTTAACTCTCGGTCTGGGACTTGCTACGCCTTACTCCTTGAGCATTCTGGTCTGAAATTTTTACCAGACGTTCGTCACTGTGTGTACTGAGTTTTGGCTGAGATTTGAGCCCCAGATTTGTCCCAAAAGATTTGGAATAAATTTTTTATTCTTCACTGCCAGGGCTGAAAGGAAGGTTCGTTTGTGTGTGAAACTATTTGATTTTTTTGTGGACGAATACTCGTCCGTTTGACCTGAAATTTATCGCGTTTTGTCCCAAATTCAGTGAAGATTCTTACGTCGAATTTCAGGAAAAAACTATTTCGGTAGAATTTTTCAGATATTTTGTGCAAACCAAGGCTATCTTTTACCAAAACTTGTGAAATTCCGCCCTACGTACCGAAATTGTATTCTGGGTTCGTATTGTGCTTAAAAAAATTCACATGAGTGCTTTCATATGTTTTTTGCACCCAGGTAAGGAGGCACGTCCATAAACAAATCACAAAAAGAAGATACGGGGGAGAAAAGCCAGGACGTTTTGTTTTCGGAAAACCAGTTTTGTCCACTCTCGGTCTGGGACTTGCTATGCCTTACTCCTTGGGCATTCTGGTATGAAATTTTTACCAGACGTTAGTCACTGTCTGTACTGAGTTTTGGCTGAGATTTGAGCTCCAGATTCGTCCCAAAATATTGGCAATAAATTTTTTATTCATCACTGCCATGGCTGAAAGGAAAGTTCGTTTGTGTGTGAAGCTGTTTGATTTTTATCGTGGGCGAATACTCGTCCGTTTGACTTGAAACTTATCGCGTTTTGTCCCAAGTTCAGTGAAGATTCTTACGTGGAATTTCAGGAAAAAAACTATTTTGGAAGAACTTTTCAAAAAATTTGTGCAAACCAAGGCTATCTTCTACCAAAACTTGTGAAATTTCGCCCTACGTTCCGAAGTTGTATTCTGGGTCCGTATTGCGCTTAAAAAATTCACACGAGTACTTTCATATGTTCTTTGCACCAAGGTAATGAGGCACGTCCATAAATAAATTACAAAAAGAAGATACGGGGGAGAAAAGCCAGGACGTTTTGTTTTCGAAAAACCAGTTTTGTTCACTCTCGGTCTGGGACTTACTACGCCTTACTCCTTGGGCATTCTGGTCTGAAATTTTTATCAGACGTTCGTCACTGTTTCTACTGAGTTTTGGTTGAGATTTGTGCCTCAGATTCGTCCCACAAGATTCGCAATAAATGTTTTATTCATCACGGCCAGAACTGATAAGAAGGTTCGTTTGTGTGTAAAACTGTTTGATTTTTTTCGTAGGCGAATACTCGTGCGTTTGACTTAAAATTTGTCGCATTTTGTCTCAAATTCAGTGGAGATTTATACGTGGAATTTCAGGAAAAAACTATTTCGGGAGAATTTTTTAGAAATTTTGTACACACCAAGGCTATCCTCTACTAAAACTTGTGAAATTTCGCCCTATGTTCCGAAATTGTATTCTGGATCCATATTGCACTGAAAATAATTCACACGAGTACTTTCATATGTTGTTTGCACCCAGGTGAGGAAGCACGTCCATAAACAAATCACAAAAAGAAGATAGGGGGGAGAAAACCCAGGACGTTTTGTTTTCGGAAAACCAGTTTTGTTCAATCTCGGTCTGGGAATAACTACGCCTTACTCCTTAGACATTCTGGTCTGAAATTTTTACCAGACGTTCGTAACTGTGTCTACTGAGTTTTGGCTGAGTTTTGAGCCCCAGATTCGTCAACAAAGATTGGCAATAAAAATTTTATTCATCATTGCCAGAACTGAAAGGAAGGTTCGTGTGTGAGTGAAACTGTTTGATTTTTCTCGTGGGCGAATACTTGTCCGTTTGACCTGAAATTTGTCGCGTTTTATCCCAAAGTCAGTGGAGATTCTTATGTGGAATTTCAGGAAAAAACTATTTCGGGAGAATATTTCAGAAGTTTTGTGCAAACCAAGGCTATTTATTCTCTACCAAAACTTGTGAAATTTCGCCCTACTTTTCGAAATTGTATTCTTGGTCCGTATTGTGCTGAAAAAATTCACACGAGTAATTTCATATGTTGGATGCACCCAAGTGAGGAGGCACGTCCTTTAAAAAATCAGAAAAAGAAGATACGGGGGAGAAAAACCAGGACGTTTTGTTTTTTGAAAATCAGTTTTGGTTACTCTCGGTCTGGGACTTGCTACGCCTTACTCCTTGGGCATTCTGGTTTGAATTTTTTACCAGACATTCGTCACTGTGTCTACTGAGTTTTGGTTGAGATTTGAGCCCAGATTCGTCCCACAAGATTGGCAACAAATTTATTATTCATCACTGCCAGGGCTGAAAGGAAGGTTCGTTTGTGTGTGAAACTGTTTGATTTTTTCGTGGGCGAATACTCGTCTGTTTGACCTCAAATTTGTCGCGTTTTGTCCCAAATTCAGTGAAGATTCTTATGTGGAATTTCAGGAAAAAACTATTTCGATTGAATTTTTCAGAAATTTTGTGCAAACCAAATTGACTTGAAATTTGTCGCGTTTTGTCCCAAATTCACTGAAGATTCTTACGTTGAATATCAAGAAAAAAACTATTTCGGGAGAATTTTTCAGAAGTTTTTATTCAGAAGTTTTGTGCAAACCAAGGTTATCCTCTACCAAAACTTGTGAAATTTCGCCCTACTTTCTGAAATTGTATTTTAGGTCCGTATTGCGCTGAAAAAATTCACACGAATACTTTCATATGTTGTTTGCTTCCAGGTGAGGAGACACGTCCATAAACAAATCACAAAAAGAAGATACGGGGGAGAAAAGCCAGGACGTTTTGTTTTCGGAAAACCAGTTTTGTTCACTCTCGGTCTGGGACTTGCTACGCCTTACTCCTTGGGCATTCTGGTTTGAAATTTTTACCAGACGTTCGTCACTGTGTGTACTGAATTTTGGCTGAGATTTGAGCCCCAGATTTGTCCCAAACGATTGGCAATAAATTTTTTTTTCATCACTGCCACGGCTGAAAGGAAGTTTCGTTTGTGTGTGAAACTGTTTGATTTTTTTCGTGGGCAAATACTCGTCCGTTTGATCTGAAATTTGTCGCGTTTTGTCCCAAATTCAGTGAAGATTCTTACGTGGAATTTCAGGAAAAAACTATTTCGGGAGAATTTTTCATAAATTTTGTATAAACCAAGGCTATCATCTACCAAAACTTGTGAAATTTCGCCCTACTTTTCGAAATTGTATTCTAGGTCCGTATTGCGCTGAAAAAATTCACATGAGTACTTTCATATGTTGGTTGAACCCAGGTGAGGAGGCACGTCCATAAAAAAATCAGAAAAAGAAGATACAAGGGAGAAAAGTCAGGACGTTTTGTTTTCGAAAAACCAGTTTTGGTCACTCTCGGTTTGGGACTTACTACACCTTACTCCTTGGGCATTCTGGTTTGAAATTTTTACCAGACGTTCGTCTCTGTGTCTACTGAGTTTTGGCTGAGATTTGAGCCCCAGATTCGTCCCACAAGATTGGTAAAAAATGTTTTATTCATCACTGCCAGGGCTGAAAGGAAGGTTCGTTTGTGTTTGAAACTGTTTGATTTTTTTCGTAGGCGAATACTCGTGCGTTTGACCTAAAATTTGTCGCGTTTTGTCCCAAATTCAGTGGAGATTCTTACGTGGAATTTAAAAAAAAAACTATTTCAGGAGAATTTTTCAGTAGTTTTGTGCAAACCAAGGCTATCCTCTTCCAAAACTTGTAAATTTTCGCCCTACTTTCCGAAATTGTATTCTGGGTCCGTATTGCGCTAAAAAAATTAACTCAGGTACTTTAATATGTTTTTTGCACCCAGGTGAGGAGGCACGTCCATAGACAAATCAGAAAAAGAAGATACGGAGAAGAAAAGTCAGGACGTTTTATTTTCGGAAAACCAGTTTTGTTAACTCTCGGTCTGGGACTTACTACATCGTACTCCTTGGCCATTCTGGTCTGAAATTTTTACCACACGTTCGTCACTGTGTCTACTGAGTTTTGGCTGAGATTTGAGCCCCAAATTCGTCCCACAAGATTGACAATAAATTTTTTATTCATCATTGTCAGGGCTGAAAGGAAGGTTCGTTTCTGGGTGAAACTGTTTGATTTTTTTCGTGGGCGAATACTCGTCTGTTTGACTTGAAATTTGTCGCGTTTTGTCCCAAATTCACTGAAGATTCTTACGTTGAATATCAAGAAAAAAACTATTTCGGGAGAATTTTTCAGAAGTTTTTATTCAGAAGTTTTGTGCAAACCAAGGTTATCCTCTACCAAAACTTGTGAAATTTCGCCCTATTTTCTGAAATTGTATTTTAGGTCCGTATTGCGCTGAAAAAATTCACACGAATACTTTCATATGTTGTTTGCTTCCAGGTGAGGAGACACGTCCATAAACAAATCACAAAAAGAAGATACGGTGGAGAAAAGCCAAGACGTTTTGTTTTCGGAAAACCATTTTTGTTCACTCTCGCTCTGGGACTTCCTACGCCTTACTCCTTGGGCATTCTGGTCTGAAATTTTTACCAGACGTTCGTCACTGTGTCTACTGAGTTTTGGTTGAGATTTGAGCCTCTGAATCGTCTCAGAAAATTGGCAATAAAATTTTTATTCATCACTGTCAGAGCTGAAAGGAAGATTCGTTTTTGTGTGAAACTGTTTGATTTTTTTCGTGGGCAAATATTCGTCTGTTTGACCTAAAATTTGTCGCCTTTTGTCCCAAATTCAGTGGAGATTCTTACGTTGAACTTCAGGAAAAAAACTATTTCGGGAGAATTTTTCAGAAGTTTTGTGCAAACCAAGGTTATCAAACACACGAGTACTACTTTCCGAAATTGTAAAATTTCGCCCTACTTTCCGAAATTGTATTCTGGGTTCGTATTGCGCTGAAAAAATTCACACGAGTACTTTCATATGTTGTTTGCACCCAGGCGAGGAGGAGGCACGTCCATAAACAAATCACAAAAAGAAGATACAGGGGGAAAGAAGCCAGGACGTTTTTGTTTTCAGAAAATCAGTTTTGTTCACTCTCGATCTGGGACTTACTATGTGTGTACTGAGTTTTGGCTGAGATTTGAGCTCGAGATTCGTCCCACAAGATTGGCATAAAATTTTGTATTCATCATTGTCAGAACTGAAAGTAAAGTTCGTTTGTGTGTGGAACTGTTTGATTTGTTTCGTGGACGAATACTCGTTCGTTTGACCTTAAATTTGTTACGTTTTTTCCTTCAATAGAGATTCTCACGTTGAATCTCAGAAAAAAAACTATTTCAGGACAATCAGAATTTTTATGCAAGACTATCCTATGGTTGAGCCAAGTAGTATTAGGTCTATGTTATAAGTAAGCATTTGTCAGCTTTTGAAATTAGCTCTGCCTCATTTGATACAAAAGCTTTATGTTTTGTTAGACAAATTCTCTTTAGGTTCATGTGAACAACTTTTGATTTGTTTTTTCTTAATTTCTGTTACAAAGTGACGAATTTTCTTGAGTTATCAAACAATTTTGATTATGGCATCTTTTAATCTTTCAAACTAACAGAAGAAACCTGAAATGGCACAAAAGAGAGAAACCAGAATGAGGATTATACTATTACTAATCATCACTGTTATATCTATCAGTTAGGTCACCAACAAATAGTTTCAATGGCAAGCTCATATCACACGACAAGCAAACACGAGAAGATTGATGGATTATTAAGACAAAAATGCAGTTCCTTAAATTCTTCTGGTGCTGTTCTTCGATCAAATTTGAAATCAGTGTTTTGAATCTAATTCTGATAAAGCCGAATGAAAATGTATCTAAAAGCATACGAGCACACAAAAGAGACTACAAAGTTAGAAACGAGAAAGTTTATCGTACGAATCCGAATAAGCAAGAGTGAGTAATTTTGCATCCGCGGATCTTCCAATTCTACAATCTCGCAGAACAACGGTCATTCGGAGACGACGGTGGCAACGCCCTCTACGGCGGCGGCATCTGGCGGGGCTCTGGCCTTGATGGTGTCGAGCATGCGCTTGCTGATCTCCTTAGAGTAGAGCTGGAGGGTCGCAATGCCATCGGCGGCGGTCGCGGCGGAGGCATCGGCGGCGGAGAACCCTTCGTCCTCGATCTGGTGAGCGGCGGCGGAGGCTTCGTCGGATGAGAGAGTGCCGTAGCGTTTGGAGAGGACGGAGGGCGAGGAGAGGGTCTCGATGAGGCGGTTGACGACGGCGTCGCGCGTGCGCTGAGTCGGGGGCCATATGGTGAAGGAAAGGGGGTCGGAGGGGTGTGGCAGCGGCGGAGCCTCCGCTTGCGGTGGAACGGAGGGGTGGTCGGTTGAGCTTTCGGTGTCTGACATTGTTGGGTCGAAAGGGGTATACTATGGGATTTGTGTGTGTGGAAGAATAGTGGTTTTTAAAGTGTTGAAAATAAGAGAGAGGAAGAGAAAGAGACACAGAAACTGTGTCGTTTTGTTGTGTTTTGGGTCTCTGTTTGGACCAACAATGCATTGCCTTGTAAGTGAGATCTATAATTTGTATCTTTTAAAAATACAATATTAATACATTTTTTCATAATGTTTTCTTTATTCCTCTCTTTAAACTTTATTTCAAATTTTATTTTTTCTAATTTTATTGATTTAATAAACTAAAATGTTTTTTTTAACCTTCCTTTTCCAGCTATTAATCTATAATGTTATATATAATTGGTGTTTCACCCTCCATCATAAAAATTCTTTATGCGTTACATCGATTTTAGTTTTTTTTCAAAATATTTTCAGATTATTTTCTCGAGAATTTTTATGAATATCTTTTCAAACTTTATAAATGTATTCTGGAAAATATTTTTTAAAATTTATGAAAAACATTTTTTGAAATGGACATTCGGAATAAAGTTTCTGGAACGTGTATAATACATTCTGGAATAAGATTTTTGAAACGTGTATAATATGTTCTGGGATATATTTTTCAGAAAAACTTTTTTGGAATGAGAACAAATTAAATAATTTTAGTCATTTCACCTATTTAATGGGTGAAAAAAAACTTTGACAGGGTGCTGAAAGAAGCACCGCTATAATTATTTGTTAGAAATTCATAATTTAAAGGAAGAAGTAAGCCCACAAAATAGGTTAAGAAATTCTGTCTCAAAATTACATTAACCCGTAGGCAATTACTTCGTGCACCTGATGAAATTTGAACCTGCACCCAATTTTTATGTGAAATGACAAAAATGTCCTTAAATAAAGGAAATTTCTTTTTCTGGAACACATTTCTAGATTTTGATTTCTGGAATTCTTTTCTGCAATGTATTTTTTATATCCCGAAATTACGTTTCCAGAATGAAATTTTTATTTTTCAATTTTATTAGGGAATTCGACTTCCAAAACACAAAAATCTATTCTGGATTTACTTTTCCAAATGTATTTTTTTAATTCCAGATTTTTAATTCTAGAATGAATGGTACTTTTGGAAATTTTGAGATGTATCGGGTGCAGGTCACAATTTGTAAGGTGCAGAAAGAATTTGTCTAACCCGTATTGTCTAGCTTCAATGGGCCAAGCCTAATCAATTTGGTCGGTCTTATTTTAAGATATTGTTATTTGCACCACCTGGATTTATTGGTATACCTCCATTTTTTTCATAAAATAAATAATCATTTTCGGGGAAGTAATTTTTGGAAGGGTAAAAGCTTTTAACATTCTGAAAAAAGAGAATATTCCAAAAAATACCTTTTGGAAGACGTAAAAACTACTCACTCCAGTCCCATTTAACATCACATATCAAGAAAAACAATTAATTTGATTTTATTAATTTTTAATTTTTTTTGCAAATCTTCCATTTTTATCCATATTAATCATTATTAAATCAATTAATTGTAAAGCAACGCTACCAATTTTCTTTAATTGTAAATAACGCGTGTGAATAAGAAATGAATTAACAGAATATGAAAATATGAATTTATTGATTAATGAGTTGAAAGATGGAGAGTCAAATAAATGATTAGTGTCCTTAGAAACTTGACATTCTTTGCATGTTATGACTCCAATTAGCTTTTCCTTTTAAGAATTGCTCTTTTACTGTGTTTGTGTAGAAAACGTGTTTTGGGTAATATTGCTATAAATACAAAAAACCAAATCTGGGGTCAATGGACCAGAAAATTTGCATGTGCTCATGAATGTTGCAGCAAGTGAAACGCACTTATGAATGGTTTGCCTCAGTTGAAAAGTTTACTTTTTGACCTAGAAATAACTTAATCTTTTAGAACTTTACCAAACCTTTAAAGGCATCTACTTTTTTATGTCCCAAAATTATTGTAAAATTTGTTTCTTTTATATAACGTATTTATTGAAAGAGTGAATTATTTTTATAAAATAATTTAAATAAGTAACATTTTTAATATTATTGTTCCTTATTCTTAATTCATAAAAAAAAAAAAACACATCAGTAGTAAGAGGTGGGGAAGTTCTCAAATCTTTCTTTATTTTTAAACTACTGTTGATCCTGGTTAATGATGTCACAAGATCATCGATTTTCGATCGTTGTGGATAGAGTAAGTAATTGAAAAAATATTTCAATGTTTAAGTTATAACTTCCTATAAGATAGTTGAGTGTAAAAAATATTGTTTAATACATATATTTATCTTGATACTTATGGTACAGACTCAAATTGCACAAATTATCACTGAGTCTCAACATTACATTATGGTCTGTCATCCACAAGTTTGATCCCTCACTGTTCAAATCAACAAATGAGAGAGAATCTAAATTGAAACAATTCTAAAGGATGTGTTTGGTTTGGTGTTTACTAGGTGAAACATGTGTAAAATACACTGTAGTCTCATACTCACATTGGAATGTTGAAACACTAATGGCAAGTGGCAACCATAGACTGCCATAATCATGGTACTGTAATGCTGCTGACATGATCCAAATCTACCTATATGGACAAAACATAGAAAATTCCATAGTTTCATATTCCTAGTATATGGATCAAAGGAGTGCCTCTTCTATACTATTATCATACTCACTGTTCGTCAGAGACTAGTAGCAAGCAATTCCCTGAATCTTAGCTACACTACCACCACTGTTTATGATCTCAATGTGAATACAATAAACCAAAACAACATTCTTATTCACTTCCCTTCTCTTTCAATCATTCAGTCTTTTAACTCTTCTTATTCTTTCTACTACTCAACTTGGTTACCCTGCTATTTAAAAATACACTTAATTTATCTCCATCTCCAATATTTATTGAGTTTTTCTATAACATTTTTAATTACAATAAATAATTTTTAATTAAAAATGTTTATATTTTAAAAATACACTTAAGCACCTACCCCTCAACCAAAGAAAGTAATAATATATGTGATGTCCTAAACAATGAAAAGTTGGAAAAGGTTTTGTCTTTGTTATCCAAGAAAAGGCCAATATTTAAAAAAAAATGTATCAAAACAAATTAAGTGAAAGAAACAAAACGCGTGGTGGGTAGCAGTATCTGAGACAAGTATTTTCTATCATTTCATGGTGACAACAACTTTGAAGAGAAATTGGGCATGGATGCTTAAAGAAAAAGGAGAGACAAAAACCCAAAAAGAACAAAAGAAAAAAGACACTGTAAAAATTAATATATGTCCAAAAAATGTACATCTCCTGTATAGATAGCAATACAACATATGAAAAGAAAAAAAAGCAGTGACTGAAGAAGAAGAAGCTAAGTAGTAAGCATTGGCTTAATTTTGGAGAAACAAAAACATGAATCCTTCCCTAGTTCCGCGCAAGATCCCATGATATATAGTTGACATAAGACAAGGAAAAATTTGAATCTGCTTACAATACTTGTACACATTAAAACCAACCTCAAACCTGAATTTGAATGTGCTCATTTTGCAACCTTGACTCACTCAAGAAACATAAGGAAACAAGACACATGAGTCAACGGTTGTGGAGAGGATCTGATGCATTGGGAACCTTTCTCTTCTGGGGGAAGTAAACGCCAAAGGGGTAACGTGGATGGTGGTGGTGTTGGTGCAGCTTTTGTTGGTTGTGTGGCATGGTGTGAGGGTGGAAGGGGTGATGAACAAGAAGTGATGAAGGGTGTTGTTTTTGAGCAGAGAGATGGAGTTGGAGTGTGAGGAGAAGGAAGAGCATGAAGGTCTTGAAGGGCATGGTTTGGGTTGAGAGAAGTTGAGTTGAGAGTGATGATGCATAGATAGAAAGATATAATGGATGCAGTGGTGTAGCAGGAAAAAGGTTGCAGGAATCGAAGGAGGGCAAAGGGTTGATGATGAATGGTCTGAGATGAGAGAAAAAGTTAATAGGCTTTGTTTCAAGGGAAAAAGGTTGTGCAGGGTTTCAGGAGAACATTATTTCTTTCCAACACTTAATACTTATTATAATATCTACCTAATGGGACCTATACATGCTCCTCATATCTCCATTCAATTATTTCACTTTAAACAAATTAATTAATTGAAATGTGTATTATTAGTAATTAACCTAATATGAAATTTAGTTAGTGTAAATGGAGTTCATAAATATTATAAATAAACCTAATGTACTTGTATTACCTATACGGGTGAGATTATCCTCAAAATTCATCTTTACTTTGTCTTTTCGATTTTTGATTTCTTTCTCTATTTTTTTCGATGATTTGTGTTTTTAACATTATCTTTGAATTTTTCGTTATGAGGTGTAATATCCATAGGAAGTCTTCGAAGTTAAGTCAATATTTATATTAATCATTCATAAAAAAAAATAAAAAAATTCAACTAGACACTATCTATTCATACTATTTATTAATGGATTTGTCATATCATATTAATTTTTTTTATCTCGTTAATTGATTTTAGATACTTAATTAACTTTATTTTCTCTTATTGATATTGACACATTAATAATTTTACTAACACTTCTTTTATCCATTCATTCTTTCGACCTCTCAACATTTCGACATCACTCTTTTATAATATCACTAGTTCACCTAATAATTAAGATAAAAGTGTAATTTTTATAATATACTCGACACTAAATATTTACTTGAGGTTTGAAAAAAAATAATTACAGATAAATTAGTGATCGAAACCCGAGAAAAAAAAAACACACAATAAAAAAGAAAGAATAATTGTTTTACTCTGGTAGTCTCTCTTACAAGAAGACAATAATTTGTTTCTTTATTAATAAGCGTGGTAAAATGAGGTTGAGACAGCCATGATAATGATGACATGTAGGACTCATTCATTGCCACAAAAAAAAACACAGCAAGACAAAGTAAGGAATTCAAAACAAACAAAAACATCATTGTGTTAAACGTATACCAAAGTATTAACATGTTCCTAAAAATAACCTTATATATATCATCATTTTTCCACAAAAAAAAAAGGATGTTTATTATGATAGAGTGATGAAATTTGTAACAACAAACAAGCCATGTTATTTGTCTTGACACTTGAAGTGTTAATTATTGTTAAATAAAAAAAGATTATTGCATAGGTTTTGAAAATGGGGACAGTGGAAAGAAAGAAGGGAGCACATGTTACGAGAAGAGTTTTGTGAGTGATTCACTTTTGCTTTAAGATATTCTGTGTGTTTCACGAGAAGTCTTTTTCTCTGGTTCTGATTTTCTTTCTCGCTTTCAGTCCCCAAAATAAGGGTCAGTTCTCCAAAGTGCAATTTATATGGCCTCTGTGTTTCTTCTGTATTCACATTTTGGCTCTTCTGCTTTTCGGATATCTAAACCACCCAACTCTTCCTTCATATAATATCACCTACTTCTTCTCTTCAACTTTCGGGTCCCTTTTGCCCTACCTTTTTCATCTTCCAAAAAAAACATCTCATAACTTTTCACATTCTTTTATCATTCTCAATTTTTTTTTTCAGATTTTACCAATTTTTTAAATGAATATATCACTACAAGAAAAAAAATCATGAAATAAAAATCAATTTTAGAAAAAAAAATAATTTGTTGAAACTAGATTAGACATTATTTTAAAGACTAAAAAATTTTTTGGTTTCTAAATTAGTTTCTAATATTATTAAATAGTTTCTAAATTGGTATCTAATTAGCTACCAAGGTTTTAACTATCAATTATTTAGATTCTAAATTTGGTAGCAAAAATATTGGTAGCTAATTAGATACCAATTTAAAAATCATTTAACAATAATAAAAACTAATTTAGAAACCAAAAGTTTTTTTAGTTTCTAAAATTGTTTCTAATTTAGTTACTATAGCAACTAATTATTTTTTTATCTAAAATTGGTTTCTATTTCATGATTTTCTTGTAATGTATTTACTGCGTTCACTTATAAAATTTGACCTCTTAATTACTTTTACTTATTGAAATTAGTAAATTGTGACGACGAATAAGTTGATGTTAAAATGATACGATTTTAATATAATCATGTTTTAATTAAAATTAAAATTGTAACAAATACGACTTATCATTATGATAATTTATTAAAATTTTATTTATTTTAAGAATTAAGTAATAAAAATGCACCAGATTACTAAAAATTCCGAAGATTAAGTTATGAGCTTATTTATTATTCTTTAAAAAATAGTAATATATTTATAAAGTACATGCATAATATTATATTAGGCGTATAATTTAATAGTACAACTTTTTAAGGAGTAATAGTACAAGTTTGTGTAGCGTAAAAGGTACACTATGTAGCATATGGGGGAGAGGTTGAATATGGGCTCAAACACCAACATAATCCTTTTAAATTCAAAATTACTTTCTCCACCTGCTTCCTTTGCTCTCTCCATCTACTGATTATGTCCTTCTCAGAAACTTTGTGCGTGCTTTCTCAAGTGAAAAAAAAATAAAAAAACAAGTTGTATGAGAGAAAAAAATAGAAAAATGGATATGTTTTAGTGAAAAACATAAAAGAAGTAAAGTCTAAATTATTTTTAAGATTATTTAATTTAGAAAAGAAAATTGTATCAGTAGAAGTATTTTTATTTTTATTTTTAATATTTGTAATTATTCTATTTATTTATTATTATAGAAGGGTAGGGTTTTCATACGGGAATTTAAAAAATTATTATAATTAAGTTTATTTAATATTCTTGATTCCATAATATAAAAGAATTTTAAATTACTCTGTTAATATATGAGAATCGACCTCATCATTTATAAAGATTAATTTGAAATAAATAAAAATAAAAATATTACTAAACATATATTATATATGTTAAACATATATTAAAAAAATAAAAGAAAAATATCATTTATTGGTATGTAATTTCCCTCAAGCTTCATTTGTTTAAAAGTTAGTATGTCTTCACATTACGAAAAAGTTATAAGATTTTTTTTACTATAACCATCATAAATTATGGAATCTATATAGTGAATTGTGAGTATTTTTTGTTTATTCTATAATAATAATGATAAAGAATTGATATGTATGGTTTTGGAATGCGTAACATTTGGAATTCATCCATAATTGGCGTCTCATCCTTTGAATGGTTTTTTTTTTATAATAATATAAAATAATTTTGCATTGCATGGCAATTAGTGGGATGTTGGAGAGTGTTTTGAAAGTAAGGATTTGTTTATTGTGAAAAGAAAGTGATGTTTGGTTAAAGTTGTGGAGCTTTTGAGTAGTTATCTAATGCGCGACATACCAATCAACTAAGATGGTTCACCAAAATCCCTCAATAAGTGCTTTCATTAATTCTCGATGTTAAAACCCTAAAGGTTGTTAAGGTTGTTAGAATGAAATTTTGATACTAATTCTATTTAATTAACATCAATTTTATTATCCTAATATTAAAAAATTATTATTTTATTATTATATTCTCATATTATTCCAAAGTCGCAATTAATTACAGTTTATATACTTCTTCATTTCTTAATCTTTTTCCGCTCTCTTTTAAAAATAAAATTATGACGAAATACTGACCTCCAAAATAAATAATACCTCAAATATAATATTAACCTAAGAATATTGTCTGTTTATTCCGTGATTGGGGTGTTTTCTTTTCCCAAACCAATGTTTCTCAAACAAAATTATGCAGATAAATTCACACTGGTTTTGGATCTATTCTCATCCTATGCCTACCCTACTACCATTGCCTATATTTTTTATTCTACACTGTTACCACTTAACAAAACTGGTATAGTAAATAAGGATTATATATGATTTTGTTGCTGTAGTTTGCATTAAATTTGGCTTTAAGTTTCCAATCAATATTAAAATTGTAAAACACTTTTGTAATTACAAAAAATAATGAAACAAACTATAAATTAAATTTATCCTCCAAAAATACAAGGTAAAAAATGAAGATTGAATGATTTTTTCAAATAGACATCAATATCATTTTTTTTTTAATCATGTTTTTTAAATTGAGTTCACATGGATATTAACAATGATAGATTCTAAGGACACGTTTGCTTCAAAAGAAAATACTATTTACGTGCATGGGAGTGTACTCATATTCTCTATTTGAATCTATTGATGTACACAGAAGAGGAAGAGAATATTGTGTGTGATGTGAGACTTAGTCTCTGTTTGCTTGTAGTCATGATTGTATAATGCTTCTGATTTTGTTAATGGTGTTTGGGGAGTGGGGAGTGGTTTGGATTCCTATAGTTAGTGAGATTTGAAAGCATAAAAATAATGTAATTTTCAATCAAAGAGCGGGTGGTTGACGATTTAGAACTGTTCACTTTGATTCAATTAAAGGTTTGGTCTTGGGTTACCTCCAAGTCACCCTCGGTTTCTTTCTCGTATTCTATTTGGTGTTTTGATCCATTAGTTTGTATAAAGATGGTTAAGTGATATATGTTTGTCGGGTAGTTCTAGAGCTGGTTTGTTAGGTTTTGTATAAAAGTTAGATCACCCCTGAAGTGGTTCATATTTAATTTATTATTTATTGCTGATAAAAAAAATGACATCTCTTTGAAGATTGAGCGGGTGTTTGCACTATTTGGATCAACACATTTGAAAGTGCTTAGGCAGATGGATGAGCAAATAAACTTGATTTTGAACAGTAATTCTTTACAAATCTTCACATACTTGTGAAGAAAGAAAGCTTAGCTATTTTTATCTTCTTCTTTTTTTACCTTTCTTCACCTTGTGTAAATTCATCATTAGAAGCAAACATTATATTAATATAGATGAATTAGTTTATGGATGTAGATAGTTGGTTTCATTAAATGGTGGAAGTGATCGTTGGATTGTAATAGTACATATGCACAGTTTGGTACAAATGAATAAAGCAGTGGGAGTGATCAATTTGTTTAGATGTGGGGTTATATGAATTAGCTAGTGCCATGAGATTAGTTTTAATAGTAGAAACTTTGTTATTTGTGTTAAATTGGAACAAATTTTTGTTATTATTAGTTTCATTACATGTATTGTATTTTGTTATGATTCTAATAATTCTTAATTAAGTTTCATTTTCTCTCTACTTCCTTATTTTCTTTCTTTTTTTCTTTTTGAGTTTTTCCGACTTTTTCTCCCACATTTTCTCTCAATTTAAACAATATTTCGTAGGACATAAGTTTCTTGATAGATCTATTTCCTATAATAATGTAGAATGTTTTTAATTAGATTCAAGTTCATAAACTTCATGGCAACAATATTAATTAACGTATGATATTTGCAACTACATTTATTGATTTGGTATTCACAATACCAATACTAACTTTGAACTAAAAAATTGGATCATTAGAAATTAAATAATACACATATTAAGTCAAATCATACAAATTATCACATCCAAAATTTAGTGAGACTTTTTTCCTTCTCCAACCTCCTTTAAATCTTTATCAATATAAACTAATACACTATTATTTTTCTTACTTTTAGCTCATCTCTCCATTACATACAATCTAATATCTTCCAACATTGTAATAATATGTTTACACCTTAAATCTAGAAGGAAATTATTGAATGTCTCACTGGTATTGCTTACTAGTGTGTCACATTTTGGATTATACAAGAATCTAGATTTTGACCAAAACCTAATTCGTCCACATACAAATACTTCAAAGCTATTAATTAGATATTATGTATATTTTAATACATAATTCTGATACATACTCGAGAATAATTTATATTAAATGTTTGTGACTATATGTGAGACGTCTATGACATCTATAACATATTTTTTTTTTTAAACTTTTTCATGGGAATTTCTTCTCAAAATTACTATACAGGTGTCTAATACAATCATTAATTAACATTAAGCAAAAGTTCATATATTGTTGCCAACAAACTCTGCAACAAATTAATAGTATCAAATCATGATTCAAATAACATTAAATACAACATATTTAAATTATTATGCATAATGATATACCTTTTTGTTTATTAAAGATAAAATATATACAAATCATATTAGTGACACCTATAAGATCTTCAATTAATAATTTAAAAAAATCAACTCAATGAAATCCTGTTTTCACCCTCCACAACAACACATGCAATAGGAAACATGCTCATTAGGGTTCTTCCCCATTACAGAAAAAAAAATCTCCCCATATTCCCTTTGGGTTTACACCTAGAAAAACTATCTTTACAGGCTTTTTAACACACATAACCTTTGAAAAGTTGGTAAGCCTTTATATCCACCTTCTTTTATTCCTTCAAATTTGATCTTTACCATTGAGTCAAGGTTTGACCTTAATAATTCACTGACATAGTAAAAAAATCTATTATAATGTCATTTAATTAAACCCTCGATCTGTCTTTTTATAGCCTACCCTTGCCCTATGAGCCCTGCACCTACTTATGCCCATATTCCATTTTCCTAAAGTCTTATTACAATATCATTAATTATTTAATGTTAGATTTATTTTTCTCAAACAAGATTTATTAGTAAGGGCTTCTTCCTTCAATTGTGTAAAGATATCATAGTAATTTTCGTCCATTGAAAAGCATCTTTCATAAACATATGAGTTAATGGAGTTGTTATTTTTCATATCATTTAACAAATATCTGATAATAGGCCTGTAAGACCAAGAAAACTACACAACTGTTTCAAGTTAGTTGATTGTGGCCACAATTTCACAGCATACACAGTCAAATAGTAATTTTTACGGTGAGATAGGATAAAAGTTATCCAATTTTGCTATAATTTTTAAATTACAGATACTAAATTTAAAAAAAAAAAACAAAATAAAATTTATTGCTACAATTATAATCATTAAAAACATATTTATTTGGTATTTTATTAATATAAGGTAATGACTCTAGAGAAGTTTATGAGGTGCAAAAAGAAATATCATGGAAAACTTGGCTAAAAGCCATTTTTGAGATGCACCATTTTCCAAGAATACTATGGAAAACATAACTTCCAATCTTGAATGTCTGATGACTATAATAATTAACCTGAGAAGTCAAAGTAATCAGAGGCACATGTGGGCCAACAAAATAATTAGAACTCAATCATTGGGGGTAATTGCATTTTCTTCTTTCACCTTTTTAATTTATTTAAATACTCTTCTCTCTCCCTGTTAGGGAGCAAGTTCAATAATTTTTAGTACACAAAGGTCTGAATCAAACTCTTGACTTCTTGATACCCTTTTCTTTTAATTTCTCACCATTTTAAACTTATCCAAAGCGTTGATCATATGATCCAGTTCAAGATAATTGGCCCATTCCATTTCAAAAACGACCCCCTGTAATATGGTCACAATTTGTCCCCTTTGTTTGCATGTGGACATCAGAATTTCATAATTTGTCAAGGCTGCAGGTAAAAAAAATAGAATAAAATATGTTTTAATTGATCATTACATTTTCTAAGCGATTGATTTCATTCCTGATCAAGTCGAAATGAAAAGCAAGGTAAAGAACCAAAGACTAAAACCAATTTTAAGATATAAGAATTAAAAATCAGAGAGGCAGAGACTTACTAACTTCCCAACAAACTAAGAATCTTCAAACGAAGGTTTCAGCAATCAGTTTCATCATGAACAATAGACTAAGGGCGTGTTTGACAAAATGTAAAAAGTAATCACTTATTTTTCTTAAACTTTCTCACAAAATTATAAGATGAAACATTTGTTAAAATGGAATCTTTTCTGGTTGTGGAATTGAGGCAATCAACCAGTACGAGTAACAAAATTGTGGCCACCATGGCCACACCTTTATCTAGAACACAACTACCTTCAAAAGGAGAGAGCCTAGGTTTCACTGACCACGCTGCTACAGCGGGCAACTAACAGAGACTAAAAGACAGAAGGTTAAGCACAAATTAGATATTTGGTTCAGCCAGCACAGACAATAAGAGAAAATGGGATATGAAGTACTGATGAAGATTGATTTCCGAACATCATGAATTGCACATCTTAGAATGGAACTACAATGAAACGTATAGAAATTTCCTATACATAGAAACTGCAAATCTTTCAATGACCTCTTACAAAGAATTTTAATTGCCAAAAAAGAACCTAATTCTGAACTAATGGGTTGGGTTATCACATTTTCACACAATCTCGATCAGAGTCAGTGAGGCCAGCATAGATACATTGTCACTGCATTTACGAAAAGCACCTCCCTAAGCATCAGCAATTGCAACAGAAAGGGTGAAACTTTAGTCTTCAGTTTTAAGAAACACCTTTCTGACAACAGTTGAAACCAAAGTCGAAGCAAGAATAACCAAGTCTCAAATGCCTAAGAATCTGATCCTGACAATTCAAAAAAAGAAAGGGGTATCTCGGGAGGAGATGGTGTTGTTGCCACACATTTGAACTGTACAAAAACACCCAATGCAACTGGAATCAGCGTATTTATCCAAGGTGACAAGTAGAATGAAATTGATATCTCAAGTTAAAAAATAGTTACCAAGAAAATATTACATCTTAAATAAATGGCAGGGAAAATAGTGTTAAACATTACCTTATGCTGTTTGTATTTCTCTCTCACAGCTTGCAAAGAAGGCCCCTTCCTACTGAGGTATAAATCATGTATGTTTAGAACACATTCCTTGAAGTCGGCAGGTTTATATCTAGTGAGTTGATGGAGTGCCGAATTCTGTAAAAAACATATTTTAGCAACATCCTCCACAATCAACATTGAATTTGAAATACACATTTAAAAAAAGATTACCCAAGGATGTGTCTTTGTGCTTAACATAAATCTTGTTAAGAATACAACAGAAGCTGCCACCAAAGAAGGCACAAACTTTACACAATTATAATCCAACAAACTGAGCTCGGCAAGATAGCAGCTAAGGAAATCAAACTGGAGATCAGAAGCCTGCACAATGGGGCAAGTTTATTAGCCAAATGATGAAAGCAGTGT
The DNA here is from genome assembly GCF_051622355.1 of Phaseolus vulgaris. Taxonomy (NCBI): domain Eukaryota; kingdom Viridiplantae; phylum Streptophyta; class Magnoliopsida; order Fabales; family Fabaceae; genus Phaseolus; species Phaseolus vulgaris. Next base: position 3,511,669 of record NC_143498.1, read on the forward strand.
TATTAGAACCAAACTGGTCATACAGTTAGTCAAGGTACTAGGTCAATGCTGATCTAGTAAGTCATGGATTGAACTGCATAAACAATAAATGCAAAATTTATAAATTTTATATTTATATTAAAGCTACTAGCTAAAATAAGTGCTCTACCACATGTATATTCACATTTTTATTAGATTAAAATATATACAATTTTATAATTTTATTACTAGTTTCATTATTTTTATGAATAATCAATTAAAAAAATACAATTTTAAATATATATATATATAATTTTTTTAAAATAGTATTAAAATTATACAACCATGAATTTTTAAATTAGAAGTTATTTAGTATTATGATGAAATATAGAAAGTTATTCAATTATTTATTTTATTAAACAAATAAATAAATTATTTTTTATTTATTAAAGGGTAAAATTATCCAATTAAAAGATGACATCAAAGGAATATCTTTTCTATATAATGGTATATACATACACATATATATAATATGTGCTCATTTTGAGAGAGTTGTATTAGTTGAGAAAAATTTTGAAGTTCTAATATGAGAAAGCAGTTATGACGATGCAGAAACAATACTGTTCATTTTTATGTGCTCATTGAACCAAGCCTAAGTTAGTAGGCTCTTAAGTACAGCAAAAATCGAGAGTCAATACAACACAGGTGCCTAGCAAGAGATGTTCCACAATGGAATCAGTGCAGAAAAGGTTTGTTGCTGTTGTAAAATAGTGAAATAACCAATTTTACCAGTTAAAGACCGGATTAATATGCTTTTAACCTAGCAACTTTATAAACAATCCAAAATTATAGCAAGATAGTTAAAATCAGTTTTAATAACACTAATGAAAGTTCACATTTATCACTCAAAAAATTAGTATGTGTCAGTGTTATCAATTGCAGGTTGCAGCAAATGGTGGATAGCAATAATTTGCAATATTATACGGGAGTATCACAGGTAAATATCATAAGTCATGCATGGCAGCTTAAAATCACTTTACCAAATAAAGATGCAAACAATGAATAGTAAAGCTAACTTTTGAATCAATAATTCGTGTTACATCACAAAACGCAAGAAAACAGTGAAAAATACTTCAAATACAATAACAGAATAATAAAATAAAGTGAGATATGTTCACAAGTGTTTTTTCAAATCTTTTCCATTTAACAATTTAAGTTGATATAACTTCTCCATGAGAATTGATGAAACAAATGTATAAAAGAGTCAAAATAAATTTTGCAAATTGTTGACTAGTGCTGCACTGTAACAATAATAGAGAATTGCATTGATTAATTCGCATATTGCAAGATGCAGAGTCATTTGGTATTCTTCTTATATGAATCTTTATAGGTGGTTAAACTGCAAATAAAAATAAAATGCATAAAATAGACACAGTATTAACTAAAATGTTTAACTGGCCAAAGACTCTGGAAATGACAAGGGAATGGCAATTTGTTCTGCAACTACAACACACATTGAGACTGCAGTAGCGGACAGAGTCATTACCAGAAATCCAAAAAAATTACCAAAACAAACAGCACTTATTGCCCACTGTAGCAGCTATCTAACATTACTAAAGGTTAGATTAGAGATAAAATTTAAGGATATGATTTAAAAATTCTACTGAATTGAGTAACTGAATCTTTTCTTGGCAATTAGCCTAATACAGAGTTATTTGCTTCTAATAAAACCACTTCCAAGTTTAAGAAAAAGCTTCAACAAATGGATCAAAAGAAGAGTTAACTTACATCAATGCCCTCTTGACCAACTCGACAGAACCTCCTGCAACCACAACAAAGCACAAAGAGGGAACCAGAAAGCCAGGATGAGACAACTAAAACAAGATAAACTAAGACAACAAGGTCATAGATCAGCAAAGAAAAACACACCTCAAGAATGTCTTCACTGTTGGACCACCCAATTCAAATTTCAAAGCCTTCAATATATCGGCTTCCATATTCACAACCTTCACCATAAAATTGTAAAAAAAAAATCAGTACAATCCAAAGCCAAAATATTCACAAATACCAGCAACAAAAGAATCACAACAACCACCTCTTCCTTAGAGTATGTATTATCCGTAATGTAACAAAAGTCCTCCACCTCAGGTGGCTTAATCTCTTCATATTTCCTATTTACAAAAACAGTAGAAACAAAATTAACTAAACAAACAACAGACAAGACAGTGAAACAAAAAACATAATCTCTTGTGTCAGAAGAAGGAAAAAAAAAAGATGAAAACTCACGAAGCGATAAGCATTGCAGCAACCCCAAGCAACTGCAATCTCTGTCTGGACAATACATTCAACGATAAAAATCTATCTATATACGCCACACAAAAATACAACGTATCAGACACCAGTTTATACTCTTCCGCAACCTCAACCAACCAATCCACCAGAACCCCGCGCATATTAGCATTCACGTCCTTCTGAACTTTCTGGATATAATCAGGTAAAGGTCTCTTACTAGGAAGAACCTGAACCAGATTCACAAACAAAAAAAAAACTCTCACACCATTCCCAAAACGACACAGTTTTAACCACCGGAAAAGAAAACCAAAACCCTAATACAATACCTCCATTCCGCAAAGGTACTCGTATATATCAGAAACATAAGGCCCGCACAGTTGCGGGTCGCTTCTCTCGTGGACATTCTCCGGCGTTGCAACCGCCACCACCGGTTTCTGGAGTTTGATTTTTTTCCGTTTTTGAATATCTGAAACGGCAACTGCGTGAGTGACATTGGTTAGGTCTCCCAAAACGACGCGCTTCTTCTTGGCATTCCCGTGCAGTTGGCATATGGCAGCTGCGGCTCTCTTCTTGGCCTCGCGTTGGGGGCGCGTGGCGTTGGTGTTGTTCTCTGAGGCTGTTGCCATTGGAGATTAGAATGAGAAGAGAACAAGGAAGAAGGAGAATGAAGAGGGCTTTTTAACAAGAAGAAGAAGAGAAAGAGAGCGAAGTGAAATTAACGGTGTTATTGCAATTGGCGTTGGGTTAGTTTGAAATTTTTGCAGTAGGTTTTGTTCCCGCTGTGCATTTTGGGATTTTTTTCAGAAACCGTGCGCAATTGCTACATTGCGCACTTTTTCATTCTCCAACTCTGCTTCTTGGATTCTCTTTCTCTCTTTCTTCACTCTCCTTTTCAAATATTAATTATTTTCACAGCATTTTCTCTTTTTCTTTTATTTTTTTCCTTTTTTTTCTTTTTTTTACTCTCTCTCACACTTTTTCAACTTTCAACACGCGGGCTGTTTCATGCGGTTAAATATTTAACCAAATTTCAAATTTATTACCGCTGTCACTGGTAAAATATTAAAAAATAAATAAATAATAATAATAAGGTTAGAAAATCAGCTATTTAATGTGCTCGTGATCTAATTAAAACTTCAATATTAGTACCGTTGATGATGAATGGTGACTCTTAAATTCATAAATAAAATAAGAAAAAACAATAATTTAATATTTCCTTATCTGTGTTATTTATAGGTATGTTTGGAATAAAATAAAATAAGACATAAAATCAACCATTGAATATTTTTTTAATAGTTTGTTGGAATATTTTAAAGTTGTAAAAGATTTAATCAAAATTCAAATATTAATCAGAGTTATGAAATTCAGACTACCATTTATGTTTATAAATTATTACTAAAAGTTTTATTTTTCATTATTATAATTGATTATTGTGTACTTGTCCAAGATATGAACTCTTTACATGTTTAAGAAACAAAGTTATCAACCAATTTATTTTTTTAAACTAAAACATTATGAACAACAATCAATTTAAATTTTTATTTACAAATAAGTGATTTCAAATATTGTCCAACTTAATTTATGTGTAGGAAACATGAATAATAAGAATTAAATCAAGAGTTTAACAGTTTTTTAATTGAATAAATATCTACATTCATTATCTTCCTTCTAGAATGAGTGTTCTAGGAAGTTCTAGGATGTACATTTCTTTTGTGTAAGAAACAAAATCAAATATAAGAATTGAAGATTTCAAACTTTATTATTAAATTAAAAAATAGAGAGATTTATTATTTTTGAATTATATATAGATATATGAATCAATATTTGTTATACATAGTAGTGTATTATTTATAGAAACTATTCTATAAAAATTAGTAATTTGATTATTATAGTTTATAAAATCAAATAATTTTATTAACTGATTTAATTAGTGATATTTTGGAGAGAAAATAATTATCTTGTGTTTTCAAGTACTATCGGTCTATGTAGTAAAAATAATATTTTATTATAATATAATTAAGTAAATAAGTTTATTTGAATCCATTTAAGGATTTAAAAATATTTTAAAATATTAATTTCTATGTTTCAATTTCTCTACTAAATTTCATAATTATTTTTTACCTTTTAAATGCTGTAAAAACCATCATTTTAGTATTTTTATTATAACTTTATTTATGGGGAACAATTGTAAGTTTTTTTTTTCCATCTTAATTGTGTTTGTGTAACTATTAATGGAAATTCTAATACCACATTTATTAAGCAGTTTTCTACATAGGTGAAATTACAATTATTTCTTATACTAAACTATATTCACATCTTTTTTAAATAGATGACTTTTTTTATTTTATTAATAAAAAAAAATTTACATCCATTCTAATATTCAAATATATATTTATCTTTCTAATATTTTTAATAAATGATGCTTATCTTTTTCATATTTCTAATAAGATAACACTCACTTTTTTATTTCATTTCAAACTATCATATCAACTAACATTTAAATAAAATTGTGAAAATTAAAAGTTAAATTTTTTAAATAGAAAAGTTGAATATTTTTTATAAACAATACTAAAAAATTATTAAATAGAAACTAATTTTAAAGAAAAAAAATAGTTAATTAGTATATTGATTAAATTATATATGATTTTTAAAAAAATTATTCATATCTAACATAGTTTATATTACTAATATATAGTTTCTAAATTGTTACCTAATTAACCACCAATGTTTTAGCTATCAACTTTAGATTGTAAAGTAGTTGATAGCTAATTAAATATCAATTTAAAAATTATCTGTAACTACTCTATATATCAATAATTTTGTAATCTCTAAAATAATATCTAATTTAGTCAATATAATAAATTATTATTATTTATCTTTAAAAGTGATTTCTATTTAATGATTTTATGTGACAAGTTTATTTTCAATAAATAAAACAAAGAAATGGAGTCTCATTTAATTAAAAAATATAAGATCGATGAATTTCATTTAATAAAAAATAAATGGGATGAGTGTCAATTTCAAAATTACATATAATCTTGATATCATTTTATTAAAAACAAGGGAGATAAGTCTCTAGTAAAGGTGTGAGGGAAAATGTTACTTATAGAAATGTGGGTTTTGAATGGAGTTTTATAAATACTTGAAAAGCTTTTTGTAATACCCTATTATATAGTATATGGTGTTGAAACACATTCACAAATTTGTATAAAAGTCTTGTTAAAAAAAATAGTCACAAGGAATAAAAGATAACAACAATAACTCAATATTTATATTGGTTTGCTTCAAATTTGTAAGGAATAAAAGATAACAACAATAACTCATTATTTATATTGGTTCACTCCAAATTTGTAGTTTATGTCAAATTATCCTTTACAAACTGCGAAGGGGTCTATTGACAAACAACATTACAAGTGTTTTCATGGTCATTGGTCATTTCAAACTTACAACGAGTACATCAATCCAAAGACACATTATCTCTTCATACAAAGTATACAATGTCTCGTTAGGCTAAATACTAAAAGTTATTTCATGTTATGTACAAAAAAGTTGTTTTAAATACAATGTTCGCTATAAATAATGAATGTATGAAATATGCATTATTTATTCTGAAAATTAAACTTCACGAAAATATTAATCATTCTCCCTTTCTAATTCATTTAGGAGAAGCACTATAATCTAGGAAAGTGAAGCATTTTTACTATTCATGTAAGGGTAAGTTATTGTAAATGTAAGTTTTTGTTGTTTTTCTAGAAAGCTTCCTTTTATAGATATCCAAAGTGGACTATTGTAGCTTTCATGCTTAAGGGGATATTGTGTCACAAATTTATCAAAGTCCACGACTTTATGCTAACATTTTTTTTATTGTGGTACAAAGAGATGTGTAAGTCATTATCTTTGTCTTGTCATGCTTGTGTTCCTCCTACCAAACTTGTATTGAGAAAAAACACATTGATTAATTGTACTTAAGTGAGAATCTTCCTTCATAAGCATTCTTTGTGAACATTATAATCATTAAACGATATTACATCCTAAAGATGTGTCTCGGGTTAGCACTTGAAAGTTATGCCTAATTTATATTAATTGTGTCTAGATCTTCATCAACTTTTAGAACTAGATTTTCGTCTTAATGTCTTTGGTCTTCTAACAATTTGTGTGATGTTACTTACATACTTGTCATGCTTGCATCTTGTGCTTTCGAGACTCGTCTAGTATTTGTAGTGCTTATATCATGTGATCTTTTTGCTTGACATTTTGTTAGATGTGTCTTGTCTACATCATAATGTTGGGTCTATTAGTGTCTAAGTTCAAGAGGGGAGGGGTGAATTGAGCTTATAAAATTTTCGCAAGAACACACGATTTTTCAGTATTCCAGAGGCAAAAAGAACAGATTGTTTTTATATGAAACAGATTGATTTTTCATAGCAGTATTGGCACAATTTGAATTTTGTTCACTGTAAAATTGTGATCAACAGAGAATCAGAACAGAACCAGATCAGCTTAATATTGTGAGGATAAAGGATATAGCTATGCTTAGAGATCAACCAAAATTACACAACACAAGATTTCAAGAAAAATGATCCTTTCACAGGTTTTAATGAATGGTCAGTTTGTTCACAATTCACTTAAGCCATTATATGCAGCAACCTTGTTTATGATCAGAAAACTTTAACAAGACAGGAAGAACAGTTTTCACTTAACCCAGAATTAACAGATTCAATTTAAAAAGAACAGATTTAGTTCTTGACAGAATTAAGCAAAAACAGAAAAGAGTGCAGGGATGAGAATTCAAGATACACACGTTTTTATACTGGTTCACTCATACAGAGCTACATCCAGTCTCACCTTACCCCAAGGTGGAATTCACTAAAAAACAGTGCCAATCACTTACAAAACCAGCAGTTCTTGAACACTACAAGAACACCACACACAATGCTGAAAAACCCTATTTCAGCACACCTTGCACTCCAAGAAACCCTATCAAGGAGTGACTAACACTTACACCTTTACAAAACTGAATAAAGGAAAGATTACACCTGAAAAGAAGATGCAAGAACTCAAAACCAGTAGTTCAATTTGCTGCAGAAACTGCACCAGCACCTTCACCAAGATTCAAGGTTTCCTAGAACAAGCACACTTGAAAATCTCTTTGGAAACCTTTCAAAAACTCTTTTTAATCCTTCTTCTCACATGGAAATTGTTTGATCTCTGTTAAAAGCGTAATTCCTCAGCACTTATTCATGTGAGAATGACTTTTCTTTATATAGAAAACAGTTTCTAACTTCTTTTCAAAAAACAGTTGAAAAGCAGTTAAGAAAACAACAGATTCAGTTTTGAACTTAACAGATTTATTTTGTAAAAACTGCCAACTCAGCTTAACAGAAATAACTGTCTGAGTGGTACCTTTGGAGCCCTAACTAACTTGTGAAAAAACCTTTCAACTCACCAAGGAATAAACCTGTTCTTTCTCAGTGAAACAGATTAAAGTATAACGCACAGGCCAGCTCAGCTTAACTGAAATAACGAACTGAGCTTTCCCTTGGTGCCTTAACAGAAATTTAGAAAAGCCTTTTAACAGAGAAGAAATAAACAGATTCTTTCTCCATAAAACATATTTATTTGTGTACTGTTTTAAAACTGTTAAAACCATTTTAAAAAGCTTTTCAAAAACCATTAAACGAAAGCCTTTTTAACAGAGAAGAAATAAACAGATTCTTTCTCCATAAAACAGATTTATTTGTGTATTGTTTTAAAACTGTTAAAAACATTTCAAAAGACTTTTCAAAAACCATTTAACCACATCATGTGCTTGATCTAGACTTGGTTAGGCATCTAGGATAGGTTACACAGCAAAAGGCAATCATACACACTTACAAGCCTAATTACAAATGAATCTAAAAACCTATTACAATCTTCAAAGCACTCAAGCCATTTTCTTCATCAAACACACATCAAGCCTTGGTAGGGAAGAAGCTTCCTCCAGCTTCAACAATCTCCCCCTGTTTGATGGAGACAAATTCCCTTTGCTTTACACAGCTTTGAAGAGAGATCATGACCAAATCTGTACAGAACCATATACACAGAAAACAGGTGTTAAAGCAGAACAACAGATTTAGAAATGATATACCTGCAGATTTAACATCTGAATCATATCAGCAACCACTGTGAATATCATCTGCAGAATCTGTACCAGGCTATTCTTAGGCTGTTCTCTAGGCTATTCTTCTCCCCCTTTGGATTCATCAAACAGAATGGGAGCACAAAATACCACAGAAACAATAATAGCCATACATAACAGTTCAAATAAAACCAATAAACCATAGAGGTTCATTACAAATCACAAAACAACTAAAGACCAGTGCAGAAACGAAACAGTACATATTAATTCCAAATTGCTCAACAACATATAAAAGATAAAGACTTAGAAATAGGATCACTTGTTGTTGTAATAAAGCTCAGCTAGCTGCACTTGAACTCCTTCAAGTTGGTCATCCAAGTGTTGAAACCTGGCGTAGGTCATTTCATAGTGTGCTTTCTGCTCATATGTGAGTGTGTCCAGCCTGCTTAGCACTTGTCTTTCAAATATAGACAGAGGTTCACCTCTGTATTCAGGTGCCTCATATGCAACCATTGCATTTTGGCTTGTAGCAGCAATATCCTCATGTCCAGCAGAGTGTACTGGTGATGCATCCATGTTCTGCACTCCATCAGCATTTTCTTCTTCATTTTCTGGATCAGCAGCTTCATTTTCAGCTCTGTTTGCAGCATTCCTTCTGAATATCCAGCTATCATCTTCCTTTTGAAATCCCATATTGAGGAGAGTGGAGTTGTCTATCTCACTTGCTGCCTTAATTGTGTCATTTCTTTCATTTGTAGTGTCAACTTCAAAGTAATCAATTAGCTTTGACACAAAAATTGCATATGGAAAGCGATAGTCTGGTAACCTTGTTGATTTGAGCATATGCTCCACCATAGTACTTACCCAATTTACCTTGAGTTGATTCATGATGCAGTATAGTAAAATCAAGTCCTCTTCATGGAGAGTTGCATGATTACTTCCTCTTGGAGTAAGCTGCCAAGCAATGATGTAGGCAAGGAGTCTTGGAATAATTGTGAGATTTCCAGCATGAAATCTAGCCACTGGTTCAGCAGGATTCCTCACACAACTTCTGTAAAACTGCATCTTGTTGAATCCCTGGATTCCAGCAGTGTTCCCTTTGCTTACCTTCATTCCAGAATATTTGATTCCTCCCACATTGCTCCATATTTCCCTTGTAATCTTCAGCTTCACACCTTTCACATGGGAGACCAGATTTTTGCCATCTTGAACCAAGTTGCTGTAGAAAACTTTCACCAAATCTGGATATACATTTCCAGTCATCTCTAGAAAGTTCTTCAGCTTTTGATGCTTGAGCAAGGTCTTTGCTTCAGTCAGATTTTCTTCTCTCAGCCAGGAAAATTCCAACACTTTGGGTGCATTGACTTGCTTCCTGCTTGTCTCATGGATGTACCTTGTCATTGCTTCAGAATCTCCAGCAAACCATTTCTCCAGAATGCCTTGGTTGCTGCTGGATTGCTCTTTGGATTTCTTCCTTCTGTGTGATGAGGATGCCATGCTTAATCTGTGTTTTCCTGCATCAGTTTATTAACATACAATTCTAGAGAAAAAAAACAGCACAGATTATTACTCAGAACAGAAACGAAACCTGTGGTGAAGCAAGTGTGAATCTGGACAGCTTATAGCACAAATGAGAAAGTGTGAGAAAGAACTGATTTGAGCAGGGTTTATATAGAATTATTAAACCAAAATTGAAAAGCACAAATTTTAATCCAGGGCAATGTAATCAGATTTTGGAAATAATGAATTTTGAAGAAAAATCAAATCCCACAGATATGCTGCAGATTTTATTCCAATGGTGCAGCAGGTTCAGGTGTGGATTCACGTAGGAATATCTTGGAACCTGATTTTGGTACATCAAATCTGTTGCATCTACACAAAATCCAATTAGTTAGGATACCCACACATTAATTTGCATGGATCTGCTGGTCAATAACCGTAAAAGCAGTCAATAATAAAGTGAGAGAGAGAAAAATAAATCTTTCTCTTTCCTAGTCACAGTTGTGATTTCTGAAACAGGCAATGAAACATGTTAAAACATAAAACAACAGATTGAAATTTTCACTGCAGAGGACAATTCAAGCTAATAATACCCAATTCATTTAAAAGAAAGTGAAACCTGTCTTTAGCAAGTGGTTTAGTGAATAGATCAGCTAATTGAAACTCAGTACCAATGAATTGTATATCACATGTTCCATTAGCTATATGTTCTCTTAAAAAGTGATGTCTAATTTCAATATGTTTAGTTCTAGAATGCATGACAGGATTCCTAGACAAATTTATGGCACTTGTATTATCACACTTTATAGGTATGTTATTTAACAGAATACCAAAATCACTTAGCTGCTGCCTTAGCCATAAGGTTTGAGCACAACAACTTCCAACAGCTATGTATTCTGCTTCTGCTGTGGAGAGGGCAACACAAGCTTGCTTCTTGCAATGCCAAGAGATTAGACTTGATCCAAGCATGTGACAAGTCCCACTTGTGCTCTTCCTATCAACTTTGCAACCTGCAAAATCAGAATCTGAAAAACCAATCAAATTCAAAGATACCTTGTTAGGATACCACAATCCAACATCCTTAGATCCTTGCAAATATTTCAGAATTCTCTTTGCTGCATTGTAGTGTGATTCCTTTGGATCAGATTGATATCTAGCACATAGACATACAGCAAACATAATGTCAGGCCTGCTGGCAGTTAGATATAATAGGGAACCAATTAAACCCCTATACTTTGTTTGATCCACTGATTTTCCTGCAGAATCTTGATCCAGCTGACAATTTGTTGAAATAAGAGTGCTGATTGCTTTGCATTGGTCCATATCAAACTTCTTGAGCAGTTCCTTGCAGTATTTTTCTTGACTTATGAAAACCCCATCCTTGAGTTGCTTAACTTGTAGTCCAAGGAAGAAATTCATTTCTCCTAGCATTGACATTTCAAACTCACTTTTCATGGTTTTCACAAAGTCTTCACACATCTCTTCATTTGTGGATCCAAAGATAATATCATTTACATAGACTTGCACAAGTATGATATCTTCACTTTTCTTCTTTAGAAAGAGAGTTTTATCTGAATTGCCACGGCTATATCCTTGAGACAACAGAAATTCACTTAGCCTTTCATACCATTGCCTAGGTGCTTGCTTTAATCCATATAAGGCTTTCTTAAGCCTGAACACATGTTCTGGATTCTTGTGATCTTCAAACCCTGGAAGCTGAGATACAAACACCTCTTCATTGATGTAGCCATTTAGAAATGCACTCTTGACATCCATTTGAAATAGCTTGAAGCCTTGTATGCTGGAAAATGCTAGAAGAAGTCTGACAGCTTCAAGACGTGCTACTGGTGCATAGGTTTCACCAAAATCAATACCTTCTTCTTGGTTATACCCTTTAGCAACCAGTCTTGCTTTATTTCTAGTGATAGCTCCATGTTCATCCATCTTGTTCCTGTACACCCACTTGGTTCCTATTATGTTCATCTCATGCTTCCTTGGAACCAAAGTCCACACTTCATTGTATTCAAACTGGTTCAGCTCTTCCTGCATTGCTGTTATCCAATTGTTGTCTTGCAGTGCTTCTTCCAGGCTTTTAGGTTCAATCTGAGACACAAAAGCTACTGTTCTGCAGAAGTTATTGAGTGAATTCCTTGTTGAGACTCCTTTCTCAATTTTACCAATCACATTGTCAAGAGTGAGATCCCTTGGAGTCTTCCATTCTTTAGGCAGTCCTGCATTCACAGTAGATTCTTTGACAAAATTTGGATTAGTAGCATCAAGCTCACTGGATTGATTCTGTTGCATAATTGTTCTTAAATCATCCATACCAGGTTCATCCACAACAGATTTGGGCACAGAAAAATCTGTTTCATCAAACACAACATATATAGATTCTTCAACAGCAAGCAATCTTTTGTTATATACTCTATAAGCATGACCACTTATAGCATAACCAATATGTATTCCTTCATCTGATTTAGGATCAAACTTCCCTAGATTGTCCTTACCATTATTTAAAACAAAACATTTGCAGCCAAACACCCTAAGATGACTAATGTTAGGCTTCCTACCTTTATACAATTCATAGGGAGTTTTCTTAAGAATTGGTCTAATCAATGTTCTGTTAAGCACATAAGAAGCAGTATATACAGCATCAGCCCAAAAATATTTAGGTAAACCAGATTCATTTAGCATAGTCCTAGCTAACTCTTCTAGTGATCTATTCTTTCTTTCAACAACACCATTCTGTTGGGGTGTCCTAGGAGCAGAATAACTATGTATGATCCCATGTTTTTCACAATATTTATCAAACTTTGCATTTTGAAATTCTCCCCCATGATCACTACGAATCTGTTTTATCCTATTTTCATTCTCATTATGCAGAACCTTAGCAAGTTTCTTAAAGGCTTTATATGCATCATTTTTAGAAGCAAGAAACAAAGTCCATGTATATCTTGAAAAGTCATCAACAATCACCAAAGCATAGTAATTTCCAGCTAAGCTAGCAGTCCTAGATGGTCCAAACAAATCCATATGCAAAACATCCAAAGCTTTATTTGAGGAAACCATATCTTTTGACTTAAAGGAAGTTCTAATCTGTTTTCCCTTTACACAAGCATCACACAACCTGTTATTTTGAAACTTTATGTTTGGTAAGCCAGAAACAAGTTCCTTAGATTTTAGCTTATTCAAGTGATTTGTGTGAATGTGAGCTAGTCTCCTATGCCACAGCCATGACTCATCATTTTTAGATAGCAAACACTCATTTTCATAACAGCTCTTAATAATGTCTAGGAGATAAATGTTGTTTACCCTTTTTCCAGTGAACAGCACCTTACCAGAATTTTCATTTGAAATTGTACAAGTATTTGCTTCGAAATTGACCTTGTATCCCTTGTCACACAGCTGGCTAATGCTTAGAAGACTATGTTTTAGCCCTTCAACATATAGAACATTCTCAATTGTAGTTGAGTCTTTAGTACCAACATCTCCTCTTCCAAGAATTTTTCCTCTATTGTTATCTCCATATGTGACATGCCCTTCAGCTTTGAGTTTCAGATTTATAAACTGAGTCACATCACCAGTCATGTGCTTTGAGCAGCCACTGTCTAGATACCACTGGTTTCTCCTGCTGTTTTTCTGCAACAAAACAGATTTAGCACATATGGTACCCTTTTAGTCTAGGGTCCAGCATGATTAACACCTTTCCTTAGGAAGCCATTTGGCTAAACCTTTAGGAACAAAATATTTCCTAGCCTTACATGTTCTAGATACATGACCAGATTTCATACAATAAAAACATGTTGCAGTATGCATTGTTTTTGAATTACTGAAAGAGGAAAAACCTGTTTTGGAAGGAACAAAGAAACTGGACAGCTTTTTCACATTACCTTTCATTCCAGGATTATATCCTAAACCATTTTTATTGAAAACAGCATTCTGTGAACCTAATAATGTTTCAAGATTTTCTCTTCCCTTAGTGAAATTTGAAAGTGTTTTTAACAAATACTCAACCTGTTTTTCCAGCTTTTTGCAATTATCACAAGTTTTAATTGATGCATGCAAACATGTCAATTCAAGACTAATTAATTCAGTTTTAGCTTTGTGCAGTTCTTCTTCAAGAGCTTTGACCTTTGGTTCAAGTACCTTATTTACTTTATTCAATCTGTTGCACATTACAGCCAACCTGTTTGCTTCATCATGTGTTTCCTTAAAGGCTAATAGCAGTTGATCATAGTTTTCAGAATCAGTGGAGAAATTACTTACTGAGTCAGAGTTGGATCCCTCATCATTCACCATGAAGCAAAGATTTGCTTTTTCACTTTCAGTTGAAGAATCACTAGATGAGGATACATCATTTTCTTCCCATGAGATATATGCTCTTCTACCTTTCCCTTTGTCACTTCTCTTGCTTGCTGTTTTTTCTTTACTTTGATTGTTTGGACAATCAGCTTTTATATGACCTGGTTTACCACATCCAAAACACGTGTAATTGGAAGAATTTGAATCAATAGGTTGTTTGGAATACCTCTTTCTCTGCTGAGTTCTGTCACGGTTTTTCTTTCTAAGAAATCTGCTGAATTTCCTGGTGAGCAGACTCACAGTCTCATCATGTTCTGGATCACCTTCTTCCTCACTTGCATCATGTTCTATGGTAGTTTTCAGAGCAATTCCTTTGGCCTTCTTTTCCACTGTTTCTTGTTCTTTCAATCTTTTCAGCTCAATTTCATGTTCTATCAGCTTTCCAAAAAGTGCAGCAGTGGAGATCTTGGATAAATCTCTGGATTCTGAGATTGTTGTTACCTTAGGCTGCCAGCTCCTATCAAGACATTTTAATACCTTTATGTTGAGCTCTTCCTTATCAAAGACTTTACCAAGGCCAATGAGGTGATTTACAATATGTGTAAATCGTTTCTGCACATCTGCAATACTTTCTTCAGATTGCATTCTGAATAGCTCATACTCCTGAATGAGTGAGTGCTTCCTTGCCCGTTTCACATCATCAGTTCCTTCATGAGTCACCTCTAGTACATCCCACATCTCCTTTGTTGAGTTACATTGAGAGACTCTAAAGAACTCATCCATATTCAGTGCAGAGGTGATGATATTCTTGGCTAAAGAATCATATTGGGCCTTCTTCTTCTCAGTTTCACTCCATTCAGACCAAGGCTTCTTTATTGTTTCATCTTTGACAACCTGCATAGGTATAAAAGGTCCACTGACCACTGCATCCCAGATTCCCATGTCAATAGATTCCATAAAGATCTTCATCCTGATTTTCCATAAAGCATAGTTAACACCACCAAACATAGGAGGTCTATTAATAGATGCACCTTCAGCAAAAGGCATTTTAAACTCAGACATCATACACACACTTGAGCAAAATACAAGCCCTAGCTCTTGATACCAATTGTTGGGTCTATTAGTGTCTAAGTTCAAGAGGGGAGGGGTGAATTGAGCTTATAAAATTTTCGCAAGAACACACGATTTTTCAGTATTCCAGAGGCAAAAAGAACAGATTGTTTTTATATGAAACAAATTGATTTTTCAGAGCAGTATTGGCACAATTTGAATTTTGTTCACTGTAAAATTGTGATCAACAGAGAATCAGAACAGAACCAGATCAGCTTAATATTGTGAGGATAAAGGATATAGCTATGCTTAGAGATCAACCAAAATTACACAACACAAGATTTCAAGAAAAATGATCCTTTCACAGGTTTTAATGAATGGTCAGTTTGTTCACAATTCACTTAAGCCATTATATGCAGCAACCTTGTTTATGATCAGAAAACTTTAACAAGACAGGAAGAACAATTTTCACTTAACCCAGAATTAACAGATTCAATTTAAAAAGAACAGATTTAGTTCTTGACAGAATTAAGCAAAAACAGAAAAAAGTGCAGGGATGAGAATGCAAGATACACACGTTTTTATACTGGTTCACTCATACAGAGCTACATCCAGTCTCACCTTACCCCAAGGTGGAATTCACTAAAAAACAGTGTCAATCACTTACAAAACCAGCAGTTCTTGAACACTACAAGAACACCACACACAATGCTGAAAAACCCTATTTCAGCACACCTTGCACTCCAAGAAACCCTATCAAGGAGTGACTAACACTTACACCTTTACAAAACAGAATAAAGGAAAGATTACACCTGAAAAGAAGATGCAAGAACTCAAAACCAGTAGTTCAATTTGCTGCAGAAACTGCACTAGCACCTTCACCAAGATTCAAGGTTTCCTAGAACAAGCACACTTGAAAATCTCTTTGGAAACCTTTCAAAAACTCTTTTTAATCCTTCTTCTCACATGGAAATTGTTTGATCTCTGTTAAAAGCGTAATTCCTCAGCACTTTTTCATGTGAGAATGACTTTTCTTTATATAGAAAACAGTTTCTAACTTCTTTTCAAAAAACAGTTGAAAAGCAGTTAAGAAAACAACAGATTCAGTTTTGAACTTAACAGATTTATTTTGTAAAAACTGCCAACTCAGCTTAACAGAAATAACTGTCTGAGTGGTACCTTTGGAGCCCTAACTAACTTGTGAAAAAACCTTTCAACTCACCAAGGAATAAACCTGTTCTTTCTCAGTGAAACAGATTAAAGTATAACGCACAGGCCAGCTCAGCTTAACTGAAATAACGAACTGAGCTTTCCCTTGGTGCCTTAACAGAAATTTAGAAAAGCCTTTTAACAGAGAAGAAATAAACAGATTCTTTCTCCATAAAACAGATTTATTTGTGTACTGTTTTAAAACTGTTAAAACCATTTTAAAAAGCTTTTCAAAAACCATTAAACGAAAGCCTTTTTAACAGAGAAGAAATAAACAGATTCTTTCTCCATAAAACAGATTTATTTGTGTACTGTTTTAAAACTGTTAAAAACATTTCAAAAGACTTTTCAAAAACCATTTAACCACATCATGTGCTTGATCTAGACTTGGTTAGGCATCTAGGATAGGTTACACAGCAAAAGGCAATCATACACACTTACAAGCCTAATTACAAATGAATCTAAAAACCTATTACAATCTTCAAAGCACTCAAGCCATTTTCTTCATCAAACACACATCAAGCCTTGGTAGGGAAGAAGCTTCCTCCAGCTTCAACAATCTCCCCCTGTTTGATGGAGACAAATTCCCTTTGCTTTGCACAGCTTTGAAGAGAGATCATGACCAAATCTGTACAGAACCATATACACAGAAAACAGGTGTTAAATAGTGGAGGTTGTACTCTGTGAAGCTTTAAGTATGGAAGAATAATGTCATCTTCTTCTCCACTAGCCGTGTTTACTTGAAAGACGGGTAACATCTGCTCTTCCTCTTCTTGTATTACCTCCAAAACTATGTTAGAGCCATCTGCTAGTGCACAATCTAGTTCAGTAGATTCAGCAAGTAATACAGCATCAACAACTTCTCCATCAAGACCTGCATCACAAGAGTTAGTGCGTTCTAAGAACTCATCTATCTCATCATCTGTACATTTAATTGGATTGGAGAAGTTAAAATCTCCTAGAAACTCAATCTCCTAGAAACTCAAGCACATTTTCATCCTTAGTGTTTATATGATGCATTAAATGATCTTCACATGTCACAACTTTTAATCCCTCATGATTTAGCAATGATTTCTCCTCCATCAGTAGAGGTTGGACAGTAACATTCAATGGTGTAGCAATCTTAGGTTCAACAAGCTCAGCTTCATGCAAATCATTCGGATTAACTTTAAAAACAGTTGATATGCCCCACTTCTTTTCGAGAGTGTCTATGGTAGAGGTAGGTGCTTCAAGGTTAGACATTCCATCAGTGCCTGGATCAAGAGTTATATCTGGATCATGAGGTGATTTCATCTCTTGAACATAATCTGCAATCTCTCCAATCATTTGATCAATTTTCTCTCTTCTTGCTATAACATCAGCCTCCTTTTGCATTAGAATTTTTTTAGCCTCCCATTCTTGATCATATTTCATGTTCATCTCCTCCATCCGCCTCACCAACTCCTCTAAAGTTGGTTCTTCCTTTTGAATTTCAATTTTGTTAGCCGCCCATTCTTGATCATATTTCATGTTGATCTCGTTCATTTTCCTTGGTTCTTCCTTTTGAATTGGATATTTGTCAGCCGCCCATTCTTGAAATTTTGTGTTAATGTCCGTCATTTTCCTCATCAACTCCTCTAAAGTTGGTTGTTCAAGATTACGAGGAGTATTATCAGTTTGCACAAATGGTTGAAAAGATGGTTGCCTTTCATCAAAATAGTTTTGCTGATAATATGGTTTTTGTTGAGGTTGCTCATAAGATTGTTGACAATATGGATTATAACGTTGAGGCTGCTGAAAGTGAGGTTCACATTGCTGCAGAGGCTGTTCATACTGTTGATAATATGAATTACAATGTTGAGGCGGTTGAAAGTAGGGTTCACATTGCTGCAAAGGCTGCTTATAAAACTGTGAAGATTGCTGCAAATATGGCTCATAATGACTATCATAATTGTAAATTTCTTTAGCTAATTTCTCTTTCATTTTGGAATTGAAAACAGGGATATGTAACAGACACCAATACCTATTAGACGCCTCAGGGCAAACTTTTTTTTTTTTAATTGAAAAGCAAATCAGGTAAACTCCCAGGAAAGAGAGGTGAGTCACAAGCGGACAAACTTAAAAACCAAGTCTTTCCTAGCCAAAGTCTTCCCTGAATTGCTTTCAGTTTAAAAAAAAAATCAAAGAGTAGCAACTGAAGTGTCTAACCTAAATGCAAGATCCTAAAAAAAAACTAATGCAAATGCTACACTTAATGCTTAAAAAAATAGTTAGAGAAAAAAAATTATGTTAAAATAAATAAATAAATAAATAAAATATAGAAAATAAAAACTGTAAGCAAAAACAAAAATAGAAAGAAATAAAGATTACAAAACAAAATAAAAGAAATAACTAAAAACATAAAAGATATAAAATAAAGGCAAAATAAGATAAAGATAAAAGATATAAAGGTATAAAATAAAAACAAATAAAAACAAAAAATAAAGATAAAAGATGTAGGAGATAAAATAAAAACAAATAAAAACAAAAAATAAAGATAAAAGATATAAAGAAAGAAAATAAAACAAATCAAAACAAAATAAAGATAAAAGATATATAGAAAGAAAATAAAAACAAATCAAAATAAAATAAAGGTAAGAGATATCCTAAATATTAGTGCCTTATGACTAGTTGCGTATGCAAGGTATGTATTTTTCTCTTATAACTCGTATACATTTTCTTTACTTACATATATCTTAGTTAGTATATTTAGTTTTGTTTGTATGAACATACTTTTCATATTATCCTTTGTAACTTTCGTACAATTTTCCAAATAATTTAATTCATATGCTCTTATTTTCTAATATAGCTTTAACTATGATCCTGATATGTTTAACACTAATGTTTGTGATATATGTTTTGCAATGCTACTCTATGATATTGATGCTTGTGTCCTTTTATAGGCTTTTTTGCTCTAAGGATTTTGGGAAAATATTGCAGTTTAGATTTTGTAAACAGTTTCCACTTTCCATAATTCTTTTTATTTTGCAGAAGATTTGCTTCCAATTCTGTTTCTGGAATCTTGTAGCTTTTATTTTCTCTTTCTTCTCCTCAAAATATTTTTTCTGTTTTGGTTCAAGAAGCAACTTGGACTTTTGCATATTTGGCTCATTCACAAAGGTAGATGCTTCCTCAGGATAATTTACTCTAAAAACACAAAATTAACAAAGATAATAGTTAAGGCCCGAATAAACCCAATTATATGAATATTAATTAAAACAATAGATTTATTTATTATTATAGTCCAATAATCTATGATTAAGGCTATTGTGTGTGAATAAATATATGCTCATCAATAAGCATTCTTTGTGAACATTATAATCATTAAACGATATTACATCCTAAAGATGTGCTCGGGTTAGCACTTGAAAGTTGTGTCTAATTTACATTAATTGTGTCTAGATCTTCATCAACTTTTAGAACTTGATTTTCGTCTTAATGTCTTTGGTCTTCTAACAATTTGTGTGATGTTACTTACATACTTGTCATGCTTGCATCTTGTGCTTTCGAGACTCGTCTAGTATTTGTAGTGCTTATATCATGTGATCTTTTTGCTTGACATTTTGCTAGATGTGTCTTGTCTACATCATAATTCATAAATGCAATTGGTGATTTGATCTTTGTATGAAGCAAGTGAGACTACATCTAGCTTGGTGTATGATGCCTATGTGTGTGTGAAATCAATTGCATCTTGTGTCTAATGATATAAGCGTGTGTTGCCACTCATACATCCTATAAGTTTTATGTTCCTTGTTCAAGATATATCGTATATCATTTTTTAAGTTTTCATTTCATACATGTTTCAAACTACGCAATTATGTTAGATGAACCAAAAGTATCGTGTTTGTTATCATCCAAATATGGGTGTCATTGGAATGACTATAAGACTAAGACTTATATCTTATCATGATTAGACTCGTTTATGACTTAACAATATTCCTTTATTATGACAATTAATGTTAGTTTTGTTTATAAACAAAGGAACGTGTACATTAAACACATCGTATGTTGAGTAACTTGAAGGCATTAAAAAAAATGCAAATTAAATATAAATCATATACTTATAAAATAAAGAACAAATAGATAAGAGTTCAAGATATCTTATGAGCATATATTTATTCACACTCACTAGCCTTATTCATAGATTATTGGACTATAATAATAAATAAATCCATTGTTTTAATTAATATTCATATAATTGGGTTTATTCGGGCCTTAACTATTATCTTTGTTAATTTTGTGTTTTTAGAGTAAATTATCCCAAGGAAGCATCTACCTTTGGGAATGGGCCAAATATGCAAAAGTCCAAGTTGCTTCTTGAACCAAAACAGAAAAAATATTCTGAGGAGAAGAAAGAGAAAATAAAAGCTACAAGATTCCAGAAACAGAATTGGAAGCTACAAGATTCCAGAAACATATCAGGATCATAGTTAAAGCTATATTAGAAAATAAGAGCATATGAATTAAATTATTTGGAAAATTGTACGAAAGTTACGACGGATAATATGGAAAGTATGTTCATACAAACAAAACTAAATATACTAACTAAGATATATGTAAGTAAAGAAAATGTATACGAGTTATAAGAGAAAAATACATACCTTGCATACACAACTAGTCATAAGACACTAATGTAAATAAAAATACAAACTTTAATGAGTCCAAATGCAAAGGGATATATATATAAAGAATATAAAGAATCTGCCTAGTATAATAATATCATTGCAAAAAAAAAAAAAACGAGATTTACTATATGTGGTTCAATTTGGACATAAAAAAGTTCAAACCAAACCAACTTTTTCAATTTGGTTTGTATCAATTATGCGGTTTATTGTGTATTTTTTCATTAGTATATGTATTTTGTTGTTATCTTTTTTACATGACAACCTAATATTATATCATGATAAATAATCTTATTTTCTACTTCATTATAGTTAAACACCCCTACATTTCTCAATGTTTTTCATCAGACATCTCATCCATAAAGTTTCTCCACTCGTCTTGCCTTGACAATCTATAAAAAGGACGACAAGTTTTTTTATTTGATAATTTCTTATCAACCCCATGGTTATTTAATCCTAAAAGGTTAATCCTTCCATGTTTAGTTGTCTTAAAGAGATTATTCACAATAATTTTAAGAATATTGAATTTTCAAAGCATGATTCTTAAAGAAAATTAGGATTTGAGCATCCTCATATTCTCTAAAAACAAATAAGGAAAACTCAATATATTGGATTGATTACCTACCTATCCATCCAATAATCCAATGCATGTTTTCTTTAAATTTTGGTTTTCCTTTAGGCTTTTTTTTGACTCTTTCTCTTTCTCTTTAAGTCTTGGCACATAAACCTTCTTTCTCTTGTGCTTGGTATGTACCCATTTTTCATGTCAATCTTTTGTACTTTTTCTTAGAATTCAAAATATCTTTTTGGGTATTTAAATGAACTTAGATCCTTATATAATCTGAAAATTTAATCTATTGTCACCTTTTGCAATTGAGGATAACACTTTTCCAAGAATTTAATTTTCTAAGATTAGATCATTTATTCGAGAATGATTGTCTTCCAAAATTTTGTACACTTAAAGTTTTTATATTGAAAACAAGAAAGTTGATTTCTTTTTCTTTCTCCTAAAATATGAATTGATAATTTTAAATTTCTCTATCAAGCTATTAAGCCCATTGTTTAGTTGTTTGTTTTTTTTGACAAATTTTCTTTTGAAAATGAGTCTACAAATTCAACTTTTAATTTTTGTAATTATTTTAGACAAAAAAAAATTGAATCCTTTTTTTTTTTTTTTGGATAAGCTTTAAAGAATATAGAAGAGTTGGAAACAATCACATGATAAACTTCAATGACAGAGTGCAAGTAAAAAATTTCTAACTTTGTCAGATGACTTATTTTTCATAAGGTAGAAGTTGGTAGCTTCTAACTTTAAGTAGTCATGATCTTCCTAAGTTGCCAAAGGGCTTGCTTTTTGTTGCAAGCTTTCCTTTTTGAGTATATCTTATAATTTTAGAAGCTTCTCTCTCTCCATACATGGTAAAGTCTTTTGGGATGAGAGATATGTTATTGTATCCTCGTAATCTTCATTATTTGATGGCTCATTTGAATGTTATTCTACCTCAAAGACAATAAGTTTTTCATTATTGATGATTCTATTATTTTGCAACTTTTGTTCGTGTTCTTTTAGAATTCTAACAAATTCTTTTATGGATATGGTGTTCAGGCTTCTTAAAGTCCTTAAGGTTGTTAGATACAATTTCCACTCACTAGGAATACCTTTTAAACTTTATCAATATGATAATATGTACTATTAGATTTATTCAAAGATTTGAGCTCTTTTAGTATACATAATTTGTATGTTTTCATATTGATAAGTAAGTCAAGTTTGAATTTTTTATTTTTTTTTATCTTAGTGGAGTTTTCATAGATAGAGTGTCTCACATTTCCTTAACTCATTTGAAGGCAGTGACAGTCAAAAAAATTATTTCTGAAACATGGCTATAGGATCATTGTGAACTTCAGAGTTTCGTAAAAATTTTACTTATGGTATTATAATTATGTTCAAGTGGATCTTGATATGGTTTAATTATCATCGTTTATTGGTATATAATTATTGTTGTCTATGACGTCCATCATGTCTATACGACAAGGTTCAAAGAAGGTCATATGTTGCTTCCATTAGTTAAAGTTCTTTTCTTAAAAATGTTTGTTCATGACTTGCCATTTTTCTTTCATTGTGCTTACTATCTACTACTTTTAGTTTTGCAAAGAACTAACCCTAAGAAGTTAGTTATGATACTAACTAAAATAACATGTTAGTTTTAAAAAGGCAGGATATGAATAGAGTTATAAAAACACTTGGAAAACTTTTAGTAAGATAGTCTATCAGACATTATATGAGGATTGTTATATGGTTTTTGAAAACATATTCACAAACTTTTATAAAAGTATTTTTAAAGGAAAAAAATAAAAGTAAATACAACATGTAATAGAAGATAATAATGGTAAATCTATTTCTACAGTGGGAGAGTGCAAACTTAGGCTATGTTGAATATTACTTTGCAAAGTATAAACGGTTCCACTAATTAACAAGATTACAAGTATTATCACGATCACTTATAACATACACGAGTACACAAAAGTCACTCCTAATTATTTGAGTACAAAACATCTTTCAAGTACACACAATCTTTTCAAACCATATGCAAATATCCCCTTAAGATTAAGTACTAAGTGTACAATGTCTCTTAAAGCCAAGTACACAAAGTTTGTCTATGCTATACAACATAAGTTATAAAGAATAAAGAATGTAGTTCTAAAATGAAAAGTATCAAAAATACCCATTCCGAGAAGTAATAAAACTAATTCCAAAGCATGGGATCTGAATTTTGTTTTTTATCATTCCGAAATTAGTGTTTTAAATTCCATTTCAAAATAGACAATAAGGAATTACTTTTTAATTTTTTAAATTGTTTATTCTAAAATTCTTATAATAATATTTATTTTGGACAATGAATTCAACAATATGAAAGAATGCATTTTAAAATCCTCATTCCATAAATATATATTTTCTTATAATGTCAAAAGGTTTTGTGAAGAGGGTATAAACAAATTTTAGACTTGCAATGTATTTTCTTTTTCTTTGATTGCATGTTTTCTCTACACCTTAAGGATAAGGACTCGAGTGTATAAATAACAATAAGTTGGAATGGTGTGGGTTTTTCTTTATCTTTGTTTGCATGTTTTCTCTACACCTTAAGGACTCAAGTGTAAGAATGGCAATAAGTTGGAATGGTGTGTGTTTGACTATTACATCTCATTTTCGAAGTAAATTTTTTTATTGGCATTATACCTAATGGATATGAATAATTTGTCTTATTTCTATTCCTAAGAGACTATGAATTAGTGCTCCAAAATATTAATTAAATATTTTTTATACAAAATTAAAATTATAACAAATGAAACATGATATTATAAGTATTTAATGTTAAAATGATACACATTTTCTCTTCTCCAATGTTAAAGTATGACCTTGAAATAAGTTAAAAAATAAAAGATCAAAGAAAAGTTAATATAAGTTTTTTAAGTTGTATATTAAATTAAAAATGCTCTATGACCTTAAAATAAGTTAAAAAATAAAATATCAAAGAAAAGTTAATATAAGTTTTTTTAAGTTGTATATTAAATTAAAAATGTTCTAGTAATTTAAAATGGAAACGAGTACAAACACAATAATGAGTATTGAGATGAGTATAATAACATATGTATCCCCGTACCCAATTTAAAAAATCAAATATTACTTGTATTCAATATTTGATTTCTCAATGTAGATGCTACATAGTTGGTTCTCATCGTTCAAAAACTACGGGTATAATAGAAGCATATGTTAAAAAAAAGAAACATCTTATGACTATTGAGAACGAATCAAATCAAATCAAATAGTTCTATTTCTTATTCTTAATGTTTCCAATCTCGATTCGTAAGAACAAGTCATAGAGATTGAGAAAAATAAATCATTCACAACCACTAATGAAGGATTCCTTGAAAAGTTAAGAATTAGTAATCCTTTTGAAAATTCAAAATAGAAAGGATTCAATCTTATACATACACAAAGAAAGTAATAAAAAAGAAAAAAGAACTTGTTGTCTTTCTTTTATCAAAATACCGCGCGATGACCAATACTTGTTTGGAGATAGTTTGGTTGTGATATCTGTTGCAGGATTTAAAGGTGTCATGTAACTTGCCAGCTCAACTTTTTTGTGACAATCAAGCGGCATTATATATAGCAGCAAACTCAGTATTTCATGAACGCACAAAACACATTGAGATAGATAGACTGCCACATTGTGTGAGAAAAATTACAAGGCATGATAATTAGTCTTTCATATGTACCGACACGGTATTAGCTCACAGATATTTTTACGAAGACAATAAAATAATTCACTGAAATTGGTATGAGCTTGACGATGATATTAAAGAAATAATAATTATCAAATTATATGTAATTATTGTATGATATTGTACGCAATTAATTTAATAATGATACAATATCATGATTAGGTAGATTTCTACCTAATTTGGAGAGAGAAAGTCTCTCTACACTTGTATATATCTCCTATTCACGGAGTGATGTAAGAGAATGAAAACTTCGTTCTTCTTATCATCTTCTTACATACAATTTTTTTTCTTATAGATGAACTCCGACAAGGTTATTGTTGTTTCTTGTAGTTAGGGTTGAAATGTTATTATTGTAGTTTCGATACTTCTTAGGGATTGTGACTCCCTTGAATGAAATTAGTGCCTGTTGTTATAGAGTTTAGCTTTTCCCAACTTGTGATGGTTGGATTGGAATGCTATGTATTTCTTTAGATAAAATAATTGAAATGCTACATGTAAATTTTCTTAAGCATTGGACACTATCAGTTTATTTTTACTGTTTTAATGTGTATAATGAGTTGATAGACATTTCTATTTCTATTCTTTGATCAGTAGTTAGTCTATCATAAAGAGTTCATGAGAGAAGTTATACAGCAACAACATTTTTTAAGATTTTAGGATGATTAAAAACTAAGGAACTGTTTTACCTGATGTGTATATTTCCACGCTAATACTTACTTTTGTCAATTTTTTTGTGGTTGATCTTGTCCCAGTACTGTGTGTGCAAGCTGAATGTTTAAAGTTGCATCGATGAGTTGTAGTGTATATTAGCTATCGTGTTAATTACCCACGATATATGGATGTTGAAAATATAGAAAAGTAACCTCGGTTAAATATATATTTATTTGTAATGTATGAATGATTCTATGTTTGTGATCTTAGGCTAGTCATTTATGAGTGATAATAAAATCTTTACCTGTAAAAAAATGTTATTGACTGTCATTTAATCACTTTTAGAAATAATAATTTAGCAAGTTCCGTTTATATTATATATTAAGAGAACTTAAGCTATAATAAATTTACATATTTTTTGGTTCTCAATAAATTATCAAATTTTGATTTTCATCTTTACTGTTTTTCATTGGTAGTGGTACTTGTTTACAATATCAAAAGTGGTTTAGAATGTGCTGTTTATTTGGTCCTTTTGAGAAAAAAAGTGAAAACAAAAAAGTATCAGGCACAAAAAAAGTTAGAAAAGTTTTATTAGAGATGAAAAAAAAAATGATATTTCATCATTTACTTAAAAACATAATTAAGTTGTAAAGACATGCACGGAATACTTTATTAGATGATAATTATTATTATATTTAAATGCATTTTGTTAATTTATTTGATTATATTTTTTGTATTAAATATATTGTATGAAGGATTGGTAGGAAGGAGACCTACCTTTACATAAGAGATGACAACTAGTTCAGAGAAACATAGGACAAGGAAAAATTCACTATATTGACACAAATAATCTTTTTAAAGAGAAGTACATACTCTTTATCTATACTACTGTGTAAAAGAATACAATATTTGTATTTTTTTTGTCATATAATTGGACAATTTTATTTTTTTAGAAATAAAAATAATTTATTTATTTATTAAAATATCTAGCACTTGTTTATACTCTTCTGGTCTCGTAACATTTCACATGTTGTTACTTGCATATTTGTGATGCCTACATCTTTTGCTTTTGAAACTCATGGTTTTTTAGCCCTTGCATTTTTATGCTTTTTCTGTTTAACACTTTATTAGATGCGTATCGCCTTCATAAACCTTCATAAAAATTCATAGATATAGATGCAATTGGTTATTTGAATTTCATTCAAAGCAAGTGAGTTAACAAATTAAGTGGTTATATATTAGTGTATTTATAGTTTAGTTTATTTTTAATTATTACTTAATTAAATACTTTTATTATTTGAAAAATTACTATTTAAAACAATAGGTAGTCTACTCAGACACTATTAGTTATTTTTTTTATTTAATTTTATTATGAAGAATACTTAAACCTCCTCTGCAACCTACTAATTAAGAGACATGCATATTTTTTTTTCTTTTTGATTTCTTTGAATTGAAGAATGATATAATCTTCTTGGTGTTGGAATGTTTTAAACCTATCCAAAGCTTGATCCAACGATGGAGTTCGACTTCATTGATAGACTACATTTGAAAAGTGACACCCATCAACAACCTAAAATTACATGTTTTTGCCCTTTGAAAACCATTAAAGACCTAATAATCATTTTACAATTCGTATAATGAATTTCAGTATGTGGTTCTGAAATTTTACTATATACCGTAGGGGCCATTTCTTTTGCCTGCCTCTAACTGGATCAACACTTTTTAAGATATAGTTTTTTTTTGGTCCATCATTACTTTAAATACTAAGAACCTTTTACCACAACCAGATATACTCCACATACCTCCAACACCTCACCATGGACAAATTCTTCTTAGACCCCATGTTTTCATCCAACATGAATATACCCCTTTACCCTTAATAAAAAAAAAAAAACTTTCTTATTCTCTCCCACACTTCTTCCATCTTCACTGTTGCAGGAGCACCACCCTCTCTTGCTCGTGGTTCGTTTCTTGAGCACTTCCGAGCCCCTTTGCCGAAGATAGGAGAGAAGTGTGGAAGAGAAGAAGAAAGGCTTTTATTTATTTTTTCATTAAAGGAAAAAGGGTATTTTCACCATCCCACGGGGTGCAGGATGAAAACATGGAAGTGCAGGAAGAATTTGTCCTCACTATGATATGTTTACAAGATGAGCATTTCAAGTTACATGACAATGTTTAAATGTAAAAAGTAATCATTTATTTTTCATAAGTTTCTCATAATTAAAAAGAATAGTAATTGTTTTTTAAAATTAGTTAAAAGAAAATATATCATAGTCAAATGTACCAAGAGTCGGCAAGTCATTCACGAATACCATACCATTACTTGAAGTCTGTAACTCTTGTTCAGAAATGAAGCATGCCTTGAGTTATGAAAAAGGATTATGCTCCAATGCAAATCAATGGTGTTCACACAACTTGGAGGCACATCATCTTCCAAAATTACCCTGTTCCAAACTGTAATATATCCTAAAATGAAACTTCATGTCAAAGCCACAGATTTTTTTATGATCACTGTACTGCAGAACTGAGTGCCACAACATTACTCTACGGGGGTGGTGTCTCTAATTCCCCCAAGGCATTCTAGAGATGACTAACTCAGAAAAGACTCTTTTAACATACAGCATTTGTTATAATGGAATCTTTACTGGTTGTGCAATTGAGGGAATCACCCAGTACGAGTAACAAATTTGTGGACACCATGGCCAAACCTTTATCTAGAACACAACCACCTCGGGATAGTGGGAGCCTCAGTTTCACCAACCCCACTGCTATAGCGTGCTATTAACATAGACAGAGGGTTAAGCACAAATGACCGGTTATATTCTATTACAGATATTAGGTTCAGACAGCACAGACAAGGAACTACAGTACAGATCCAACATTTGTTTACTGATGGAAAAATTGATTTCTGAACGTCATGGATTGTCTATCTTAGAATGGAACTACAGTGAACACACATAGAACTTCCCTGTACATAGAAATTGCATATACTTCAAGGAATCTTACAAAGAACTTCTAATTGCCTAAAACCCTAAGTCCCAACATATGGGGTTTACCACATTTTTATACAAGCTCGATAACAAAAAGCAAGCTCCCTAAACATAAGCAAGTGCCACTGAAATAGTGAAACTCTTGTCGTTAGTGTTAGTGTTAGGAAATATGCTTCTTCCAAATCACAATTGTCTAAGATACCCTTGAAAATTCAAAAAAAGAAAGGGGTATCTCCGGAGGAGATGGTGTTGTTGCCACACATTTGAACTGTACCAAAAACATCCAATACAACTAGAATCAGCATATTTCTCCAATGTGACAAAGGGAATGAAAATTAATAGTGTTAAAAGAAGTGACTTAAAAAATATTACATCCTTTAAATAAATATATGGTAGCTGGAAAAGTGTAAAACATTACCTTATGCTGTTTGTACTTCTCTCTCACAGCTTCCAAAGAAGGCCCCCTCCTTCTGAGGTACAAGTCATGTATGTTTAGAATACATTCCTTCAAGTCAGCGGGTTTATATTTAGTGAGTTGGTGGAGGGCCGAATTCTGTAAAAAATTAATTTAGCAACATCCTCCACAATCCACATGGATTTCAAATATACACTTAAAACAAAATTATTACCCAAGGATGTGTCCTTGTGCTTAACATAAATCTTGCTAAGAACACAACAGATGCTGCCACCAAAGATGGTAAGAACTTTACACAGTAATAATCCAACAAACTGAGCTCTGCAAGGTAGCAGCTAAGGAACTCAAACTGGAGATCAGAAGTCTGCATAGTGGGATAAGCTTATAAACCAACTGATGAAAGCACGGTTATCAAAACCAAACCAAACAGTGTTAGTCAAGGTACTAGGTTAATAGGTGATCCGGTAAGTCATTGATTGAACTATAAACCAAAAAATATTAACTTCATAAATTTTATATTTATTTTAAAGATACACATATATAATATGTTATATACTCATTTTCACAAAGTTGTATAAGTTGAGAAAAAAATTTCAACTTCTGAGACTGCAGTGCAGGTTTAATGACTTAACAAAACAAATTAAAATGAAAAGTTACAGTTTTAACAAAATCAAATTATATAAATTAAAAGAGTAGCGGCAGCTGTCAGGTTGACACAGGCCTAAGTTCAGTAGGCTGTTTATCAGAGTAAAATACGAGCAGACCAAAGTAAACTAACCAATTCTACCGGTTGATCATTTTTTACTGTATCAACTACATAATACAACTAGTCATATAGATTATATATAGCATTTAATGCGATAAATTTCAAATAAAAATGAACCAATAAAATATCCAAATAGAATGAATGCATGAATGAGTTGGTAATTGGTAAGAAGAGTAATTATACATTCAGACTCTTTTCTCCTTTTTACATTCACCCTACAACTCAAAAAAAATTATTTTATTAAAAAACAAATATAAGGTGATATATTTTTTTAATAGTGATGTCAAGGAATATTTATTCTGATAAAAAACTATAGTAGCAGAATAATCCAATCAAATAAGACATGTTCAAAATTGGTTTTTCAAATCTTTTCCGTTTAACAAATTAAGTTTATACAACTTTTCAAACTTCTACATGAGAATTGATGAAACAGAAGTAAAAAATGATAAAAAAAAATCAAATTGTTGAATAGTGTATAATCTGTATCAATAATACAATTCCATTTACATATTGCAAGATACAAAGTGATTTAATATTCTAATTATCATATGAATCTTGATTGACAGCCGAGTTATATATGTGTACAAATTTAAATCATGAATATATACAATTATATTGTAAAAGAATAGGTTGTATACAAAAAATTTAAAATCGTAAAATAAGCATAATACTAAGTATAATTGGTCAAAGGCTTGCTATAAAATGACAAGAGAATGAAGAACACGTTCTGCAACCACAACACCCACTGCGTACATTAGATATGAAATCTAAGAAAATTATTTCCAAATTCTTTTGAATTGAGCAACTGAACAAAATTCTTTTCTTGGAAATTAACCAAATATAGAGTTAGTTGCTGCTAATAAAATCACTTTTAAGCCCGTGAATAAGCTTAACAAATGGGTCAAAACAATAGCTAACTTACATCAACACCCACTTGACCAACTCCACAGAATCTCCTGCACCACCGCAAAGCATACAGAGTGAACCAACAAGCCAGGAGAAAACAACTAAAACAAGACAAATCAACGCTACAAGCCCATAGAATCAACAAAGAAACACACCTCAAGAACGTCCTCACTGTAGGAGCACCCAATTCAAACTTCAAAGCCATCAATACATCGGCTTCCATATTCACAACCTTCACCAAAAAATTGTAAAAATCAGCAAAACCCAGAGCCAGAGAAATCAGTAACACCAACAATAAATGAAACACAAGAACCACCTCTTCCTTGGAGTATGTATTATCCGTAATGTAACAAAAGTCCTCCACCTCGGGTGGCTTAACCTCTTCATATTTCCTATTTGCAAAAACAACAAATTACTTAAAAAATGATCAATCACAACAACACAAAACTCACATCCAGATTTCATGTATTAGAAAAACTCACGAAGCAATGAGCATTGCAGCAACCCCAAGCAACTGCAATCTCTCTCTGGACAATACATTCAACGATAAAAACCTATCTATATAAGCCACACAAAAGTACAACGTATCTGAAACCAGTTCATACTCTTCTGCAACCTCAACCAACCAATCCACCAGAAGACCGCGCATGTTATCATCCACGTCATTCTGAACCTTCTGAACATAATCCGGCATCGGTCTCAAATTAGGAACAACCTGAGCCAGAAAAAGAAACCCTCACATCATTCCCAAAACGACACAGTTTTAACTATCACAAAAACCAACCATGAAAAACCCTAGCATTACCTCCAATCCGCAAAGGTACTCGTATATATCAGAACCGTATGGCCCACAGAGTTGAGAGTCGCTTCTTTCATCGATATTCTTCAGTTTACCTCTTTTCCGTTTCGGAATATCCGAAACGGAAACGGCGTTTGGAACATTCGTGAGGTCTCCCAAAACGACGCGCTTCTTCTTCGCATTTCCGAGCTGTTCGCATATGGCAGCTGCGGCTCTCTTCTTCGCCTCGCGCTGGGGACGCGTCGTGTTGCTTCTGTTCTCTGAGGAAGACGCCATTAGAGGTTTAATTGAGAGAGAAAGCAGAGCAAAACGTTTTTTCCCCCTTTTTCTTTGGAAATTTTGAGGAATAACACTTCAAGATTTAACCAAATTTCTGAATTTATGTTTTATATTAGATTAAACATTGATGATATTTCCTTAACTAAATAATTTTACATTCTAGCAAATAAAAGTATTTCCATTTTTTAAACAATTTTTTATAAAATTATTATTTTAATGTAATAAAAACGTGATATACAGAACTAAAAAAAAGTATGTTTCCCTGGTGTTAATAATACTAGTTTTATAGGAATAACAATATTATGTGTCCAAATAAATATTTTGTAAAAGCTTTTATATTTGAATTTTCATTTATATATTTCTTTAAGACATTTCAGCTTGATTTTAGCCCATTTAACTTTCTTAGGAAAAAATTACAATGCAACTAGTTGTTTAAAAAAACAAATTACAATTCTTAAAAACAATTCGTCCTAATGTTTAGTAGTTAATTACAAATTTAAGCCAATTATCGAAGTTGTTAATTGTACATGCTGACATGTCTTGGACACCTTTACTGAACTGATCGAGACATCACGCACGTCTAGACCGACACATATAACCATTAACGTTCAAATCAAGGTTAGTGAAGATAAACTAACATTACGAATTAGGTAATGCAATCATAAGTGTTATACATTTCACTAATCAAACCCATTGAAGTAAGTCCATTAAAATAATATAAATAACATGCATTCCAATGAACAAGGTACGTCATTATTATTGTCTCAAACACCCTCTTTATTGACTTGAGCGTCAAAGTGTCTTATGTAGGTAGTCGAAGGAGTAGCACGAAGGTGAAAAGGATCAAACGAAACCCTAACAACCTGTCAAAAGTAAAAAAGAATACAAAGATTTTAATAGTTATCTAGGTCTCATATCTAACAAAAATAATAATTAAAAATTTAAAACATCCACTTATATTTTTTCCTATGAAGCAATTATAAATTACTTAATTAGATAATACTACATTAAGTTTAGCTACTAAAAAAACATTATAGACCAAAATGTGAGACTATCGTTGTCATAGTACACTGTTTCACACTTGTCAAGTAATAAAAATTTAAAACAATATAAATTATATAAACATTACGAGAAGTTATATATTTACATACAAATATTTATTTACAAATTTTGATATATATGAATTTTTGTACAACCAGCTAATGTATTCATAGAAAAACATAAATTATTTTTTAACAAAATAATAGTAAAAATAATCACTTGAAAATGTTGGCGTCACGAGGAATATATGTTTGAATAAATTAATTCGTAGGTTTTACTAATGTCATCCGTAGAAAACTAATTGGCGTGTTATGGACAAATTCTATCCACGTATTAAAGGAAATACTTATTAAATAATTAAAATTAAGAAAATGAGAAAAACATCTTTGACACTAAAAACACACTAACACATTTCACAACTCTTTATAATAATATAATATTTAAAATAAAAAATAACATAAATATAATTAAAATATTAATTTTTTGAGTTGTTAAAAGTTTACGTGACTTACAAAAACTATGCATAATATAAGTTTTGATCTGGTTGTGACTTAATTTGTGAAACATTATTATTGAATGTTTTATGTACAAATGGATTATTGTATTAGTTAATATAAACTTTTAAGACCCTATGCTTGAGAGTGCACACCACCTATAACCTTTATATTCGTTTTTTCCATTCACCACGACATTCTTCAAAGAAATGCTTCCTCACATTGAGCTCCTCCTACTTTTGACATATTTTGTTGTTGTCAAATAGTGTGTTTATATTGGTATTTTCAATAGAGTTCTTATACATTTCACAACATCTTATAGGTTATATGAACATTATAATTGTTAACATCAAATTTATTATTATTCGGTGTTATTAACATAATTAATATTTTATTATGTTCTTTCAATTTGTTTTCTCTTATTACTTTTATTCCATTGTTTTTTATTGTTTTCTTCAATGTCCTACATATTTGTTGGTCACTCAAGAAAAAAAAAAAAAAAAACAGAGTGTGCAAAACGAAAAAACAGAACATGCGCATAAATCTTAGATTTTTTCGGTGCTTCTATTGGAGGAGATATAGAAAACAAGAACATAGGAGTGTATGAGATCCTCTTCTACACTCACTTGATTTTTTTTTCTCTCTTATACAAATTAAACCCAATACCATTTCAAGTCCAACCCACCAAATTTTAATTAAATTTGCAGTTACACTTTTTACCACAATTTTTTCCCTTTTAATTCTTCCATTTTTATACATACAAATTGTATTACATTTATGTTTATTCATTTTATGTTTGTTATTACATTTTTAATACAATTTTTACTTACAAATTACACTTACTTATATTTTTTAATATTTCCAACTGCATTTTATAAAATCATTTCAAATTTTTATTATTTTTAATTTTTAACTTCTAATTTATATTTAATTTTATTTTCAAATTTTTAAAATAATTTAATTCTCTACCCAACAAAATTACATTCAACCTTACATAATTAAATAATTATTTTTCTCACATTTAATTTTTTTAACCAAATTTTTGAAAACATATTTTACCTATAATTTTTTAAAATTTTATTTTATTGTTCCACTCTCAACCGCTAAAAAAAAATCAAAACCCCCTCCCAAAAATCGTCCATAATAGAATCTTGGATAAAGTTTTTGATGTCAAAATTAGAAAATAACTTCAATATTATGATAATTTATTACACACTGATACACTCAGCTCCACTCCAACATAGACAATAAAAAAGAATTAAGTACTTACAAGTTGTCGTCATAAACCAAATTTCAGGATTTTTTTTTCCTGAAAACACAGAAGATGAGTGACAATTCGAGTCCTTAAAGACCAAATTTCAATCACCCACAAAAAAAACCCTTATTTCTTTTACTCCATTACGAAAAATAAAAAATACTCCCAAAATTTGACCCATATTCGTAAAAGCATAATAGAATTTGACTCTGCAAAAATCAAATTCTCATATGTGAACAATAAAAAGTTCTATGTTGAAAAATAAAATACACTGGTCGAGTTAGGGAAACTGTTTTCAAATTCCTATCTCGATCACCAAAACGATACCATTTTGATATTAAGAGGTTCGTGATAAAAAAAATCACTTTCAATCCAAAATTTAACATAGATAAAATTTTAATACAATAGATAGATTTATAGGTTCTTTGATGCCGAATTTTCTCATTTTTTTATTTACTCGATTCATTCCTGGCAAATTATAAGGTAAATTTTCAAAATTTGCAAAGAAATACAATTACGAGAATTGACTTTTATTAATTAGTGTACAGAAACCAGACAAAGTTCACATAAAAAAGAGAACGAGGACCCAGTTATTCCCACTCTGGTCATGCACAAACACCAGATACAACTTCAGTGACCAAATTTCTCTCTCTCTATATATATATATAATACATAAACACAGAAAGAAGCAAAACCTAATGAACTAAGAAGGGTCCATGGTGTAGTAATATCTCTGAAGATGGAGTTACATGCAGATGGTGTGGAAGGTAAAAAAAGAATTAAGGGCACTTTCCCTTGCCCTTGGAGTTCTTCATGTCCCTGTAACAAGGGCACTCGTGCTTGTTGCCATAAGTGCCAGATGGGACACACTTGCACTTGCTGCAGCAGATTCCGCAGAACTTCAAGCACCTGTCCTTCATCCCTGCCTTAGAGCACCTCTGCGCGCACTTGGAGGCACAGAAACCTGATTCCAAGGTTAAGTCAACATCAAAATACAATTAGCTTTCACTATAACTCTTATTTAATCTTTCATCAACATCTGTTACTTTTTATAATAATTTTTTAATAATGAATAAAACATTATATAATTTAACTGATTATAAATCTCACTTTACAAATAAATTTTTGATGAGTCTTTAATTTGTATCAAAAGTGCATCAGTCTAACTCAAATATCTCAATTTTTTTAGGTTATAGTAAAAGTGGGAGGAGAGAGCAGTTAGAGAGTTTGAGTCTTTCGTTAAAACAATCTAAAATACTAGTAATTAACTATTGATACAAAATACTATAATAAATTTTA
Source organism: Phaseolus vulgaris (assembly GCF_051622355.1). Classification (NCBI taxonomy): domain Eukaryota; kingdom Viridiplantae; phylum Streptophyta; class Magnoliopsida; order Fabales; family Fabaceae; genus Phaseolus; species Phaseolus vulgaris. The sequence goes on from NC_143498.1 coordinate 3,547,914, forward strand.
AGATTCTATCTGAGTTTTAAATTGTTTATCTTTAGTCGAGAGAGTTAAAGGATGATAATAACCTATGTTTAGGAACAAAACAGAAGTTAATTTTAGAGATTTAAACGAAATTCAATTTATTTATTTTTGTTTCAAAATATAGCAATAAGATATATTTTAAGGAAACAAAATTCATCATTTATAATTAGAGAATCAGATTACTTGCATAAAAATCCTTGTCAGTGAAGATCATGTCAACCTCCTCCAAATAATAAATCTAACACAAGAACTTGCACTGCAAATGTCAATGCATAACAATTAAACCTATCATTTACAACAATAGTAAGAAGTAATTTCTAAACATAATTCAACTATATAAGTCGATTTAAAAAGTGAATTTTAAACATAATTTAATCTCATAAAATAAACTAAATCGATTTAAAAATAATCAATCCACTTATAAAATAAGATTTGTCAAAAACTTAAAAAATAATTAGGTATTATAATTGTGTAATAAGAGTAGAAGTAACTGAGCTTAAGGCATACCAGAACCAGCAGATGAAGCTTGGAACAAGGAGGAGCTGAGGAGAAGGCAAAGAAGTAGCATAGCAGCAAATGACAGCTTCATCTTGGTTTCACAGTGTGGAATAAGGAGAGGGAGAAGAAGAACTGTGTGTAGTTGAAGAAGGTACGTAATAATTGATTAGAGTGGCACACACTACAAACTCTGATCTGAAACCTATGGAAGAGTGAGGCAAAGAGTGGGGCTATTTATAGGAAGAAAGGCAAAAGGGTAGGTGAAAAGTATGACAAGAACAATTTATTACCCTGATCCAGTTGAATCACTAGGATTCAAAAACACACAGCTGGCTACTGGTTTTGGTTTCTGCGTACCCTTTGGCTTTATTAACCTCAAACATTGAAATGGTTACTTGTCCCCTATATATGTGTGATGGACATGGACGTAGCATTGCATGTTGAGATTGCAAAATTTTCCACATTCATTGCATTCTATGAGCTGTTTTCTCTTCCAAGAAACACCACCATGCCTTTCTTTACGTGGCTACACTTTGGTCCCTCCACCCTACTTTCTCTCTCTCTCTCTCTTGTTGCAAAAATCTTTAAGGTCATAACATTAGGTGGGGCTTTTTAAATGTCAGATTCTGGCACTGAGTGATGCAAGAGCTTCGAACACTTCATCTACAAAAATCTCTCTAACAATCAAATTTCAAAACCACTTCTTTTCTCCTGATCAGTAGCCGCTTGTTTGTTTCTGTTCATCAACTTTTTGCGAGCATAGAAAGTGAAAATTCAAAAAATAAAATATTATTAAAATCCAGAAAATAAAGTGGAAAAGCTTGATTCTTCTTTATTTGTAAATATGCAAAAAAATTATGAGAAAACTATAGTTAAATGTACATTTTATAATTATTAAAAATTTACATAATATTATTAAAAATTTAAATAATCCTTAATTTTATTTGTATAAAATATTTAATAATATTATTAATAAAAATAAATATAGTTATTTATATAATATTATTATTATTAAATATAAAAAATAAATATATAAATTAATTAATTATTTTTTATTATTCAAATATTTCTATAGACAAAGTGAATTTGTAAACTTTTTAAAAAATTAAAAAAATTTACACAACAACTCACAAATTTCAATAAACTTTTTTACAAATTTACTCTAACATACTTCAATTCGAATAATTTTATTTTTCTCTCAAATCACTCCAAATTCAGTTACTCAAATCTTTTCTCTAATCTAAATACTCTTTGGATTCAGTTAATCATCATTGACTAATGGATAAAGGACATAGTAATGACAATGTTACACTACTCCTTTTTGGTTAAATAATTTTAGGATAATGAGTGATTGATATTTTTTAAGAATTGGACTTTAATTTAATTTTATAAAATAAGGTTTGTATCTTCAACATATATTTATAAATCATTTGATAGCGGTATGATAACTTTCATAAGTTTAACAAATTTTTATTATAATAAATTTTAAATAATTTTCATACTATGTTCTAATTCAATTTTATAAAATTTATGTTTGTCATGTAAATTGGAGAAAGATAACAAAATTAACAAATACACAAATATGATATTGTATTACAGAGAAAAAGCCGAAAAGTGTAATTAAATGTAACGTGGATATAAAAAGTATGGTAAACAAAACAGAATCTGCGATCATGTATTATCTTTCCCAAGATAAAAGATCACGAAAACAAACAAAGTATAATGTTTTGGTGTGTAAAAATATCAGTGTCCTACTGCCAAATGCCTCTATTTTAAGTCTCTTCTTTTTTTTATCAAATGGTGCAGTGTTGTATAAGGAGAAGAGATCATTTTGCATTGGTTAATTTATATGAAAAGTTTGTGGATTTCAGTTGCCAAACTTTTCACACTTAAACTCTTATATTTAATGGGAAAGTCAACTTGATTGGTAGATTTTTCTTTTATATTTTTTCTTACTGATAAGTGGTTAAATTTACGTGTAAATATTCTTTTTTTCGAGGCAATGATTCTTCTTGATCACACTGCACACAGACTCTTCACTGATTTTTTTCTAATGATTTCCTTTTCATTCAAATAATATATTTTTCACCTTTTTTTTCCTATTCATCACTTTCCACCCATTGATCAAAAGAAAGATTAACTCGTTGATTTTAGGCGTTTTAATATTTTTATTACTTTAATTTTTACACTCAATCCTTTTCATAAAAGACAATAATTATGTTCAAATATCACATGATTGAGTAATTTTTATTTTACATAAATTTAGATATATTTCATAAAAAAAAGCAGGTAAGATGAGTAGCTTTAAAGCTTGTATCTTACTAGCTCGTCCAGTTCATTGAATGAGACCAAATCAATATAGTTCTTTTATTGACATCAAATTAAAGAGTTCAATATGTATTTGAATATTGAGTAATACCAATTTTACTAATTTTAATAAACATAAAACAGATTTTCCAAATATTTAATGCATTTTTCATATATAAAGTTTGAATTCAATAAATAGTAATTAAACAAAAATAATCCAACAACAAATTATTTTTATTACTTTTATTTACTATAAAAAATTAAAACTACACATTAATTAATAAATTATAAAAAAATAGTATATATTATACACTAAAAAATATTAAATAAAAACTAATTTTAGAAAAAAATAATAATTAATTACTATATTAATTAAATTAAATACTATTTTAAAAACTAAAAAAATTATTGATATATATCTTAAATTAGTTTTTATTATTAATAAATAATCTCTACTGTCTAATTAGTTATCAAGATTTTAGATACCTAAAAAATATCCTAAAAAATATTCAAATTGATAGTTAAAATCTTCTAACTAAATAGATACCAATTTAAAACTATATATTAATAATAAAAACTATTTTTTTCTAAAATAATATTAGTGATTCTCTTTTAATAGATAAATTCATAATGTATTCACATAACAATTTTCTCTAAAGTATATCTAGTTAAGATTCACAGTAGATCTCTATTCACTTTTTGTTCTTACCCTAAAATCTCCTTTCTCAATGTAGGGCACACACTTTAGTTTTTCCCTCATGTTACATATACAAATGGTTTTTATTCAAGATTAATTAAATTTATGTCTAAAATCAACAATACCACAACGTTATTAAAGAGGGTAGCTTACTAATAAACAGAAGTTAAAATTATAATTAAAAAAATAAGTAAAATACTTCTGTAAATGCATATATCATATTTTGTAAATGTAAATATCTTATTTTATACACTATATAAGTAAACAAAAAAAATCGTATTAGAATTGTCTTATGAACCACCAAATATCTTAATTGGCCCACCAATTTAACCCGCACCCGTATTATATTGATGGTCAACCTATAAAATTTCATGTCTCAAACCAACCTAACATGTTATCAAGTCATTGGCAAGCAAAAATAAAATAAAATTCAATACATAATTTAAAATTGAGATCATGAGATTAATTGGACCATTTAAGTGGAGAATTTGGGGAAGAAACACTAGAAAAATATTCACTAACAAACTAATAAATTATAATTTAACAACAGAAGAGAATTTCAGACAACTTTAACTCGAAACCTCAAAACAATATTATTCAATTTATTATTTTTATACAATATGAAATTCCAATTCAAACTATATAACTTTAACAATTCTGAAAAATGATATCCATATGCTTAATGCAAAAATGGTTATAATTTCAAATATAAGTTTAAGTTTCATCTTATGTATAGAAATTAGCAAGTTAAACAATATATACACACAAAAATTCCATATACATATGTTAATTGAGATTTTTAAGTTGAAGATAACATCAACTTTTTTTATATTATTAGTCTCTCACCTATTAATAAACATTTTTCTAATATTTCTCTTTATAATTGTTAACAAAGATAACTTTTATACTCACAAATATTTTGTTGGCATGATAAAAACAAATCATTGGATCAAACTTTTTTTTTCAATTGTCAACTAGCCTATTTATCATCAATTGATTATTTGATAAATTCTCTAATTTTATATTTTAGATTTTATAATTAAAAAAATTTCAACCTAATTCAATTTTATAAAACCAATTTAAAAGATAAAAAAAAAATTATTGAACTTAGTTGTATCATTCTATATACATAATTTTTGTGATTGTAATAGTATTAAACTAGTAATAGTGATTTCTTAGTCTAGTTAATTGTATTGGTTGATGAGACAAACTAGAGGTTTATATAGCATTGCTAGCGTATTGACCGCTTTGGTCAGTGTTTTGTCACAATTTTTTTTTCTTAAAAGGCACCTTGATGAGTTCGAGGAAGAAGAAGTATATAAATTACTCTTAGTTTCGACTCCTAAACGATGTGAGACTATATTGACATACTAGAACAAGCTCTAATAGAGGTCTAAGAGGAGTGGATTCTCCCTAACTGAAAAGTTTTTTCAACAAATAACGTTACTATTCTAACCTCAAATCTGAAAGATAACATCGATAGGATCAATTACCGCATTCAATAATAACTAGAAATAGCGAAAGTGGTGGGACATGGAATGGCATGGGTACAATTTTGGTGTTTGTGAAGTCTCTAGATCTGCAAAAGAGAGGATGGATCCACCAAAGGATACGATGGTTGCTTTGCTTGAACAGTGTGTTTGGTATTAAATAAGATGCTTCACATGATGTGTCGGTGCCAATTGTCCAATTCATTTTACCTTCTCATATGCCTCCATCACCAAAACCACCTTCTTCATTATTAGAGTATTTAGTACAAAATTTGTCACTTCAATGTCTCTCTCTTTCTCTCTGTAGTTCTAGTTTTAGTTCACCACCACTTATGAATTGGACTCTTCCTTTCTGTTCTTTTCAAAAAACATATATAACAGAAAATAAAGCAACTTTTGTTTGCTTTCCTTCATTAAATATTTGGTGGTTCCTAAGTTCAATCTCTGCCTTAAATACCGTACTTAAACTACTCAATCTTTGTCATGCATAAGATATTTTTGTTGTTTATTTGGTGTTTTTTTACAATGATGGGGTTATTTTTTTTTTTTTTACTAAAATGGGTCCGTTTAAAAAAAATTACAAATTTAGGCAAGTCGTGCCTAATTGGGACGACTTCTTTACGCACGACTTCTGCCATGTCATACTAAAGTCGTGCCAACTTGGTACGATTTCTGCCCTGTCATACTGAAGTTGTGTCAACTTGGCACGACTTCTGCTACGTCATAATTTTTAATTTTATTTTTAATTTTATTGTTTATATATTGGGTAGTAAGTTATATAATGTTAAAAATTAATTTTTTTCTCATCATTACGTGTTCTGTAAAATCATTACTTCTCAAGCTATTTATTTTGCAAATTCACAACAATAATTCTCTATTTATTTTCCAAATATAATAATTTTTCATTTATCTATTTATTTCCAAATTCAATAACAATTTTCTTCATTTTTTAATTAATCAAATAATCAAGTTATTGTATTACATTACCGTCAAACATGATCCATACATTATTATCCAATTTTTTGTTCCTTAAAACTAACACTCTTAGAAAATTATGTATCAAATTAATTTTTAACATTACATAACTTACTATCCAATATATAAATAATAAAATTAAATATATATATATATATATATATATATATATATGACGTGGCAGAAGTTGTGTCAACTTGGCACGACTTCAATATGACGGGGCAGAAGTTGTGCCAAGTTGGCACGACTTTAGTATGACACGGCAGAAGTCGTGCCTAATTGAAACGATTTCTGCATATGAAGTCGTGCCGAATTGGCACGACTTGCCTAAATTTGTAATTTTTTTTAAACGGACCCCATTTTAGTAAAAAAAAAAAAAAAAAAAAACTCATCTTGGTAAAAAAACCTTATTTGGTAAAACTTACACTACGGGTATTGTGAAATAAATATGTAAATGTTAACTTATCTTAACTCATGGATTTAGAATTTTAATAAATTTTAAAATATTAAATGAGCATATAAAGTATGTTTATCTCATTTTCTTAGTGAAAGAAGGATAATTTTCAAAAAATATATTTGTAAAAGACTATCCAACACTTACGTAAATAAAAATTTTAAAAAAATAATAGTGAAAAAAATCTAATTTATAAACTCTTTGACCTCATGAATAAAGCTAAACAACATAAAAAAAAATATATTTAATCATACACTATTCGATCTTATAAATACGGAGATATTATTATTCACTAATAACATGCAGCTATTCGTAAATCTTGCTTATACAGAGAAAGTAACCACCTCCACGTATCCATGAAGTTCGATCTTATAATTAATACTGAAACGACCGTTACTTATAGTAAAATGTAAATATATAAATACAATCTCTAGGATTATTATTATTTCATTTATATTTTCTTATATTCTTACTAGCTTAAACGTCAAAAAGTTTTTTTTTAAGTGAATATCTACTCGTTTTTTACTATTAAAGTTTGAGAATCCGTTGAGGAAGAAATTGACTACTTGCTCAGCTCGAATTCACAACATCGGATGACTTGATCTCAAGCATGGTAAGACAAATTGCATTCTTTATGCTATTAGACTAATAAATACTTAAATATTGTTTTTGGGTCGATGAGACTTTGAGTGTTGAGCTCGTGGATTTAGCTTCAATATTTTAAACAATTGAAATATACTCCAAATATCAGTATCTCATATGTGTACATGGAGATAAGCAAAAGAGTATCTTAGTAAATAATTTGAATAAACATATGTATAATTAGTTTTTTTTCTTATGTTATGATCATGGCAATCAAATCTGTGTGATTAAATTGCATGTGTCCTTGACTTAGTCTTAATATCCTTTTTCCTTGTATCCAAATTTGAATGTTGAATGTTGAATATCATAAACATAACGTGAGTTGGATGGATGTCATTGAATGATGCTAAATACAAAAATAGTTAAGATTAGATCTTAATTACAACCTAGTACAAGTTGCTCGAAAGTTTGGTGTGAGTGAAAAATTGATTAAATATATCATTGTGATAAAATGTCATGCCATTTTAAAAATAAAATCTTATTACATAATGTAACTTCAGTTAATTTGAAAAATAATAGAAACCATAGTTGTAAATAAACACACAATTTACTTTAGGTTTTCTAAAATAAAATCATTTTAATAGTTAATAAAACAAATTGCACTATATCTTTAAATAAATTTATTCATTTACATTATAACATATGTGAGATAAATTATAAGACGGACAACTAAAAACTTAATCGTAAATAAGAGGTAAAATCAGATTGACTAGTTTTCTTATTTTGAGTGATGTATTGTTTTTTTTTTTTACTTGTTTGAAAAGACATAAAAAAAAGAGTAGTAGTTAGAAAGGTGGACATTAGGAAGAAATTTTAAATAATGCTAAATATTTTTTACAATATTAACTTATGTCATAGACTGGTTTACGAGGATGATTGTATGAGTGCATTTTTTTGCTAAGCATAAAATGTATGAATACATAACTGAAACTTTTGTTTTGTATATACAAATTTAATTCAACGAAAACAAGTTTTAGTTATATTAGTTTTTACAATAAAAATAACAATATGGAAATTTATTTCGGTTTAATTAAGTTTTTTACTGAAAAAAAGAGCCAAGATTCAAATTTAATTTTATAAAAAAAAATGGAAAGCGAAAAAAAGAATGAGAATAACATGCACCAATCTTTCATATTAACAAGTAAAGATCTTATAGAGTGGGCTTGGGCCTTCTTGATCGATCTTACAGAATGAAATTTATTGGATCAATAACTTTGTGACTAACTTAAAAGCTTAGTTGCTATTTACACTTCCTTTTTTTATACGCACTTTCTTTTTTGTTACTTGAGACCCAAATTTTTTATCTCCTTTTAAATGTTATACATAAAAACATTTTATAGCCCCTTTTGAAAAAAGAAGACACTCCATTGCAATATTTATAAGAAAAAATGTGTTATTAAAAATATTTTCTGAAAAGTATTATTTTCTAAAAGGTATATTCCGAAACATATTTATGTTTATTTTTTTTTGCATTTTAAATGGTTAAGAAAAAAAAATAGATCCAGAAAGAATATTTTATAAGAAAATATATATTCCAAAAATACTTTTCAGAGTATTCTAAAATGAATATTCCAAAATAATGATTATAATACATTCTGCAATTATATCCTTACACTGAAAAAAGGAAAGAAAAATCCCAATGTACTTAATATCTTTTGATTATCTATTTTCTCATATGATAAAATTATATATGTATATATAATTACTTCGGTACGGAAGAGATCAAATGGTACATGCCTATTTTACACTATTTAATAACTTTTAATTCAAAATTTTATTTTCAAAATTCATAATTAAATTAAAAATTTATTTTATATAGACTATGCCATTGATCCAAAATTATTTTATAAGTATGTATTTTCAAAATATAAATCATCCGAACATTTTATTATCATTATTATTCCTTTTACAAAATACTATACACACAATTCATAATATATATATATATATATATATATATATATATATATTTATAATTCAAATGTTGAATAAATTAAGATTGCTTTTAAGATAAGGTTGTTGAATGATATAATAATTAGTATGTCATTTGATTGATTTCCATAGAATGATAAGAAAAAATAGTTAAACATTATTATAATCTAAAGTTTACATAATTCAAAAATAAAAAAATATTAAATAGAGACTATTTTTAAAAATAAAAATAATTAGTTATTATATTAATTAAATTAGATATTATTTTAAATACTAAAAAAATTATTAATATTTCTTAATACATTAAATTGTAAATACATTTTTTTTTTAACTTACCAAAATCTCGAAATATATTTTTGTGAAACATGTTCCTTAAATTATTTGGTTGAGCATGGGATATTTACATATATCCCATAATCACATTCTCTTTAACATAAAAACAAATATATGTTGCTTCCACCATGGATGTCCAACCATATTTGATGAGAATCCAAAAGACACCATCACAAGTCTCTCTAATTCTTCTATATCTTAATTCAAAGTTTTTTTTTTATCCCTTTTGTGATTTGGCAGCTTCATCATTGAAGTAGATTTTGTTTTATTCCTTTTTTTAGAGGTGAGGTTACTTCCATAAGAAGCATGTCCATCTGCAATGGGTTGGAAGAACAGGTCCTGAATCCAAAAAGAAGAAAGATGGAAAACTATATCTTTGTCAGACTGTCAAATCAATCAAACCATGTACATCATGCAAATTTTCATTATTCTTTATCATGCAATTCTATCATTTTCTTTTTTGCATATTGAATTCACCACACAACTTTGGTTAGTTTTTAACTCATTGTTAGGTAAACCCTCATTCTTCAACTCAACATTTTAGGTTAGAATTTCTCAAAATATTCTTTTACTATAGTGTTTTTGTGTGGAGAATAAATACTATTTGAAGGTTTGTTAACATTGTTAAACTATATAATATTATTTCGGGAAAAAAAGTGTGTTGAGAAGATTAAAGAAAAAAAGGTGTGTATAAGACTCAATATCATTTAGGCTCTTTTCAATTAAGAGTTTGACAAAAGATATGAATATTTTTTTTCATTAAATAACTAAACTATTGGATTAATGAAGGTGACGATGACCTAAAGGATGTGCGTGCTCTAATGATGAAAATGGAAACTATAGTTATCAAATTATCAAATCTCAATATACTGTGTAATCAATCATTAATATCAAGGCCTTAACTCAAAACATTTGCAGTAGTTTTCTCATTCACATAGTCTCATTCTTAAGAATGAGAGTATAAGTAAACATTATGGTATAAGTAAATACTAAAAAAAGTTATTAAATAAAAGTTATTTTTAAATTGATATTTAACTATTAATTATTAAAATTTTAATTATTAATTAATTTTTTTCTAAATTACTCTATATTAATCCGTTAGATACTAGTTACAAAGTTTGTATTCAGAAACTAATTCAGAAGCTTAATTCCCCAAACCAAACTTCATTACCATGTAACTCACATAAATTCTCACAAATTTTTCTAAACCAAACCAAATCATACACCAACAATCGTAAAAAGGAATATTCATGAATAAAAACAAACTGAATCCAACAACTCAATAACACTTTACAAATTTAAAAATTTACCTTTGGACAGCAATTTAAAAGGAAGAGGGAACTGGAGCTAGAATGTTGGAAGTTGATGTGGTGGAGTATTACGAAGTGAACTTTAAGCTTAATTCAACCTCATAAAACCGGCTCATAGGGTTGAGATTTGCACTTACTTATATACAATTAAAGGCTCTAATCTCTAGTCGATGTGGGATTTCCAACACACCCTCACGCCGAGGCTACCAACTCGTGCGTGGAGACATATGTTATGGGTGGTCTGATAACGGTCCGATAGTGGGTGACCTGATAAACCCAACAAACACTCGTTAGGATAGACTCGAAATGACTCTGATACCATATTACGAAGTGAATTTTAAGCCTAACTCAACCTCATAAAATCAGCTCATAAGGTTGAGGTTTGCTCCAACATGAAGGTTCCTGAAATGAAGAAAAGAGTCAATAAAAAATGAGTTTAAAAAACAAAAAGAGAAGCAACAAAAGTATAATTTTTTTTTTATTTAGTATAGAAATGATGAAATTATATATACAAGAATTATAGGAACTCGTATCCATATATATTAGACTTTTTAAATCAAATCAGATATGAAATGAGTAATAAATATATACATACACTTTTATATAAATCAGATATCAAATCAGTAATAAAAATAAAAATAAAAATGAATGAGTCATTATACAAGAGAGAAAGATGATGGTATGAAAAGGAGAAGCAAAACATGAAATCGAATTCATAGTAGTAGGTTGTAGTTGTAATATAGAATCCTCTTTGTTAGATAATGACAATGGGAAATAATAGTAGAAGTAGGAATCTCCGTGATGAGCGACGTGATTAAGAGAAGTAGTGTTTGGGAAAAAGCAAAAACATGGTTGTAGTGGGTGGTGTGAAGTGCATGTCTCTTTGGAAAGATGCAAATTTGGTTGGTCAAAACAAAAGTCACTCCATCTAGAACTAGGGTTCCTCAATGACCCCACACCACCTTACTCCCAACCATATTTCATTTTTCAATCCTCAAATTATCCATCTATATTCTATTAGAAAAAATAAACAAAAAAATATGAGAATGTAAAAATAAAGACTAAAATAAGAAAAAATAAAATAAATGCTAGAATAAGAAAAGATAAAATAAGGGTAAATATTTGTGTATTTACAAAATCTCAGAAACCATTAGTATTTTTCTCCTTTTCTCGGTATCTGAGACTCTCACTACTCTTTTGAGCTTTCGGTTACAAGGTCTACTGTTTTGAGTTTTGACTGATTCTCGATTGCGGAATATATTGTTTGGTATTCAACTCTCGACTTTTGGACTCAGGAACAAACTCTTGGGTGAGTATGTGTACCTGCAAGAGACTCCGATGATAAAATTATAATCAGTTTGTTTAATTATCAGATAAAATTACTTTACTTCACTTATTAGGTTTTTGAATTAATTGGACTTTTACTCTTCGTAACTTACAATTATTTTGAACATATTTATTGGACTTTTATACCATGTTTTCTTATTCTATTATCAATCTATTTTAATTTGATTATACCATGTTTTCTTATTTTATTATCAATCTATTTTAATTTGATTTTTATTATGTCAACAATCTCTTGACCTTTATATTAAAAATAATTTAAAATAAAAATAATATTAACTTTCTCATAGTATTGTATCCATATTCTTTCTTACTCACGCATCTATCTACATCTAATGCCATAAAAATAATTGATCTCTTATTGATAAAAATGGAATTGACCTTACAGGAAGTTGTTGTCGTATAAGAATTGGCACCTACCTAGGCTACCTCCTTCATTATTTAATTTCCATTTTCCAGTGATTGCAACTTGCTAATTATAAATACTGAAATGGTCCTATGTTTTCAATGCCCAGTTACTATGATTGAAAGAAAAAGGTTTCATAAGGAAATTTAACTTAACTTCCATTTTAGTTTTCTATCCACACCTCCACCACCTACCTATACCTATCAACTATAAAATTCCCAAATAGTTGGTGAATCATGCTTATTTCACTTCGATCAACCTTCAATGGACAAAAATGGAGCATCTTTAAATTATGTTTTTACACGAGAGAGTTAAAAGTAATGAAAAATATTTAAATCATATATCTTATCATACCGTCTAACCTAGTATTTTAAGACAATAAATTATAGATATTTTTTTTTTATGTATTATGTTATAAAGTGGACTTTAAGCCTAACCCAACCTCATAAAACCGGCTCAATGAGGTGAGGATTGCACCCACTTATATACAATGAAAGGTCCTCATCTTTAGTCGATTTGAGATCTCCATCATATTATCTATCTAATTGATTTATTTTATAATTTATAGTTAAGATGAAGAATTGTGATTAGTTCTAAATTATAATTGTTACGTAAAAAACATATAATATTTATAGTAAAAAACGTTTAATCATGTTAACTCTCATATAAGTGTGTTTTATCTTAAATGTTTTAGGAGTTGTTCCGTATGTCAATATAGTCTCACATCGCTTAAAAGTTGAGGTCAATGATAATTTATATACTCTCATTCCTTAATCTATTGAGGTATTTTTTTAAGACAAAACTTTGATAGAGCACTCATTCCAAAAACAAACAATACTGATGTTTACTCTCGTTCACTTACCATATATTTTTGCTATACCATTTTTAGTATTTAAGTTATATATAATATTTAAAAGAATAAAATAAAAGAAATATTAATGGATAGATGCAATGTTGTGTAGAGGCATTTTGTAGCGCATGGCGTGGTTGGTGATGTTTTGAAGATGTCTCTGATCTCATCATGGATCTGCATTCATTAAAGTATTCAAAAAATGATTATGCTCCTTCTATTTTCCTTCATGGACTCAAATAAAAAATTTCCTTCGTTTAGCTTTGACCATTGCTAACGGCGCATTGCACCATGTTTGACCATCAAATCATAATTTTTTTTTAAATAAAATTATTACATTTCATAGTTGTAAAAAAAAATGTAAAAAAATGTAAAAATTTGTCTGAAACGATTCACCGTATGATTGGTGAAGCGAGGATGAAGATGACCACTGACTCAGTTTTCGTCGTTTTGTCGCTGTCCTCTTCCCATGCTCACTGCAATCCCTCACCACCATCACACAATCAGAAAACGCATACCAATTCATTTATTTTATATTTTCAAGAAAAAAAAATTTGAAATCGACAAAAATATTATATAAAATTTTACCATATAAACAATTTTAAAAGATTAAGTTAAATTTAAAGTGAATTAATATAATATAAATTAATTCAATACATATTTTTTAAGTTTTAAGGACACAATTCTATTCATGTCAGGGAAGACTGTTATATTCAATACAGCTACATCAATTATTAAACTCAATCAACTTCTCACTAAATTAACTAATAAGCATACATTATTGCAAAGTTTTGTACTGTTAATTAATGATGTAATTTAAAAAAATTCACTTGAAGTTAAATGTTCGTAGAAAAATATATATTTAAAAGAAAAAAACTTTATTTATGTTTTGGAATAACATATCATAGTTTGAGTTTGTCTTTTGATAATATTCAAAATGTGTTGAGTTTGTTCTCTAACTCTTACCTTATTTTGTTTATCTTCTCTATTAAGTGAGTATTATTACATTACTAACTATTAACTCATATCATGAAGGAAAATACGTAATAATATATTAGTTATAATAGAACTTAAAATGTTCCTTAACTTAGCTCCTTTAATTAATGATCATGGCCTCTCAAAATCAATTTCATCATCCAAATACTTCAAATCATCTCAACCTTTTTTTTTTCTTTTTTCTTTAATATATTTGTTAATGTATTAATTGTTTATCCAGATTGAATAAGATATAATTAAAAAGGGCTAAATTAATTTTTTTAAAAAGAAAAGAAAATAGGGTGAGAGAGAGTTGAAGTAGGTGAAATTGTGGTGTTGTGAGAAGCAATCTAGCTGAACAGTGTGTAGACCACAGTTTACTTGTCTCGCGGCAACATTGTCCGAATCCGTTGCTTATGAGACACCTCTCTCATTTTTTCTTTCTCTTTCTCTCTCTCTGGCATTTTAACAAACGATTCTTCTGCTAAACTCTAATCACTTGCTTAGTGTGCGCTCCCTTCACCATTCCAGAGCAAACAAACACACTCACTTCACTTGCGTGGCAAAGTCGTAAAAATGGAGCGGAAGCAAGGGTTCTTCTCCGCGCTCAAAGACGAGGTGGTTCGCGGCCTGTCGCCGGCGCGGTCACGCGCCAAGAGCCCGGCCAGGAGCTCATCGCCGATGTCCTCGCTGCTGCGGCGGAGACGGAAGCACCACGCGCCGCCGCCGGAGCTCTTCATCGCGAGATCGGGCAGCCTGAGGCCCACGGAGGCGCTCTCGCCGCTGAAGGAGGGACCAGACGGAACCGACGGGCACGACTCCACGCGCGGGGAGGGAAGGTGGGGCCAGTGGATGAAAGGACCACTGGCGAGAGCACCCTCTGTTTCCTCCTCCTCCTCGTCCTCTTCCTCGTGCAAAAAGTCCGATCTGAGGTTGCTGCTTGGCGTGTTGGGTGCTCCACTCGCCCCCGTGCACGTGTGCACCACGGACCCCTTCCCTCACCTCAGCATCAAAGACATCCCCATTGTTAGTTCCTCTTTTCACTCAATTTAACTTTTCTCTTTTTGTTATATTCCCAGATCAAATAGTCTTAGGTTTATCACTTGTTTCCATAACCTTAATTTTTGTCGGTTCTTTTGTTCTGGATTCTAAGATCAGTAAATGTTGTATCATGTTAAGCATTCTGTTGGGTCACATTTGGAAAATTGAATGGAAAATGTGTGTATAAAGTGAAGGAGGATAACATAACTGTTGATCTTGTCTTGTGGTGGTTTCTTAGATAAGTTGGTTTTGTTGCAGGAAACATCGTCTGCTCAGTACATATTGCAGCAGTACATTGCTGCTTCTGGGGGGCAGAAGCTGCAGAATTCGATTAACAATGCTTATGCCATGGGGAAGGTGAGGATGATAGCCTCTGAGTTTGAGACAGCGAACAAGGTCACGCGCAGCCGGAACTCCTCCAAGGCTGCCGAGTCCGGTGGGTTTGTCTTGTGGCAGATGAACCCGGACATGTGGTATGTTGAGCTTGCTCTTGGTGGCAGCAAGGTTCATGCCGGTTGCAATGGGAGACTAGTGTGGCGGCACACGCCCTGGCTCGGTGCACACGCTGCCAAAGGGCCTGTTCGGCCTTTGCGACGCGCCCTTCAGGTGAGGCTGTAATTGTGCTATATCAGGGTACTGCTTTGATAAATTTATATTTAGGTACTTGTAGGAGAAGAACATGGGAAGGAAAATGAATTGAGTTTCTTCCGTATGCTAAAATGATATATAGACCTAATTTTATAGGAGTTCTCTCATCTAACTTGTACAAAAAACTTAACTGCATAAGTTGATTGTACAAGTGTTTATGGAAAAATTTATTTAACGGGACCTGGGTTATTTACATTTCTGACTACTTTTGTGTGTGCAGGGCCTTGACCCACGAACGACTGCAAGCATGTTTATCAATGCAAGATGCATTGGGGAGAAGAAGATAAATGAAGAGGACTGTTTCATACTCAAGCTCTGTGCAGACCCCTCAACATTAAAAGCCAGGAGTGAGGGTCCAGCGGAGATCATAAGGCATGTTTTGTTTGGGTACTTTAGCCAGAAAACGGGACTTCTTGTACACTTGGAGGACTCCCATTTGACCCGCATTCAGAATAACGGTGGTGATGCAGTATATTGGGAGACCACAATAAATTCCTTTCTCGATGATTACAGGCCTGTTGAGGGGATAATGATTGCTCACTCGGGTCGTTCTGTAGTGACGCTTTTCAGGTTTGGGGAAACTGCTATGAGCCACACTAAAACCAGGATGGAAGAAGCTTGGACAATTGAGGAGGTTGCGTTCAATGTCCCTGGCCTCTCCTTGGACTGTTTCATTCCTCCATCTGAGCTAAGGTTTGCTTCCATGAGTGAAGCCTGTGAGCTTCCTAAAGGTCAGAGGGTGAAGACTGCTGTGGCAGCAGCTGCATACCATGCTAAAGTCGCTCAGCTACAAAAATCGCATGAAGGAAACACTAATAACATTAACTGGACAGTGGATGTTTAGCTAAGAGGAAGTTCTGGATTAGTCTAGGCATCTAGTTTTTATACCTTTTGTGGACTATCTGACAAATTACTGCAGGTAAATGGTAAGATTGCAGCAGGGTTGTCAAGAGTTTTCTGCTGTGGGTCATTGCCTCATCAAATTTGTAAATAGAAATGATCAGTCATGGATCCTGAAAAGTGAATTTCTATACTCTGGGTTTTTGGTGGATGATTATGTGCATCAAGGTTTGTTTTTCCCACTTGCTTTCCGTCAGTGTGAAATTAGGAATCTGCTGATCATTTTATAAGCTTATAATTCCTGTAGAGTTTTTTTTTCCTGTGGAAGCATTAACCATGATGCTTGGAAATCACAGTTATAACCTTGATTTCGTCACTGAAAAGTTTTGGCTGCGTTTCTAAGGGCCAGCACTTTGTGAGGTTTAATATTGATATTGCTGGTGATATCCGTAAGGAAATTCTTCCATCTCTGGAGGAAACTATATATCATTGAAGAACTTTAAATGTGTTTAGTGCTGGTTGTTATTATGAATTGTAAACCAAGTAGCCAGAGTAAGTAGAGGCTAAATTATTCATAGATCTAAATTTTTATGCTTTTGAAGGACATATATATTGACAATTTATCACAAGCTTGTATCAATATTTAATTGTAACTGTTAGAAATATGTCAAGATTTCCTATATTATCAGAACTCTTCCTTTTTGTTTATCTTCTCTTCTCCATGGATGATTCTGTTTTCTCATATATTTTGGTATAATGTTCATCATTAATGCCTTGGATACGGTTGAGATGTCCACATATCGCTTTCATGAACTTCGCATTTGGAGATGATTTTTGGTTGGTATGTGTTGTTTATTCTAATCCAAACCTTTTGGGAAACTTGTATTCTTGAGCACGTTTTTTCCTTATTCGTTGAAATTTATTATGACTCACCAAATTTTTAGTGCCATCCCTGATAATGAAGGAGTGTTTGGAATTTCCTTTCAGAAGTAAATTTTCAGTTCAAATTAAATCACAATTTGACATGAATTTAATGTCTTAACCTTTTTATTAAAGTTCAACATCCCTAATTTCATCTATGATTTTCTGATTCCAGGAGTGTTAACATTATTTGTTAACATTTTGTTACCTTTTTAATCCCCCAAAAGAGTTTGAGGGTGAGAAAGTTCAGTGAGAAGATTCCCCTTAACTTTATAATGAAAAAAGTACAAAGTGTATAAACCCTAAATCCAAAGCAAAAAGGAGTAGTGCATTTACTTTCCTTCCTTTTTCATCCCTTTCTTGGATTATAGCTTAAGCCTTCCAAAAGGGTATAAGTATTTTCTAGAGCTATTTTTGTACATATTAGGTGAGAATTTATGTTTCAGTTAGCAGACTTGAAAAGACCCTAGTTCGGTAAAATGTGTACTTTTATATCCAACAAGTGTTTATTATTTGGTTAATTGACAAGTTTAGCTTAGAGAATAAAAGTGCCTTTTTTTTCCTCGTTTAATTACAGATACTTTTTTTCTTTTCAGTTTCTTTTGGCAGATTTTTTTTCAGTAGTTGGTAGTGTTTGAATTTCAAATTTCTTGAAGATCAATTTGAAATCTCACGAAATATATAATCAATTTCAAAAAGAATAGAAGGTGACATAAAATAAAACGGGCTTCTTGAACTTCATTATTTTCTTCTAGTATTTCAATTTTTCTTTTCCACCGCTAGAGTAAGCGTTCACAGCTTTTGGCCGTATCACATGCGTTGAAATTTACACGAGACATCGAGTTTGAACTTTAATAATGATCAAGAGAACTTTAGTTTTCATGAAAGACAATCATCAAACAAAGAAGAGGGACACTTTTACTATTAACATTAAAACTTTATTGTTATACATCTTAGTATCTATTGTTTATTTTTAGTTGTCATGTAACTTATTATATTTATAATTTTCTTTTTAATAGTAAAATATGATCAATTAATTATAAAATAAAGATTGATAAAGATTGCACACACATAAATTAATACAACAATAATATGAAAAAGATAAAGAAAGAACGAGAAATATTACATAAATACACTAGTCTATATTACAATTGATCCTACATTCAATTTTAGTTATTCAACCTTATAAAAGTCGAAATTTACTATTTTTATGTATATATTACAAGTACTCAACACATGTGAAACATGTATAAGATATGACACACAAACAAATCAACCCTTAAATACAATTAAGAAGAATATGTCCAACTCGGGATCTGACTAAGAGGAAAAAACAAACATATAACATTGTAATAGAGCAACAATTTAACTATTGAACAATCAAAATGCAACAAATTGGATTAACCAAGTAACACAATGATGAAAAGATGTTATTAGATGCACAACATAAGCAGTCACAAGAGAAATTCGATATCAATACACAATCTTTATAATTCTTTGACAAAATTAAGAGAGGGTTGAAAGGATTCTAGAAATTTTTTTTGATGTACTCCTGAAGTAAATGAAAACAATTTAGATTGAACTTTCTAAACTTTTCTAATTGTGTTTTGTAAAGTATAATGAGTTGTATTGTAGAGTGAATCAAAGGTTCTTTTCATAAAGTTTTTGAAACATGGATTAAAAAATAATTTTGACATATTTAATCGATTATTCTTAGAAAAAGGTGAATATAAGTGAAAAATACTTGTTGTTTTAATCGATTACTTAACTAGTTAATTGATTATTTTGCTTTTCATTCCTTGTGAAAAAATGTTAGACCATATTAATCGATTATTCTCAAATATTAGTTAAAACCTTTTTTTTCCTCTATTTTAATCCATTATCAAAACTGATAATCAATTATCCTGTTTTGAAAATATATCAAGAATAGAGTAATTCATTACATAAAATCTTAATCGTTTAAAACAAACTTAAGGTTAATGTTAAGATTAGGTTGTATAGTACTAAATTGGAATTTTTGTGATTATCTTGTGTGAAAACTCATGAATACATGTAATAAAAGTTATAACAACATCATTTTCTTCAAACATCATAATCAAAACAACTTCTTTAAGATTTGACTTTATTCTTCAAATCCAACATGTTTTTGTGTTCCTCGCTATGGGCCTGCAACTTATGCGATAAGGATTAGGGATGTCAACGGTGCATGTGTGAGCTGGAATATACGTATCCTCAAAGTAAAAACTCATATGTTCCTATTAGGTGATATCTACAAAATGTCTAATTCCAATCTCGATGAGGTAATAATATATTTGTGATGAGGTAGTAGTATATTTGTACTTATACTCACTCAAATATTTATTAAATAATCTCTTTCGCATCAAATTAAAACAAAAGCAATGAAAACATTTTATTGTCAAGATAGAGTACCAATGGACACACTATAATTCCATAAATTTCAAAATAGAGTACCAAATAAACTAAAGATATTTTACCGATTTAAAAGCGGATGAGTATGTGGATGAGAATGAAGTGGATAATTATATACTCATCTTTTGTCCTTATACCCAATTTAAAAAAGTCAAATATTGATTATACTTAAGGTTATCATACTCATAGGAGTTCCATAAACTCAATTCGTAAACTTGTAAGAGTTTACTTCATATAAAAAAGGTATAATATATGCAAGTAACATACTAATTCAATATTTAAATAATATAATTAAGCAAAGCAGTTGAAACAAACAAGTCCACAATACTAAAATAACTAAATTTTTACTTCTACTTTTAATAAATGAGGATGCAATTGAATTACCCTAAGTGAAATTTGTCCACTCCTATACATACCTTAAAAACACATGAATTTAAAAATAGAATATTTTATAATGAAAAAAAAAACATGTTCAAAAACCTTAATTCAATCGCCTGCATACCCTAGTTCTCATTTTAAATTAAAAAATTTAAAAATACATTTGCATTGCACAACCAAATCAAATGATCTCCACATGACAAAGCACAATCACTACACGGTAGATGACAACTACATATAACGTGCATCACCACATAACGACAACACAAAGACGACAATCAAACAGAGAAAATCACGCACCACCATGCAACGACGACGTAATGAACAAAGACAACAACTAACAAAAAGATTAACGATGACCACAAACACAAACATGAACCAATAGTCAACGACCAAGAACGAACACAAACCCTAATGCAAGCAACAATCAAGGAAAAGAATGAAACAAGTGAATTTGTTTAATGCCACAGAGGAAATGATGTCATTTTGAATTTCAAAACCTCCTCTAAACTGACCAACTCGGTTTTAGACTCACAAGTTGATATTGAGTTTACCAAGTTTGATCCGAAAACGAGTTTACTTTCGAATTAACTTGTAAAAAAAAAGAGCAAAAGTGTAAATTTAAACAGAATTTACGAATTAATTTGCAAGTTTATAACCACTTATACTCATGCCTTATAATCTTGCTATTTCTCATCAACATTAAGAGTAGTTCACATATTATCCACGAATATGAGTGTATTTGTCATTCCGGTTAGGATTCTGGTAGAGATTGATAATCGAAATGAATGAGTGATGAGAGAGCAAGAGAGAGAAAGTTGGGTGAAGAGACTGAGTTCATTTATAAGATAGAAGGTGGTGCTAAGTAAGACGTGGGGATGTGCATAGTAAACCATAAAGTCCTTTACTTTTTGGCAGAATCTCTCTGCACCATATAATTTTTTACTTACACCCAACAATACTATGTGAAATGTCTTGTGTGTCCTTAATAAGTTATCTGAAATGTCTATTGTATCCTTAATGAAATAAAACCTAGGTTCCTTCTACAACAATGCATTCCCTACACCAACCTTATGCACCCAACTACCTAAGGCACGACGACACCCAACACACGTTTGCAAGGCACGACGATAGAGAGGAGGAGAAGAACCGTCGTTCACGGAGGAGGAGAACAGTTGTCGTTCGCGGAAGAAGAGAAGAGCTGTTGTTGCGAAAATTGCGAGTGCAGTAAGTTTTCTCAAATTTAGTGACTTTTGGATATCTATATCCATAAATGTTTTTCCTATTCTGAATCTGCATAGCCGAAGCTGGAACGTTATAGTTAATTTTTTGCCTCTGATATGGATATCGTAGGTTTTCTGGATGTGAAAATCTGTAAGTGCAAGGGTTATGGATGGTTCCGAATGTTGACATCCAGAAAGTGACACGTACGTTTTTTTTTTTGTCTTATCTCATAACAATTTACATGGAGAGTAGTGAGAGTAAAAATGAAAGCTTCCCTCCACCATCACAACAACCACTACACCAGCACCAACTCCTCTACAGCTAAACGCACACCAAGCACTCAATCCTTTGTAATTTTTTTCAAAACAAAAAAGACAAAGGCAAAATTGGGTTTAAAATGTTATGTTGGGTGCATATACAACAAAATGATATGGTGTATGAAAAAATTGCCTTACTTTTTAGGTTAGATAACTTGGTTAGTGGGGCAGTTTGGCCCAACACAAGTTCAGTCCAAGTTGATTGCAAAATTTGATCCACTGTGAAATTTAACTATTTTTTTTCTGTCCAGTCCGACCCAAACACGTAATGGGCGTAGGAAGAAATATAAGAAGATGGAAAATGAAAATTAATATTTGAAAGAATGAAAAATAAAATAAATAAGGAGTAAAAAGTATAAGAATGTTATAAAAATACATCAACATTATAATGTGAAGGAACCATATAACATCAATATTATGAGCGCAATCTTATAATTCGATGAACTTCACTGTTACAGTTTTTTTTTATATTAAACATCATTATAAAATTTCACATTTCAGTTTAATTGACCCGTATAGTTACAATATTGTATTTATATTTTTTTTTCATTTCGCAGTTTAACTAATATAGAGGTTTGAAATGAGTGTTAGTGCAATACTATATACTAAAATGATAAATATTTTTTTTTAAAAAAAAATTCAAATTATTTTCATGCTTCTAAAATTTCAATAAGAACTTTCTAACATATAATTTTATAAGTGAAAAATTTGTGTGAATAACGATTTTTAGATCTAATATCGATTATACGTTTAATCAAAAATGACTTTCAATATACCATCTACCTTTAAAATGGCATCCACATTAAATTGTTTTATTATCATTATTAATAGAGACCTAAAATATAACTTTTTTAAGGAACACGTGTAATATATTTATTTTTGTTTATAGTCGAGCAAAACGTATTTAACCTTATTCGAATTCTGAATGAATTGTTTGTTTTTCAAATTCTCTTGTAGTAGTAATTGACATGAATAGCTTCTCACAATTTTTATGACAATTAACTCCAATTATAAAATTTATATATGTATGTAATCAAATAATTAACTACGTTCTTTTATATTTAGTGGCCAATCTCATCGAACGCTTTAAAAAAAAAGGTTCGTTAACTTTTAACCTTTTCTCTCTTAATTATTGCTTATAAGCTAGTTTCAATAAACACATTATATGCTAGTTTTAATAAACACATTATATATATATATATATATATATATATATATATATATTTTACTTATTTGAAAATGTTCAAGAAAGCAATAGTTTGAAATACTAATAAGAAACAAAGAAAATTATACATTTTGTAAACTAATATATGTATGAGTGAGAAAGAAAAAAGAAAACGAAGTAATAGGCATAGAACAAGAAGGAGGATTTGTACTATATATGATACAATATTTTTGTAAAAAATATTTGAGAAAATTTTAGTATAATATGATTTATAAAATAAAATAATTACATATACGAATAGAAGATTACGCATTGCACGAGTTCAATAGAATCATATTACCCTAATTGCATATAAAGATTCAAATTGAGACTAGTAATCGAGTTGAAACAGCTCATACCAATTAATATTTGGGCTCAAGTATTTAACACAATGATTCTTAGCATTGATGGTTTTCATTATGTTGTTATTTCAGATTGGTTTATTACTAAGTTAGATAATATTACTATATATAATAATTTAAAAAGTGTTTATTATTATTGCTAAATTTGGAACAATTGTGTCAATATCTAATTTTTAGTTGGGAGAAGATGGTTTATAAGTATAAAGTGACTTTGTTAAAGACAGCTCTAGCATCAAGAATACATGTATGATACACATTACAATATTAAATAGGCTAATTCCCTTTACCAGAGAACTCTTCATGAACTATTAATAGCAGAATAACAAAAAATTGCAGAAGTCCCTATGATCTATTCTAGACTCTGATTGTAATCCCAAAACTTACTCAGAACCACAAAATTTAACCTATATCTCCTGCTCAAGTGACAAAGTGGGACTATATGAACTTTTGCATCAAATGGTTGTCTATTTACCTCATGATGTTTCCAACTACAAATTCAAAAAATTTTGTACTGATATCTTCCTTCTACATTGCGTGGAATGCAATTAAAGCTGCAAGATAGCAATAATAAGTGTAAGCCTCGATAAGATAATGCATAGTGGACAAAATTATAAACAGTTATCGAGAATAGACTAGGATGCGAGCAAGCATAAGGGTGTTTAAGAAAAAAAATGAAAATCAGTTGGTGAACACAACCAACATAATGCAAGCATGTTTGGCAATGAATAGTGTGTGGACAGACAAAACTTCAAATAGTTAGCAACAATGGCTCAAGTTCAGCTAAGAGTGTTTAGGGGAAACAAAATGAATGGCATTGCATAATAAAGTTCAATAAATTTAAAAATAACCACATGTCTGCGTGTGAAATAAACAAGCTAAACAGCACACTAATGAAAAAAATAATAATAGAAAAAGCAAGAAGAGATAGCAACAGAGTGACTTTTCAAAGAAAAAAGAACAATATTGGAGTAACAAATGAAAGCAAAGATTCATACACAACAGATTTGGAATGAGGATAAGGATAAGCAAATCGTTAGCAAGAAGGCCATACAAATGATTCAAATAATAGTAATAATAAAAAGAATAATAAGGTAAAATTCCTCAATTACCAAAGTAGCAAGTTTTTAATAAGAAATTCCATTGCATGCATCTTCATATAATTATAATGTATGTAGGAATACAGCAAAAACACAACCATATCAACAACTCACCAATAAAACAAAGGAGAAAAAAAATCCAAACAGCTACTCGAACAGGCTGTCTGTATTGCATTTGGTATTGAGATCTTTGAAGCTTTCTCCGAATAGCACCATACCATCCATAGAGTTGCTTGTCGTAGCATTCATCACAGCTATCAAGGCCATTCTTGCTTTCCCAGCTTGCACCGTTGCTCTGTTTTCAGTAAAAGAAAAATAAATTACATATCAGTAATTCAACAAATGTATCAAAAATCACTCAAGCAAGTCATCATTATGAGAGACACCAAGTGCAGATTACACACCCTACTGAATTCAGCTGTTGCAAGTAGTGTACTATCAAGTTCTCTAAGATGATCCACTGCTTTCAGCTTTCTACAACCATTTCTTGGCCACTTCAACTTAGAGACTGATTTCATGGAACTAAGAATTCCTGATAAACTGGGTGTTTTATTATGCATTGGACCAGAAGAACCACTAGAGGAACTCCACTGCTGTGCATCATCATGAACTGAAATTTTCCAAAAACCAATATCAGCACTAGCACTGGCTGCCCTGCGATGCCCATGTGGTATCTCCCCCTTTGTTTCACCCCGTCCAGATGAAACATGAAAATCCTTCGAACAGTTAGTCACTGGTGGATCTTCAATGTCCCTGCTGTTAATTTCTGGTTTTCCCGAAAGAAACAAAGCAAGTTCATCCTGTTCTCCTTCGTCTAAACGCAGCCAAGGCAGAGATGCCTTGCCTACCGACTCACTAATCGAATGCTCAACTTTCATTATCTTGTCTTCAATAGCAGTGATAAAATCTCGGTGCCTACTTCTCGCTCCATCACTTGAGATTTTGCCATAACTTGACTTCACTGCCCGTTCAAATTCCTCTAACTGCATTTTCCAACAAAGAAGCAATCATATTCCTACTTCAAACAACAACAAAATACTCAAAGGAAGTAGCTATTCTAGTAAACATTTACCATGAGTAGGAATTACCTGCCATTTGGCAGTGCCAAGTGCAATATGTAGATCTCTACACACTTCATCAGAGTTCCACATGCTGGACGCATCTTTTGTTGCGTGTATCCATATCCTATACGTAGATTCCATCCTTCAAAAACACAACGACAACAAATCAACAAAAGGAAGAACAAAACTATATGATTGTGCACGCAGATAAACTTAGAAATTTCAATAATCGAGCTTCCGAACTCTTCGAATTCAGTAGAGTAGAAAAAGGGACAAATTAAGTAAAGTTCTACTACCATCCCTAAAATAGTATATTATTTCCTCTTCAGCACAACATAAATTACAAATTGGAACAAAAATCGAACAAAACTCAAGCAAATGGGTAAACCTGTCTGCAGACTCTTGAACTTCTTCGGCGGCGTTAAAGAAAGGATCCTTTTCCCACCGGTCAAAACTGGACGCCATGAATAAATTTAGTTCACTACAAATTTCGAATAATAATTGAAAAGAATCGAGAAAAAGTAAGAACTCGGTGTATAAAACCCTAGGCGATGAAATCTCGGATGCAGTGATCAATTAGTAAAATTAAACGCAGTAAAGAAAGGAAAAGCAAAGAACGAGGGATCCGTGAGAACAGTTCTGATTATTTGTTTGTTGGACGAGAATGAAGCGTGTGCAAAACGCAATTAGGTTGTTCCTTAGGTTGTTCTTGTGACCTTAGTTAAATGTTTTTTTATTTTATTTGTTGGATTCGGATAAGAAACGCGTAATAATGGTAATGTTTTACCAACGTTGTGGTCAATTAAGTGCTGCTTCCTCCTCCTCCACTTCTTTCTATTGCCACCTATGTACTGAGAGTGACACGCAGATATATATAATTATAAATTATATAAATTAATAATAAAATTTGTATATGAGTATATTTTAATTTTTTTAACGGAAAAATATTTTTATGAATGTTTTAAAATAATTTATTTCTTATTTTTATATATTTTTCTTTACAACAACAAATAATTGACAAACGCATAAAATAAAGTGTGCGTGCGGATTAGGTGCACGTGACCTTTTTTGAGATGATATCAATCTATTTTTTATGAATATATAAGTGATGGTATATTTTCTTATAGTTAACAGTACATCATTTAGAAAGTATCATTAATTGAAAATATAAACTTTCAAGTTATTTTTATTTAATCTTCATTAGAACCAGTAATCCATAATTATAGATGCAGAAGCGCCTTTACCTTCTTTTTATGTACAATTATTGTTGTTACTATTATTTGGAAATACCAAATGGGCCCTTTTTGTTGGGCCACACATTTTGCCTGGCCCATATCAAATCATGTCCAGCTGAACGCAATTGGGCTAGCAACCGTATGTTTTCCATCCTTCCATTCCAAACGCGCAAAGCTACTCGTCCCAGACGGCATGGAAGTGTACGTAAACGACACCGTATAGCTCTTCTTCTCATACTCCTGCGCGAAACTCAGCGTCTCCGGCTCCACCACAATCTTCACCGTCGAATCCCCCAACGCCACCACCGAAGCTTCGTACGTTCCCGGAGCTCCCACGTTAGTCAAAACCCTGGAGTACTTCACAGTCTTGGGAGCATCCGAACCACCCCCAATCCCCGAAGCTGTCTCCAAAGCAACCGCAAACGACGGGTAGTTGAAATCCTCCACTCTGTACTCCTTCTTCGGGTCACACGTGAAGTCCGTCCTCGAAGCAAGCTTGATTTGAAACGACGTGTAGTTCAGCGCGCAGAAGAATCCCAAGTAGTCTTCCACGTTCGCATCATACACCAGACCAGGATCGAGGGCAGCCACGGGATCCACGTGTCCAGCGCCGTAATCGAACGGCGTCGCAGGTTGTCCAGTTGCAACATCTAGAATTGCTGCGCCGTTTTTGTAACTCGTGTACGCTGTTGTCATGAGTGCGGATCGAATAGCCGCAGGGCTCCATTGAGGGTGCGCGCCTTTGAGAATGGCGGCTAAGCCGCTGACGTGAGGGCAGGACATGGAGGTTCCGGAAATAATGTTGAAGCTGACGTGGCGGTCGTCGGCGGTCAACCCGGTGGGTCCGACCGCGCCGGTCCAACCGGCTAGAATGTTGACCCCTGGAGCTATAAAATCCGGTTTGAGAATGTTGGGCGTGAGAGCGTTGGGTCCTCTGGAGCTGAAAGCCGCCACCACCGGAGAAGGTTTAACCTCCAATTGGGTCCCTAAGAAAGCAATCTTAGCGGTGGGATTAGCCGAAGAAGAAGCGTAACTCTTGAGAATCTGGCTTGATTTTTGACCCAGCGATGCAGCAGGAAGAAGATGAGGGTCTGTAACTAACTCTTCCCCAAAAGCTTCATTGTTGGCCAAAATCATTCCAGCACCACCCGCAAGCTTAACCACCAAACCCTTCTCCACTCTCGGATTTCCCCCTCTCTCGCATATCACAATCTTCCCTGAAACCTTCTCAGGAATGAGAGAGTCTTGCAGGCAAAGATACCCAACAGAAGAGTTACTCGCGTTGCCGGCGTAAACGAGAGGAAGCGGAGAATCCAAAACCGGTTTACCGTTATAAAGCGACGCTCCGGCGTAGGTTTTTCCATTTCCGAGGGTTATGAGAGCAGGGAAATCGCGGTCTAAAGTTCCCGCTCCCACTGTGGTTACCCACGGCGACACGTTGGATAACGTTGATGAACTGGGCCCAGCGTTACCTGCTGACATGGAAACCAAAATCCCATGTGACGTGGCAGTGAAGGAACCAATCGCGATTATGTCTCTGTAATACTCCGTCAAGCTTCCCCCAATCGACATCGATAAAACGTTCACGCCGTCTTCTATGGCCTTGTCGATCCCCGCAGCTATGTCGGAAGAAAAACACCCACCGAGCCAGCACACTTTGTAAGCCGCCACGCGCGCCTGCGCCGCCATTCCGCGCGCCGTGCCTGACGCCAAACCGAATAAGCTAGCTTCGGGAACCACCGAACCTGCAGCTGTGGTGAGCGTGTGACTCCCATGCCCCTCGTCGTCTCTCGCTGACTTTGACTCCGTACTCAAGTCAACAGGTCCAAGAGCGGACTCGTAGCCTTTGGAGAAAAACCTGGCACCCACGAGTTTTCTGTTGCAGTGTGAGGAGTTCATGTTGTTGCCAACTTCACACTCGCCTTTCCACGTGGCGGGCACCGGGCCCAGGCCCGTGTCGTCGAGGCTCTTCAGCTCGGGCCAAACCCCGGTGTCAAGGACTCCGATGATGACCTGGCTCTGTTGCTCGGACGCGGGTAGGAGCGTGGTGCTTTGGTCGAGCCCCAGGAACTGCGGTGTTCTTGTGGTGTGGAGTTTGTATCGATGTTCTGGGGTCACTGAGAGGATTCCCGGTTGGTTCGCGAGTGTCTCTGCTTCTTTGGGTGTGAGCCTGGTGGAGAAGCCGTGAGCCACATGTTTGTAGGTGTAGAGGATCTCTGCGGAGGCTGAAACTGATTTGAGGGAGGAGTCGAACCAGTTAAGGTGGTCGGAGAAAGTTGAGGGCATGGTGGACTTGTCCATGTGGATTATGTAGGTCTTTTTGGCAAGGAATTGTGTCTGTTTTTCTTCTGCTGTGGTGTTGCCACTGCTAAAGAGGGTTGTGAGAAGCAGCAGAAGAAGAAGAAGGGTTTGCAGGGACTTCAGAGTGAGCTGCTTCATTGCTCTGTTTGTGGTTGTTTTGCTGAATTGTGGGGTTGTGTTGGGTTTGATTCAGGGATTTGTGAGGTATTTATTGTTGAGTTCAAGATATGGTAACGCTTGAATTTGAGCATATGGATAGAGATTGTTTCACTGCCATAAGAATATAAGAGTTTATAAAAACAATAACAAATTATTTTCTGTTACTTTATTAAATGTCCCTCCATCTTTTTTTGGTGTCTCAATTTCACTTTTCTTTTTCTCACACTGCACAACATGCTTATTAAGAGGTGCGAAAATTGGTTGAGAAGATGCAAATCTCTTTGTACCTCTCTGTTTTCAATCGTATAACCTGTTAAATCTATCTTTTTTCCATGGTTTTTTCCTTCTATTCTGAAGCACTCAAAATGGGGTAGATTGAGATATATTATTCTCCATAATTTTTTTTGTTGGAATTTAGCGTTTATAGAAAAGTAACTGCTTTTTTAAAAAAAAAGATTAAAAAAAGCAAGTTAGTTCTCTCTTTTTTGAAGGAGAAACATAGGTGCGGTGCAAAAGTCTGGACAGGTAAGGAGACAAAGTAGTTTTTCCCATGACGTCATCATCGTACTTTATTTTAAACTTTAAAAAATTATATATGTAAAACTTTAAACAAATATACATGCTTTTTATGAAAATGAATAGTTGAATTACTGTCAACTCACCACTAAAAAGAATTTCTACAGGATCGAAATTCTCTTCTTTATTTAAAAAGAAAAAGTCTTTAACTCAGAAAAAAAAAAATTTAACAACAAATTATGTCTTTCTTACTCTTTAGTCTAGCAATGATACATATATTTAAGATAAGAAAACACATATCTATATATTATATAAATTGATAATAAATATTTATCTGTAAAAGTATATTTTATATTTTTTTAAACATGAAGTTTTTTTCATGATTAATTCAAAAGAATTTGATTTTTTTTTATAGTTATAATAAAAAATTATACAATAAATTTAAGTTTTTCAAATATTATTATATTTATCATTTTTAAAATTATGTGAGAACCATGTTAAAATTTTCAGAAATCCAACAAATATTTTGTAAATTAAACACTTCACCGATAAATATCCTACAAGTGTCGTACGAATATTTACACAGATACGTGTATCAGACACGGACACACCATTTAAAAGAAGTGTCTAATTCAAGTAGTTAT
Source organism: Phaseolus vulgaris (assembly GCF_051622355.1). Lineage (NCBI taxonomy): Eukaryota > Viridiplantae > Streptophyta > Magnoliopsida > Fabales > Fabaceae > Phaseolus > Phaseolus vulgaris. The sequence continues at coordinate 3,578,523 of NC_143498.1, forward strand.
ATTTTAAAACATCATTCTAGAGATATCTTTTAATTGTTCTACGTGTATAAAGTTTAATTAAATGTTTTTTTTAATAAAGGCTAAATATAAATTATATATGATTTAAATGAATTATAAAAACTAATATATACTTGAAAAACACTGATGAGAGTAGATTTGGAAGACAGTGAATCTATTTTCTTCAACACAAATCTTTGTTATTTTTAGTCTTATATTCCTTCTCTCTGTTAAAGTGTTAATAGGAATATAATAGGGATGATGCGATATTGATTAGTCGAAATGAGTAAAAGAAAATTGTATAAAATATTAAAATATAAATTAAAAAACAAAAGGCCTTCCATTCCATTTTATTTTATTAACAAATATTTTATACCTTTATTTTTTTATGTAAAAATCAACGTTATGCCACATTTATGTTAATTATTGGACAAACTTTGACACCATACACTTAACATTAAGATTTAAAGAACTATAAAGACTAAATATTAAAAAACCTTACAATCAACTAAAACAGGGGTTAAGATTACAATTAAGAAAAATTGTTTTGACCTCATACTTTACTTTTTTAGAACAGTTAATCAATTATAATAAAATCATAGCTATTTTTTTTAATTGTATAAAATTATTTATTATTCTCATTCTTTTGATAACGAAATTGAATTGGAATTTATTGTAACATTAGTGTTTTAAGATTATAGTCGAAATAAATATTTTGAATTAATCATAGTAACCATTTAAGCTTAATTTCTTAATTAAGTATACTTAATTAAGTATACTTGTTACTTCTTAATTATGTTATCTTTTTTATCAAGTAAGTAGTTTTTTTTATAGATAGTTTGATAACATTTTGGATAAACAGTAAAATTCCATTAACTTGATATACTTCATAACTCATATTTCTCATCTAAAGCTGAAATTTTCTCACCTACCTGATAAGTATGGTTTTGTCGAGAAGTAAGTAAAATCTAACAAATGATTGCTTTTATTAATTATTCATTCGAGTACTCTGTTGTGTGTGGGTTTATCTTTTTCCTTTTTTTATCAAACCACTTAAGAAAATTATGATAAATAGTTGGATCAGAATTTGAGTAAACAATCGAATTCTTTTAATTTAGATATATTTATAAAATTATGATAAATAGTTGGACGACCATTTGAATAAATAATGGAATTATTTTAATTTAAATATATTTATAAATGATATTTTTTAGGATTAAATATGTATTTTTTTCTAGTACATTTTAAATCTTTTGAATATTTGTAATAAGAAAAATTATTGAAATGAATTTTTACTAATTTTTTTACTTAACTATATTGAATATTAAAATATTTTATGTTTATTTATTGTTTATGTAGATATTATAATAAATAAGAATTTGTTTGTTATAAAAAAAATACTAATAAAGACTTATTTTAATAGTTTTTTTATTACAAACATTTGAAAAGTCTAAAATTTGAACTAAAAATAAAAATCAATTTTGTATTATAATATAAAAAAATTATTTACACTACAATAAAATCCTGAAATAGAAATCAATTTTAGAGATAGAAAATAATTAGTTGTTATAGTGACTAAATTAGAGACCATTTTAGAGACTAAAAAAATCTTTTGGTTTCTAAATTAGGTTCTATTATTGTTAGATGGTTAGTAACCAAGGTTTTTGCTACTAAATTTAGAATCTAAATAATTGGTAGTTAAAATCTTTGTAGCTAATTAGATACCAATTTAGAAACCATTTAACAATAATATAAACTAATTTAGAAACCAATTTTTTTTTAGTTTCTAAAATGGTCTCTAATTTAGTTACTATAGCAACTAATTATTTTTGTCTCTAAAATTGATTTTTATTTCATGATTTTATCGTAATGTTAATTTTATTTTTTAATATATAAAATCGGATTTTTTTCGTCATTTTAACACAGAGATTACCAATTGAACTAGTTATAGCTTGATTTTGTAACAAAAGAAAAAGACAATGATTAGAGATAGAAAAAAATATGTCGATATCTAGCAGTGATTGAGACTTAGGTCTCACTTGGTGGATATTAATTATGTAAATGGTTAGCAATAATTATAAATAATAATCTGAGCTGTATATTCTTCCATGAAGCTTTTGGAGAAAGAAATTGAAGAGGTGGCGTCCAATGAATGAGAAATGAAAACACAAGATTCTTCTTCTTTTTGACAACTCTGGTCAGGTCGGTTGTGTCAATTTCAGATTATAAGTCCCTTTCATTTATTTAGCTGGTGAAGATAACAAGGATTAAGACAAACACTAATTATCTGATGTAAGCATTTTCTACCAACCATCCACTGATTTCACACACAAAAAAGAAGATTTCGATATATTTTAAAATACCTTTTCTAATAACAAAATAGTGAATAAAACTTTCATCTTTTTTATAAACTTTCAAACAAACTTTCATATCAAATTATTGTAATAAGGATTTGACAAGTGTTTGGTTACACTTGAGGATGAACTTCTTAATACTCTAGTTGGAAACATATAAGTAAGCATAAATGAAAAACAAACCTCTTATACAACACTACACGAAAATCATGAAATAAAAATTAATTTTAGAGATAAAAATTATTTAGTTGCTATAGTAACTAAATTAGATACCATTTTAGAGACTAAATAATTTTTTAGTTTCTAAATTAGTTTTTATTATTGTTAAATGATTTCTAAATAGGTATCTAATTGTAAATCAATGTTTTTGCTACCAAATTTAGGAACTAAATAATTGGTAGTTAAAACCTTGATTGCTAATTAGATACCAATTTAGAAACTATTAAACAATAATAAAAACTAATTTAGAAACCAATTTTTTTTTTTAGTTTCTAATATGGTCTTTACTATTGCAACTAATTATTTTGGTCTTTAAAAATTAGTTTCTATTTGATGGTTTTCTTGTAGGAAAAGGGTGGGTAAGCCAATATTGTTGTCATATTTTGAACATATATTTTAAGTATTAGTATATTTCTTTTATAAAAAAATATACATATGAGAAATATACTTTTTAATTATTGTAATTATATTTTACATCCATCTAATATTTTCATCCTTTCTTTTAGCTATATATTACTTTAATAATTATAGTATAAGTTTTTTCTACCCACATTAATTATAAAAAATAATATTTAATACATTCTAAAAAATATTAAAAATTAATTTAAAGATAAAAAAATAATTAATTATTATATTGACTAAGTCAAATACTATTCTATAAAATAAAAAATTATTGATATTTAAAATAATTTTTATTATTAATAACTTTTTTTTTAAAATTTAATATTTAATACTAATTTAAAAATTATTTTATAATTTTTTATTAATAATACAAATTATTTTATATACCAATAATTTTTTTAATTTATAAAGCACTATTTAACTGTTAATAATATGATAATTAATTATTTTTAGTTTTTTAAATTAGTTGATATTTAATGATTTTGTGGTAGTGATAATTCATATTAAAAACTTATAAATTTAGAATTTTTAAAATTAAAATGACCATAAGTTTTTAGATGAAGGTGGTGTGAGAGTGTTGATAAATAATGTTAATTTAGAGAAGAAAATGGAGAAAGCAGAAAAATGGTTTAATGATTGATAATAGAGACGTATGAGAGAGAGTTTGTAAAGTTGTGTTAATTAGCTGGAGAGGACCTACTTCTTATTAATGCTAAACACGTAGGTTAAGCAATCTCCTATCTATACTTAATGTTTTGATTAAACAATTCGACACTTTTGACTACTCAAACACTTCACCAATAATTCATACCCAAACAATAATCTACTTACTTATGTGGCTATGCTTCACAAATAGCTCAAGTTAATTTTTTTATTCGTATCAATGTCCTAGGATAATTAATTAAAAGTGTACTTTTTTTTTTCGAAATTAAGTTGTAAAATATATCGTTTAATGGAAGACATTTTTCAATGAAAATCATTTTCAGTTTAGAATCCTAAAATGTAAGTGAGCATTTGTCTTAATTTAGTTTAGATTTAAATGTTCTTTACATCATTCTTTTTTAAATTTTAGATAGTGTGATGGTTGTCAATGAAATCATTAATGAGGTTAGGAGAAGGAAGGAGGAGTGTGTTATCTTAAAAGTAGACTTTGAAAAGATGTAGGATTTAGTTAATTGAAATTTCCTAATATATATGATGGGTACACTAGGTTTCTGTTCTAAGTGGACCCGATGAATAAAGGGGTGTTTGAAGTCTTCTTACGTGTTTTTTTAGTTAATGGAAGTCCTACAGATGAATTTAGGTTAGAAAATTTTAATATAAACATATTAGAGTTGTTGAGAATCTTAAATCATAAGAAGAAGGTAGTATAAACTTTTATTCCTTTCAATAATAAAAAATACTTTAAAAAAGTTATTAACAAGTTTGGAATGATAAAGTTGAAATCTATTTTCAAGCTCGAACATTATAAGTTAAGTGATAGATAGTCTCCTCGTATGATGGAATACCAATATTATATGAATTCAATTGTATATGCAAGTATTGTTAGTTATGTGATGTATGCATGATTTACACTCATCTTGACGTATTGTATGTTGTGAGTGTTGATGGCATTTTCATGTTAAATTTTGGACAAATTTATTTATTGTTTGTTAAGTGGATCCTAAAGTACCTGAATGAATACTTGGTACTATTCTAGTTTACGGTGGAGTTGAAGGAAGACGAAATATGTTGTCATAAAAAAAATTGTAAACTGGAATTATGTTGGGTGTTTGGACACCAAAATATCTTTCACGGAAGAGTGTTTACTACGTTTGTGTTTATAACATATGGTACAATAATTAGTTGGAATACTAGTCTATAAAAGGAGTGAGGTTTTGTCAATGGTTGAGACTAAGTATATTGTCATGATAAAAGTCGTGAAGGAAAAATTATGGTTGAAAGGAATAACTATAGTTGAAAGGAAATAATTGGAAAGTTGAGAGTTCCAAACCAAGTTATTGTCGTCTACTATAATAACAACATATTCATATAATTTCTAAATAACTAAGTTTACCATGAAAGAATAAAATACACTAATATCAAGTTGTAATTTTGTAAGACAGGGGATTCCACAAGGGTTCGTTTTAACATATTATAAAGTTTTACCAAACAGCAACTTCTTTCACTATTTGAATTTGTATAATATTATTTATGAACAAGTGAAAATTTGTTGATATTAACTCAATAAATAAGTTTGTATTAACCCTAAACCCTAAACTTGATCTAATTACACAAGATTTTGATATTTTATTATTTTATTTTAGTTCTTTAAACCTTTTTTTCATTTTAATCCTTATAATATTTTGTTTATTTTGAATTAGTCTTTTATTAAAAAGATTTAGTAGGGATTAAAAGCAAATGATCTGCATAGGGCTTACAAAATAACAAAGATGATAACGAGAAAAATTTACAAGAATCAAAGGTTAAACAAAAACATTAGTTAATAAAATAAAACATGATTTATATTTTGGGAACTAAAAACACATTATTTTTAAAATTACATTTCAATATATATAAAATTTGTAATAGAATGAATTTAAACATGTAGCCCAATTTCATGTAATAATTTTTTAAAAAAGTATTGAATTTAAAAATGCAAACTTTCGCCTGTGCATTACACTTTTCTCACTTTAAGTATAGGAAAAAGTTTATTTTGACAGTGAAACAGTAAATAGATACATTTGAAAAACAATTATAATAATGCATATAATTAAAATAATAATTTATTAGTATCATCGAGTTGGTTCGATAATATTGAAGGTGTCTTTTTTATTTATATATTTTGGAAATAAATAAATAAAAAACTATGTGAGCTCAAGCCATCTACGTGAACAACCAACAAGTTTTTTTAACATGGATAGTAATATTTTGATATCTACCAAATAAAAAAAAGTTCATTTGACAATTTAAAATATTTTTTTTTAATTTAAATTTTTAACATATATTATTGTGTTATTAAAGTTTTTATAAAGTGGATATAATTTTTTGAAGGAGTTTCAAACTAATACTTTAGTTTCTACACACTGTAATGTTGATTTTATTGGAGGTCAACATCATTAAAAAATGAAGCAGTGATTAATGAGAATGATGTGAACACTTAGACCATTCTCCCCTCATCATTTCATATCTCTTTCTAAATGGTCAATTGTTGTCGAACCAGTCTCAATCATAAACAGTTTCAGAGAAAATGATAAAAAAGAACTAAGCATTCAATTAATTTATGATAATTTCTTTACGACAATCAATTTTAAGACACGAACACATCCATAATAGAAAATGACTTAGATGTTTCATATGTCACTCACTTTATGGATAAGCCTATACCGGCAGAGAATACAAATTCTAAAACTAACTATTTTTTTTTTTAAATATTTATGTTGTTAGACAGTCTAGAAATAACCATTTTTTTTACCTGCAAATTTCTCAGTTTTTTATTCGATTTTGGACTTTCCGCTACATAGTTGATTGATTTGGGTTTGTAATTGGATATAAATGGTAGAATTTTGGAATTTGGTTGGATTAACTAGAACTTCCAGTCTTTGATCTCAGTGAGTATACTTGTAAAGAGCTCTGATGATAAAATCTCACTCAATTCTAGTTAATTATACGATAAAATTAACTATATTTACCTCTTGGGTTGATCACCTATTTATAGTATTTTCTTATTGGGTTTTAGACCCAATTGAATATTTACTTTGTGGACCTTGTATATATTAAACATATTGTCTTTATTTGAGTCTATTCAATGGATTTTGCTACAATATTTTACTATTTAATTATTTATTTATTTCTGTTTAATATTTAATCTTATTTTCAACATTTTGCCCATTCGACCCAAACCTTTCATCTTTTGACCATTCACCCTAAACAGTACAAGTTATATTGAGATTCAAAGGTATTAATATATTATCTCAAATTTCACATTAGTTTAAAACCAAAAGACTAATCAATGCTAAAGATTAAAAAATATCGACATTTCGTTGTATATAAGTAAATGTAAATTTTACTTTATAATTTAAAGTTTTATAAAGTTGATTTAAATTTAAAATTCAAAAGTTGATAGGTCTCAAAATGAAATATGTGTATGTTAAAGATTAACACTGACACACATTAATTAGAGATAATAACATTTTATTGTATATAGTGGGTGTAAAAGTCATTTTATCTTATAAACTCTGATATTATAAGATTGAGTTATACTTAAAGTTGACATTTTAATAAATAAATTTCTTATATAATTTAAAAAATTATAAAAAGATGAAGGTTATAATTTTTACCATGAAAAAGAAAAAAAAAGGATTAATAATATATGCATAAAGGTCATTTACATATCATTCAACTTTTAAAGAAAGTTTTCAATCACAATTTTGGTTGCATGATTCACACTAATAATACTAATAATAATTTCTGATTAATTGATATACAGAGAATATATTGTTATCAAACTAAAAGTTAAATAAAGCTTTTATTGATTACTAAGATGACTAGGAAAACAAATTACATAATATTCCATTACTGACAAAAACAGGTTTGAAAATAACTCCCACTCGTGTATATATATCCAATCAACCATAATAATTTGCATGACTTTTCAACAACTCATTTTCAGACCATTCCAAACAAAACTATTAAAAATGTCAAACAAATTTAACTACGCATAAAGGAACAGTAGTTCAAATCTGAAAATATGTGATTCACCATATCTCAATTCTCAAATACTATATATGTTCCTGCTAGGGAGATGAGACCTAGAGAACTGTTGAAGTCTTCTTCTCCTTTCTTCGGTCGGGCAGGTGGCTGAGTGATGAACTGGGATCCTTCTCTTCCTTCTGCTTACCTTTCGGCACTCGGGACTCGGTCGTCGGGTGAACACCGGATGGTGGGGGTACCTGCGAAGGCACTCCGACGCTCAAGTCAGTAAAGCGGGTGGTTAGCTCTCAGGTAGGTGAACAGTAATAATGACATACCTTACTCCTTGAAATGCGTGCTATTTATATTATTCTAGTGGGCCTACCTTGTTGGGCCCGTTTATCGAGGTGGATACCGCTTAGGGTTGCATTACCTAATTCTTGATGATGGATTAACTTCACTGATCTCGGTCTGAGCGTTAATTGTAATGGGGTTCGGCCATCAGCCAAATTCCCACGGTGCGGGTCTGCCATCGGCCAAATCCCTGTGGTTTTTGGCGGTTTCGGCCAAGCCTTCTAAGGTCTCGGCCTCTCGGCATAAGTCTTCAAAGGCTGCGGCCTCTCGGCACAAGTCTTCAAAGGCTTCGGCCTCTCGGCACAAGTCTTCAAAGGTTTCGGCCCACGGCCGGTCGGCCAAGTCTTCAAAGGTTTCGGCCTCTCGGCACAAGTCTTCAAAGGCTTCGGCCTCTCGGCACAAGTCTTCAAAGGTTTCGGCCCACGGCCGGTCGGCCAAGTCTTCAAAGGTCTTGGCCAGGTTCTCATGGTCTCGGTCAGGCTGACACGGCATCGGGCAGCCGGGTGGGTCCCGATCTCTCCCCCGTACCGGTACAATATATATTCTTAAAAAAATTATTAAATAAAATTCAAATTTAAATTGAAAAATAAATAAATAAATAATTAAATTAAATATTATTTTAAAAATTAAATATATTATTAATAAAAAATCATAAAATAATTTTAAAATTCACATCTAAATTAGTTATCAAAGTTTTATCCACTAATATTTTAGACTATAAATTAGTTTTTAAGAGATTAATAGAAACTAATTTAGAATATGAATAATTAGTAGATAAAATCTTATAGCTAATGATTAGATATTAATTTAATTTTTTTTTATAATATTTTTAAATATTAATAAATTTTTTAATTTATAAAATAATTATTAATTTAATTAATATAGTGACTAATTATTTTAGTCTTTTAAATTAATAAATAAATACTAAAAATTAATTATATTTATAAATATTAATATCTAAACATAAGTCGATATTAAATATTGGACTGTTTAGTTTATTATAATGTTATTTCGAGATGTTAGAATTTGCTTTCTTTTTTATATGTAAAAATTAGAAAGCATTATCATCGAATATCTCGTATTAAAGTGCTAAATATATGGTAGTTAATACGTCACATAGACAAAAAGGAAATGGACAAAAACCATTTTGAACCACTAATACAAATGGTGTTTTGTGAGGACCTTGTTTTTTACAGAATTGACATGGAACAAAGCTTAAAAATTCATTTGACACTTAAAAAACTTATTATTTTATTATAATATAATATTTTACTCAAAAAAATATTGTAAAATTTACAGTTAGAGTGTTAAAAAAACTTTAATATATGAATTAAATAGAATGGAAAAGTATTTATTTAAGATGCGATATGAATAATATTCTATGCATAAAGACCCTTGCACAGTTCACATATTATACAGTATTTTGGAGTGATAGAACTGAATTATAAATTGAGGACAAAAGTTTGATTCGACAGAAAGGTATGATGACAGGGACAACCCCAGAGGATAAACGAATATAAAGTACCTCCACCTTTTTTGGAGTTATAAATTTCTAAAAGATTAAATATGCTATCCATACAAATTTAAATTTATAAAGGTGAAAAAATAAAATGATAGATGTTCCTATCTTAAATCTATTAAATCTGAATCCTGCATTTGAGATATTGTAAAAACGTTTTAAATTAATTAAAAAATAAATGTGTATTTAAATGATTATTGATCTCAATTTTAAACAAATATGATACTATCATTACAAGAAAATAAAATCCATAATAATTAGTTACAATAATAATTAAATTAGAGACTATTTTAGAAACTAACAAAAAATATTAATTTCTAAATTAATTTATATTATAATTAAATAATTTTTAAATTAGTATCTAATTAACAAATAAGGTTTTAAAAATCAAATTTAAAAACTAAATAATTAGTAGGTAAAATCTTGATTGATAATTAGATACCAATTTAGTTACTATTACAACTAATTATTTTAGTTTCTAAGTATTTTAGTTTCTAAGTAGTATATATTTTGACATTACCAAAACCAAAACACTCGATATTTTTTAAGATAATAAATTCACAGTGGAGATTATGCAGAAATAACACTGGTAAAGAGTTTCAAAATACCATGAACAAAGCACTTGAAAGAATTAGTAAGTGTGGATCACCTCAAAATATTTAGACCACATGTTTTTTTTATATGTTGATTATTACAATAATAATTGATGTCGAAGATTAAATATTCACTATGATTAATAATGATTAATGAAAAAATATTGAAAGTCCGTTTGCCTCTTGAAAAATAAAATAAATCTTGAAAAATAAAATAAAAATGTTAATGTGTCTACTGAGAAATTTTTGTATTTCAAAAAATTAATTCTATAATATTTTGAATTACGTAATTTGATTTTTTTTTAAATTTATAATTAGTTAATTTTTGGATTAACTAATTCAGAATTCTTGAGATTAGTTTCTGAACTATATAATCTAAAAACATTTTTTTTCATATACTTATTAATTTATGAATTATATAATCCGAAAGTCTTTTCTAGATTTGAAAATATCTTATAAATTATGTATCTAGAAAAGATTTTTGGATTTTGTAATTCAGAATACAAATTTTTTAAAAAAATATTTCAGATTACATAATTTGTACGTTATTTTTGAATCCGAAATTAACTTTTGAATTATGTAATCCATAATATAAGATTAACTTTTGGATTATGTAATCCATAATACGTGTACTTTTTTTAAATTGTTTCCGAATTTTATAAATTTATGTGAGTGACACAATAAGAATAAAAATGTATTTTCATGTTTTATATGGGGTGGTACAAGAATATATGGAGGTGCAGGAAGAAGCTTGCATTAAATGCATGGTTGGTTTTTTTTGGGAACAAAAAGGCCCAAACTTCATTGCTGAAAAGTGTGGACTGCTGCAACAGTATACGTCAGGAAAGTCCCTGCTGAGTTAATATACTTTTAGTTCATGAAATTTGAAATAGATTTGTTTATTTTGTCTTCTATATTTTTAAAAAATTTATTTGAAAAAGTTATTTTAACCCGTCTATCCGGTTAATGACTTCACTTAAATATCTAATAATTTATAAATTAGCAATATAATGCTCTATTTTGACTTTACATACTTATTATAAAATATTTTATCGTTTTACTTTTTTTTTCTACGTGTTTATTTTGATCATGTTTTAAGAAAAAATTGTTTGAAAAAAGTTCAAATTACTAAAAATAAAATAATTCTAAATCCGAAAGACAAAAAATAAATTTACTCCAAATTTAAAGAATTAAAACATATTTAAACATGATTTGTTATCGGTAAAACATATTATTTCTTTAAAATGTTAATTTGAATCCCAAAATAAGTTGAATATTTTTTTTTTAATTCTTACACTTAAAACAAAAACATGTTTAGAAACATTTCACCGATACCTTTATTTATTTATTTGTTATTATTATTATTAAATAATAATAATACCTATAAGTAAATTACAGAAATATTGCGTGAAATTCTTTCAAACATTGACCGCGCATTTTTGTTTTGTTTTAAAATCTACATAAATCTATTTTATTCTAAAAATATTACACTTACCCGCTTTAAAAATATTACATTTGCACCCTTTTAAATTTTAGAACATTACACATACACTCTCAAGAAAAATTATTGAAATAAAAAAAAGTAAAAGATGTAAAGAGTATTTCTTTCAAAATGAATTTCTAGAAATTACATTGTGAAAAATATTATAACCGGAATATTATTCTCAAGTGTATATAAAAAAGAGTTTAGTTACCTTTTTATGTTTCTAGCAATACTTTTTAAATTTTAAAATAATTAAAATAACAAATAAAGTTAAAATGTAAGTTATTGTAGAGTTAGAAAACAATTTTCCATGTTTACAATAAAATGTAATTTTGTTCATGGAAATATAAACTTTATAGACACGGAACTATAACTTTTCTAAGAGTAAAAGATGTTCCAGATTTTTCTTTTGAAAAATTTCTAATAAAGATGACAAAGATTATTTTCACTTTGATATTCATGAAAATGTTAAACATTCGTGCAAAAAAAAAGTTGCTAAGAATAAAAAACTATAAACTAAAACTAAAGAACATATTTTCCTGTTTCTTCATTCAGTGACAGACTTCAATAGCATGTAGAACTACAAATAGTAGATTGAAGGATAGTTTGGGTACAAATATAAGTTACTTATTAGACATTACAACTAATACTATATATGGTTTGTGAAATTGAGTTATTTCAGCAGATAGCATAACAACATATCTAGTTATGAATGCCAGGGGAGGGACATCATGTATGAATAGTTATTAACACACATTTATTTATGTACAAAAAATATATTAACAACTTCACATTGAAGAACAATAGAACACATCATGATCAACAAATAATTTAAGGAGCAAAGGAGAAAAGAAACAGGCCAATAATCTCTGTACTTGGAAACAGACTTATATACTTGGAATCAGTCTTCTTTTGGCGAGGGAAATTAGCAGAGAAATGCTATCATTTGTCAACCTGAAAAAGTTTGCATGCGAAGCTAACTTATGTCTGTACAATCTACTCACCAATTTCAAGTACTGAAATAATTCTGACTATGACATATAGAAGTGTAGATGGTAATATGGCATCGAAATTTATATATTATAAATTTATTTTATCTTTTTACTAACGTGAATCTCCAACAAAAAGAGTTAAACCAGTTTCCGATCCCATCCCAATATCATGCCTAATTCTAGTTGTTTGCAGTTTTTGTGAACTAATTCAGGTAGAAACCAAAGAATGACACAGTAAGAGCAGGGAAGTGACACGAGTAAATCATACAACAATGATATCCCACATTTACAAGATGAATAACAGTCTCCAACTAATTTGCCTTATTAATTTTTTCTTCTAGTATTTTGTGTGATGTAGCTCCTCATTTTAGAGAAAGTGTGATAACTAATTAGACGGAATGAAAATAACATGAAGTGTGAATGGTTTAAATTTTTTATCTAAGCTATTATTCATTATTAGTCAATGTAGAATTGTGAATGATTTTAAAATCTTACATTGTTATTTAAATCTGACTCTGCAAGTGGGCTACGCTCGGAATCAGACTCTTGTTCAAGTTCCCTGAAAGAGAGATGAAACCATCATAAAATAAAATATACCAACAAAACCATCATAAAACAAAATATACCAACAAAACCATCATAAAGTCAACAAGATCAGAGATATGAATAACAAAAAGTATGTTTATAAGCTACCTATTAGTTAAGATCAGTTGTCGATGAGACAGAGTTGTGCTCAAATCAGAAGCAGCAGACTCCGAAACTTCAGGCTTTGTGGGTTCATGTTCACTCATTCCCTGCAAAAGGGTTGCTTCAATTCTATTGCTCGTGAGTTAAGATATTAAAGCATAATAAGTCTCAAAAGCACAAACTCACAGTTAAAGTATCTTTCATCCATTCAGGAAATTTATTCGAAAGAAGGCTGATATACTGCTCCATTGCAACCTCTGGATTCATGTTCCCCAGCTTTTGCCAAGCATTCCTTGCACAACGGAATCAGTACTGTCGATCACTTATAAAAAGCAGCTCTCAACCCTGTTATTATAACTAGCAATCAAGCTATACCATGTAACTTGTACAACACGGTTGCATGTGTTGTTTAAATTGATTTATCATGTTAGAGTGTTTGACACATTTTTTCTTTCCCTCTTGATTGCTAATTCTTATGTCTTTTGCGCTATATTTAAATTGATAGAAAATGATGAATGGAGGAAATTGGATTGTAATGGACCTACTGGTATTATATTTCATTATTTAAATTGGTAATCTTATCCATCTCATTCCATTATTTGCTTTCACTTTTTTCTTGGGAGGAATAAGATGAAGTGAGAAATTTGTTTTGTTCCTCTACAATCTATCCATAGAATGAAATGAAAGTTTTATTCCAATATATTCTTTTTTTACTCCATTCCATTTCATTCCATCCATCCAAATATTAGTATGACAAAGACGGTGTTACCTAATCAAATGTACCAGGACCACTGTGTGTTTACTTTAGCTGACAATATCATGATCTAACACAAATTGGGCTTTGCTTGTTGTACTGTGAGGGAGTGATTCAAATCCACATTGACAGCTCATTCATTCATAAGGGGATGTTGATCGATTCCCATTCTTAAATAACGTTAGTCAGAGTATAGACTAAAAGAACACTTTAATTATTAATACAAAAGGCAAATTATACACCCAATTAGGTAATTTCTGAGCAGCGGAAAGAATTAGTATCTTTCTTACCACTCAAAAACATCTTGATGGTCACAAAAAGAAAAATAGACAAGCTGTCTTCCTAACATAAAAAATGAATTCTATATCTAATATCGGCAAAGTCTAAAAATTACATCTGTATCCAACCACACACTCTGTCATTGTATAATTTTTTATGTGCATCAAGATAATTGATACAATTTCTTAATTGCACCAATCAAGATTTTTGTTGACTATGTTACTGATGAGAATGTCGGTGACTGATCTCTAAAAAAATTAGCTAGATACTACTTTTTTAGCCCATAATGTTTCAAGCAGAAACCCAGTTATCATTTATTATACGGTTGTTTAAACACATTTCACTGGGATACGTTAGACACAAAATCAAATCTTAACTATTACTTCAAACAACAACAGTAGAGTAACAAACAAGGCAAAGCAAGTTAGGCAATTCAACAAATAAGGCAAAACAACATCACACGAAGCATTAATTGGCAACATTGAAAAAAAAAGGAGTACGTAAGTTGAAATTTGATACCACTTGGCACGTGCAGAGAGCTTGAGAGGCATTGGCTGAGGTTCACGGCAAGGTCCTTCCGTCGCAACCTTGTGAAGCCCGTACAACTCCATTTTCACGTTGCTTCCAACACTCTCCAATCGATCACACTCGTGAGTAACAAATTCCGTAGCCGCCATAAACTCTTTCTCCAGCTCACTCCTCTCAATCCCTTCCCAATCATCATCCTCATCATCGTAATAATTCTCTTTCACGCCGTTTTCTACAGTAGAAACTTCAATTTCAGTGCAAGAATCTTCAACACTTTCCACGTCCCTCTTCTCATCAAACTCTCGTGTTTCTCCCTCGTTCGCCTCAGCGATTTCCTCTTTAACGGCAATGTCAGAGCGTGATTTTAACGGCGACTCGAGAACAACGTTGGAACCGAATTCCATCACAACCTCTTCTACCTTGCGTTCGCTTCCTACACACGTGGCAGCTTGAACAGGACTTAAAACCGTGCTCTCGCTTGGAAAAACAGGTTCGACCATAGACTCTTCTATCTGGCGTTCAATATCTGATGACGCGGCAGCTTGAACCGGACTAATACAACCGATCGTGTCCTTGCTTTCAGCGGCCTGAACCGGTGGAACCGGTTCGACCGTAGCTTCTTCACATTCGATTTCTACACTCTTAGTTTGAGCGGGGTGAACCGTGAACAGTTTCCGATGAGGAAGCGGTTCGACCGTGGCCGTTTCTACGCTGTATTCTGTTACAGCGTGAACCGGACTAATGAAACGGAGCTTGCTATTGCTCGGAGCGCGCTGAACCATGAAGCGTTCCGCAAGAGAAACTGGAGGCAGCGGTTGAAGATCGACGTGACGTTTTGGTGCGGCGTGAGTGTGGTTGATGGCCTCGAGGAGCTTCAAGACGATGAAAGTGAGAAGAAGCGCGAGAGAGGCTGTGACAAAAAAATCATCCACCACGGTTAGAAGCTCCATCACAGTGCTCTGGTTTTTGTTGTTTCTAGTTGAAGGAGTAAGGGTTTAAGTAAAGGATTATGATCGGGTGAAAAGGTGGTTGTGTTTGGAGAAAAATAATGAGAGAATTTAGGAAGGAATTGATAAGAAGGAAGGAACTGAAAAAAAAAAAGAGGAAAGGATAATCTGAGAAACAGCGCAAAGCATATTCTGCGCTTATTTTACTTTATGCTTTGGCTACCAAATTTCAATTTCAGTTTTTTTGGGTTTGGAAAGGGTAGTGTGGGTCCCGTTGTTGCGGAGACAACGGTGAAGGGGTCACCGACGTGTAACAGAAAAAGCGTGAAAGGGTGTATATCCGTGACCACGTCGATCATGCTGACTCATCACTCGCTGCCATAATCGTTATCCAACTCCAACACACGCGAGTCATTCCTATTTCATCACAATCAACACTTCGTTTGGTGGCCCTTTAATTCAATTTGGTCAAAAAGTTGGTTTTTAAGGGACATACTCGAGCACTGTTCTGAATATTTTGGATGACGAAATAAGTTAATTCCATCGCTGTTACGTGATCATTGCAGTTTCGAACACAATGCCATAAAAAGAAAAGTGACGATGGGATCTACATAGATAATTTTATAGTCATTATTTTTCTTAGCCGTTTATCAATTAATACGGAAGGCTATATCGTATTGGTAGTTACTACATACACTATAATCTATGTTTTACAATACGAACCAAATTTTAATGAAAAAAATTGAGCTATAGCCAATAATTCCGGTACTATATCCACAAAACGAGACTATTTACCCTTTGACTTTTAAAATTGAGATTGAAATAGCATTATGAATTCCCCTTGAGCATACAATTTCGATTTTTGAGTTTATTTTGTTCCCTTCCTTTCGAATGTTTAAAAAGTTAAACGATTGAAAGCGTTCCTCGTGTATTTTGAAGAGCCTGCTAAAGAATAAGGCTAATTTCGATGGCCTGCACTTACCAACGTATTATGTACACAGCTACAACAATGGAACAAGGTGTTAGGTGTGCTGCTATGTTAGTGGCACAACTGTAGACATAAGCCTGCCCAATGAGATTTCCGTTTAATTCCATAAATTTCCAATTCTACTAAGTGACTGTACAAAACAATACACAAAACGGAACCAAAAAACTAGGCAAATCTATCACTAGGAGATCATATGGATACAGGAGAAAAATCAAATTCAACAGGTAAATTATCTGGGTTATATGAAGTGTTTAAGTCAAACCAGAAAATTTTAACTTGAGGGAAACCTTTCAATTTCCGTAATCAAGCATGAGATGATGATAATAACTTAATAAGCTCGGTGACAATTAAAAATAAACAAGATAACCTAGGCACTTCGTTTAACCTTGTTCAACTGGGGCTTCAGAATGAATTTTCTCGTACAAGCGATGTATGAGTGGGGATTTAGACATCTGGGGCTCCCTCTCCAGGACTGCAATCACATCCTTGACAGAGATGCTTCGAGCTACACTAGTGTGAGGGGCCAAGGCATGACTCTTTCCAAGTTTTCTGGCCACTGTTAGAAGAATTGAAAAGGAGAAAAAGCAATGAAAAGTGGTCCAAACCAATAAAAAAAAGACACCAATTTACTTTATTCAAACCATCAAAGCATTTCTCCAACATAATGTTTACTTGAAGCGATTTTCTTGGCAACATTAATCATTAGGTATTCTACACACACTATACAACAGGGGAATCTGAAACCCTTCAGCCCAAATAAGTGGAAAGAGTAGGATATTCTGCAATCTACATTTAGGTATTTATCAGATCAGAACATTCTCAACAAACAGTATAGAATATTATAGACAGACCATAATTCAAGTTTTCTGACAATGACAGAATCCACTTCTATTCTACCTTAATTTTTTTAATCCATATAATAAGAAACAGCATTTGAATCTTGAATAACTAAAATTAATTGTACCTTGCAACTAAAAATTAATAATGGAAATAACAGAAAAGCACCTTCAAACAAACTCACCTGAACTTGCTAGAAAAGGGGTTGAACCTCTTTTCTCCCCTTCTTGGTTATCCTTTGTACTTCTTTCAGATGTTGATGAAGATTTGCGGTTCACATCTTTAGCTGGTTGAGAACCAGATGACGGGTCCACCCCTTCACGTTTCTGCTTGGCTTGCTCCGCCATAAGTTGCCACTTTGACAGCATGTCATCTCCCCCATAAGCAGCACGAGCAGCAACATTGGCAGCATTTGTCCTCATCTTGTCATCCTCTTCCTTGTTCACCTGCAGCATATTATAAATCAAAGAACAGATTTCCAATGTTTGATAAGGTGAAGTATAAGTATAAGTACCTTTGTTGATTTACCACGGTCGTCCTTATCCTTGTCACCATCAACTCCAGTACTGCCGTCAACCTATATTTAGAAATAGCAATACAAACGATAGACAAACAAGTTACAACTACAAATATACAACAGACATGCATGGAAGAGAAATGTGCATAAAAAGGTTTTTATCTTGCAGTAACTTAAAACACAATTCCAATATTTGGAACTTACATCATTTAGTTTCCGAAGCTTCTCTGCTTCTGCCTGTTTTTTCTCCCACTCTTCCCTTACTTTCCTATTTATTGTCATGATTTGCTGCCGAACATCTGAAGTGACAACAGTCCGATGTCTCGTTTTCTCAAAATCAACCCTCTAATAGAAAAGTTATTGTAAGTACAAAGTTTTATACAATTATAAAAGACTACTTGCGCAAGCAACTAGAGAACTGACCTGTTTTGATATTCTAATCAGATTACTTATCAGTCCACGCATCCTTTCCTCCACACTCTGAACATTTACTCAGTGTCATAAAATTACATGTAAACCAATTGTACTGAAAAGTGAAAAATTGTTTGAGTCTCACCAGTGACAAACATTTCTCCACATCATTGCTCATACCCTTCAAGCCAGACTTGGCCACTGCCAGAGTAACAACATAAGGTAGCCATAAGGTTTTGTATGCCTAGCACATATCCAGATCAGCTCAAAATGAAAGAATTAAAACATATGGACAGAGGTATGACACAAGTTGGACACTGACTGATGTCAATTAATTTTTTTTGCAATGGAGCTTTCTGCAAGATCAGTCTTTCCTCTTCTTCTTGCACAGCCTTTCGAGATGCTTCTGACACTCGACTATCCTCTTTGGGCCCTGAAAATAACTGCTCTTCCTCTTCCTGTAAAAGAAATATTAGAAGTACAGGAATTAGCATTCCCTACTTATTGACTATCTGATTTAATTGAACATGACGTAGTATCATACCCTGAGGTCAACTCCACTAACAGCAGTGACATCATTAAGTTGTTCAATGCTTTGTTCAACATATCCCCCAGATGTTTTTTGTTTTTTACTGTATGGTACAGGAACATTATGTATATATTGAAATTAGTTAGGTTAAGAAATTTACCATAAAATAAGATGTTCATAAATGATCCAGTAGAGTAAGACATGGCTCACCTAGAAGGAGGAGGTGAGGAACCAAGTGCTTCAAGTGGTTTCTTTTGGGTAACGGCAGACTTTTTAAAAGATGTCCTAGCAACAATTCCAGAAGCATTTGATGGAACCTGAGAGCTTAGCTGATCAATTTCAGAAGTGGGACATAAGAAATTAGGCATCAACAAATTTGAAGACATTTATAAACCCGGGGTATGCTTGGTGCAAAAATAATATCTTGGTATTTAAAGAAAAAAATGAATAGAAAAAGCATGACAGTTATTATTTCTCAAAAATAGATTCTGTTAAAAAACTAAATTGGGAGCATGAGGACATCAAATGAAAAAACAAGCACAACATTATACACTTGTTACCCTCCACTGCAATTTGCAATACATCTTTGATACCTCATAACCTTGCATAAGGAAACTGGTGAATCAAAGGGTCTAATAAAACACATGTTGACTTTTGTGAACACTCCATTACAGGTAAACTTACATTATTGTTGGTCTATGTGAATGACAAGATTATTCCAAGAGATGATGAAATAGAAAAAATGGTTTTAAAGGAAAAATTGGCAGCATTTTGAAATGAAAGACTTGGGAAAGCTTAAGTATTTGCTTGGAATAAAGGTTGCTTATTCAGAAAAGGGGATTTTCATCTCCTAAAGAAAATATGTACTTGAATTCATTACAGAAATAGGTAAGTTGGAATGTAGAACTTCAGAAGTTCCTATTGAATTGAATTATAGAATTGTGAGTGAAGAGAGCTCTCATGTAGAAAAAACTCAATATCAAAGATTGGTAGGAAAACTTATTTATTTATCACACCATTGCATATGCAATTAGTGTGGTAAGTTTAGGGTTTAGGGTTTAGGGTTTAAGTTTATGCATGATCCAAGAGAAGGCCACATGCAAGCAATTGACAAAATTCTTCCGTACTTGAAGTCAAGCCTAAGAAATGGGTTATTCTTCAGGAAAGGAGACACTTTGACCTTGAAGATATATATACTGATGCAAACTATGCAGGTTCTGTTATTGACAGAAAATCTACATTTAGGTAATGTATGTTTCTTGGAGAAAGTCTAGTGACCTAGAGAAGCAAAAAACAGGTAGAGTATCTCGTTTAGGTGCAAAAGTTGAATTTCGAGCCCTAGTTCAAGGTGTGTGTGGAGGACTCTAGATGCAAATCATACTTGATGACCTTAAAATTAAGGTTGACATCCTTACACAATTGTATTGTGATAAAAAGTCAGCCATGAGCATTCCGCATAATCTAATCCAACATGATAAGACCAAACATATTGAAATTGACAAGCACTTCATCAAAGACAATCTTGACAGAGACCTATTGATTACAACTTATGTTCATAGAGGATTTCAGATAGTAGACACTTTCATTTCCTTTTTTTAAAGGTTGTGGCTATTACAAGTAGAGATGGTGAGAATGTAATTTGGATGATTGATATCAATAAAATAATTCTTTATTTTTCAAGTAGGTGCAAACCTTACATTATTAAGCTGATTTTGTGGGGTTGAGTTAGACTTAAATTCCACTATCCTAATATTATATCAGAGTTATTAAGAGTCTATCTTAGTCGAGATTTGGACCTATCATGTCACCCTATCGGACCCCAATTGATTCCCACGCTCAATATTCTCAGTGTGGATGCACAATGTCCTTGACATGAGGGGTGTGTGTTGGAGATCTAACATCAATTAGAGATAAGACCAAATTAATATATATAAGTGAATACAAACCTCACATTACTGAGTCGGTTTTATAGGATTGAGTTAGGCTTAAATTTCACTATCTTAATAAATACTATCTATGTTGGCAACTTCATTACAAAAGGAATTCAGAAAATTACTGGTGAAAGAGATTCTTTGCTAAAAACAATTTAATAAAAAAAATTACGGAAAACATATCTAAGCTGAGGGAACTGATGTTTCATATATACATTCAGCATAACAAAGTACTAAAGGATTCATTGTGCCCATTAGGATAAAAACACATTTGCATGTTACTTGATCTGCAAAAAATTACCATTATATCTTAAGACAAGATCATGTACAACAATCTCCAACTTACCGGGACACTAGAGTCTAGGTGGGTCATTATAGAAGAGGAACCAGAACTGTGTGGTAGCAAGCCAGTAGATGTTGTAGGTGGCATGTTTGTGGATGCCGGAAGACCTCTTGAAAAGTCATCTTTTAGAGTTCCTTGACTGGCACCACTCTGTTCAAGCTGAGCAGAATTAACAGAAGAATACCCGTGCAATTTTGACAAATTGTGCCTATTTTGCTGCTCAGTAGATAAGTCAGTAGGTTCCTTCTTGACATAAGAAACAGATGACATTAAGCCCAGATTTTGTTCTTTGTTTGTTGATGATTGCCAAGCAGTTGAAGTTTGTTGAGATGCTGTATTGTTTATAGAAGAAGACACAGATCCACCTGGCAGTCTCTTGGGATCATTGAAAGAATTCTGCTGTTCAACTTTTGGCATACCAGTTACACTCAAACCATGTGTTGACCCACCTAAGTGATTTGAACCAATACTTTGATGAGGAATTTGACTCATGTGTGAATCATGTGATTGCAGTTTGATAGACGAAGAGGAACTACTTGTTGCCCCAGAATAAGGGTTATAGTTACCACCACTGTTTCCATATGTTGGTGCAAAATGTAGATGGTGTTGCTGCTGCTTATTGAGCCCTTGTATGTGAACTGATGTTCTTTCTGTTTCTTGACCTACTGTGTTGGAACTGGAAGACGTCAACTGGTTTGGTTGCAATCCTTGAGATTCTATTTTAACATCGAATTCCTGAGATTTTCTAGCATTACTATCCATAGTTTGGCCAGCTGAAGAACTCAGGCGAGATTGGTCAACGGCAACATTCATACTTCTTTGATGCATCTGTGCTAAAGCATGGGGATCATTCAATTGCCTTGCACCTGAACTAACAGTTGGCATCCTTACAGGAAGCTGCTGCCCAGCAGATGCTTGATTGGACCTTGCCTAAATAGTATGAAAAAATGAATCTAAGCATGGCCATGACATCAATATCTAATTGGATTATGAAAACCACCCACAACACAAACCATGTTTCTTACTACCTGTGGTTGCATTTGCACCTTTGCTAATGCTAATCTAAGCATCTGGTCCCCTACGATACCTTTCATAAGCCGCACAAAACTGTCTTTTGGTATTTCATCTTTCTAGAATGAAAAAATAAAAAAACTGATGAAATACAAAATTAGTGCATACTGCATGTGATATCTGTTCATAAGCTGGTCCTGGGCTATCATCAAAAAGACTAAAACTTGCCATGGAAAGGGGAGGGGGGAAGGACCTGATAGCTAGATTGGTTGGAAAACACACCTTCAATTTAGCAAATAAGGTTTGAAGTTGCATGGCTCTGTCTTTGGCAAGTTGAGGAAGCAAGATGGGTAGCAACAGGCCAAATGGTACTTGTTTACTACGATTTACTTGGCTACTTGGCTGCTCAGAGACTGTAGCCTGTTGATTACTCATCTGCTGCAACTTTGCATACTGAGATTCACTGCTGGGATTATGACTCTTTACTACTTCATTATTAAGAACTGAATCCTTTACAGAATTCTGAATTCCAATAGTTTGAGAATTGTGGAGGGGAACTTGTACAGCAGGTGCTTGTGCTTGGTGACAGTCATCTTGAGATTGTTTCTGTGATAGATGAGGATTATTTACATCCTGAGAAGCAACATGCTGAAGATGCTCGCCAAGCGACCCATGTTGCTTCGGCTCCATCTCAGATGAATGTTGCTCTTGTTGTGCAGTTTTAGGCTCTTGATTTTGACCATCAGTTTGGCTGTCAGGGTTAGAAGTAGGCCACTGTGATAAAGATTGACTTGATGTATTATTGCTTCCTTGAGACAACACTGCAGCAAATATAGCACATAAACATAAAGAATGAGCATTTTACGTGAGAAAACACAAAGCAATATAAAAAAGTTATGTGTCCCAGGACTCAATTAAATTTAGAACTTAAACTAACACATTTCCTATTAGTGTTCAACTCATACCAAGCTTGCTCTTTCAATGAGCTTCAGAGAAGAATGACTACTTTTCAATCAATTATTTGGGAGACAAAGCCAGAAAGCGACATGCAGCTTTATTTCAGAATCATAGTGCTATAGTTACTATCCAGAAGGAAATGATGATAGCAGTTGCAAGAAACAAAGGCAGGACTATTATTTGTGATGCAACAGTCATACAATCAATTCATGAGGGTTGGTTGGTGTGACTTGTTAGTATTTGATCCTGGAAATGCTAATGCCAACTCTGGTGGCAAAGTGGGTTCCAAGAGATGGAACTCCCAGCCAGCATACTTCTAGAAATGGGATCCATTGAAGTTTTCAGCAGCTATAGGTCAATCACTGAAATCTCCAATGCCAACTCTAATAAAAGAGAGGATTCATAGGAATGGGATTCCCAGCCACCATACATCAAGCAATGGAATAGTTCTTGTAGCTGCTACAGGAAACCACAGGAACCTCTCTACCTTGGTGACAAGCTGGCTCTTATTTTATTTTTTATTTGGTGGGTATTATTGGGTATTCCTATGCTGACCATATGAGAAACCCGAATAAGAGAAGGATAGGGATTTATTTAGGCTATCACTAACACAAGACATGCCTAGATGGGAACTGGGAAGGAATGAGGTGAAGTTAGATGATATGTGGGATAAAAGTGAACTGGGAAAATGAAAGAGGTAGCCTATTATTGAGTGAGAATTTTGAGGCTTCAGGTCTTTTCAAAATGACCTCTTATATCTTTCCTTTTTCTGCTTGTGGAATTCTAGAGACCCATATCTATGTAAGGAATTAATCAGTCTCCATATTTTCTTAAAGGAATTCAAGAAATTAGTCAACCTATCACCCCAATTGGGGAATTATCCTGTTATCTGTAGTCCAGCACAAGGTCTTCTATCAATTGGAGAGCTTCAGATCTAGAGAACCAGCAATAACTAGTAATACCGTAATAGGGAATAAAGCTCTGGGAAATAAGGACAATAAGAGAAAAAGACAGAATGTATATTTGGGCTGCAACAACCTTGATTGTGAGGTAAGGATGATGAAAAGAAAGGGAGGAAATGGAAAAAAAAAAAGAGAATTAAAAAATTGTGTAAGGCATTGATAGGAAGGGCTGGAGGGGGTAGCCAACACCTCAACTAGCTTAGAGCTCTATTTTTCCTTTTCCTGTTTATACTCCCTCTGTTTACGAGGTCGTTTGTAGCCTACTTTCCTTTTCCTACTTCAGAGAGAGAGAGCTATGTTCCAGATTCACATTGTATATGAGGTCATTTATTTTCAGTAGCTAAGTGAAATTCAGTTCTTATTATCAGCTCTATCAACAATGATTGTAAGAAAATTGCGAGTCCACAAAAACAACAGAAATCTCTAAATACACATACTTTGTTGTAGTGAGGACATCATGGAATTTGATAATGAAGTAGAAATTCATCTAGTCCACATTGAATAGTAAAACATATCTTGGACCTTCGTAACCACAGCTGGGCAAATTCCATTAGAAGAAACACACACTGAAAGGAGATATCAACCGACTCCTAGTTAATTAACTTTTTTCGACAACCAAAATACTTCAGTGTTCAAACACTATGACCAAACATAAATGTTTTTATATCATTTTGATGTTTTAGATGTCTAAACAGTAAACTCAAACATGGACAGAAGAAGCAGTGAATTTGAACAGAATAATAAAAATAAGAAAGAAATCAAATATTACCAGAATGAGAGAGAGGTCAGTATTGAACAGAAAATGATGAATAAAATTGGCAGATACCTGCATCTGAACCAGGAAGAGAAGCAGACAAGTCTCCTCCTATATCTCTATTTAGAGCAGCCTGGAAGGCCTCCACATCCACCCCTGAATGCATTGTTTCATCCTGTGAACATTCAAACGCAGTGGTCCAATAAGCTAAGCCCCAAATCGGTGAACAAGACCAAAGTTCTTCTCCAAAGAAAAAGAAGAGAAAAGAGCAGCAGGGTAAACCTCGTCATCTTCTAGAAGCTTCATGATAGACGGGTCCATAGCAATTTCACTGCACTTGTAATCCTTGTTCCTCTATTTAACCAAAACAAACTCAGAAATTTTCTTTCACACCATATCTTAGCTCATAAGAGTAAGCAGACAAACTGAAATAGCATCACCACCACCATATGTATCAATCCATAAACAGTTTACCCACGGGTTCAATTTCTACCTAAATACTTACAATCGCATAATACAATTCAACTAACTTTTCACTTAAAAATGAGGGATTCCATTATGTCATGTTAGGGTGGTGAATAAGGTTACTCACGAGCTTGCAAGAATCTCTAAATATCTAAATTAAAACACACATCAGTTCGTCAAACACATGGATGCGAGTACGAGACCTAGCAACTATCGGTATACAACTACGCAAAAAAATAAAGCCGAATCATAATTGCTTCATTCTAAGCATAAATCACATCCGAGAAAGAAGAACAACGCAATAGAGTTCATGGTTATGATCTATTGAGTATGCACCACAATTTACGCAGTAAAATCATATTATGAGATGTAATCGTTTCTAATTCCTAAAGGGCACAGAAAACTGAGAACAAACGTTGATGAAATAGCTTGCGTAATTGCAACTCACCCAACCAAAAGAGAGTGAAAGGTTCCGTTGAGGTTCCGAGATTACAAAAACAATTCAGCGATTTCAATTTATTTCTGAACACGATTCAAACTCAACGTAAGAGATGATCAAGGGGTTTTGTATCTGTAGTTTCGCTTTTTATTTTATAAAGAAAAATATGGTAAAAAGAGACAAAGCAGGGGTTTTTCTCTCCTTTTTTTTTTTTACTTTTAAATAATTCAAAATTAATATTTTTTTATTTTTTTTTATCAGCATTCAAAATTAATATAATATATGAAAAGTACCTATATAACATTTTTTAACTATTAATAACTTTATTACGTAAAAGTAAATTCGTGTATCTATCCATGAAATTATAATTTATATGACTATTATTGTTTATATTAATTTTTGAAATTTTGGTTAAAAGTAAGAATATAACTAAATGATTTATACTTTATTATTTTAAATATATATATATATATATATATTACATCAATATTCATTTATGTAAATAAAATATCAAATAGTTTTAAATTAATATGATTTTTTTGCGTACACATTATCTGCGTAAAAGTAATTTAAAATTTAGAAAAATATAATATGAATAGATTATATTAATGCGTTTGTTTAATTACATAAACATTTTAATTTTAAAATTTTATATAAATATATTTATTTTAAAAACGTTATATTATGATTTTTTTTCTCTCTTATAAAGCACATTCGTCTTCTTAACTTTTTAAAATATTACCTTTACACTTTTATATGGGATATTATTCTAATCTTAAAAAAATTGAATCGTTAGCAAAATTTATTAAAAAAATATTGTCATAATTTACTCTGAAGGTATTTTACGAACCTTGACTTTTAGTTTATTCTAAAAAAAATAAAAATAAGCATAGAGATTCGTGGGGACCTATTTTTATTGGGCTTGTTGTATGGACTTCCTAACTTCTCATTTTTCTTCATCCACTCCCATAATTCCTTCATACACATCCATGGAGTATTAAAAAAATCTAAATTATTCATTATTTAAATTTTTAGATTGCTAAAATTTGGAATATATACTTAAATTATACAATTTAAAATACGAATATGCAGTCCAAATTATGAATTTTGATCTATAAATGTATTATAAATTTTTAAATTTCATAATTTAAAATTCATTTTTATATTTATGAACATATTTTATATTTTTAAACTATTGAATCTAAAATATGGTTTCAAATTACATAATATCGAAAATTCAATTTAAATTTTATAATTCATAATACGTTTATAAATTATATAATATATAATATATTTTAGATCTGAAAATATATTATAAGTTATATAATTTGAAATACATCTCTAAATTATGTAATTTAAAATATATTTTTAAATATTTAATACATCATTTATAATTTATAATGACTTTTTTTATTTACATAATTCGAAATGTTTTTGACTTACAGACCTTCGACTTTTTTTAAAGGAAAATTACATTGTTTTTAATCAAATCCTCTTTTTAAAAACATTAAATAATCAAATTTAATTTTAGAATGACAGGTGGAAAATGATTTATCGACCACTTTGAGAATTAATTAGGTATTAAACATATTCTAAACAAATTGGGAGGAATTTAAAATATTCTGAAATTAATTTAAATGAAAAAAAAAACATATTCTATAATTAAATTTTCTTTTTTGACACGGTTGCCATCGTAAATGTACTCTTAATTTCGAAATTATCATTGCATTTTTCTTACAACAGTGGCTTCAAAATCATTAAAAGCCTTTCTAATTAGTAAAAATTAGATTATTTAAATAATTTAGGTCACAGGAACGTGGTTTTAAATTAAGCAATAAAAATTATTATTAAAACATATGATATATTGCTTATGTATGCGAGCATCATTGTTTAATGTCTTTACTTTGGAAAGCTACAAAATAAATAAATAAAATATGAAGTTTTTTTTTATATATTGCCCAACTTAATTATATATTTCCTGTAAAAAATATCATATCCAAACACGAGTAAAATATTTGTGTCTATTATTAGCAATGAAAAAGTAATTTTTATCACTAAATTACAGAAAGTTTGATCTTTGATTTACAGAAAAAACTAATCAAATATATCTATATCTATATATATATATATATATTTTATATATTTATATATATTTATATATATGGTAAGAACAAGAAGTGGTCCCTTTCTTCATTATTCAACTCTATGTTTTACCATGCAAAACAACAAGCCATGTGAGCTTGTGAACATGGAAGGAAACAAAATAAATAATATTTTTTTTACAAATTTTATGTGGATACCTAAAAGTTTTTCTAACTAGATAGAGTATTTCATTTTTATATTTTGTAATTAAATATATTACTTTGAAATTATTTGAGCATATTTATTTCAAAAGCAAATTAACTCTAACCTATTTAAATATGATAAAAAAAAGTTCTAACCGAATTAAAGTATGATATGGTTTATCATTAATAAAATAAATTAAAATGGACATTTTATATAACTAATAGTTTTATTCAAGCATATGTTTTTAACTTCAAATATTTTTTTCAATAGGAATACAAAATTAACTAAAACATAAAAAATATTAAGGACAACTTGTATTGTTAAATAAGTTAATTAAATGCTAATAAAAAAATAAGTTAATTAAATTATGGAATGAGGTAATAAACCACAATATGGACACCAAGTGTTTACAGAACTGAAGAACTTTTGGATAGAAATTTTATATTATTTCATATTAGTAATTAATTTAACTTCGTTGTAAATATAAATATATAATTATTACATTATTTTAATTTTAGATTTATCTGTGTACTATCTATTTTTTAATATTTGTTATGAAATTTAAATATTGATTGAACTCAATCACTATTATAAAATTATTAAATAAAAACTAATTTTAGAGAAAAAAATAATTAGTTACTATATTGATTAAATTAAATATTATTTTAAATACTAAAAAAATATTGTTATCTAAATTAGTTTCTATTATTGATAAATAATTTTTAAATTTGTATATTATTAACTATGTTTTAGCAATAATTCTTTTAGATTTTAAAGTTGGTAGCTAATTAGATACCAATTTAGAAACTATTTATCAATAATAGAAATTCATTTAAAAGCTAGTAATTTTTTTTATATAATATTTAATTTAATTTTTTAATATAAGAACTGATTTTTTTTTCTCTAATTTTTATTTAATAATTTTTTAATATTTTAAAAGGCAACAAGTCAAGAAAATCTTTAAATAGAAACTAACTTTTTAGAAACCAAAATAATTAGTTATTATTTAATTAAATTAGATACCATTTTACTAAATGAGTCTCTAAAATTTAGAATATAAAATATTAGTAAGTAAAATCATGGTAACTACTTTAAATACCAATTTATAAATCAGTTTATAAATTCTTATTAATAATATAAACTACTATAGATACTAATAATTTTGTAGTCTCTAAATTAATATCTAATTTAATCCATATATTGATTAATTATTTTTCGTCTTTAAATTTAATTATTATTTAATGATTTTTTTTATTATATATTCTTTAGTTTATAATTCTTCAAAATATTTATATTTCAAGACTCTTCATATGCCTTTAAAGTAGATAGAAATTATATTCTTAAAAGGGCATGTATCCATGTATTAGAAAACCATCTTGTTAGTGTTCCCATGAATGTTTGTTTTAAGTGATGAGTTATATGTTTTGATAGTGAATTTTGAGTTTTTGGTTTGAATTTTTTTTATAGAAAATAATAATATATTATAAATATTTATAATTTCATTCATTAAAGTAAACAAATCTGTTTCTATATATTAATTTAACCAAGATGAAAAACGAGACTGAGAAAGTACTTTGACATAACTTACATGAATGGAGTTCTCCCAAGGTTCTCTCTTCTCCAAGTAATGCTACTGTTGATGCGCATTTATTGAGACTCTTCCATAGCAGACATTGAATGCACAAGTATCTTTTGTTTCAAAAGTTTTTTGAATTGAAATGAATTGAGCAGGTTTGAATTTAATGCAGTCACTGAAGGTTGTAATGGAGTGAGAGTCCCCAAGCACGGTGTCTTCACAGAGAAGCATATCACTTAAAATTGGTAGGTTTTCTTTTAGAGTCTCACATTTTCCCCACCCCTTCAAACTTATTATCTTTACACGCGTTTTGAGGTGGACTTCGGTTTCATCATCAACCAACAGTGACAAAACACTGCTCCTTTCCTCCTTCCAAGAACACTTATTTATTAGTAATTCACTTCAACAACATTGTCCTCTTCAGGTTTGTTGTGTTTCTAACTCTGGTTAGTGTAGTACTTGAAAACATGAAGGTTTCTGGGCTCTTTGCTTTGCTCTTGGTGGTTGGAGCAACTGTGATGTTCTATAACGTCTTAGGTCCCACTGGGACCTCTGCGATACCTGGTACATATATTCTTTCCCTTACTACACTTTATTTCATTTGAGAAAAATTGTTAGATCTCTTCAGATAATGCAAATCATCAATGTCTTTGTGTGAAGTGTTTTGTTATTATCACCATGTATGTTTCTCATAGTCTGGTCCCCATGTTTCTCTTACTTTTAAGTCTTGAACCTTTGAACCTTTGATTTGCATAGACCTCAAAAAATATAGAGGTTAGTGGTAAAGTAAGAAATAACAGTTTTGTTTATGTGCAGAAGTTTGAGTAGAGATATATTTGAATATCACCGGTTAAAAGACACATGGGGTGTTTTGAATTTTGTGTTTGACCTAACTGTGTTTCTTCCCTTTGATGAAATTTTATTGATTTTTCCTTTGGTATTGTTGTGCATGCATGCAGTGGTGGCAGTTTCCAATCCACAAACTCTTGGGAAAAAATGTTGTTCTTTGTTTTCTCCTTCTGTGTATGATTTTCTGTAGTTGACAAAGTGTTTTTGTTATTATTCTGTTGATTGTTTTCTCACAGCCAACATGAGCCACAAAGTTGAGACTTGAGACAGCTTTATAGTGGTGTTCAGCCGCAAAAATTGAAGGAGTAATTCATGATTTGACATAATGGTGAAAGCCATTTTAAAAGTTTTCAAGTTCCACCCATATTATTGGGAAAAAAGGCAGCATTATATTTGTCATTTCTATATCAGCCAAAGCATATAATGCATCTTGTTGGATACTAATAACATGATTAGTATAAACATTTTTAGATAACAAAACTAAAATTGGAAAACAAAACTTATCACATATGATGTGATGTCAGTCTTTGTATCTTTGGTGAGATTTTGTATATGTGTTGGAGTATCTACTAGTTCCATTTTGTTTATTTTTTATTATTGAAAAAAAAAACTTTTTATGCCTTTATGTATAATCTAACACTTTTTCAATAACATCTCAGATTTGGTTGAAACCAACCATGGTGATAAAGCCAAACGGATTGCAGTAAGCAGGAAACTGAAGGTATGAATGCTTTACAATTGATCCTTGGACTTAAGCTCTGGCACTTGACCATGCTGGTTAATGCAATCAAAACTTAATTATAATGGGATGTTACATGATAAATTTGATGTTATAAATATTAACTACCTTGAAAGTAATACCTAAGATGAATTTTACTTGTTCATGATGTAAAACTTTTAAACCCTAAATTTAAACTTATTTTAGTTTCAGTTGAAATGTATCTTACATGTGTTTGGTTTGAAATTTTAGGAAAATGGGATTGAAAGTGGCAACATGGGTCAAGTTTCTCTGACTGATTATGGTGCTGTTGATCCAGTGCCAAATTCATCAAAGGCCATACAATCTGGACCCATTGAGTATGGAAGCCCTCTGAATCCATACATCCCAAAACTTTCACCTCCTGATCATCCCAAACCTGGAGATTCTAACTAACTTTGCTGGTCTCTTTTGAAGTATGCAACTACAAGAAATATTGATGTTAATTTCCTCAAAAACTCACACAAAGATAAAAAGAGATACTAAATTTACTATAATTATCATTTAGTATCTCCGTTTTAGTCTTTATGTGGATTATTTTAGGAGACTAACATCGATATTTTTTTTAGTGTGTTATAGTGGACACTGTTCTCAGAAGAGGAACGCTATTCACACTCTTTTAACATATTTCTTTTGATGGGGATATAAGAAATTGTTCAAAGTAATGTGTTGGTGGCATTGCTCATGCTGAAAATAAAGATGGAGGATCTGTTATCACACGTTGTTTAGTCAGTCTTTTGTTCATGCTGAAAATTAGGATCATGTGTGGATCCTTATTTTTGTTGGTTTGTGTTTGTGCAACTTCAGTATGTTTAATTTTGTTTTCTGTGTATCTTCTTACTTATGAAGTATATGAATTTGTTTTTGTTGATAAGGTTCTTTGTTTTTACCACTGCAATTGAATAAATTCTCAATTGAATACATGGTATTTTAAAGATAAAACTAATGAAAAAAAAAATTCAAGTTTGTTGGAGAGAACTTATAAATCGATTTAGTTAAGGACTTACCAAAGATGAAGCAGACAAGCTTTAAGCAAAGGGAAAGATATAAAGAGAAGAGAATGAACAAAGATAGTTCATGCTGGAGCATCCAAAAAACTGCAGAATGAAAGGTTTCTTACACACCCTATATGGTGAGGCAAGTAATCTTGCAAACAATTCTAACGCTAATAAAATTGGAAATCAAGGTTGATGATTAACTCGATTTTAGTTTAATAGGTTGAGATCACGATGTAATATAATGTTTGCTGTTGATTATTAACAATGCAAAAAATTATTAAAAAAATAATTTTAAAAATAAAAAATAATTAGTTATAAAATAGTTTATATTATTAATAAATAGTTGTTAAAATGATTAATTAGATACTAATTTAAAAATTATTTATTAATAAAAGTGTACGGGTCGCGTCCGTATGACTGATTTGAAGTTCAGCATTCGATCAAGACCACCATTACGCCCAAACATAAGACTAACGAGACTAATCATAGATCAAACATTAAATAGTGTATCTTTAATTATAGATTAAATTCTTAATCAGACCCAATAATAAAGGGTTCACAATAATTATATAAATAAGCATAAAATTCAATAATCAGGTACGTCATCATCTAGTACTAAACACACTTAACACCTAGTGTCAAAGTCTTACTTGAGCATCAAAATGTCTTTTGCAGTATCATTCAAGTCTGGAGTTCAGAGAGAAAAGGAGTGGAGGAGTGAGAGATGCATAAGGAGTTCGTTCAAGAGGAAGGAAGAGCAAACCTAGTTACCGTGAAGGAGTTCAATTGTTCTCTTGGTTCCAATTCCGTTTGAAAAGATAAAGAAACTATTTTATATATTAATAATTTGTTTAGTTTTTAGAATAATATATAATTTAGTTAATATTAATTAATTATTTTTGTTTTTAAAATTAGTTTATATTGTGTTGAAGCTGTTTAGTATGTGAATCTGTTTCTTGAGCAATTGTGTTGAAGCTGAAGATGTGAATTGGTTTGGTTTCAATTGTGGACATTCTATTTTAACATAAAATTCCTGAGATTTTCTAGCAATAGCTGAAGAACTAATGGAAGATTGATCAGCAGCAACATTCATATACTTGTTTGATGTATTGGTATCATTCAATTGCCTTGCACCTTCATAAATCTAACTACATATAAAATCTGATAGAAATTCATTCTGCCTGTAATGAATATAGTTAAACATATATTGAAAGTTTGTGATTACTAATTTTGATCACCAAATTTATTGGTCGGTTCTTTGTTGCATTGAACGTTTCTTCTTTATTTGTGGTGGTGGATTGAGTAATAGCTGCGCAGGCATTATAACAACTGCCATATTTAAAGAACATGACAGTTGCTGTACAAATTCAATGCTTCCAGAAGTATTTTACAGAAAGCTTGGTCTTTGATTTACAGAAAAATTAATCAAATATATATGGTAAGAACAATTGTAAGTATAATTTTCTGCTAATTACCCATTTGTCTAAACCATAAACTCAAATCATTCACAGTGAATCAATGACTGTTCACATATCACGAAGATTCTGAAGTAAGTGGTCCCTTTCTTCATTAGTCAACTCTGCGTTTTATCATGCATGTCTGTTTCAACATAGAAGGAAGCAGTTAAAGGAATCTAATAGTTCTTCTTAATTCATAGAGGGTTTCTCTTCTTACCGGAAATGTGTTGTTGAAGAAACTTTTTGGTGAGATTCTTGATATTCTTCGGCGAAGGTCTTCAGATAAAAGAGAAGATCCATATGAAAAATTCTCCAAGTAAATAAGAATAACACAATTATGATGATAAGTGTGCAAAGTATTAATTAAGAATATAGAATAAAATAAATTGTATTTATTAAAGAGTTATTATTTATAGATTTTTTGGTAACGGTCATTATTGGGTTGGCTTTATGACGGGTAGAGTAGGTACAGTTTCTTTTATATTTTACTATTAAATACATGTTTTATTAATATTTTCTTTAAAAATAGTATTTATTTTAAATAATGTATTATGTCAAACTTATATTCTACTACGAATAAATAAATAAATAAAAATATTTAAATATTTTGAGATCCATATTTCAAGAATGAAATAATCTAAGAATGATATTTTTTTATTTATTTATCAGCAATAATCTACGAATGATAATAAAATAAATTATAATTGAATGTTTTATATTACTAAATTTTATTAAAGCATCTATTCCTAAACTTAAATATTTTTTAATGGGAATAAAGAATTAACTAAAACACAAAGGTATTTAAGGGCAACTTTTGTTGTTAAATAAATAAATTAAATTATTTATTTGACTAAAATTAATCTTTAGTCCATATTGGTTAGTGAATGTATAATTTTGGTTCCTATCAAAATTTAGTACATTAATTTGAACTTTTAGAATTTTAAAATTAAACAATGATGACAGAGTCTTAATGCTTTTTTCAACTTCTAATAAAAGTGGTTGATATCCATCACTGATAATTCTTTTTTTTGAAAACTAATAATAATAATATTAGTTACTCATTTCTATAAACTACAACAAAATTATTAAATAAAAATCAATTTTAAAGACCACAAATAATTAATTATTACAGTAACTAAATTAGATACTATTTTAGAGATTAAAAAAATTTATTAATTTCTAAATTAGTTTTTATTATTGATAAATAATTTTTAAATTAGTATCTAATTAGTTACCAAGATTTTTGCTGCCTAATTTAGAATTTAAATAATTGGTAGTTAAAACCTTGGTAGCTAATTAGATATCAATCTAGAAATTATTTATCAATAATAGAAACTAATTTAGAAAAAAACTCAATAATGTTTTTAGTATCTAAAATAGTTTCTTATTTATTTAGTCATTATAGCAACTAACTATTTTTTATTTCTAAAATTAGTTTCTATTTAATGATTTTTTTTTTAGTGTACTAATATTATTGTTTAATTCTAAATTTTAAAATTGTTATAAAAATTATTTTATTTTTTTTAACTAAATGGATGATATATTTTGTTGGATTAAAATTGCTGAATTTAAAAAACTTAGAGGACCAAATCTGTATTTCAGCATATATGTCATCTTCCTACTTAGAAAGTTGTTAATCACGCGTAATTGTTGTCGTTTTCGTGTTAATGAAGGAGTAATTAAGTTTGTTGGGCATTTGAGTTGGTATTAGCTTTTATGCTTCATTAATTGTGTTTTAAGTAGTTGTCATCAAATTATTACTTAGGTATTTTAGCATTTAATAATTATACTTACCAATGTCATTTTCCTACTTTTCAAAAGTTGTTAATCACACCTAATTTATGTTGTCTCTTTCATGTTGATGTATTTAGAGAGGAGTAATTAATTTTATTGGGTTTTGAATTGATATTACCTTTCATGTTTAATTAATAATTACAAAAGACAAATTTACTAAAATGATAACCTAGTTTATGTACATTTTTTAGTATGATATTTTATTTTATTTTGATTTTATTATATCATATCATTGTTTAGGATTTTCAATTTTTACTTTATTATAAGAGTCTTATATTTTTTTATATTTTATCTTTTCAAAACTTAAAAGTTAATTTTTATTTTTATAATCTAGAATCTTAATATTACGTCATTTAAATAAAAATATTGTATAAAGTCTTATGACATGCATTAGAAATGTTCTTTTATATATATATATATATATATATATATATATAATGCTATCACAAATGAAATGATAATGAATTTGCTAAATATAATTAAACATAATATTTGTTATTTTTTATAAGTAAGCTTATAATTATTAACTGTGATATTAATTACGGTAGTGTTTTTCAATTAACTTTACTGTTGCAACATTCCCTACCAGTGTGCCTAGTAAGTAAAAAAAAATTGGCCTATGAACATCTTTAATTGTAAGTTTTTCAGAATTTTTAGTTAAAAAACTATTTTAAGATATGTATTTATTAAAGCTGAAAATATTTTTTTTTAAAATTCGTATTAAAATGTTTTTGCATACTAACTAATGTTATTTAACGCGTGAATGAAAAAATGCGCTAAATGACAAAAAATGCATTACTTTTTTTGAAGAATATAAAAAATTTGATTTAGTATTTAAAAATAACAGTACATTTAAATGTAGTTGTGGATAGGATGATTGAACATAAAATATAAGTATCAGTTTGTGTTTGACTGTTATATAATTTTTTTAGAGCTCTTATTTTTATAGAATATGAGTGTATTTCGTATATTAATAAATTAATTATTTACGTATTAAGTTAATTTCATTAACACAAGTGTTATGTAAGTATATCAAAATAGTTTATTTTAAGGATGTCTACTTATAAGTTATAAATTATTTTAATTAATTTTTAGTTTGTTTATTTTTTTTTTCCATTAACACTACTTGTATTTAATATTTTTTTAATTATTATTACTTATTTTAACATGTATTCAAACTATCAACCTTAAAAAACAAGTGATTAAATAACTTGAATGTAAAGTAAAAAAAATTTAGAGAAAAAAAAATAATTAATCATTCTATTGATTAAATTATATATTAGTTTATAAAAAAAATTAATATATAAAATAATTTCTATTATTAATAAATATTTTAATTAATTAACAAAATTTTACCTACCACACCCTATCACAACATTACTTTAATGGTGAATCACAACTTGATATTCAATCTAATAATACTCACTTATTCTTATAAAAAAAATCTTAAGAAACATACTTTCCCCCTTCATGGAAACACACCATTTACTTTATTTTTAACTTTCGATCAATTCTTTACAAAACGTATACTTCACCATATCTCAAATCATACATCAAATAAATACATATATATATATATATACTAACATTTCAACCATCACACACTTTACTCTTCTAAATAATCAATTCATTAAATAGAAGTAACTATTACCTCTCTTTATTGTGTATAAAAGAGTACATGTTTTCAAGATAAAATAAAATATCATAAACCCTAAACCCTAAACATAAATAACATATGATAATTTCATCAATTTAAGAGGAAAAATAACTTAAACATGACATTGTGAGAATTAGGAAAAATAGTGGAAGAATGAATATAAAAAAAAAGAGTATATTTTTACTCATATAAAATATTATTGATTATGTTTAATCATATTAAATTAAAATTTAATTTAATTTTTTATGATATTATTTTTTGCGTATAATTATAATGACATTTATAATAATTAAATTACTTTTTTAATTGGTAAAAAATTGAAATGTTAAAAGAGTTATAAAAGTGTAAAATCTTGTGGAGAAAGCTTGTAAGAGAATCTTAAATATTGGTAAAAAAAGTTTTATTTTTCTAAAAAAAGAGTAAGATATTGGGAAGTGTGTAGAGAATTGATTGGGATACCCTGTAATAATGTGGGAAGTTTAAATGATAGAGGGCAGCATGGAAGTTTCTCATTGCCATTCACTGCGGTGGCTGTTGAGATTTTATTGCTATTGCTCGTGCTGTAACTACAGCACTGGGGAATGAAGAGGCTCATCACTCATGACTCTTTAATGCACTCACTCAAGCTTGTTGTGGAATTCGAGTCCCCAAACACGTTATCATCACACAAAACCAACTTAACATAAATGTTTTATAATAAAATATTGCGAATCACTTCATAAATAGGTAGCTTTTTTTTGGACTCATTTTTTTTCCCACCTTCCAAACTTATTATCTTTCCGCGTTTTGTGCTGGACTTTGGTTTCTTCTTCTTCTTCTTCTTCTTCTTCCAAGAAGGTTACCACTTCTCCACTTCAAGGACATTGTCCACTTCAGGTTTTGGCACTTGACAACATGAAGGTTTCTGGCTTCTTTGCTTTGCTCTTGGTGGTTGGAGCAACTGTGATGTTCTTTAACATCTTAGTTCCTACTAGTGCATCTTGGGCATCTGGTATATATATACGTCTTCTTTTCTTTGCTACTACTTGTTGCAACTCTTTATTTCATTTGACAAAATTAGTTAGATCTCTCATGCAAATCTTCAACTTTTTTGTCATTATCACCATGTAAGACAAGCTCATCGGTTAAAAGACACATGGGGTGTTTTGAATTTTGTCTTTGATCTTGCTATGTTTCTTCCCTTTCTTCAATCTTTTTCCTTTTTACTTTGGATATGTATAAAGAGATAAGGGTATGCATGCATTAGTGATGACAGCTTCCAATCCACAAACTCTTGAAAAAATCTCACTCTTTTTTCTTCAGTAGACAAACTGTTTTTGTTATTATTCTGTTGATTGTTTTCTGACTATACCAACATGAGCCACTAAGTTGAGACTTGCGACAACTTGGTAGTGTTGGCCCAAGCATCGAGTCCTTGAATTGTACGAGTAATTCATGATTTGACATATATAATTGATCATGAGAAAAAGGTAACATGCTTTTAAGTTCTAAACATGCAATATAATCTTTTGAGATGCAAACATAACTTGACGCAGTTGACATTTTTATATAAGCTAAAATGCATTCATGGGTAGAATATGTGTCGCATAGAGCAGTTTCTCTGTAAGCATTAAAACTATGAAAAAAAAGTACTTCTTCACTAGTTAGTAAGAGACACTGATGATTAAGTTCCTCTTAACTTCATCTGCATTTGATAATGTGTGTGGCAGTATAATTCAATTCAATCAAAACACTGCATGCATCAATTAACGTTCTTCTAGAGATCATCTTCTGTAGGGAGATGAAGGAGATTATCTTGGATATTATATTGCTGATAACTTAATGCCTTTATGTAACCTGACATTTTTTAGTATCATCTCAGATTTGTTCAAGACCAACTTTGGAGATAAAGCCACACTCACTGCAGGAAGCAGGAAACTGAAGGTATGAATGCTTTATAGCCCTTGGACTTAAGCTCTGGCCCTTGACCTTTCTGGTTAAAGAAGTCAAAACCTAATTATAATGGGATGTTACATGGTAAATTTGATGTTAATATTAACTATAACTTCAAAGTAATGGTTAAGTAATGGTTGTAATAGACTGATCATAGGGAGAGCAAAAAAAAACATTTGGATGGACAGTGTCAAGGAAAGTGTTAATTAGATTTGAGAATGCATTGGATAACAATTGTAAGAGAGTTGTGGTTACGTAAGAACAAAAGGATTTTCAAAGTTGGTAGGATATATCACATTGAAATTTTCACTCTGGCATGTATGATAGTTTGGTCATGAGTAATGTCTAAAGCGTGTGATGTAAGTTTTTCGTATTCAGATTGGTAACTTGAGCCATTGCATGATATTAGTCAATTTGTCTAGAAGTTAGTTAACATGAGTAAAAGGTGTCTGTATTTAGGTTTTTAATTGTTGTAAGAAGGTTAGATGATAAGAGTCCTAAGAATTTAAAAGGTTGAGCCTTAAGTAATAGAAGATGAATATTACTGTGATAATGTAAAACTTTTTACACTAACAAAATACATACTTCTCTTTGAAATTTCAGGAAAATGGAAACAATATTAAAAGGGGCATTAACAACCATGGTGATCTGGGTGAAGTGACTCTGACGGATTACAATCCCATTGATCCACCTCCAAGTTCTTCAACAAAGGCCTCTTTATATCCTGGGCCTATAGAGCATGGAAGCCCTCTGAATCCATACATCCCAAAACCTTCACCTCCTGATCCTCCTAAACCTGGAGATTCTGACTAACTTTGCAGTCTCTTGAAGCATGCTAGTAGATACTATTCTCAGAAGAGGAACGCTATTCACACTCTTTTGACATATTTCTTCTGATGGGAACATAAGAAATTGTTCAAAGTAATGTGTTGGTAGCATTGCTCATGCTGAAAATAAAGATAGAGGACTTGTTCTCACACGTTGTTTAGTCAGTTTTTTGTGCATTGTTGTGCTTATATGCTGTGTTGTGTTCCCATGTGGTAGCTGTGAAAAAAAGTTGTGCCTTTGAGCATCCTATGTATTGGTCAATGTACGTATTTGTAATGTTTTTCCATGCGTATTTCTATATTTGTTAGTTTGTGTTTGTGCAACTTCAGTAGTATGTTCATTTTTTATCATATAGATTCGTTGTTATAAAATTGCATACATGATGCTTGTATCCCATTTGAGATTTTTGTTACCAAATTTGGTAATTGTTATTCTAATCGCAAGGATAATAATTTTCTAATGGATCCAAAAGGTTTCAAAGTTGTTGAAGATAACCAGAACCAGAAGTGAAAGCACAGAGGCATTCCATTGAAATCCAAAATTGATTAAGAATAATACCACACTTGGGCTAAACTTGTTGAGTCACTTATTGCTTAAGATAAAATTATTATCTCTTTGATCACTGGAATTTTTTCATCAACCATTGCCACTAGGATTCCTACTATTACAAGTAAAGAGGGGTCCTTCAATTCACGTCGCATCAACCTTTTCTTTTTCCCATTTCACTTTTCTTGACTTCTTAATAATACCTAGCATGTCATTGTAATCTTCCAAAGATGTAA
Source organism: Phaseolus vulgaris (assembly GCF_051622355.1). NCBI lineage: Eukaryota > Viridiplantae > Streptophyta > Magnoliopsida > Fabales > Fabaceae > Phaseolus > Phaseolus vulgaris. Next base: position 3,619,362 of record NC_143498.1, read on the forward strand.
CAGCTGTACGTGGGGATGCATCAACTCCTTTCAAATTCGATATCACTTCATATTATTACAAAATAAATATTAAATAAAAGTGAAAGTAATTAGTTAATATATTAACTAAATTAGATATTTATTATTTTAAAAATTAAAAAAATTATTAGTATTTAAAGTAATTTTTATTATTAATAAAATTTATAAAATGATTTATAAATTGGTATCTAATTAGCATTCTAAATTTAAACTACCAATTAGCTTAGATTTTAAAGTTGGTAGCTAATTAAATATTGTGTCATCCTGGATCTAGTCAGAATGTAGGAGAGACTCATGACTATCGATACACATGGAAGAAATCCGTGTGACAATGAAACTCGAATTTAACTCATCCTCCTCGTGGGATAGAGACCTAGGAGACCCGACAACTTACTCCCCGAAAGACCCGAGAGTGCTTGATCCCTGAGAGAGTCCACTCAAATCTTAGTTATATTCGTGAAATAACAACCCACTAATACCAAGATTCTAGCGAAAACTCGTAACTAACTTTCGAATTATGGTCAATTTGTTTGATTGTTGCGTGAATTTTCCAAATTTTATTCAAGGCCTAAATCATCTAAAATGGGATCGAATTTTATTTTCGACTACTTCAAGAAAAAAGTTAATGACTCTGCAATCTAGAAAAAGCCTTTGAACCTAGAAAAAGTCTTTGAGTCTGAGCAAATACCAATTTATAATCTAATTTATAAATTTTATTAATAATATAAATTACTTTAGATACTAGTATTTTTTCTAATCTCTAATACGTTATTTAATTTAATTAATATAATAACTAATATTTTTTTCTCTAAAATTAATTTATTTATATGTAAAAAAATTGTTGTAGTATATATATATATATATATATATATATATATATATATATATATATGGGACGAAGCAATGTATGTATAACTTTTTTTAAACCCCATTGGGAGGTACCATGTGCCTTAAGTGAGCAAATATTGTTTAGCATGGTTGATGAAAAGTTATGCTTTTAGAAACCCATAATTATTGTTTGAAGTGTTTCTCAAGTGATGATCCTTTTGAACTTCTAACTAGAGCGATTTTGTAGTGTGGGTTTGGTTAAATTGAAGTCATCATCATAAAATTAGTATCACACGCTTTTTAGTGGACCTCTTAACCAACAATGTCCGCATATATGACTTTTTCTTGGCAACGTGATTTGATGCTCTCCGTTTCTTACAATGTTCTCAACCAATCTTTTGGTCAAATTAGACCACCTTCTCTCTTGTAATGCTTTCAACTTGAAGAATAAAGTTATAATGAGTGATGCTTGAATAATCAAATTTACCTAAGTCTGCCAGATTTTTTAGAAAATATGTATATCATTTTATTACGAAATGGACTTTAAGTTTAACTCAAACTCTTAAAACTGGTTCATGTGGTGAGGTTTGCACCCATTTATAAACTATGAAAGGCTCTAATATCTAGTCGATGTGGGATCTCCAACACATACCCCTCATGTCGAGAGTGACAGCTCGTACGTGGGATAACATATTATGGGTGGTCCGATAGCGGTCCGACAACAGGTGGCACAATAGACCCAACACAAACACTCGCTAGAATAGGCTCGAAATGGTTCTGATAAATAATTATCTCTAACTCAAAATCTTCAAATCCTAGTTCTTAAAACTTTTTTTACATTTTAAGATTTTATTTAAAAATGAACTTTTTAATCCAACCTCATAAAGCTAATTTATAAAATAGATTTACATTTATTTATATACTATAAAATATTTTAATTTCTAATAATCGAATTTTCAACGACACACATAAATATATATTAAATTTAGATTTTTATAGACTCGGTACAAAAATTATAATCTGACAAGTATTCTATTTCTTTGTGCAAATTTTAAGAAATTAGTCAATAGGTTGATTACAACATAGTTCTCAATCACGGCTACATCAGTTGGTCTTATCCCTTTGGTCCTACCATGAGACATTCTCTAGTCACTAGGTAATGTATAAATGAATTTATGATTGTATCAACAAAATTAAATGCAAGAAATTATTACCAATTTTGAATTTTTGAATTTGTCATTGTGTTCTTCCTTCAAATTTTGGTTTTTCACCAAAGTATTTTTTTTTCCTGTGGATTACAATTTTAGATAAAATTTAACTTATTAAATTTTGTTTAAAAAATATTAAAAACATGTGTTTCTATAATTGATTTTTTGGAAATTTGTTTTTAGAAAAAAAAAATCTTATATTTTTTATTAGAAGGTAACAATACAATGAAACACGTCAGAAGGAAGTTTTAAAAAGGGGAGAAAAAATTACATAGTATGAAATTGATATTAATAAAGAGTATGGATGATTAAAAGTTAGCACGATAATTGGCATCACATCACATGGAAGTTCAAAAAACAAAAGAAAAAACAAGTTTTAAAAAAAATTAGGAAATGAAAAAGTGCAACATGGATACGTAGCAGTAGTATTTTAGTGTGTGTAGTTTGTTTGGAAAGAAACTTGTGAATGGATTTGGTTAAGGACCTACCAAAGTTGAAGAGGACAATCACTACTAAAGCAAAGGGAAAGATATAAAGAGAAGAGAATGAACACAGACAGTTCTGGCAGGAGCATCCTGAAAAGTGATGCTTTTTTGCTTAGCTTGCAAAATCATGTCAAAGAGAATTGTCCCTTCTTTTTGTTCTTAAAAGGGTTCTTAGTTATCTAATTACTAGAGCAATTAAAGTTGAACAATGATCACACCATCTCATTTGCAATGAAAACAATTAGCATTTCGTGATTCTTTATCCTTTCTTGAGCCGCATTGTGCACTTTGTTTCCTTGCCCATGTTTTCTCTCACTCTATGGACAACATCATTGTTCCTCACTAAATATTCTAGAGAGGTATCATCATCTCTCATTAATACTCTTCTTGTCCTTGTGATGGACCTATGTGAGGGTGTCTTGTGGCTAATTAAGTTTTCCAAATATATTATTATAATCTTATTAAAGAAAATAAAAAAAAGATTGAATAAAAGATTTTGATTATAGAAGGTTTATGTATATACAAAGAACTCTTACACAATATTATTTCTACAAAGATCATAGGAACTATATTCTATGTATAGATCTATGGAGGATGAGTAATAGAAGACCATTAAAAAAAAAAATAGTTATAAGATAGTTATAACAAACACGTATTAGACAATTTGACCCGTATACCAGATAGTCTAACACTACTAGAAGAATTTTAGTAGATGGTCTTTTTATCTTTTATATCAGATAGTTTAACCATTTGATTAAACTCTTGTACGTAATTTAGAGTTATTCATCACACCTTTTATTATAATTACTTCTAGTATAAGATAACGAGTTTAAACTAGAATCATTCCATAAATAGTTAAATTCAATTTTATTTAGGGTTAATGAGTTTTGTGAAGCAAGGTGAAATAAAGTATGTTTTTCATCCCTGATTGACATTGTAATATAGGATCTCATTATATGCGACATTTGTCAAGGTTAGTTATTGTTTATATATATATATATATATATATATTTGAATATATATATATATATATATATATATATATATTTGAATCTCAACTAAAAAAGATGTTAACATCGTCTTATTCTTGATTTAGGAATGATCGAGACCGACTCATGCTCAATTAATGACTATCCATATCTTAGTGACTTTTGAAGATTGCATTGTGCTACTGAGCATATTAACCTTTTACCTTTTGTAATCGACCTATGAATAAGATTCGCTCTCTCAGAAGAGATGAATTACAAAATGAATTAGTAATGTGCAAGAGATTATACTGATTTAGATTTAAATTTAGGTAATTTAAACCAGACTGTTATTTTTAAATTGAGGTTCAAAGGAGATTACTTGTAAAGTTCTCAACTTAGTATCAGTTGTATTAAATTCACAATGCTTATTTATTTATAGTCACATTGTAATGAAGTGTATTCTTGGAGGGGCATATACAAGGGCATTTCACTGGCATATATCACATTTCTTTCTATTTTGGGCATCACCTCCTATTTGTTTTGTCACCAAGCATAACTACACATAATGACTATAAGTTCAACCTTTCACAAAGAAGAAAATAGACATGGTAAATTTGAAGGAAGACAACTAGATTAGAAGATTTTAGCAGTTGCTTCAAAGAACAAAGTCCACCCCTAGTGCAAACAAATGTTTTTTTTTGTGTTTTATTTGTTTTTGGTTTGGATTTTCTGCTATGATTCAATGTTTTTGGTAAACTTGGAGAATTGGATAATCCGATAAACTTATGAAGAAAATTTGTTTCAGATTATATGTTTTTACGTTTTTAAGTATTCAGAAGCTTGTTCTCTTACTTTTTGTTGGTTGTCAATCCTAAACCAACATCATTATATTCAAGTCTGATTTTATATATGGAATATTGCTCTAAATATTTTCTTTTATTTAATTATTCTTTATCAATAAAATAAGTGTATTCTTGGGATCTTATCTTTGGGTGTTGATTTTAATTTTGCTCCAACTATTTATAAGAGTAATGTTTGGAACTTAAACCAACTAGTAATTAAGGTTACTCTGTAGTATTTAGTTTGGTATTAGACAGAACTATTACAATTTTATCAATACTAAAAACTAAAAACCACCATCTTGATGAATTAAAAGACAATAAAAACGTTTATAAAAATTACTGATCATTCCTTTACTTCTAAATGACTTCTGGATCAGAATCCATCCATCCATATACGCACTGGAATCAACCAGAATGGGCAAATTGCTTACAGAAAAAAAAGGTGACATAGACGAATTTTAGTGGATGCTAAAACTGATCTTTAATATTTTCTGATCGTTAGAAGGGAAAGAAAGAAGCCATAATGAAATAGAGTGGTGAAGAAGGAAGTAGCTTTTAGTGGTCCTATACGCGTTAAAAGTGAATGCATGCATGTGTTCTGTCCAAGTGTCCATACACCATTTTTATTAAATTTGGTTTTCGAATGCAGCATATTTGTGAAGTGGATAGTGCTTCCACATTCTCAGATCCAATATCCAAATATATGCATATATGATCCTTCAATTTACCTGCTGTAAAGCATTAACTCATGACTCCAAAAGTTTTCTAAGGATATTTCATATCTAATAGAAATAAAGATATTTTATAATATATAAGTAGATATAAATCTTACTTTATAAGTTAGTTTTATAAAGTTAAATTAGATTTAAAGTTCACTTCTTAATATGAGTTTGTTCCGGACAATAGTCACTACAAGAAAATCATGAAATATAAACCAATTTTTAGAGACCAAAATAATTAGTTGCAATAGTAACTAAATCAGAGACCATTTTAGAAAGTAAAAAGAAATTTGGTTTCTAAATTAGTTTCTATTATTGTTAAATAGTTTCTAAATTGGTATCTAATTAGCAACCAAGGTTTTAGAGACTAAATTTAGAAACTAAATAATTGGTATCTAAAACCATAGTTGCTAATTAGATACCAATTTACAATAATAGAAACTAATTTAGAAACCAATTTTTTTGTTAGTTTCTAAAATGGTCTTTATTTTAGTTCCTATTGTAACTAATTATTTTGGTCTCTAAAAATTAGTTTCTATTTCATGATTTTCTTGTAGTGAGTCTTGGCGATCTCAAACCTAGAACATTCAAAGTGACAAAGAATATGTACACTCTTAGTTAGTTTGTAATCTGTCTTTTTTCTTTCTTTCTTTTTTGTGTGTTCTCTTATACTAAAATTTTCACCTTATCTCCTTTGTATCTAACCTTGTTATTGGCCTAATTCAATAATAAATGTTACCTCTTATTTAAGTTTGATTATTTGGAATCTCCTGATTTGTGCTGATACGACATTACTGTCTTTAAATATGAATATCGATAGACGATGTCTTTATATGAAATATCGGATTCGATTCATAACGCTACAACCCCCCTAACCTCAAGCATAAACTAATGAAGCTAAAGTTAAGTTTAACTTGACGATCTCCAACCGACCCACCTATCTCTCAATCGGACTTGACCAATGATACTATAGAGTTCAAAGTCGTCTAAAATCTATCTTAACGACAATTTGTTGACCTTATCAAATCATCCGTTATCAGAACATCCATAATTTGGAATCTCACGCATGAATTCAAGGTATTAATAATTGGAGAGCTATCATATTTCATAAATGCAAATTAAATATCGCTATGTTGGTCACACCTTTGGGGGAAAGTAAAGTTTATAGTTAAAACAATCACAGATGACAGAACCTTTTAAGAGCTATAACTGCTACCCTGGTATTAATTACAAATTTTGCAGGAAGAAAACACAAGCAGGTAAAACTGTTCATTTTTCACTTGGCAGTTAGAAGTATATTCCCCAGATAACTTAATTAGTTGCTGTAAGGGATATATGAAAAATTTAAGCAACATTACAATTCAGAATCTAACGACTTGGAACTTTTTGTGATATCATGTATTTTGTAAATTTATCTCACTTGAGTTTTTCATTCTGCATGAGATTGTGAATTTGTGAGGAGCACAAGTTGATTGAAATGCAAATCCAGACAATTTTCCAGTTAAGATTATTGTCCTTAATCTTTCTTTGAGAATTATGACATTGAATTATTAAAAACTCTTAGTTCGTACTATCTATGCAAGTGTTCAACACTAGCCAAACCAAGTTGAGTAACTAACAATGATTAATTGCAATTAAATCAGACCAGATTGTAAAAGTGATTACCATAGCCATAATGTTGTAATATAGCAATCGTAGGAAAGCATAATGATGTTAGATCTTGTATTCAATTTGCACACATCTAATGCTTATAGGCAGTTAAATATTTTTTATTTTAATACTATAATGATTATGAAAAACTTGTTCTCTTTGATTTTAGGGTAATGTGCATGAAAAAAAATTAGTTAAAATTATTAAAATGAATTTGTTAAAATTATTAAGAAGTGTATTTTAAATTTAAAAAGTAAATTAATCTCATTAAATATGAAGTTTGTATTAATTTATATATTATGAATTTTTTATCTCACGTAATATCTTTAACAAAAATCAAATAAATATACGTAAAATATTTTTATTATTTAAGTATAAATAATTATACTTGATATTTGGACTATTTATGTTATCTCTATGTAGATGTGGATCCAATAATACCCATTTTTGTTATAATTATTCGAAAAATCATATTTGAGATTATTTTTCTTAATTAAAAATTTATATAAAGTCATTATATGAAAATTAAGCTTTAAAAAAAGTATACACAATATTTTGCCGTTTATTTGTTTGCATTCATTCAGTATAAAATCATTTGCTAAAGTTCAGCAGTTAATTACAGTTCATTTTGTAGTTCCCTTAAGTGGACACATACACACATCTCCTATTTTTGTTTCATTACTAAAATGAGAAAAGGAAAAGTTAAGAAGAAGATACTTGCCCCTTTCTAATTAATGACTCTGAAAAATGAGTACAACAACACTTGCAATCCATGCATACATAAAAAATTTATATTTTTATTATTATATAAAATAACAAATGAAAATCACTCAAAATATCAATTTTAGAATAATTACTAAAAAATAAATAATATGATAATATAAGATATGTAAGGTTTCGTTTAAGAAAATATTGAAAATAGAATATCAATTAATTAAAAACTAATTTGTTCACATTTGCTATAGTCTAATTTTCAAAATAAAACCTTCATTTTAACAAGAAAAAAAGTGTTACAATAGTTTATTTAGGGTCTTATGTTGTATAAAGGGTAAAAGTTTATAAAGGTTGAAAAACTGAAAAGTGAAAGCGCGGGTGGCACTGCGTGCTCCAAAACTGAATTAATTATGTAGAAAGTTATCGATAAGAGACTACCAATTCCTCCGAACTTTTGTACCTTGTTCCAATTCGATACGCTGAAAAGGAAAAACGGCTATTTCATAATTTTTCGCCTTAACGACCAATTATATAAAATTGAGTAGTGTCGTTTGCGTAACGTCTCTCCGAAGATTCATTCCCTCACCCAAACGCAAATATCCAATTCCAACTTCAACCCTTCTTTGTACTTTCCACATCGTACTCTTCCTTTCTCTCCGTGTCGTTTTCACGTTTACTATTTTTATTTCTTTTTTTATTTTTTTATTTGTTTTTATCAAAATTAAAAATGACGTGTCATCAAAGCTTCCAGCCCCACGAAGCACCGCAAACTGACGTAAACCATTGTGTATTTACGGCAATGCCCTTCAAGTCACGGCGAGTGCTTTTACTCTCCCTCGATCCGCGCGTGCGTGTGCTACAGTGTCCGTGTCACTCTAGTGGTGCCTGAGCTTGCTCCTTCTAATTTTGGCGTTAATTTTCACAAGCGAAGCACAATCGCGCAGCGTGTGACTCCACTGCTACGACAGTTACACTCTTTACTCGGTCAAGCCCCGGCAAATCGTAACGGTCATATTTTCCTTCCCATTTTCAACCTTCCGCGTGAATTAGCAGCACCAAATTTCTCTGCACACGCACGCATTCTTTTCTCTGTTCGAATTCCGTTCAATGCTTCGTGTAGCTTGTTCGTTTCTCGGTTGATTTCTAGGGTTCTGAGACTCGGCGTGGATTCCAACGATTAGTCTCGAGTTTCGAATTGAATATTGTTGATTGACTGACTGTAGTAATGAAAATATTGTAGAATTTTGGAAGATTTTGTAATGGAAATATTGTAATTAGGATTAGTAGAATTTTGGAATAAAAATAATGGTGGCTGCGATTTCTACGCCGTTAAACCCCAAACGAGCGCAGACTCCAACTCCAAGGAGAACTCCTCTGTTGCCTTCTGAATCGGACAATGCACTCGCTCCTCCACGAAGGCCTAAAGCACGAGAAGTTACTTCTCGCTACATGTCGTCTTCTTCGTCTTCGTCGTCCTCCGTTTCGTCTCCTCCACGACGATGCCATTCGCCGCTGGTGGTGACAAGGACGGTCAATTCTACAAAGCAAACACCAACGCCGGCGTTGAAGCGCTGTCAGTCGGCGGAGCGCCGGCGACAAGGCACTCCTCGGCCTACTCTCACGGACGCTCCGGCGGCTCAGAAAGTGCTCTTCACTTCCACCAGGAGCTTGTCTGTTTCGTTCCAGGGCGAGTCGTTCCCGATCCAGGTTAGGACGACGAAACCGCCGCCTTCACAGAGTTTGCGGAAGAGCACGCCGGAGAGGAGGAAGGTTTCAACGACGCCGACGCCGGTGAGAAACGGCAATTCGGATCATGCAGAGAATGCCAGGTCGGGGCTAGATCGGCACCGGTGGCCTGCAAAATCACTACCGCGGCCACAACAAGTCAATTGCGCGAACCGCAGCTTGGAATGTGTTGATTCCGCAGGGAGAAAGCAAACGGACGCGCCGGAGAACCTTGTTAGGTCGTTGCAGAATCTGATGGAAGATGTTCTACCTTATCACGACGCGATGTTGAAATCGGAGAGTAACAAAATTAACGGATCTGAGTTTCGGCCTGAACCTGAGCTTGAGCCTGTTGCTTCTGATACCGAAAGTGTAACCTCTGGAAGTTCCTCTGGAGATGGAATTCGACGTTCACGAGGGATCGTGGTGCCGCCGAGGTTCTGGCAAGAGCATAATAACCGTTTAAGGCGCCAAACAGAGACTCCGTCTTCTAGAAACGGCGTAATTGCGAATAAAGGAACTCTATCTACTGCTCATAGTCCTAGGCTTTTAGTGCAGAAGAAATCAGTGTTGGATTCTGCTGTTTCATCGCCACGTGGAGTTGTGAATAGCCGTGTTCTTCAAGGTTCTCCTATTCGATCCGCGGTTCGTCCTGCTTCTCCGAGTAAACTAGCGACGCCTTCTGTGTGGTCTCCTTCGAGAGGAGTGAGTCCGTCACGTGCACATAACGGCGTCGCTGGTTGCATGAGCAGTAGGTTCGGAAGTGAACCTTCTGTTCTGAGTTTCGCGGTTGATGTTTCCAGGGGCAAGGTAGGGGAGAATCGGATTGCGGATGCGCATTTATTGAGACTCTTTCATAACAGGCTCCTCCAGTGGCGTTTTGTTAACGCCAGAGCCGATGCTGCTCTCTCTGCGCAGACATTCAATGCAGAGGTATTTTTTTTTTTTATTTCAGAGGTTTTCTCTACTGAAATTGAATTGCGCGGGTTTGGATTTGCCTGCTTGTTCATTACTCTTTGAAGCTGTATTGAGTGAAGATTGTGGATTGATAATTTCGTTTTTAATTTTTTATGTTAGTTCCATCTTAGCATATGATCATGAGCACCCATGTCATCAAGGATTTAAACTGCCTGTTGTGGTTTGTTACATCCTTGATGTTGAGGGAAATTCCAGATAAATGTTGCCACGGTTACAGATGCAGACTGTGGCCATTGACTGTCTTTTAAACTCGTTTGTAATCTAAAGGGTGAAGTCATATAAGGCAAGATAGAGTACGGAAGGATTTTATATTTTATCTGACTGTTTGCTATTGTTTCTTTTGTTTTACACTTCTCTTTGTGTTATATATTCCTGATAAATATTTCTCGTTGTATCAGGAAAGCCTCAAAGCTGCATGGGTAGCTATGTCAAAAATGCGAGAATCTGTTAGAGCCAAAAAAACAGAGTTTCAGTTGCTGAAGCAACAGTTTAAACTGATAAACATCCTGAAGGATCAAGTAAGATTTACAACTTCCCTGTTCTAAGTTTACTGGTGTATATTTAGATTCTGCATCACTTGATTTGAAGCTTTATCATTTCTCCACTAGTTTGATTGTCATGTCGTCGTGTCCTTCATGGTACAGCTGCCATCTCATGGCATCTTGTTTCATGTAAATAGTTTCATTACTATTATTATGACCTACTAATGAAGCTTATTTATGTTATTTTTGGATTTAGATACATTGACATTGTTCATTCTTTGATCTTGTTTTTCAATTGTGGTTAATTAGAAAACTCCGGGTGCTAACTGAAATTGCTCCAAAGTATATGTGTTTCATCCATTTCATTTTTTAAGATCATAGAACTCTTTTTCTACCACCGGAAAGACATGCACACATCTAATGAGGCAAAACAAGAAAGTGTTCATTTGGGAAAAAGTCAGTTTGGATTTGTCTGTGACTAGAATGAAACTCAAACAGAGTTAGAGAGATATTTTTATTTGCTTTGCATATGATGACATTGGCTTTGTGTTCAGCTTTGACAGAATGTTCTTGACCAAAACTATTTATGCAGATGTTGTATTTGGAAGATTGGGCTACTTTGGATCGGGTTTACTCTAGTTCACTTTCAGGAGCTACTGAAGCCCTAAAGGCTAGCACTCTTCGTCTTCCTGTTGTTGGTGGGGCCAAGGTATTTCTCCTTTTAGCTTATTGTATAATCTTTATTAATTATTTAATTATAGATTATCTGTGACATAGCAATTCTATAACTGCTTATTATCATATTTGGGACTAATTTGAAGAGCTCTGTGTTTGCTTCAGACAGATTTGCTAAATTTGAAGGATGCAATCTGTTCAGCAATGGATGTCATGCAGGCAATGGCATCTTCCATATGCCTATTGTCACCGAAGGTACATATTTCTATTGCCCTGCATCCTCTTTCAGATGCCGAGTTTCAATTATATTTGCTGCGATGAGTGATCGTATTAAAGTGTTATTTTATTTTCTACATAACTTTTTATGAGGCTACATTATGATTAAAGTGTTATTTTAATTTTCTACATAACTTTTTATGAGGCTACATTATGATTATGAAAGGAAAAAAAAAAACTGATTTTGTTGTATGATGTGAGTGTAATCTTATCAACTGTCTAGAAGAGAAAAATTTAGGTGTGATTTTTATATACAAGGGCATAGTAATGGTTGAAAGCAAGTCTTCCTTCTTAAAATTTCTCATATAGCTATAATTCCGATGGTTCCATACTTGAAGTTCCTTGGTGTTATTTGTTGATTTGTTTAGTTGTTGCCCACTGCCTATGAGTTATTCTGTAGAATTGTCCCATAAAAGACTGAAAATTTTCCAAAATGGTACATGGTGATATCAAGAATGTTCTGCATATCGTGGAACCTAAAAATTGAGTAATTTTGAATTTGAAAACCTATACTCAGATTTTGACACTTCAAACTTTCATGCGGTTGTGCACCCTTATGATATAAATTCGTTTTCTGAAAGATCCCAACTTTCATGCATTGGTGTGAGATCCTTGCCATGGCGTATGTTGTGTTGAAATGGATATCTTTAGTAGCCGATCAATTGTGTAAATTGTGGAGTAGCAGAAGAAGTGGAGATAGTATTATACAGAAAAGACATTAGTAATTTTTATCAGTATTATATTCAGCAATATGTAATTGAATAATGCTGTCGAATGAAACCCGTGCAATTTAAGTAAATTCACATACAAATCAAGTGAGATATTTGACAGGATGTAGAATAAACAATATTTTTCACAGTTGTACTTTTGTAGTTTCTGTTCATTACACTTTGCTATGCTTTTACCATAATTACGTCATTGTTTTTAGCCTATATAGAGACAGAGTGCCTATGTTTGTGCAGCCAAGAACACAAATGGTCATTGAAAAATAAGGAAAATAGAGTATATCACAAAGTGAATATTTTTATTTTATTGTTTGAAGTATATATAACAAGCAACTGAAGTAAGGTTTTCTGGATCTTTCGTGGAAATTAAATGATGAGAAAAAGTTGTTTCCTATCCTACTTCTTGAACAAATAAAGAATCCCCCTTCACGGCCTCCATCTCTTTGGACATTATTGTTCAATTTGGCTTAGGGACCAGTATATTTAAAATAATGTTTAAAAATGCAGAGTTTACAGAATAAAAGATAGGTATTATTACATCCAGCATGTCGGTCGAGTTTATCATTGGCGTATCTGTTCAGATTACCATTGGCATTCATCTTTTTTCAATTTTGTTTCACAATTGTGAGAAGAGTGCAATAGGGATCCATTTGTGAGGAAAACAACTAAATCCAGTAATATAACATGAGTTGATTATTGGCTTGAATCTTGTTACAAACATGGATCTTTTATGTTTGCCTAGTTTTTCTTTTCTTGGTGTATTCATGTGAATCAATTTTAGTGAAAAAAGCATCGAGGAGTTCACGGATAATTAATATTTACATTATCCAAGACACTGAAACACTGTGCAGCATGCTATTTTTTTTTTTATGTAAATCATTTTACTTTTTATGTTAGGTTTGCTCAATTTAATCTCTGTCTAGAACTTTTAAAAGTAAGATAAAAGGGGATGGGGAATACTTTTTTAGGTCTTAAAAGTTGAAATATTTAAATTAGGTGAGAAAATTAAGAGTCTATTTATTTTGCTTTAAATTTTTAAAGGGGATAAATATGACTGATGCTCTTATCTCTGCTTCTGTGGTTTTATTCTGTTATGAGTCAAAATAGTTTTTTGTTATGGATCAGTTATGTTGTAATTAGGATGCCATTATGCCTGAATTTTTTTGCAATTGATAGGTTGGACAATTAAATTCGCTGGTTGTCGATGTTGCCAACTTAAGTGCGAAGGAGCGTGTTTTGCTTGAAGAGTGCGAAGACCTTTTATCAGTAATTACAACCTTGCAGGTAAATTTCATATTTTGGAGACATGTTATTGAAGCTTAAAGTACTTTTGATTTTCCTTGGACGATGCGGTTATATGACTAGAAATTGGTTAATAAAATCTTGAGCAGGTTAGAGAATGTAGCCTGAGAACGCATGTTGCTCAACTGAAATGTCAACCTAGAAGCACTGCAGTAAAAATAACAAGCAAATAATACATTGTCTACCCAGCCAACTTTCAGTGCTAACATCATAACATAGGAATGGTTGTTTTGGCCTTGAATTCAATACATGAAATAGTCACTACTGATGGAGAAAAGCTAGTTAGTATGAAAAAAGCAAAAATTACAGATAGCACAAATATTCTGGTCAAACAGGATTTCGTCATATTGTACAAAGAAACTCGTAACAAATAGTTTCTCTCTGATTCACAAGCGCTAGGAGTGAGGATTGAAATTTGTCGTTCGGGAGTTAGTTTGTACACACATTTTTTCTTTTTCTTTTTTTGTTAAAGGTTGTATATAAACCGTGTAGCATTTTATATTGTAGTTTCTTTGCTTTTGGTTTGTATTTGTGAGTTTGTTGTATTAGCTTATGGGGGGAAAAATGCCAAAATGTGGATAGGGTTTGCTGTATTTTCTACACTCCTTGGACACTTGCTTTTGATATCTGACATCCTCGTCATTTAAAATCAGGTATGAAAATTATCCTTTATCAACATAAAGGACTCATATTTTTCTAAGCCTTTTTATCGTCCGTTACTACAATGTTGTGCATTTGATTGATTTGGTAAATATTAACGTTAATATTTTGAAGTTATGGTTTGCTCATTAAATTTATGTACGGTTGTCTGATTGATCAGTTAATTCAGGAGTAGCCTTATGTAAATGTAGAGATAAATAGATCGACCCGACAACCTGGGTAGCTCTAATGTGGTCTCTCTCATAACTGATTGTTCATAAATAGCTGAACTGCCAATTTAATGAGCCTGGACTTGGTTCACGTAAGTTCGTGGGTTCTCTTCCCAGGTTGATCTGTCACCTTGTGACTATTTCTGACCTTTCATTAAGGTTATTAATTCATTGATGTATTCGCTAGGGTTATTTTCTCTATTTTACTATTTGTTACTCTTTTGGTCAGCCTCCGTAGCTATATGTTCCATTAGAACTATTAGTTTTTGAGATTTTTTTAGTTTAGGCCAAGTCAAAAGGAGAAAGTTGAAATGATATTTTAAAGAGATAAATATCTTTTTATTTTCTAAATTAACTCATTTTTGTTTAATATATTATTATTCTAGCCAAGAAATGTGATAATCCCTTTAGCTAGAACTCGATTTATTCTTTTGGTTTTGTCAGTTCTATTTATAATTACGTTTTTCTTGAGCTTGTAATTTTTTCGAAGGCTTTAAATTTGTATTTCTAATTTTTTTTGTCTTGTTCTATTAATTATTATTTAGTTTAATGATTTTTCCTAATTAATTCATTAGATTTGTTTCAAAATTATATATTTATTCATGTTTGATTTATGATAAAAAAAATCTATACTTATAGAAGATAAACATACTTCAATTTATTTGTTCAAAATTGTGTCTTATTATTTCAAACGAGTCTTAAGCGATAAGAGTTGTTCAGATAAGTTAGAATTGTGTCTATCATTAGAATTATGTCTATCATTACACGATTCCTCAATCTTGAACTTGTTGAATAGGTTGAAATCTTATATTTATTATACAACTCCTTAATCTTAAATGATAAAACTTGTTCAAGATAGATCGAAATTTTACTTATGAGTAGAGCGTTTCTCAATATTAAGTGATAAAACTTATTTATGGTAGGTTGAAATCCTACTTATTACTACACAACCCCTCAATCTTTAACAAAAACACTTATTTAGGGTATTATATCAAAATCATACATATCGCTATGTAGTCTATCCGTCATAAGCAATAAGACGTAAGGTTAGAATTTTACATATCAATAAATAACTCCTTCCTTAGTTTTGAGTGATCACACTTCTTTAGAGTAAAACAAAATCCTATCTATCACTGTTTTCCTGTCTTTTTTTTTTCTTCTTACAAACAGATTTTACTTGTTTTACATAATCAGTATACTTCATTATAAAATAAAAATAATCCAATCTAAGCAATCTTTTATTGAATTATTATATGCATTATGTTAAATGACAAAAGAGGATTAATATTGTAAAAAGATAATTAATCCTATAACAATTTTTGACAAGACTTTTTTCTTATATTTTTCCTCACGTCCTTTAAAATGAAATTCTATCACATCATTACCTATCTTATTTAACATTTCTTTTTGTATCCTACCGTGTAACATTTGTTGTATAAATTTATTGCGTGATAGAATTATTCCAAATATTATTTAGCGCATGACATTAAAACATTTTGATCCAAGAAAAAACATTATTTTTTTTAGTTAATTCCTTCACTAAAATATTCCTTCCAATTTTGAAACCTTGACAATCATCTCGCTGTTTCTTCCTGCATCTTCATAGGTTATTCTGTCACCCCATATAAAACGTGAAAAAAACTTTTTATCCTTCTTGTGTCACTTCCATAGAGTAGCTTATGGATTATGTAATCCGGACACGTATTTGAAAAAAGACTTTTGGATTACATAATCTAGAAATTAATCATGCATCTGAATAAAGACTTTCGGATTATGTAATCCGAAATATTACAGAAAGATATTTTTGGAAATACAAAAATTTATGGAGGTATGTGAAGAATATATGGATGTGCAGGAAGAAACAGTCCAATCATTCGTGATGACATTCCCATATTCCACAAGCCCACAATCAAGCCCACCCTCAAAACACCTTGCAAGACATCTTGCTTCACTCCCTCTTCATGTTTTTCTTACTGGATGGATATGGTAGATTTTAAAATTGAATTAAATTAACTTATTGAATAAAAAAGTATAATATGTTTTAATTCCTCTAAAATATTAGTTCAGTTTTAATCTCTAAAAATAAGAATTATAAGGAAATTTTTTTATAATCACAAAATTTTAATAAATGTTTTGGTTAAAGAAAACTCCCAAAAATAAGGGGGTATCACTAAAAAAATGGAAAATTTACCATTCTAATATAACTTCTTCAAATGATTATTGGCATTCATAAATTATTACAAAAAAATTGAAAAACTAGATAAATCGTCCTTATAAACATGACTTATTCTCGAAGAAGTCATGTTCCATAGAAATAATTTTAATTTTATATTTGTGTCTTGTATGCATGGCTTCGTTTTATATGATTTTTGTTATACTATAGTTTGTATTTAGTAAATACGACCTCAGTATGAAAATACAAATAAAATTAGAAGTGTTATTTATCAAGAATGACTTCAATAAAATAAAAATGTATTTTGTGTGCAAGACTTCAATAAAAAAAAATATAAGTATTGTTTATCAAACAGGGTTTTAATAAAGGAAATATACGAAACAAAATTATATATGTCAAATATGACTGTTAAAGTGAAAAGTTAAAGTTCTCCTTCATAAACACGATTTACGTAATTTTATAATCTTTTTATAATGTATTTATTTTGGTAATATTTAAGAAATTATGTTAGAAAAATAAATTTTCCAAAAAAAAAGTTACATTGGCTGTTTTTTAGACTTTTTAAAATTGATTCCAACAAAATTAATAAAGAATAGAGTGAGTACAACTTGCAAAATTGCATTAAAACTAGTTTTAATTAACTAAACACGATAACTAATGTAAACGCAAGAAACCTATTCAGCATAAGATTGTTATTGATTAAAATGATAGAGAAGTTCACATCATTATTTTTTTAAAAATGTTTTGTTGGTGCAATACAAAACTATTCGACACCACATCTCAAGCTTCTTATTTTTGCTACTAGGCTTGAAATTTAGTTTATAAAATTGTTATGGAGTTTGGTTATCACCTAAATTAGTTGTTACATCAAAATTAACCATATAATACGCATTTCACTTTAAATTCATTTTAAAATTAGTAAGATTTTATAAGAATCTTACTTTAATTAAATTTTTATTTAATTTATGGTAGACAAAAATACCCTTAAATAAGAATATTTTTTACTTTTATAATACATATTTTAAACTTAATTAAATTTTAAATCTCTCATAAATTTATATATTTATAATTAAATTTGTATTAAAAAAGTTATATTCTATGTTCAAAGTATTGAGATGACATGCTTCAATTTCTTCTAACTCAAGGATCAACTCTCCTAAATAAAATAAAAAACAAATTAAAATCAAGCAACATTTTAATAAAGAATACTTACTTAAATAAAAAAATATATATATCTCTACAAAACTTTCAACGTAAATCCAAGTCAAAATATTTAAATTTATAAAATAGTTAAAACTCAATTCAATAAATATATTAAAATATCTCATAATATTTCTACGTTAAACTTATAATAGTAGATATTGAACTTATAATATATTCCTATAGTAAACTTAGTCAACAGGAGTATATTAATTTATTAATTTTGAAAAACATAGTGTAAGAAAGCAATAAAAGAAAGAAAAAAGAAAGTTGATGGGTTAAATATGGTGTGAGGTAGCAGAGTAAGAAAAGGTGTGTTTGGATGTGAAGACAAGAAAATCGGAAATATGAATGGACGGCATCACCATTTGGAGACAGAACTCACAAAACGTGTTTTTCACGTCCAAACAAAGTAAGGAAGAAGTGCGTTTTGTGGTTCATTAGTGGTCACCATACAAGCCACATGTAATGTAAAGGAAATGAGTAAATGCCAACCTTAGACCTAGTGAGATTCAATATATTATTTTTTTATTATAGTTATTTTATTATTTTTCAATGTGTTTAATATAGTTTTATATTATTTATGATTTATAATGAGAATTTATATACATTCTTTTTTTTAATTTACTGAAATATCTTTTAAAAATAAAATTTTAAATCTAAAAACAAACATTATACCAAACATGATAATGGACTCTAATAATACTATTTCAATAAATTTAAAAAGTTATTCATATTCAATTACTCATGAAATTTAGTAACTATTTTACATAAGTATTCAATATCACGATCGTAAAGATAATTAAAATTCATAATGCTTGCTTTTTATTATGTTTCCACACATGATCAAAGTGCTAATATATAAAAAAAAAACTGAAAAAACTATATTAGGTAAGAGATAAAATAATTTAATTAATATGCATAGTGACAATTTATCTTCAAAAGTTAAAAGCAAGATCCCACGACATTGAAGATATGAGAAAAAAAATACTTAATAAAAATGAAAAAAAAAATACACTAAAGAATTTTAATGATAATAAAAACATACTTCTTTTTCATGAAAGAGAATTTAAGTAAAATAGAATATAGAAAACAGAACTCATTTACTTGATAATTATTCTAATTTTTATTGTTTTATTACTGTATTGTTCCTGACTTATAATTATATATATATATATATATATATATATATCTCAAAAGAAACCGACAAGATCTGTGTAACTCCAAAAGAAGACACTTGGATTTATAAGAAGATATAACTTAATTAGAACATTCTTGTTTTTTTTATTGAAAAAAATAATATTAAATATATTGCTATTGAAATTATTGAAGTCGAATACTCCATAAGTTTCTATACATACGAATTTTTAATTTGAACTTAAAAATAGAATAAATATTTAATAAATTAAGAAATATGGGTTAAATTTACTTGAGGAACACGTATTAAAGTTACCTTGACCTTTTAAATATATTATAAAATTGGAATTTTACCATAATTTTTTATTAGTCTCACTCTTATTTTAAAAATATGATGCAAAGGTGAGAAATTCCATTGCGTCTTCAATTAATGATTAACGAATCCGCGTTTTTGTGTGTTTTGTTGTGTTTGACGTGAAAATAAAGAAAGAAAACGTAAGAATAAAAAATGCGCATTGAAACGCACAAAAGATACCCTTCACTGTCTTTGTTCCGATGTATATATTCAGTGATCCTTGGAAATGTAATTATTTGACAAGAAATATTTTATGGGAAAAAGTGTTCTTTAATTATAGAATATTATTTATTTTATCGTTTAAAGATTCATTATTTTAACACATTTCAACATAAAAAAGTAAAATGTCAGTTATGAAAAATATAAATAGTATAAAATCAAACAGTTATAGGAAAAATATATTTCATTAAATTAAAAAATTGAATAATATATGTAAAATAAAATAAAAATAATATAGTTCAGTAGCCTGTCATAACATACTGATACGATTAAATTTATTATATTAAATAAAATATTAATAAAATTAATCAATGATTAAATACTATGTAATATACTCACAATTTAAAATCTTAATTTGACCCAATAATAAATTATTCATGATAATTATATAAATAGACATAAATTTTGATAATAAAATACGTTATTATTTCAAACTCATAAGTCAAATATCAAAATTTCACTTCAATATCAAAGTATTTTTTAGATATTATTGAGTTTGAAATTACTAAAAACAAAAACAAGAAACTAAGAAAATGAAAAAAGAGCGCAAAAACAGTTTAAAAAAAAATAGACAGAAAAAAACAATAATTCTCTTAATTATAACCTCTTGAAAAACACTTATTTAAATTTACTTTTTTATTTGCTTTTAACATTTTAGCATTGAAATAATAGTCTAAAAGATATATTAATTTTTTTATTGATAGAGAAAGTAAAACGCCGCCTGAAGCAGTTAGAGAGCGAGAAGATTGGAAGAACGTGGACGACGTTGGTGGCAGTTGGAGGGTAGGTGTCTGCTCTGGATCACATTATTCTTTTCTGCTAAATTTAATGTTTTTTCTTTCTTTTTTTTTCCATCAAAGAAAACTCTTATGTGAAGGAAGAAATAGAATTTTATTAAAACAAAATAGGATATATATTATTCCTATTAGTTTTTATACGTATTCTATGGTTGTTTTTCTGTAGAATAAGATACACTAAATTTTCTTAATTCTAATAAAATATTTGTGTTCTTTTTTATTTTATACTTCTTCCTTTCCATGTACCACAATAAATATACATGTCTAAATTATTAAAGATTAGAAGATACATAACTACATCTCCTGGAAGATTTAGTTTATTTATTTTAAAGATAGATCATAAAGTAATTAGAAAAAAAAATACTATATAGATTTTAAATCATTCATTTTTTTATTTCAATTTAAAATTTTACATCTTTAAATTTATATTTTTTTTTAATCAATCTTTCTTTTCAAACATATTACATTACTAAGAAGATAACACTATTAAGAAGACAATAGTGCATAAAAAAAGAAAACATCATAATCATATTATGAACAGAAAAGGATTACTTTGACCTGTGTTACACAAAGAGAGTTTGAGTACTAATGTTAATAATTTTTATTATTTTAATACAACTTATTAATTTTAGTAATTTTTTAGAATTTTTTATTTTAATAATTATCTTGTATTGAATGGTTAAAACTCCACTAAGTACAAGTTACTGTTTTTATTTTCCAATTCGTAGTATTTTTGTAGTTCTTTATTATTGACATGTAAAACCAAACTTTAGATTGATGCTTACCTAATACACAGAAAGGTAAACGAATGAAACCACAAACTTTGGCATTTGGCAAACTTAGGACCATTTGCATTCAATGCATTGGAAGTAAATAAATGAACAGAGTCAACGTATGTTCATGTTTAACATGGACAAATATAATATGTAAAAAAAAAATAAAAAAATGGATACGTAATTGAAGAGATAAGTAAGTAATCAGAATGTGTAAAACGCTTAATCTCATTCTTATCTTCAAACCATACTTTATATACTTTATACACCAAACATCCTCATTCAAATCATTGCATATTTTATTTCTGTCATTTTTTTACTCAAAATCATTCTCTTATTATACTAAATAAAACAAAACAAAAAAGAGGTGATACATGCACTTTCGCAATAACATTTCTGTGTACAGATACTGTGTCCGTGTTTGCTTCCGCGTTTTCTTCCATCTTTCACGTCAAAATTCATGTTTCGTAATTTTAGCAGCAAATAAAACCAATCAGGTTTTAATTCTTCAAGTGGTCACTGACTCAACTAACATATTTATTAATTATAAAATATTACAGTATAAATATAAAAACATAACAAAAAAAGTATATTAATTATTGGGCACCTTGATCATGGATCAGTGTTGAGTTCCACTAACAACGAGAAAGAGAATTCAACTGAAATAAACACTGAAACCGACAGTGCCACCAATACATGCTGCACTGGCCACGCGAATATGTGGTTTCATGATGGCAAAATTCTCACACTTTTCTCTCATTCATCATAAATTATAAATTATTCTTTACAGATAAGTGACAGAGGCAGAGAGAAAATTGGATTTTGATTATTTTGAGAAATATAAAAACTGTTGAATGGAATAAATAAATTGAATTGAATTGTGAATCTGGAACATTGAAAGTACAAGGTAAACAGGAGAACTGGATCCAACAAAACTCCAAGCACTATGTACAAAATCAAGTTAATAGCACTCAAAATTCTCCCAATAATTGAAAAATCAAGCTAAACAAGAATCAAAGAGTTCAGAGAAAATGAGGAATTTCGATCTTGGGAACCACGAAGAGACGCGGTTTCTTCATCACGGGGTGAGGGCTCTCAACCTCGTCTTCTCCCGGCTTCGTTGTTAAATCGGGAAAAGCAGGGATATTCAGATCAAAATCACGGTGGTGGCTGTGAGTGGACCCCACACCTTCCGAGGCGGTTACAACACTCGTGCTGTTTCCGTTGTTGTTGTTATTATTGTTGTTACCTTCGTAGTGACAACGTTTGTGTCCGCCGAGGGCCTGTCCTGTGGGGAAGGACTTGTGACAGATGGAGCACTCGTGGGCCCTGCCGGAGGCGGTGGCGATGCTGGTAGAAGTGGCGGCGGAGGAGGTGGGGTGGTCGTCGGCGAGCGCGAGTTTCCGGTGGCTGGCCTTGTGTCCGCCGAGAGCCTGGTAGGAGGGGAAGGTTTTGTGGCAGACGGAGCATTTGTAGGTGAGCTTGGAGGAAGGATCTGGGGTTGGGGTGGTGGTGGTGGTGGTGCCGCGGGCGAGCATGATGAGGCAGAGAGCGAGGTACTCTTCTTCGGAAGGGTGGTCGCGGGAACGCTTGGAACGCTTGCGTTTTGCCCATGGAATGGTTGGGTGGTCAAAGGGGAAAGATGGAACAGTTGTTGTGGGGGAGTTGAGAGCTTCCAAAGCCATGAAGAGAAAGTTGATGATGATGAAGAGTTTTGGTTTGGTTTGAATGAGTTAGGAGTGAGAGTGGGTGAAGAGGCTTTATAAGGAGGTGAGGGAAGTTGCGTGACAAGTGGTGTGCAAGTAAGATTGAGAAATAAATAAAGAAAAAAAAGAATGAATGAGGAAAAAGAGATAGAAGTGTAGTGGAGCAGATTTTGAGGGGAATTTGTTGGTGGAGAAGAGTGAGTTGGGTCAAAGAAGTGTGAGTGTGGGAGTGAAGTCTAAGAAGGAATAGCAGCCTCCACACGTCAAGGATACTCAAAAGGACTTTTCTTTCTCAACATCTTTTCAGCCGACCCTTTACACCTCTATTCTCTTCCAATTTGGAAGCTCGCCCTTCATTCCTTGCTTCTTCCTTCTTTCCTCTCTTTTCATTACTTTAATATATTATGGGTGATTCGATAACGCTTGATAGCGAGTTGTCTGATAAGTTCAACAAACACTTGTTATGATAATATCATATTATAAAGTGAACTGTAGGTTTAACTCAATCCCATAAAACCAATATTGTGGTGAGATTTGTACTTACTTATATACAATAAAATGTCTTAATCTCTAGTTGATGCGAGACCTCCAACCATGTTAAAAAAAAATCCTATATGTTATAGAAGAAAGATGATATAATAAAATCTTATTAGACAAAAATATTTACAATATTAGATATGATTCCGACTACAGAGTATTTAAATATTCATTATTATCGATCATTATTTGTTTGATATATTTATGAAGATAAAGATAATTAATATTTTATCTAGATTTTAGATGGTAGATAATTTTTCAATCTTAATCTGAAAATGAATAAGACTAGGACGTATCTGGAAATGAATAATACTTACAGTTATAACATGAAAAATGGTTAAATATGAGATGTTTGGTGTGGTTTGGATAAGGCATTAAAAAGGCGGCACCGCAGAGGGTATCATTTTACTATGTTCTTAGAGAGCGATAGCAGGAAGAAGAATCAAGATCACATGAGAGAGTTTTTTCAAGGAGAAATATTATTACCCAAGTTTTTTTTCACTATTTAGTATTAACTGTGTAATATAATATATATATATATATATACATTTTGCACAGTATAAAATGATACCAATGATTTATAAGCATATTCATTTAAAATATTAAGACAATAATTTATTTTAAGTAAAAGGTATCATGATTAGGTATCACTATTAAAAATTGAAAGATTTGTGTGTCATTCTTGGACAAAAGTGAGGCTAATCTTCTCTATATCGTTCCAGATTTATTATTAGAATGAATAAATATAAAAAAAATATGGGATTAATTTAAAAATAATTAATGTATCTGACAATGTGCATAGTTTCTTCTGAGACAGAAAAAGGTGGGCCCAAGAACAAGAAGTACCAATTTAAGATTTCTTGTTGTTTTAGATTTTAGTGTTTAGAAAGTAAAAACTATAAAGAGAACTTTATCAATTAGAAAGCTACCAGAAGCATCTAGTGATGTTAACTCACTCCTCTTCCTTCTTCTTTCTTCCTTCCTCCACCAATCATAAATCCTTTTTTTTTCATGTGCCAATCACTTTAGAGTGAAATATCACTCAATTTTCTTACTCTAATATTTAGTTTAAAATAGATAAATAACATTTATATCATAACACCAATCATTCAATTTTTTTAAGAAATAGTTAATTAATTGATGTAATAGTAATGTTTAATTTTGAAGAGATCAAAAACTTTTTAACTACTAGTTAGAATGTGTGATCGTGAAGAGGTAATTACAATATATACTAAAAAAAAGAAAAAAAAAGAATGTTAAAGAAAGTTGTTTTAAAAAATCATTTTTTATTAAGAAAGTAATCCAATTATATACGATTAATTTTAATTCTTAGTATATATTTCTTTATACATAAAGTGATGTAAATATACACACAAAAGAATAAAAATTTCTTTTTTCTTCTTTTTCATCTTCTTACGTACAATTTTCTTATATTTTTCACCCTAAACATATTTGATTTAATGTATAGATATTTGTGTTTTTATCATAATATAATTGTGTGATTGCTCTTTATCTCAAGATCAATATCTTTCTTCCAGAAACATAGTCATTGCTTACATAAAACAGGGATTGAGATTAAGAATAGTAGTCAAACTTCCTCAAATAATCTATTACCCATTATATGTGTGTAAATTGTATATAAAATAGCAAGGACTCAATCAACCACATGTAGTTAAAGAAAAACATGTGTTTCTCTTTGCAAAGTTTTCATCATGATAATGAACTATACAATTTAGTTATGAGTTTTAAAAAGGCAAAACACATTTAAAAATATGATACTTGAAACCTACCTCTTTGTCCAATTCAAATACATAAACTATAATAAACCATGTGTTTTCTTTGTTTTTATCTCTATGGCAAAAAATACAAACACAAAAAGGAGGTGACCTCATATATTCACTAGTCACACAAATTCTTCACTAATTAGTTTTCTTTGTTGTTTAGTGGCAATATGCAATTGGAAAATGCAACTAGGGTAAAGGGTTGAGAAAGATGGTTAGATTTGGATAAAGATGAGTTTTGTGAAAGATGAGTCACATGTTAAATGGACATGAAGCCCACATGAGTGTGACATTAGGTCATTGTCATCTTGGCCCAAGTAATATGGGCCGAGAGAATCTTTTCATACCAAGCTGGCTTTCTTTTTCAAAAGGTATCATTTTTATTTTCTTCTACTTTTGTCACATGAAAATTGAGGTAATGCATACCATGAAGTACAAAATCTCACTTTCCACTTGGATACATAAACAAAAACACTTAAAAAAAAATAATTGAAAAAAATAATAATTTAAGAAATCAAAATAATTATTTAATATATTAATTAAATTAGAGACTATTTTATAAACTAAAAAAATTATTAGTATCTAAAGTAATTTTTATTATTAATAAAAATTTATAAAATAGTTTTTAAATTGACATCTAACTATTAGCTACTAAAGTTTTATCTACTAATATTCTAAATTAGTCACTATTGACCTTTTAGATACTAATTTAAAATCTAAAATATTAGTAGCTAAAACTTTATAACTAATTTAGATACCAATTTAGAAAATATTTTATAAATTTGTATTAATAATAGAAAGTAATTTAAATAACAATAATTTTGTAGTCTCTAAAATAGTATATAATTTAGTTAATATAGTGATTAATTATTTTTTATTTTTAAATTAATTTGTTATTTAATGATTTTTTTATAGTAAAATATCTATATTTTGTTATTGTTTTAATAAATATTCTCTTGTGGAAATAATATTTGAGAGTAATCTTTAGTTTTAATATTTATTTCTTGTAAAGTGATTCTGATTCACAATTTTTAAAGAAATATCACTTTTCATTTTTAATTCACATCAAATTTGTAATTGTAACTGATACATAATGTATTTATTGAGTAATATAGTTAGGAATTTTTTTTTAAAATGTTGACATCTTCTGAATACAGATTCCAACATTATCTAGAGATTTTATTATTATTATCATTTGTTATTAAGTTATTTACATGAAATATTTATATGGGACAATTCATCTTGTAAACCTAACCATGCATCTTAGTCTATTTCTCCCACTCTTATTTCTTTCGTTCATAAAATTTAAATTTTACTTAAAGTATTGAGTTTAATATTATTTAAATTTTTTTCAACCATATAAAACAAGCTTATAAGACATATATTTTAATTTGATTATATTTATATTTGATGAAAAATAATAAATAAATATGAAACATTTTAGGGATGTTCCAATCTTAAATTTTAATCTAAAGCATTAATAATATATAAAGTGACTTAATTAAAAGGTTGTGATTGGAATATTCCCTTATCTTTACAGCAGATGCCTCATTTTTTTAATCATATCATGATTAGAGAGGAACATGATATTTCTAATTGGATTCTAAATGAGTCTGGTCATTTCACTCTTAAATCGGCTAAGACTTTTTTCTTGGAACCAAGAGTTCCAGGTGGTTGGGGTAAATTCATTTGGTCTTCATCTATTCCGCCTTCCAAAACTCTAGTACTCTGGAAAAAAATTCATGGGCGACTTCCTACATATCAACATATTCAGAATAAGGGTTTGCATATATGTTTTATGTGTTCGCTTTGTGAAAAGCAAGAGGAATCTATTCAACATCTATTTTTTGAATATTCTAATGCATTGCATATTTGGAGTTGGGTTTGACAAATTTTTCTTACTTCTCATTTCTCTAATAAGGATGATCTACTTTCTTTTATTAAAAGTGATGGTAGTCCTTTAGTTAAATTGATTAAGCTTGCGGTGATAACCTTTTCTATATGGATGATATGGCGTATGAGGAATTATGCTAGATTTCAGGATAAGATTGAGGTTTCTAAGGCTATTTCGATAATTAAAGATTTAACTTGTCTAGTGGGAAATTCGTCTAAAGCTTCAATGAACAATGATATGTTGGACTTCAACGTGATTAAGTTTTTTGATATTAAGACTCGTAGTGGTAAAGTTCTTCGTCCTCTTCCTATTAGATAGGAATTTCCTTCCCCAGGCTGGGTCAAAATTAATACTGATGGGGCTGCTAGGGGGTATCCTGGTCTTGCTACTTGTGGAGGTATTTTTCGTGGAAGTATGGGAGAATTTATTGGTGCTTTTTCAGCGTTTCTTGAAGTTCAAACTGCTTTGGTTGCTGAGTTTTATGGAGTTATACATGTTATGGAGGAAGCTCAAAAAATGGGGCTTACTAATGTCTGGCTTGAATGTGATTCTGCCTTGGTTTGTGCTGCGTTTACTGCTAGGACTAATGTTCCGTTGATGCTTCAGAATCGATGGAATACTTGTCTTAATTTTTGTGGGACAATCAGGTTTAGGGTAACTCATATTTTTCGTGAAGGGAATGTGTGTGCTGATAAGTTGACTAATTTAGGATTTATTCATAGAGAATCATTTCATTGGTATAATAGACTCCCAGCTAATCTGTTCTTAGAATTCTTTATGAATAGGTATAATCTACCTATGTATCGTTTGTGTTAACATATGGGTTTTGGTCTAATCCCCCCATATTTTTGTATTTTCTTTCTTTTTTCTTTTTTTTAATAATATTTTTTTTTCATGTGATGGCAGATGATTGTTGTTACTTGAGGTGTCAGCTTAGCTGAGATGTCAAGTTGCATAGTGATGCCTAACACGAAAACTTTATAAAAAAAAAATATCCTTCCATTTATAGAATTTTTTTTTAGTTTCTATTAAAAAGTTTCATTTTATTAGATATGTATATTTTTCAATTAAGTACTTGTCATTTGGTTTTGTTGTAAGTGTGTTGACATAACCATTGCTTTTGCATGGTCATTGATTTTGCTGTCTTAATTTGGTATTTTTTTAATTAAATCATCCTAATTTTAAAAAATAAATAATATTTCGTAGCAGTCTAATGAACAAAATATAATGGCTAGATAAACTTAAATATTAAAAGTATGATGTTATAGAAAAATATAATACTTAACATTATATTATATTAACTAAGTTTTTAAAATTTACCGATTTTCAACAAATTGTGTTAGATTACAGTTTTAAATTTAAAAAATACCAATATTAAAAAAATAAATCATCAACTCTATAAAATTATTTGTCTGTGCATCATGCAGATATACTTTATAGTTTTTATCAAAATCACTCAACTTTTTAAACTTGGTGCTAAACTAAATTGATTAAATAGTATTACTCACAAAATTTGATGAAATTTGTAGATAGGTGGTGAAGTTATACCTTGTCAATTTTGGGTTTACTAGGTGGCTTTTGCTTCCTGCACCCTATTAATTATTTTTGAAATTTTAAAATTGTTCTTCATTTTGAAATTGGAAATCTAGAATAGATTTTTCGTATTTTAGAAATAAAATTTTGAAACAAAATTTGAAAACCAAAATCTCATTCTGAAAGGACAAATCCTGAACACAGATAATACATTTTTGCAAAAAAAAAAATCCGAAATACAAATAATATATTTTGAAAAAGAAATTCCAAAAAACAAAATATGAAAACATATTCCGAAAAAGAGATTATAATCCAAAAACATATTTTGAAAACACTATTCCAAAAAATTATTCTATTTTTTTTAAAAATTAAAGACATTTTTGTCATTTCAGATAGAATGTATATTAAAATTTATTAGGTGGAGGAAGAAAAAACCTTACAATGTTCTTTGAACCAAAGGCACCCGCCACATTGGGGTGGCTTCCAAATAGTTTAATGATTATCACAAAAAGTCAGAAATAGATCCCACATGATTAATGAGAAGTGTCATTCTCTTTAAGAATAAAACTACTATTTTATTCATATTAGTTAACAATAACAAGTTAGAATAACAATCTTATTCTACACATTTTTTTTTCTATGTAGTTGTTTTCCGTTTGTCGTTAAAACGGTAAACATGTCCTCTAGTGTCTGATCTCAGAGTGGTAGGGACTTCATGTTAGATTGAGTCCAATGTCAAGCCCATTATAAGCAAGTGGAGCATACATCCATAGATCATCTGAGCTTAAAAGCTACACATGACAAAAACAAGACAAAAACATTGTTACAATTTGATTCTATTTAGGTTAATTCTTCCAAATTTGGAACATGATTTTCAATGTTATGCTACTCATATACATACCTTGATTTGTAGCTGCAAAAATTTCACATAATTGACTGCCTCTTCAAGCATTGTACTTATATCAACCTACAGAATACACATCCATCAATGAAATTAATACACTTCCATAGATGAATTTTAAATATTAAGTTTCTCTTAAACAGTGCCATTTGAATGAAATAATTAATAATGTATAGTGATTATCAATAAGAATTCAGAATATTCAGTTCATGTATTTTTGTCATATCTGACCAAAACTACAGAAACCACATCTAACTTCATTGAAAACAAGAGTTAGATCAACATTATTTACCTTGGTTCCATTAGGGACAAGATTCTGTAGGATTCTTAATCGTTCATTTATTCTCTCTCTTCTTTTCTGCAAGATTCAAGTGAGAGTAATGTAAGTGCCATAATATCACACACAAACTTTATGTACTGAGCTATCACAGAAGGAAAAAAATAAAATGAAATGAAAAGAGGTTTTGTATTTGAAGTGACTAATTATATATACCCTTGCATATAGGCTCTGGGGATCTGTTGCTGATCCCCTACTTGCTCTTGTTTTTCCATTTGAGTTGAGAACAGATTTAGATTCTGAAGTAGCTCCTCCAACATTTTCCTTGTTATCATCCTCTGACATGTTACTACTTGAGCTTTGTCCATCTGATCCTGCATTAGTCTCTTCTGCATCTTCCCTATTGCTGTCATTTTTCTGATTCTTCTTGGACCATTTGTTCTTCATACATCCTTGCACCTGATAGTGAAACACAGAAGATTGTTATTAATTCCCACCTTCAATGTAGACCAAATATTAAGTTTTGATCAGTTTTAGCCTAAAATTATATAAGCATGACTCTGATCATTGATATCTATATGCACTAAGTGTAAGAACATTTTACACGATTAATCAATCAGACATTGTTGTTAGTATGAGATATTAGAGACAAAACTTACATCTTTTGAAACACGAGGTTTTTTCTTGTGATTCTCTGATCTGTTGTTGATTTTACCATCAGCAGGCACATCATTCTTCCTCTTGGTGGGAAAAACAATAGGTTCCATTTGATTGCACTCAGAATTCTCCAATCCGTCACTTGCCAAATCTTCATACAGCTTCACACTCTCTTCAGTTGCAATGTTAGCAAGCGATGGAGCAAAAGGGGCAAAATGTTTCTCATCCAAGGAATATACACATGCATTATTTGGTGACATATGATCAGGGTAACTAAAATAATAGTTTGAGCTACCCGGATTGGCAATGAAGACAGTGTCATCACCACTACAATTGCTACTATTACTATAGCTACTTTCCTGAGAAATATACTGTGAAGAATTTGAGTTATGAGCATCTAAAGAATAAAACATCAGCTCATTTTCACCAGCTTCAGGAGCACCACAAAAATTGGCTTGCTCTGTCACAATGTTCAGTTCATCGCCTCCACCAAGCAGAAGAGGAAACTCCGATGTGAAATGATCCTCACTGGCAAACATTCCACGAAAGCAATCCCATTCTCCATCAGGGAAGGCACCAACAGGTTCCATTCTACTCTGTGTTGAGGGGAAAAAACGAAAGAACAGAAAAGGGCAAAAGGGTTGGTTTTTTTTCTTGTGTGGTCTAATGCCACTGCAAAGAGAATTGAAGCTGATGAAATGTTTGGTTGGCATAAGCAAAAACTATAGACATATTTATAGTGAATCCTTAGAAAAGTGTTAGTGTAAGCATTGACTTCATTCGCAAATAACATTTTAAATTTGTAATCATTGTGTGATGGATAGGTCCTAATTCTCTGTAACTGAACTCATGAGTCCACTGAGGGGCAAAGTACAACTCATATGGGACCAAGTTCATGCGTGATAATTTAGAATAATGTTAATTTTTCAATGGGGTTATAAACAGCTGAATAAACCTGTGGTGAGAACAGCAAAGGGGTCTAAGTAATGATTGAGAGGTTACTAATAGAGATTAACAAGTAATGGTGATAGTGATGTAGTTAGGAGTTGGAACTGGAGAACTTAGCATGCGCGTTGTTGAGGTTGAACAACGAACGTGGGAGTTCCCAATATGAATATAATAAACGCAGAGGAATTCTCTGAGGGAATAAAAAATGGAAGGTCCATGGACGGCTACATCGTGGGATGATCTCACTTTCTTTAAACCACTTCATGGACCGACACATCAACCGTGGACAACGCTCTTTTGTCTCCTTGGTGTAACAAGCTCACCATTGCTTCATCAATTCTAACAACCAAACATCTATTTTCTCTCTATTCTCTTACTACACTTCACCTAGTAACTCATGTTTTATGTTTAGTGCAAATTACTAACGTGAAATAACCCAAGTTACCAACATCTCACGTGGCTATCAAAAGTACTGTCATATTCAAAACAAAACAACAACATATAACATAAAAAGGATATCTCTAATCAGATAAACTATATATCTTTCTTTCATCAGAACCAAATGTATCTCATTCTAAACACCTCTTATCCAGCTAAGTCACAAAATCAAATTCAGATTTAAGCAACAATTTTACACCAGATTTATGTGAAGGTGACAACTATTTCATTTCATCACTTTCCAAACCCTAACAAACAATAGCATATGACCCATTTCAACTCCTATTAACCATAAAAAACTTATATATGTTATGACACTAAACATACTAAAAGTATTGTCTCTCATAAACCATTCTAAAACAACACTGAACATAAAGTATTGTTGTCTTTTTTTTTATCAGCAAAGAAGTATTGTTGTCTAATAATAACAAGATAGAGTTGTAGGTTTGTTTTGACGTTAAAGGTGTTCAAACATTCACTAGAATATATACCTATTTGTTAAAACAGTGTGAGACTATGTTTGTTTCTGAGTTTTAACAGCACTGAACAAGGATTTTTCACTTCTAAGAAAAATGAACACACACTAATAATATGTAGAAATCCGTTGAAGGATTCCCGTATCTTGTTTAGCATATGATGACGAAGAAATGGTTTTTTGTTTAGCCTTATTCCAGACTTAGTATCTCACAGATCTGTTCTCCAGGCTGTAGGGCATTCGCATATATTGTCCAAGTTTTATTCTAGGTAACAGGATTATAATTTCTGCACCTCGTATACATATAATACTTCGACTAGATTATGATTAGATACTTGTATTGGTTTTAAACAAAAACTTTAACAATGCTTTGGAAAAAAAATGGTTTTCCTTAATAGGAAGGATTTGCAAAAGTACAGCTTAAGATACATTTTTAATGAAAGATAATGCATTAGATTTGTGGATATTTCTTTTTATATATTATTTTCCTCACTTATTTCTATTAATTGTCGAACTTCTAACTTTACTTGGATTTTCTGATAAAAAAAATTATGTTATGATACAATAGTAGAAAAACTATATGGAAATTAATAGTATACGTATATCGGATCAATGCAAATATAGAATTAGCAAGTTTAAACCCATTGCCTTGTATATGTTTGTTTGAGAAAAAGAAGAATTAAACTATTTTATGTAAGGTGTAGGATGTTTTAATCACTAATATTAATGTTTAAAATAGTTTATAGGTATTTCAAACTAAGCTTTTAAGTCTAACTTCACTTCATCTATTTAATAGAAAAGTGCAAAGAAATATATTAGGATAGAAAACTTGCAGAGGTTAATTAATTTTATAAAAAAATTGAAATAGTTTATAATAAATATAGTTTTTGGATAAAGAATTTTTTTAAAAAAACTAATCTATGCAAATTATTTTATTACTTAAAATTAAATAATTTTATATTCCATATAAATGGTTAGGATATGAAAATGTTCATGTTCTCTCATTTTAAAAATTAATATTCTTTTCATTTTTACTACCAATATAATTAGTAGTGTTATATTTTAGTTGTTAGTTAGGTTTTTTATTATCAACATTAAAATAAAATTCGATTTTTTTTTTCAATTAACATCAACGTATGTACTATTATGTTAGTCGTGATTATTTTTTACCAACGTTGATAATATCATTAGGGTTATTTCTCATGAAACTATTTTTTCGTTAATATAAGTTAGTTTTTTTAATTTACAATTGTTTGAGTTATTTTGTAGTTGAACTTGTTGCAATTATTTATCTTCTATATAGGTTAAACTATTTTTTGGTAGTGTAAGAGATTCTTTATTTTGAAGGTTGAAGTTGTAATTTTTATGTGACGGTATAATTAAAATATTCTATCTAAATAAGAAAATTAAAATTCAATAAAGTTTGATTTTTTTATCCAAACAAAATATTTAAATAATAACAATTTAAATTTTAATATATATATTTTCTTAAAATTATAAAATTTTAAATGATACAACGTAAAGATAATATATTCCATCTTTTTAATAAAAATAATTAGAAGAACTTATAAACAACGCGTATCTTACTTGCCTACTGTTAGATCACTGCATACAATCAAATTCTCACTCCAAATATTTAACATAATTACAAGTGGACTCATATATAAATAAAAAAGAATCATGTTTTTTAGTGAATTTGAATACAAACAAATTTCAACTCTCAAAATTGGATATAATTTTACCATTTAAAAAAACATCATTATTTTAATTCTAGAAATCATTTTCATTAGACATAAACGAGAATAATTTAAAAAATCTTATTAGTTTGTATGCAATCAATGATACTAAATGAACCTAAGTATGTTTTTTAAGAACTAAAAAATTAATTAATTTTATTTATATACAAGTACAAATAGAGTTACTGAACATTCAACTTCAATATCATTGTTAAGCTTGAATAATTTCATATAAATTAATCCAAAGGCTCGATGATAGATAATTTTCAGACTTTCTTATATTCTCTTTAAAATAAGTTTTCTTTTTTTCATTTTAAGTCATTCTTGGTGTTGATTAATGATATAATCAAATTTAAAAGTGAGAAAACGGACTAGTTTTTTTTTTATGATATATAGACATATCATGGTTAAAGAATTTTCTAATTATATTTTTCTATTTTCAATAGAAATGGTCATCTTATTGCTTTATCATGGAAAATAATTTATATTACTTCTCTTTACTCTCCTCTCCTCGTAGTTTAATAGTGATTAATTTGACACATTATAAACATATTAAAGAGCTTAAGAAAGAATAAAGGAAATCAAATATTCTTTTTTTTTATCTTATTACTCGAGTTAAAATGTTTGCTATGCAACTAGAAGAAGCTTAAGAATAATGATTATTTATCTCAACAACACAATAGATACTATAACAAAAATTATTAAATAAAAATCAATTTTAAAATAAAAAATAATTAATTATATATTGACTAAATAAGATATTATTTTAGATATTAAAAAAAATATTAGTATCTTAAATAATTTTTATTATTAATCAAATTTATAAACTAGTATCTAAGTAGCTATCTAGATTTTAGCTATCAAATTCTAAAGTTGATAACTAATTAGAAACTGGTTTATAAATTTTATTAATAATAGAAAGTGATTTATAAATTTTATTAACAATAAAAACTACTTCAATGTTGTTGTTTTTTTAAAGAAATAATTTTTAAAGTAATATATAATATAAATATAGTAACTAATTATTATTTTTTTCTAAATTTGATTTTTATTTAATATGATTTTTTTATAATGAGAGATGCTAAAATTAAGAGTTTAATTTTTATGTAGGGCCAAAATATATTTTTACATAAATAATCAATTAAAAATGATTTTAAGTAAAACTAAAATTAATTATTATAAAAAACAACAATTTTACTATAAATTATAACTATAACGATAATATTTTGCACTATTTTTTGTTCTTCTTTTTGTACTAAAGTTGTTTATATAATGTCATTACTATGAATCAAATGAAAAACATTATGACTAAAAAAACTGTTGAAGCATTAAAAGAGTATTAATGACATGAAAAACATGAAATTATTTTGATGAGACACTTATAAGTTATATGTTCCAACTCATTGACAGCAACGAAGTACACGTTCATACGGAATTGACATTGCTGTGAATTTGTATATATTACAAAGTCAAACTTGTTTATGTATATGGCAAAAAAATATCTCTCTTTTATTAAATAATCTTGTACCTACTTTTTTTGCATTAATATATTCAAAGATAAGGAAGAATATAGATTAAATATATATCACATAGTCATAAAACAAATTAAATTAAACCACATTACATGATCATGAATAGTGATGAGTCTGTCTAAATTGAATTTAGAATAGAATGAACTTCAAATCAATCCACTTTTAAATTCATTTTATCTTCAAATTTTTTAAATAGTGTGAAGTAAAAAATGAACTCAATAAAAAATAAGTTGTTCCAAGCAATCGGGTATCTCAATATAAAAATACTTAAAATTGTACTTTTACAAGAAAATACTATTCAATACAAAATTATACATAATCATCATATTAAAAAGCGTAAATATTATATTTTGTTATATTTTTATTGTATTGGGTAAGCTTAGTATTTTTGTATTTTTTGTCTTATTGAGTTTAAATAAATTAAATAATATAAAAAACTATAAAATAAAATATATGATTGTATTATTAAATTTCATGTATATAATTAATAAAAAATATTTTACTGTTTTTTTTTCAGATTCATTAAATCTATAAATGTTAAACTGTTTTTTTCTATCATTATAATGATTTTTTTTAAATTTCACATACTACTTGAATGTTTTCGATTTGGTATATTTTTTTTTAAACGAGTCAATGTAATATATTTCATTAAATTTATGATAATTATATTATGATATTTGTGTTTATGACACTTGTAAATTTTCTGAAAAAGTTATTTTTGATTGATGATTGATAATTATCATTTTCACAGTCAAGTTAAAATTATTAAATTAGATATTATTATTAAATTAGAGATTATCTAACACGGAAGATGTGACAATATAAATAAGATCAAATGGTTATAAGTTTTCTCCTAACGAATTCAATAATAACTCTAATTAATAAGTGTTCAAAACTTATCTACAACTAAAATGTTAGAAATAACAACAATGAATCCTCCTCACTAATTATTTTAAGATTTCCACTCTTTCAATTTTTACACGGATGTCAAACTTAATCAAAAAAATCAAATTCAACATAATCTTATCAGCAAAACAAACATTTACTACTTATTCAATATCTCACTTGTCTCAAAGTGTTTACTCGTCAGATGTTTATCTTTTATTCCTTGAACTAAGTGAACAAGATATTGATTAAAACTAAGGGAACTAACCACAAACTATAATTAAAGAAGATAATTGAATTCTTAACTAGCGTTTAGAAATAATTCCTTAACAAAAAACAGAATTAAAAAAGATTAGACATTTTGACCAAAATTGCTACAAAGAATTTTAAGAATAAAACTTTATTAAACAAAAAAAAAAAACCTCACAATTCATTACAAAATCACAAGAGAATCAACACATAGGAGTTTAGTCTTCCATGTAGAGACAAAACGAAAGAATTACAAAGAAGAAAATAAAGAAAAATCTTAATACTGTGTTTTTTGAATGTAACTTTCAAGCTCAATGGTTTTTCCTTGAAACTTGTATCTTTTTATTGGTTTTCTGCTTCAAGGATCTCGAAAAAATATTTTGGTTTATATTTTGTTCACGGTTTTTTAATTTTTAACTTTCTATAATTTTCAAAACAAAATTCATATTTAACCGCGAACTTTGTTTCTTATTATGATTTGCTTTCAATTATGTTTTTGAGATATTATAGATTTTATTCTCTTATTTTTTTTTTCTTAGATTTTGTTTTCCATTTTTTTTAGATAAGCAACTTGAACTTTTACATAATTTGATCCATTCGTAGTGATAAACATTTCCTTCAAACCGTTTAGTCAGACACTCTCATCAGACCGTCTCAAAATCTTTATCCTAGTTAAGAACACAAACTTAACACAAATAATAGTTAAAATCAAAAGTAAACCGAATTAGATAAATCTCAATTAAAATACTAAATTTACATTATTAAAGTTTTAAAATATAAATAAAATTATGCTTATCAATAATATATCATTAATTATTCGTTTAACGTGATTGTTAGAACACTATTAACATTAATTTGACGAAAAAAATATTCAATTCATTAAAAATTAAACTAAATTAAGAAAATTTAAAATAGGAGTAACGAAATTAGAAAAAAAAAAGTCATCTCAAGAGAGAAATACTATTAAAAACTTCATAAATTACAAAACTAAAATGTTTGAATTCGTCACTTTTGGATTTAGTGTGGATGAAATCCAATTGGTTTCAAAATGAATTTAGTTTTGTTTAAATTTTGAAAGTGATAATGTTGATGATCGAGGAGAAAGATAACTCTAGCTGTAACACAGAATGAATCAAATTCCCGAAAGAATGGAATTATAAGATGAATCCAATTAAACACATTGATAATAAGAACACCTATGACCATAGATTCCGCCGAAGCTCGCGGTTCGGTCCCATTTGTTACACGTGTAACATAGAATGTTCTTGTCGACATTTTTAATAGCACTATGTTGAAAGAAAGTGGGGGTGAAGAGATGGTTGTACTTTGGAAAATTGCACGACCTTTGGTAATGGCTTAAAGAAACCCTAATTCTCCAAACACAACAACAAAGCAAAACCTTCTACGAGTTGAAAAGGGCAGAGAATAAAATCTAGAAGCTGAAGATATATATAGAACATGATCAAATACTATATATCATCATTGGAGGCCCTAAAAATCTGATTTTATTCCCTTTCCAAATTCTATCTATTGTGATGTGCCCTCAAGTTCTTTCTTTCACTTCTTTTTTCAAAATTAGGGTTCATCTCCCACATGCTAAAATGTCATAGCTGTGTTCTTCGGAACATTTGGCTCCATTCACAACTTGTGTGTCTTATTAAACTACCTTACCAACCCAAATAACTATATACTATGAAGCATCATGCGTCACGTGATCCTATCGCTGTTTTTTCTAATATACTTTTATCTATAAACATAATGATAATAATTATACTATATGGTAATATACATAATGTTTTTTCAGAGGTTTGTCATAAATTAATACACCAAGTATCACGATTTGTTAATTAAATAATTAGTTATTTATCACTTTGTCGTATTCCATCGATGAATGGCCAAACTCGTATTTTGTTATCAGTATGGATCAATCATTCCTTATATATTATTGTCATAAAAACTTCTAAAACTTCTTTAAAATAAATTATAAAACTCTGTTACTAAATCATTAGATATATAAACTAATTTTAGAGATAAAAAATAATTATTTATTATACTAAATTAAATACTATTTTATAGACTAAAAAATTATTGATACCTAAAATAGTTTATAAATTTATTTATTTTTTATAAAAACTTTCATGTTAGACATCACTATGTTTCTAAAGAGGTCAGCTTAGCTGAGATGTCAAGTTGCATAGTGATTCCTAACATGAAAGCTTTTATAAAAAAATAGTTTCTAAATTGGTATCTAATTAACTACTTAGCTACCAATTATTTAGATTCTAAAGTTAAAATTGGTAGCTAAAACTTTTGTAGGTAATTAGATGCTAATTTAAAAATTATTTATCAATCATATAAACTATTTTAAATACCAATAATTTGCTTGGTCTCTAAAATAATATCTAATTTAATCAATATAACAACTAATTATTTTTTATTTCTAAAATTAGTTTCTATTTAATGATTTAATTGTATGTTGTATGCTAAATTTGATATTTTCAATATAAGAAAAGAATGTTAATTATAGAATGTATCTATACATACCAAGTTGAGTTCTACAAAGTAAGTTGTTAGTTAAAAGACTACCAATAAAGCTTTGACACATTGCATGGAATGTCCAATGATCTTATTCAAGACATCTAAAAATAGAAGTATTATTATGCAGAAACAACTAACAATCTTGCATATAGTTTCAATACGTGTTTTAGATGTGTGATATTGCTTTTCAAATCTTTAAGTGCTATATTAGTATATTATCATAGAGGAAAAACAGAGACAATGTTATATTTGTAAATCATTTATATTTGTGAAGTTCTCTCAACCTATGAGTGTTTATATTTATATTATAAACACTCTCTTAAAAAAACTTAATTTATCTTCAAACTAGTTTTTTCTTTATTGTAATTAAGAGTGGTAATAGAATAGTTGGAAAACAAAATCATAAGCGACTTAGTGAAAAAAATATGTATGTTATTTATCTTAGGAGAGATAAAGGAAACAATCAAGATTGACTTTATGTACGTATATAATCTTCTTATTATAGTTAAAAAAAATATTGATTAAAGAATAACTTAATATAACTTAGTTGGATTGAACTAGTACATGAAACAAGTCTTCATTTCTTCCACTATTACACAATTACTTGTTTTGTTATCACCTCAAAAGTTGTACGATAAGCATTTTGGCCTTGATTGTCTTAACTAATAGATGATATCGTTGGACAATCTTTTTAGTTATAACATATTTAAAAAAACTTTCAAAAATTATTTTAACCTTTATTCTACCCCTTCTATGATTAAGTGTTATTTTCAATAGTAATAAATTTAATGAATAACTAAATACCTCAAGATAAATCCATGATATAATGTTACAAAAGATAACCATACCTCTTTATTATAACTTTTAAGTTTGCACTCAACTTTCTGATCAATGAATACAACCACTCCATAATATTACCACAAGTTAGTAGCTAAAACGTTGGTAGTTAATGTTAGATACTAATTTATAAATTTTTATTAATAATAAAAAATAATTTAGATACCGATAATTTTTTTAATTTATAAAATAATATATAATTTAATTAATACAATGACTAATTATTTTTTGTTTTTAAATCCGTTGATATTTAATAATTTTTTGTAGTGTCATTTGGGTTGAACATGTCGTGAGTTGGGTTATGAGTAAACTCATGATAAAAGAAATTAGAAAAACACATTGATGTTACCCAGTAATATATCAACATAATTAATAAGAGAAAATGATGATTGTTGTTACTTGAAGTGTCAACCTAACTGAGATGTCAAATTGCATAATGATACCTATAAAAGGTTTTATAAAAAAATGAGAAAATTATGCATGACCAACAAGTTCTCTTTCTTCTTTCTTCTCTCAAGCTCGTATACTTTTTTTCTCCATAATCAAAATATCTCAATTTATGGGTTCTTTTCTCCCATATGCTCTAGGGTTTTTATTTTTATTTTCCATCATTAGTTGTCGTAGTACCATCTCCACTCTTCCCATGATCCACTATTAGCAACGTACACCCCACATCATTTAGAATTATCATTTGATATGCATATTAATATAATATTTAAAATTATTAATTATAGGTATTATTTTATATAAACTAATATATCTCATAACATTATATGCATATTAATAAACTGATTTTTTTCATGATTATTCCATAAATTTAATTTTTTTATATTAGAATAAAATATATTGAAGAAAAAATGTAAAACTAAAAAACTACAATATTTTTAAAAATTAAGTGGGTTGATCTGTTTAACCCACTAATTTGTGATAGATCAAACCGAATGGTATTATACAACCCATCTTGGTATCTCTACCTATAAGTATATTTCTAATAAAAAAGTTATTGATAAAATGTGACATACTCAATATCTAACAAATACCTAAAAAATTCTATCTAGGAGTTATATATCATTTAAAGAAAAGACAAAAAAGAATCTTACATGTTTATTTAACTAAAACCATTTTCAACAAACCAGCTTTACCCGATCATAAGATATAACACACTAATTAGTCGCAAGGTCAGAGAAAATAATTCAAGTTTTAAACTAGCATAGAATGCCAAACCATTATTAGTGCATAATTTTCTTAATTAATTATTTAATCACTGTATTTGAGCCAATTTTTCACTTAATTATTTATCATACACAAAAACTCTGTATTTAGTCTTCAGTTGCCAAGTAATTAGCTATAAAAAGGAGCTCGAAATTTAAATTGATTTAGAGAATTTTTAACAGTTGTTCGATTACCATAAGAATTATGAACTTGGAAAAGATTATTGTATGTTAAAGGTGAGGCGCACGTATGAGCAAAGAACACGGAGTGTAATTGAAAATCAATTAATATTTTATTTCACTTTTCACGGTTACAATTTTGTTTATTTTATTTAACATGCTATATTAATATATTTGAACCAAATAATATATATTTTTCGATCCGTATGTAAATTACTTTAATACGTGTAGAGAAGACGTATTTCGTAACTGCAATTTTATACATTATCTCTCTAAGAATGGGATGAATAAAAAAAACTCTATAACATAACAAGGATTGGACCACGTAAACAATTAATATTGTATAAAAAAATGTCTTGTATGTTAAATGCATATATAATATATAGAATTAATCTCTAATTCAAAGGTTTCATATAAAAAAAATTATAATATAGTCACATAATTGTGGAGGGTTGGTATGATAAGTATAAAGTATTTCGAGTATGTTTAGCGCTAATTAATTATAATTATATTGTGGACGTATTAAATTGATTAATTATTAAGTATGATTATGGAGGTGTTAAATTAATTAATTTCATGCAGAGTTCTTCTAGAAACGAGTATTTGAAGCAATGAGAGCTTTTACCATTTTCACCGTCATTCGAAGACTATATAATTATTTAATTTGGGCAGTGCATAATATACGTGGATGGTAGCATGTCCATATCAACCAAACGCGTTTCCCTGTATAGCAAAAGAAGAAAAATAGTTTATGCTATAAATTATATATATAATTGAGAAAAATAATAGATTGCATACAAGCATTTTAAATACAAAAATACATGACATAAAATA
Organism: Phaseolus vulgaris; assembly: GCF_051622355.1. NCBI lineage: Eukaryota > Viridiplantae > Streptophyta > Magnoliopsida > Fabales > Fabaceae > Phaseolus > Phaseolus vulgaris. Next base: position 3,661,629 of record NC_143498.1, read on the forward strand.
CATGATATTTTATTAATGATGTATTTTTTTCTGCTACCAATATAGTTTCATATTACTTGTAAAATATTATTATTAACACGGATATTTTAACATGTTAATAATTAATAGTTTTTTATTAATAATAAATAACTATTATTTTATAAATATTTTATATATTTTATATTAATTATATTTTTTTCATAAGAAAACTAATTTTATTACATAATATTTTTAGTAATTATTTATGACCTGCGTATTTTAATTTGTTAATATAATTATTGTAAATTTTTTTAATTTTGTTACTATTATAAAAAATATTTGTGACAGATAAAAAATTAATCACAGATAATATAAATAATGACACAATTTATACGTATCACTTAATTTTATCATAATAATTTATATTAGTTGTAGTGATGGTTGAACCAAAATAATTTTTTTATTAAAATAGTACATAATAAACTATTTAGTTTAATATTTAATATTGTGAAAATATATGTACATTTAAAATGAATGCTTTCGATATACTTTGCGCCAAGAGATTTCTTATTTCGCTTATTTTTTGTCTTGAGGATTTCCATTGATAAAATGTTTTGGCATCTTTTTTTATAAGATGTAAGTTAGATTCCTTGTAATGCACCTAAAGAATATCAAAATGTTATCAACATAAGTAGGAAAAGTAAAAATTTCCCCTCCTATAGCACCTTAATACCATTTTTACTACATCCATATTTGCTTTCTTTGACAAAGATCTCACATAGGATAAAAAGATTTTTCATAGTATATAAGTATGTATTGATTTTGTAAGGTTGAATTAGACTTAAAGTTCACTTCTTAATATAATATTATAGTCATTTAAAGTCTATCATAATGAGAATTTGTTGAACTTAGCATGTCACCCGCTATTGAACCACCAATTATATAATCTCACACACGAGTTGACAAGTCTCGATATGAGAGATATGTATTTGATAAAAAAGACTAAAAAATATTCATCTCGACTAGGAATGGTATTAAAAAAAAAGTTAAAAATAACTTATCTTCCTTATGATAAAGTAAGTTATTCAATCAACACATGATTATATGCATGTTCATTAGATCAAATATGTGTTTTTGTAGAAAAATGTAACTCAAAATGGTAGACCACGTTAACCTTTATGTTCACTTTATTAATAATCATATTATCATTGTGTTATATAAAAAAAATGTTATTGATAAAAACTCTAAATTTGGTCCTATGATGAAAATATCAAGTATACATATAATCTTTATAAACCATTTGATTATAATTTTTTCACATGAAAAATCCTCATAAAATGATTGAGTTAGATGAAAATCTCTTATTATTACTGAAAAGTGCATCAGTTTACATGTTTATACTGATAATTTGATTATAATTTTTTCACATGAAAAATCCTCATAAAATGATTGAGTTAGATGAAAATCTCTTGTTATTACTGAAAAGTGCATAAGTTTACATGTTTATACTGATAATTAGAGTTTTATATTCCACAATGGAGATTTTATAAGAAAAATTATTCTTTTAATAATTCTTTACAAATTATATTTATTTATAAATAAACTCTTATAATTCAGTGACAATTATGAAATATAAAGTAGGATAAACCGATAAATGTATATTAATACAATGAGAATAACTATTGGGATTTGAATTCATTCATTAATAGTTTTGCAATCTTTAATTTACAAATACACTCACTTCAATCATTAGTGAATGTAAACTTCAATTCAAGACAATTACTCTATTTTAAATGGTCTTATAAATCTTAATTAGATGATAATTTTCTTGATAACCAAATTAATGCACTTTCATTAAGTTCAAAATTTTGAATTATAAGTGACCTAAAATCTATTTTATGCCTTGATTTAAATCCTAAATTTAAATGCATTTTCCAATGACAGCCTAAATTTAAAAATCAAATCATTAAATGATATAACTGAACATATATATATATATAACCTAAAAACAAACTATTTTCGTCTTCCACCCGTTGACCTTTCGGCCTTCGCTTCCGGACTCCCTTCTCGGTGTGATCTTTCGGCTTACTTGTTCTTGGTTTGTATTTGGTTCGAAAATCTTTCACGTTTTATTGAATTGCTTGTCAACTTTAATTTACTCCATTTGATCTTTCGGTTTTTGGTCTCGGCTTCCTCTCACAGATGGGTGTGTGTACCTGAAAGGTGCTCCGATGCCAAAGTTAGATTCAGTTTTACAGGATATTAAAATGAATTCAACAACCCTTACCTCTCAGGATGACCCTCTATTTATACTACTCTTTTATTGGGCCCAAAAGTTATTTGGGCCTTTTCTTTTTGTATTAAACATTTACTACACATACCTACATATTTGGGCCCAGTTTCATGGGCTTTTGCTTAATAATAATTTCCATTCTATTTTATTTCTTTCGTTATTTAGTTTACTTTCGGGTTGAGCTCTAGGTCGGCTTAGTACACCTTGCTTTCGGTCGGCTTAGTACACCTTGCTTTCGGTCGGCTTAGTACACCTTGCTTTCGGTCGGCTTAGTACGCCTTGCTTTCGGTCGGCTTAGTACACCTTGCTTTCGGTCGGCTTAGTACGCCTTGCTTTCGGTCCAATCTCTCGGTCCAGTACAAATTTATATCAAAATTTAGAAAAAAATTATAAATTACATCCAATTCTAACAAATACAATGATTAGTTATTCACAATAACAAGAAAAATTCAATACAATGAGTAAATGGAGATCCTCATTCTTAGAGTTCTACACTAACTTTTCTCTCTTACACCCACAAAAAGTCACAAAATGTCTTTAATTAAATTATTAATTTCTGAAAAAACAATATTTTAAATTAAGATCAAAATTTGAAAGTTTTCAAAACTATTTGTTTAAATTTTTTTAAAAAAATTTAAAACTTAATGCTCAAATTTTCTTTAATATAGTTGACTTTATTAATTGTTCTTTCAACATTTTTATAATACATTATACGAGTAATGATTTTTAAGATTCAACTCAATTCACCATTTGATTAGGTTAAATTGAGTTGAATCAATCCATCATAAGATTTGAATTATTTTTTAATATAAGTTGTAATTTCAAAACATTTCTATTAGATTTTTAAAATATAGACTATACTATTTAATATATGAAAAATAAAATAACTTAATATTTTAAAAATACATATCTAATCAAGAGAATAATGGATAGTTTGAATAATAAATATATTATTATTTAATACTTTTGGTTGGGTTGCTTCTTAAATCCAACATACAAAATCATCACCCAACTCATTTGAGATTGAGTGAGACTAATTTGGATTGAGTTTGAATAAATTGTAAAGAAAACTCAATCTTACCTATTTAGGGTATATTGGATTCTCGGCTTATCCAACCTAATAAATACCTAACTCAAAATGATCCCTAAAATTTGGTGTGATGAATAATTGGTGTTTAGAAAAAAAATTCTTGCTTTTGGGTTTTTATTATTCATTCCATTTGCACATGAGTTCATCCTTTAATAAGGTGTTAGTAATAGTAAAATGATCGTTGATGTGATACATGGTTGATAGTTATCTCTCACTTGAATGAAAATACTTAACTTTTATGCATACAATATGTTTATTTTTCAATTATTTTAAAATTCAAAGCCATTGATTTCATTGATGTGCACTTATAGGGCAAAGATAAACATCAAGTGAGGATTCCTTGCTTAATAAAACAATTATAATTGTCAAATAATCCTTGAAACTCACATATCTTTGAATTTTTTGTTGTTCAAAGGGTGAACATCTTATCATTAAGAATGATCAAACAAGTTTCTATAAATATAATTATATTTCGTCTTAATATATCGTTAAAAAATTCATTATATAATTTGATTATAAAAAAGATTAATATTTATAAATTAGTGTTGAAAACACCTTACTATTATTTCTAGGTTTAGCAACAAAAGTTGGAAATCTACCTCCACAAAAATACTTAGTCCAACAATAAACTTGTAACAATAGACTTATGATATGTATTCTTTGAAAGAAATTTTGTATTAAACATTTTTCGGTCGGCTTAGTACACCTTGCTTTCGGTCGGCTTAGTACGCCTTGCTTTCGGTCGGCTTAGTACGCCTTGCTTTCGGTCGGCTTAGTACACCTTGCTTTCGGTCGGCTTAGTACACCTTGCTTTCGGTCCAATCTCTCGGCCCAGTACACTAAGCCCCCCAGGCATAAGGAGGTGTAGACGACGAAATATCTATTAGAAGATAAAATGCTACCTCTTGTATTTTTTGGGGGGAAAATCAATTTTGAAAGAAAAGAGAGAAAAACTTGAATGGTGTATTAACTATGAAAAGACAAGCTGATGGGACCGCTTGACAGGACAAGCTAGAAGTGCCAACCATCGGATGTAAGTAAATCTGATGGTCACTATGCCATGACTCTTCAGATTTCACCACTCTCCCACCACTATAAATCTTCACTTCTATTCATCTTATTTCACAGTTTCTCCCTGCATTATATATTAAAGCTGAAGCAAATATTCGCGGAAGGTATAATGTCTTCATCAAGTTCTGTTTCCGTTTCTTCTGAGTTTACGGAATTTTCGAGCACGAGTAATGAATCTACTGGGAGAGTGATTGAGTCCAATAAGAATGCCAACCCTGCTTTGTCACCTGAAACGGTTTCGTGTCTGAATTCGTCAAGCAAGGATGGCGTAGATGTTGAGGTCGAGGAAAGAGAAGAAATGGCCGAACAAAAATTAAGCCTTCGGCGCGGGTACGAATGGGTTAATCCAAAAGTTCGGGAATATTTCTCTCGGTACCAATTTAGTTCAACCCTTCGTAACTTCCTTTCTAAAATTTATGTGTATTCTCCTGATGCCACTGAGGAAATCATTTCTTTTCGGCGAACTTGTGCCATTGATAATGTTTGCCATGGCCGTGAAGGCGACGAACACGAATTTTTTTATTTTTATGAATGTCTCTTTACTGATCTCCATATTCGGTTTCCGTTAAGTGAATTTCAGATGGGTGTCCTGCGTTTTCTTAATATTGCTCCTACCCAACTTCACCCCAACGGTTGGGCTTATATGCAAGCTTTCAGTATTTTGTGTAGATACCTTTCTTTAATTCCGAGTCCGAAAACCTTTTTATATTATTATAGCTCTCGGCCCGGCAAGAAGCCTAGTTGGTTGTCCCTGATCAGTAAGACAAAAGTGTGTTTTCTTTCTCCATTTACTTCTTCGTATAAAAATTTCAAAGGAGGCTTCTTTAAAATTCTAATTGAGGAAACCGGGAGAAAGTACTTCTTTGATGGTGATATTCCAAAATTCCCTTTTTACTGGACCCGTGCTCCTGTGAAATTCAACTCTTGTTCTTACCATTCGATGACTACCGAAGAGAAGCATGGTATTGCGGTTCTAGGTCACTTCTCCCATAAGATTCCAACTCGTGCTCTGCTTCGGCTATACGTTTCTCGTAAACCCCAAAAGGATTTCATGGGTATGTGATTCTTTCGGATTTCCTCTTTTAGTAATAATAGAATTTTAACTTTGCTGAATCTGTTGGTGATGTCCAGGTTTAATGGCGGCCACAAAACCGAAGGATCGTGCTTATTTCTCTAAGCTGTTTAATCAGGCTGGAGGTTCAACTCCTCGTTTTGAGAATGAAGCTCCAGGAACAGAAAATGAAGCTGTTGAGCCTACCCCTCGCTTAGAGGTTGAAATAGCTGCGGACGCCGGAATAGGACCTTCTAGAAAGAGTAGGAAACGAGACAAGAATAATAGAAGGTCACACTCCTCTAAAAAGCATCGTCATGGTTCTGGGAGTTCTTCTCAATCGCTTTTTGAAACAATGTTCACATCGTCCACACGCTTTTCAGACTTTGTTGACTGCAATCTTGATTCCTCTGCTCGGGATATGTTCAAAGTGGTTTCTGTTCCTTCTCTAGCTGATTCAATGTTTGAATTAACTAGCCGTGCTTTTTTGATTAGTGAAGCGATAAAGGAAAAAACAAAGAGCCATGTTACTTCTGCTGAATTTGAGAAATTGAAGAGAGAAGCAGCTGAGTCGAATGAGAAAATCGCGTTACTAAATTCTCAAATTGATGAACTTTCTGCGGTTAATAACCGACAAGAAACTGAGAAAGAAAAATTGAAGAGTGAAAATGTCAAGCTCTCGGCCCAAACTGTGGCACTTAACTCGGAGAATCAAGAATTGAAGGGAGACGTTGCTAAACTTACTGCTGCGAAGAAAATCGATGCTGAAGGCATTTCTCAATTGGAAGCAGAAGTGAACAAGTTAAAGTTGAGAGTTGGTGAAGCTGAGAGTTTTGTTATCCAACAACACCAGTTGGGTTTTGAGAAAGCTCTTCAACAAGCCGAATACTTTTACAAGATCCCGTTAGATGCCGGTAACTTTGATGTCGGCAAAGACTTCTATAAGGGCGAATTAATTCCAGTTAGTGATATTCCTTATGACGGATCTCCAGAAGATGAGAGGGAAAATGAAGGATGAAAAATGAATGACGAGGCCGAATAATAATCTAATTAGGATGTTTTTTGTTTTTTGTAATAGCTCCGAGTAAAAACTTTCGGACTTTGTAGGACGTTTTGTCTCTGTAGTAATAGGAATTTTGGATATACGGCATCAAATTATATGATAATATTTGGTGTACTTCGCGTCTATTTTACTTGATCGGTTCCAGCTCTTTATTATCTTAATTTCATACGATAAATGTATTCTGTTTAATCGAACAAGAACGGGCGATCGGCCATTTAATTGTGATCTTTAAGCGAACAACTAAGGATAGGTGGCCAGCTTACTTGCGATGTTAATCAAGCAAATTTGGTAAGCGTTCGGCCGGCACTTGAGATGTTACGTTCGGCCAATATTTGCGATATTAATCAAGCAAATTTGGTGAGCGTTCGACCGGCACGTGAGATGTTACGTTCAGCCAATATTTGCGATGTTAATCAAGCAAATTTGGTGAGCGTTCGACCGGCACTTGCGATGTTACGTTCAGCCAATATTTGCGATGTTAATCAAGCAAATTTGGTGAGCGTTCGACCGGCACTGGAGATGTTACGTTCAGCCAATATTTGCGATGTTAATCAAGCAAATTTGGTGAGCGTTCGACCGGCACTTGAGATGGTACGTTCGGCCAATATTTGCGATGTGAATCAAGCAAATTTGGTGAGCGTTCGACCGGCACGTGAGATGTTACGTTCAGCCAATATTTGCGATATTAATCAAGCAAATTTGGTGAGCGTCCGGCCGGCACTTGAGATGTTACGTTCGGCCAATATTTGCGATGTGAATCAAGCAAATTTGGTGAGCGTTCGACCGGCACGTGAGATGTTACGTTCAGCCAATATTTGCGATGTTAATCAAGCAAATTTGGTGAGCGTCCGGCCGGCACTTGAGATGTTACGTTCGGCCAATATTTGCGATGTTAATCAAGCAAATTTGGTGAGCGTCCGGCCGGCACTTGAGATGTTACGTTCGACCAATATTTGCGATGTTAATCAAGCAAATTTGGTGAGCGTTCGACCGGCACTTGCGATGTTACTCGAGCAAGCGGGCAACCGTTCTTTCGGGAAGGATTTCACCTGGAGTGAAAGCATCCAAGACCGAGAGTTTCTAGTTAACACTTAGAACTTTTAACAAAAGATCTTAATATACAATAGTTAGTGTTCTTAAATACAAGCTTTAGCTGAAATAAAATTTTAAGTGACTCATATTCCAAGTTCTGGGTATTAGCTTTTCGTCTAACATTTCCAACCTATAGGCTCCATTCTTCAAGTTTTCTTTTACTCTGAACGGTCCCTCCCAGTTTGGTGCTAACTTCCCTTGTGCTGGATCTTTTCTTGCATCAGTTCTCATTCTCCATACCAAATCTCCTTCACTAAAAGTTCTCGGTCTTACCTTCGCATTGAACCTCTTACATGCTCTTCTTTTTACTGCTTCTTCTCTGATTTTGGCTTTCTCTCGAAGTTCTTCAATCAAATCTAATTCTGCCTTTAAACATTCATTGTTAACACTCCAATCTTCTATTCGGCTTCGTAATGTTGGTTCAGTGACCTCTATGGGTAACATAGCATCTGTTCCATATGTGAGATTAAATGGTGTTTCTCCAGTTGATGTCTGCGGTGTGCATCTATATGCCCACAATATTTCAGGTAACTTCTCGGCCCACAACCCTTTCGCACTTCCCAATCTTCTCTTTAGTTGACTGAGAATGACTTTGTTAGCTGATTCTGCTTGCCCATTTGTTTGCGGATGTTCAACTGAGGTAGTTGTAGACTTGATTCCCAAATCCGCATAGAATTCCAGAAGCTTTTTATCAGTGAACTGTCGGCCATTGTCAGTTATAATAGAATGTGGAATACCGAATCTACAAATTATATTCTTCCACACAAATGTTTGAACTTGTTGAGCTGTTATTTTTGTCAATGCTTCAGCTTCTATCCATTTTGTGAAATAATCAACCGCAACAATCATGAATTTTGTCTGTCCTCGGCCTAAAGGGAATGGGCCAAGGATATCCATTCCCCATTTAGCGAATGGCCAGGGAGAAGCAATGCTTTGCAACTCTTGTGATGGTATATGGTTGAGGCTTCCAAATTCCTGACACTTCTTACAGATTTTAACGTATTGATTGCAATCTTCACGTATTGTCGGCCAATAATATCCGGCACGACAGATTCGTGTTGCCATTGTTCGCGCACCACAGTGCAATCCACATAGTCCTTCATGAAGTTCTCGGATTACATGTTCAGCTTGCTCATGAGAAAGACACTTTAACAAAGGAGTTGAAAACCCTCTCTTGTACAGTTCATCCCCTATGAGGATAAAATTAGCGACTTTTCTAGCCATTCTAACATCAATTTCAATTCCTTGTTCTTGATTGTTAATCACTTCTTTGTATGATCGAATCCAATCATCTTTCTCTGTGGTAACAATCAAACATTCTTCCACTCCAACTGTCGGATTGTGCAAGGTTTGTTGTAAAATGGAGTTGTGCTGAGGTTGTCTTCGTTGACTTGCCAACTTGGATAGAGAATCTGCTTTTGTGTTTTGTTCTCTCGGAATATGTATGATCTCGGCTGTGATAAAGTTTTCCATAATGCTCAAGACTTTGTGATAATACCTTAATAATAAGGGATCTCTGACCTGGTATTCACCTTTCATATGTCCCACCATTAATTGAGAATCACTCCGGCATATAACATTTTGTGCACCCATGTCTTTGGCTAAAACCAATCCTGCAATTAAAGCTTCATACTCGGCTTGATTATTTGAAGTTTTGAATTCAAATTTCAGAGCCATTTCCAAATGTAAGTTCCCTGGTCCTTCTAGCACGATTCCTGCCCCACTCCCTTTCTTGCTGGATGATCCGTCAACAAATACAATCCACGCTTCATGATCGGCTTCCGTTGTCGGCATTTGGATAATAAAGTCTGCTAATGCTTGTGCTTTGATTGCTCCTCGTGGCTCATATTTGATTCCAAATTCTGACAACTCTACTGACCACGCTACCATTCTTCCCGCAAGTTCAGGTTTCCTTAATACTTTGGCTATCGGGCAATCGGTTCTGACAATAACCTGATGATTCTGAAAGTATGGCCGGAGTCGCCTTGCTGTGTATACAAGTGTTAAGGCGATTTTTTCAACCCGTTGGTATCTGGTTTCGGCGCTTTGGAGAACTCTGCTCACAAAGTATATAGGCTTTTGTTCTGGATTTTCTTGTATCAAGGCTGCTCCTATAGCTTCGTGAGAAGTGGCAAGGTAGACAATGATAGGCAGAGTTGACATAGGTTTGACCAGGATGGGAGGTTTGGCTACCGTCTCTTTAATCGCTGCAAAAGCCTGCTCGCATTGTTCATTCCACGTGAACGTTTCGGCCTTCCTCAACAACTTTACTATCGGTTTGGACTTCTCGGCAAGTATTGGCAAAAACCTTGCCAATGCATTTAACCTTCCTATTAACCTCTGAACTTCTTTCAAATTTATCGGATTCCTCATATTCATTATTGCTTCACATTTATCTGGATTTGCCTCAATTCCTCTGTTAGTCAACATGAAGCCGAGAAACTTCCCACCTTTGACTCCAAAAACGCATTTTTCCGGATTCAATCGCAAGTTATACTTCCTTATCTGTGCAAATATTTCTTCAAGATCTTTCACATGGTTATCTACCGCATGAGACTTGACAATCATATCATCCACATACACTTCCATATTCTTTCCAATTTGTTTTTTAAACACCATATCCATCAATCTTTGATATGTTGCTCCGGCATTTTTTAAACCGAAAGGCATGACCTGATAGCAATAGTTTGCCATATCGGTAGTGAATGCAGTCTTCGGGATGTCAGGTTTATACATTTGTATTTGATTGTAACCGGAATAAGCATCCAAGAAACTCATCATGGCCTGACCAGATGCCCCATCAACCAACCTGTCAATACTCGGCAAAGGATATGAATCTTTCGGACATGCCTTGTTCAAATCTGTATAATCAGTACACATTCGCCACTTTCCGTTTGCCTTCTTGACGAGAACTACATTTGCTAACCAAGTCGTATATTGGATTTCTTTAATGAAACCCGCCTGTAACAATTTTTCAGTTTCTTCAAGAGCAGCTTTTCGTCTTTCCTCTCCCAACTTCCTTCGTTTTTGAGCTATCGGTCTTGCTTCTCGGCAAACAGATAATTTGTGAGAAATGATGTTATGATCAATTCCCGGTATGTCTGATGCCTTCCAGGCGAACAAATCTTTGTTCATTCTTATTACTACCACCAAGTCATCAATCATTTCTTCGGGCATACTACCCCCAACATATGTACATTGCGTTTCATCTTCGCCTAATTGAACCGATGTAATTTCTTCTCTTGGCTCTATCCTTTCGTCATCATTCATTCTGGGATCCAAGTCCACCATTGCAACCATGTTTCTTGCTTCCATACTTCCGGTCGCCACTCTCGGCTCTTGGACCATCTTCAATCCGGTCGCATAACACTCTTTCGCTGCTTTTTGATCGACATATATGGTTGCTATGTCTCCCCGTTCAGTTGGAAATTTCATTGCCAAATGTGGCGTCGACACTATAGCTCCCAACTTATTCAACGAAGATCTTCCTAACAAGGCATTATAGGAAGTACGAGTATCTACCACCAGGTATCTGATTGTAATTGTTTTCGTTGCATTTCCTCTACCAAAAGTTGTCGGCAAATCAATATATCCTTTGGTGTCAACCTTTTCACCTGAAAACCCAATTATTTGCTCCTTCAAAAGAACCATGTCTTGTTCTTTCAAATGTAATTTTTTGAAGGTTTCCCAGAACAGAATATCGACTGAGCTCCCTTGATCTACTAGAGTTTTCATTACCGCGTACCTGGCAATTTCAATTGTTATCACCATTGGGTCTCGTTGATCAGGATCAATATCTTGGAAATCTTCATCAGTAAATAACATAGGTGGCAAACTTCTTCTTTTGAAAACATAATTCACGGTCATGGCGCCTCTCAAATATTTCTTTCCTATCGTATTATATGTTTCCTTTTCCGGAAAACCTCCAGAGATGGTATTAATGAACCCCCTGACTGGCCTTCCCAAACTGCGTTGTCGGCTCCTTCTCTCTTGAGAATGGAGGTGGCTTCCTCCACTTCTTAGATCTCTTTTTTCGTCTCTTCCTCCTCTTCTCTCCTTTCGATCGTTTTGTATATCAGTCGTTCTTCCAAATTTTTCTCCTCTACCCCTGGCATCTTGTTCTGGACTTTGACTAGCCTTCATTCTGCCGACTCTAACAAAGCGTTTTAATTGCCCTGTCTGAATCAACTCTTCAATTCGGTCTTTCAGCGCTATGCATTCTTCAGTGTGATGGCCATGATTTTTATGGTACTGGCAACGTTTGCTATGGTCAGCTCGATCTGGGGTTCGTGCTTTCCTTGGTGGCGGTATTACTTCAGTTGCCATCGCCTCTTGAAGTATTCGGGTCCGAGTTGTGCTCAATGGTGTGTATTGTTGAAACTTTCGGCCACGGGGTTCCTCTCTGAAACGTCTGCTTTGATATCCTGCCTCTCTTTCATTTGTTTTCTTCTCGTTCTTCACGTCCATCCTTGCCTGATTCCTAAAGTCCCTTAACTCCTCCATCTGCATGAACTTTGCTGCGCGCCGTCTTAATTCATCAAGGCTTACGGCTGGTTTTTTGCATAAGCTATCGGCAAATGGTCCCGGTCTCAAGGCAGTTATCATATGATGCATAGAAACTTCCGGACTGAGGTTTCTAATACTTAAAGCCATCCTTCCAAAGCGTTCCATAAAAGCTCGCAGTGACTCATTCTGTTCTTGTCTTATGTTTACGAGAGCTATAGATGTTAAGTGATGTGGTCTACTTGTAGCGAATTGAGCTCCAAACTTTTCTATCAAAGTGTCAAAACAATCAACAGATAAGGGTGGTAGCCGGGTAAACCAGCTCAGAGCCGCTCCTTTCAAGGTAGTTGGGAAAACCCTACATAGAATGGCGTCATTCCACGTGTACAAACTTATTTGAGTTGTGTATATTGCAACATGTTCATCTGGATCTGTGCTCCCATCATACTTCTCTATTGTTAGACTCTTCCAATTGTCAGGTAATGGGGTCTCTATTATAGTCTCAGAAAACGGGTGTCTTCTGACTGGCGTTTCCACAGCGACACCGGACGTCTCAGGTATCTTCCTTTGTGTAACCCCGAAACTCTCTTCCTTGTTCTCTCTTTCATTAACAAAGTTTCTCGGGGAAGTATTTAACGTTGTTTCTCCATTCAATCTTTGTCTCATGTAAGCATTCTCAGCTCTCAACATCCTCAACTCCTCTTCATTACTCTTCTTCAGTGTCTCAAGTTCCTCCTGCAATTGCATTAACATGGCCATAGTCGTGGCGTTCTGACAATCTTCTTGTTCTCTAGAATGTTCTCCTCTTTCGCCCATTTTGTTTCTCGGCCCCACGGTGGGCGCCAAAATGTTCTTACAAGGACCTAGAAACAAACTATTTTCGTCTTCCACCCGTTGACCTTTCGGCCTTCACTTCCGGACTCCCTTCTCGGTGTGATCTTTCGGCTTACTTGTTCTTGGTTTGTATTTGGTTCGAAAATCTTTCACGTTTTATTGAATTGCTTGTCAACTTTAATTTACTCCATTTGATCTTTCGGTTTTTGGTCTCGGCTTCCTCTCACAGATGGGTGTGTGTACCTGAAAGGTGCTCCGATGCCAAAGTTAGATTCAGTTTTACAGGATATTAAAATGAATTCAACAACCCTTACCTCTCAGGATGACCCTCTATTTATACTACTCTTTTATTGGGCCCAAAAGTTATTTGGGCCTTTTCTTTTTGTATTAAACATTTACTACACATACCTACATATTTGGGCCCAGTTTCATGGGCTTTTGCTTAATAATAATTTCCATTCTATTTTATTTCTTTCGTTATTTAGTTTACTTTCGGGTTGAGCTCTAGGTCGGCTTAGTACACCTTGCTTTCGGTCGGCTTAGTACACCTTGCTTTCGGTCGGCTTAGTACACCTTGCTTTCGGTCGGCTTAGTACGCCTTGCTTTCGGTCGGCTTAGTACGCCTTGCTTTCGGTCGGCTTAGTACGCCTTGCTTTCGGTCCAATCTCTCGGTCCAGTACACTATATATATATATATATATATATATCAAAATTTAGAAAAAAATTATAAATTACATCCAATTCTAACAAATACAATGATTAGTTATTCACAATAACAAGAAAAATTCAGTACAATGAGTAAATGGAGATCCTCATTCTTAGAGTTCTACACTAACTTTTCTCTCTTACACCCACAAAAAGTCACAAAATGTCTTTAATTAAATTATTAATTTCTGAAAAAACAATATTTTAAATTAAGATCAAAATTTGAAAGTTTTCAAAACTATTTGTTTAAATTTTTTAAAAAAAATTTAAAACTTAATGCTCAAATTTTCTTTAATATAGTTGACTTTATTAATTGTTCTTTCTAACATTTTTATAATACATTATACGAGTAATGATTTTTAAGATTCAACTCAATTCACCATTTGATTAGGTTAAATTGAGTTGAATCAATCCATCATAAGATTTGAATTATTTTTTAATATAAGTTGTAATTTCAAAACATTTCTATTAGATTTTTAAAATATAGACTATACTATTTAATATATGAAAAATAAAATAACTTAATATTTTAAAAATACATATCTAATCAAGAGAATAATGGATAGTTTGAATAATAAATATATTATTATTTAATACTTTTGGTTGGGTTGCTTCTTAAATCCAACATACAAAATCATCACCCAACTCATTTGAGATTGAGTGAGACTAATTTGGATTGAGTTTGAATAAATTGTAAAGAAAACTCAATCTTACCTATTTAGGGTATATTGGATTCTCGGCTTATCCAACCTAATAAATACCTAACTCAAAATGATCCCTAAAATTTGGTGTGATGAATAATTGGTGTTTAGAAAAAAAATTCTTGCTTTTGGGTTTTTATTATTCATTCCATTTGCACATGAGTTCATCCTTTAATAAGGTGTTAGTAATAGTAAAATGATCGTTGATGTGATACATGGTTGATAGTTATCTCTCACTTGAATGAAAATACTTAACTTTTATGCATACAATATGTTTATTTTTCAATTATTTTAAAATTCAAAGCCATTGATTTCATTGATGTGCACTTATAGGGCAAAGATAAACATCAAGTGAGGATTCCTTGCTTAATAAAACAATTATAATTGTCAAATAATCCTTGAAACTCACATATCTTTGAATTTTTTGTTGTTCAAAGGGTGAACATCTTATCATTAAGAATGATCAAACAAGTTTCTATAAATATAATTATATTTCGTCTTAATATATCGTTAAAAAATTCATTATATAATTTGATTATAAAAAATATTAATATTTATAAATTAGTGTTGAAAACACCTTACTATTATTTCTAGGTTTAGCAACAAAAGTTGGAAATCTACCTCCACAAAAATACTTAGTCCAACAATAAACTTGTAACAATAGACTTATGATATGTATTCTTTGAAAGAAATTTTGTCCTTAATATCCTTAATATATGATTAAAGCAAAAATAAGGTTTGAGTGAAACATATAAACATACAATTAAAATTATAAACAAATACATATTCATTTAGCCATAAAGAATAAATCAACCACCAATACATAAAAAAAGAAAATATAAGTATTTCTCTAATATTTTTTTCTCTATGACTCTTTTTGTATAAACAACTCTTTCTATACAAACTAAGAAGATTTTTTTTCTTTTTCAGCTTACTCAACATGCTAGGAGCCATCACAACGATTTTCTTTTCATCTAATTAAGTTGAATTGTTGTATCTTATCATATGTTAGAATGTTATTGATTTGAGTTCACGAATGATTCCTCCAATATATCTACACCCTTATTTTTATTATTCTCTTAGATTATGTATTAATGTGACAAAAACCACCACTAAACCAATTAAAAAAAATGAGTTCTCAAACTCAATTTTTCCATGAAAGAAAAAGATGAAGCATTAAAAAAAAATAAAGAAAAAAAAAATATTACACTTTTAAACTCTTCATAGATGTATGTCTTAACAATTTGTTAATACACAATAATCATATAGGAGTAATGAACATGTTTGGATGAAATGAACTTATTTAAGAGTTTCACTACTAAAAATAATTTAAATATAAATAATTAATGTTTCAAAGACTTAAATTTAAGATATTTTTTCAAAGATTAATGACTGTACAAACATTTCACGGATCAAATTAACTCTTTACTCATTTTTAAAATAAACATTTTTATTTGAATAAAAACAACTCCTATCTCTTTTTAGATAAGTTTAACCAAACTAACAAATTCTTTAAACCTAAAACAATTAGTTTATTATGTAACACAATCATCATTGCACTTTTGATATTTTAACAAATATTAGATGAGCAAAATATGCAAAAATTGCGTAAGAAAATGTGGAAATAAAATAATTTCATGATAAAAAATTATGTAAGAAAATGTGGAAATAAAATAACAAAATATAGAATGCATGTTAGATTGGAAACCATTCCACTTTATTATTTTGTAATCGTTGAATCAAAACATTAGCTTAAGTAATTTCATTACAGTAAATAAATGAAATGCGTGGAGAACACACGGGACTCGTGCAACTGCGTCGTGAGTCAAGTCCTGCCGTCACTCGCCATGGCCTCGGTGGAGCAGCCTCCAAAGAAGCGAAAGCTTTACGAGCCTTTACTAGAACCGCCACCGTCTTCGCCTCCGTCACCACCACCGCCGGCAACCGAACCAACCCCTCCCTCTCCGCAAACCCTACCCCCGCCGTCTCAGGAGGAGATTCTCGCGAAGCGGCGGAACAAGGACGAAATTCGAAGCGTCTTCGAAGGTTACAAGCGGATTCAACGTTGCTTGCTTAACAAAGACGCTCCTTCCTCTATGGCAGACCTTGAAAAGAGTTATCTCGCGCTCATAACTTCTTCCAGAGGTGAACCTCTTTCTCTCGCTCTTAGCTCATTAACTAGCGGTTCTTACTATTGTTTAACTGTCGTCAATTGTTTGATTGTGATTGGAATGTGATATTGCTGGAGAGGAGCGTTTCTATAGAATCCGTTAGGAATCTAGTGCATAAACTTCATCTGGTTTGATGTTACTTAGGTTTGCCCAATATTTCGGGCAATATGAAATTAAATGACTAATTTCCTTGTTTGTTTCCGAGCTGCTTGTGGTTTCAATTCGTTTCGAATGTTCTCTGAAACATGAAATTCCTGACGCATGGTGAAAAATGTCGATTCTCTTAGACTGAAAAATATTGACTACTTTGTATTGAATTGATTGATTGAGCAATGCTCTTTGTGGTAGACAGATACTAGGTACAAAAGAAACAAGAGGAAAGAAATTCCTAAGTTTAAGAGATATTATAATACTTTCCTATGATACTTAATCTCCTAAATGAGGAAACTACGAAATGGAGAAAGAATCAACAATATCAATCATATGATTGACAATAATCGACACTCTTCCTTAAGGTTGTGCATATACAGATTGCATGCATCCAGTTTGTAACATATGTAGACTATCCTAGTACATGTTGAGGACTTGGTCAAGATGTTTTCCAATTGATCCTTAAATCACACAAAAGAAGTCTAGACCATGCCTACAAGAATCCTCTTTCTGAAGTATGGGGAAAGAACTCAGAATTTATTCACTTGAATTTAGAGTTGATAAAAATTAGTGAGTTATTGTTCTCAGCTGATGTATTTTATATATATAGATGAGAAGTGTACAATGCAAGGAATAGATACAACCTAGAACTCAATCCTTAGGCTACTTACATACACCCATAAAACAACTTTATGAAAGTTGTACAATTAAATAATAATAAGAATTTTAACACTTCCCCTCAAGTTGGTGCATATAAATTGTATGCACCAAGCTTGGAACATATAAACTAAATTCTGGACCCTCTTAAATATTTAACAAGAATGTTTGTAAGTTGGTCATTAGAGCTGATAAATCCAATATTAAGTTTCTTGTATAACAACTTCTCTGTGACAAAATGACAATTGATATCTATGTGTTTAGTTATTTCATGAAGCACCGGATTGGAGGCAATATGAAAAATTGTTTGATTACCACAATACAATTTCATATGCTGAATTTCTCAAAATTTCAATACTTGAAGGAGTTGCTTAATCCACACAATTTCACAAGTGGCCAAAGCCATAAATCTATATTCAACTTCTACATTGGATTGGGTAATCATGCTCTTCCAAGAAACAATATTCCCTTCAATGAAAACACGTACCATGATTTTTGTCCTTCGCCAATTTGATAACCCGTACCATGTTCCTGTATGAGAAATGAATTGACATCAGAGTTTACAAAACAATTTAAAGAATATGTTAATTGGCTTAGTGAGATTAAATTATAAGGACGATGTAGAGTCTACAAAGACAAAACTAAGGTTTAACAAGGAGATAAAGGAACATGACTAATTTCTTGAGACACAACTTTGGATCCACTGGCCACACTAACAAGGTGAGGAATTTTTGATGAAGAAATAAATTTGACAGACTATTAGTAAAAAGTGTGATAAGAGGTATCTCCCTTTCCACTTTATAATCCCTTGAAAAATTCCTGTTTGGTCACAGCATTAATGTTCAAGTCAGGTTACTGGCCATGACCATATTAAAAATGAAGTCATTATAATAGTAAATTTGCTTATGTTTGGATTTTTGAGTGTAAATACTTTGGCAATAGTGATTTTTCCATATGTCAAATATTAGTGCTTGCTTCTATAATGCATGAATTTGATCACTTTTTAATAAAATTGGACCCAAAAAATCCCCTGCTTTACCCATGTGTGTGTGCCTTTCTTTCAGATTTCAATTTTTTGAAAACAAAAAAATTGTTACTGGAACTTTGCTACATCGGTCAGTGTCATACTTGGAACCATTAAATGGAGAAAAAAATGCTTAATACCCCACTTCTGCTATATTAACATGATTCAGCTACTTCAGTGTCTGCAGTGATGTGTTGCTTTTTGTCGTAAAGTATCTAGGATTTGGGGATCTCCCTCTGTTAGGCCAAGGTAGTTGCTGAAAGCACAAGAGACTTGGGTTTCAATTTCACCTAAAATAGCTATGTCTCTACCTCATTGATTTTATTGCCCGATTAAGTGCTTAATTTGCTAGTGAACTATACCTTTTGCCAAGAATTTGAAGGAATAGATTCATTCTGTTTCCCAAGGTGAAGCTTCTGTATTGTGACAGGTTGTATGAGTGTTCAAAGAATTGTGGCCAATCTTATTCCTCGGTATGCATGTCACTGTCCAACAGCCTTGGAAGCAGCAGCTAAAGTTGTTATTAATATGCACAACTTTAGTTTGGCATTGATTAGTAGAGGAGAGGATTCCAGTGGTATTGCATTTGAAACTGCTAGAGCTTGTATTTGTGGCCTTGCTGATGTGTGCTGTGTTGGTTCATCGGTGGCACCAACGTCTGCTGTAATTAAAGGAATTTGCTCAGCAGTTTTTCAGAATGTGCTCACCTCTTTTATAGCCTTATTTGAAGGAAAGGATATCTTACAGATGGTCGACAAGAGTTTCCTGAATATGCAAGATAACCCTGAGGTCTTTTCTGAGTTGAAACAGAAAGTTTTAGAGGAGGATGAATCTCCATTGACTAAACTGTCCAAGTTTCGAGTATTATGTCTACTTTGGATTTTTTTCTCGTGTCCAAAAGATTTGCTTGCAGCTTGTTTGGATCTCTTAGGTTCTGCCACAAAAGAGGGAACTAACAATGAAGGACAGCATTTTTTGAGCCTGGTGACTAGCTTGTTTGATGATGATAAAACAGTTCACCTTTTAGATAACACAATTAGTGGACCTAAGTCTTGTACGGATTCTACTGGGTCTGGAATCAGAGATGATGAGGCTGGTGAGGAAGTTGTGACTGAAGGCAACTATGTTTCTGGTGGTGATTCATCTGTTGGCAAGAGCTGCTTACTTATACGGGTAATACTTTATAATTTTAATCTTGTGTGGATATCATCATTTATACACAGTATGTTTTATATTTTTGTACCTTAATACAGCTATTCTAACAATTTACATAGATAGTCTTTACATCTATTCTTTACTTTATTATTGCTCTATTCTTATGATGCTGTCAAGTACAGGGACCAAAACTGACTGTTATATAAATCACAAATGGCAGGAACCTTTTTGTGAACATTCTTTTTCAATTTAGTAGTAAGTTGTAAGGTTTAATCATATATAGGGACTAAAGTGATAAATGTGTCATGTGTAGGATAGGATGATATTGTTAATTTAACCATATTTACTTTTATTGTGGTTATGTTGGTTCTCTCTAGTCTCTCTCTCTTTCCTTGTTTTATTTGTATAATGTAATACTATATAACACTATTATGGCATCCACATTCAGATGTGAAACACATAAAAAGTTTCTAATTTGTATCAAATTCTCATCAATTTGTTAGAAATTTAAGATGTTGTAATTTACTATTTGTTATTGCTCATTAATTCCTTGTTTGTCATAGAAAAAAGACTTCATACGTAGGTTTTTATTGTAAAGACATGATATGATATGATTTTCTCTTTTGAATTTTATTTTGAGTTCCAGGATTGAGCTTTATGCTTTTAGGTTGATATTTTCTTAAAAATTATTAGCATATTAATTGCTGGTGACACTGAAGAATGCTTGTTAAACTTGTTGCTTTTTGCTTGTTAGGAATTTTGTTCTAATAGCTTCTAACTAAGAAGCCTTTTTCGGCCATTCTGTATGCAGGTTCTTGACAGGAATCCCCCACTCCGGAAATGGATTTTGTGTAGATGTAAGAAGTTACTTGACTTGCTCCCAAATGCATCACTGGAAATTATGTCAGTACTGCAAGGAATTCTTGGAATGTTTCCTCAACAAACAGATTTGGAAGACTGTCAAGCAGATAGTGATGAAGATAAATCCGAATCTTCAATTTACATGAATAGTAGGAAGTACATGGTGCCTAGAAGCTCCGAGGAACATGAAAGCATTGCTGAATCATCTGGAAAAGGAGGCAATTTGAGAGTTTATGTTGGTTCTACTGATGGTTTTACTGATAAGGTTTCTGATAAATATGTGATGGCTCATAGCTCTGCAGTTTCTCTTGACAATAGTCCAGCGTTAAAAGTGGGTTTGCATTATGATAATGGAGTCTCAAAGCCCATTAGCATTGGGGTCGGGGAAGAAGGAAATATGCCAAATGTTAAATGTTCCACACCTAGGGACTCAGTAAGCCATCAAATATTCTCACCTGCAGTTAGAACACCGGGGAATTTTAGGAGTAATTCATTTGATGGTAGAAATGATTTCCTGAATGTAGAGAAAAATCAAGTCTCAAGCATGAATTTCAGTTCACCTCCATTGAGATCGTCTAGTGGATCTGTTAGTAATTCTTTGGCATCTCCTAATCATCATTTTATGTCACCAACTGCTTCAACAAAAAGTCAAATTGTGTGGTGCTGTGATGGGGATCCTGCTGCCATGGATATTGTCTCTGCTTCTAGGCTGCTATGGATAGGTTATGTGGGCCCTGATGTGCCCGAAAGTCATATTAGGTTTCACCTAGAAAGATTTGGTCCTATTGAAAAATTTATTTTCTTCCCAGTTAAAGGCTTTGCCTTGGTCGAATACAGAAGGATCATTGATGCAATAAAAACTCGACACTGTTTACCTGGATGTTTTCCTTGCCGTGTAAAATTCATGGATGTAGGACTTGGAACTAGGGGTGCAATGAGTGGTGTTGCAGTTGGCTCTAGTTCTCATATTTTTGTTGGAAATATTCCTAGTCAATGGGCCAAGGATGAGGTCATGCATGAAACAAGAAAAATGATCCACAAGGGTCCTCTTGCATTCATTGATCTTAGCTGTGAGTTTGCATTACTAATGGAATTTGAAACGCCTGAAGAAGCTACAGCTGTCATGTTGCATCTGAGACAAATGCGAAGAGAAAGAAGTAACTACAACCAGCATTTTGGTCCAGCTCCAGGAACAGGTAATGTTGGAATTGGGCATGCTTATATGGATGGTGCAAGACCTGTACCTGCCCCACCCCCTCCCCCTCCCCATCTTGATCTTCAAGTTAACAACTCTGCTGGATCACCACATGCTCGAACTCTACCAGGGAGCCCCGCTGATAGCAGTCGAACGGTGATGTCTCACCTGTCCACCTTACTTTCTTCATTGTGCTCAAAGTACAATATTAATCAAAACCTAGGTCTCAATGATAATTACATGACTGGCAATAATTTTCCTTCCATGCGTGAGGAAGATATGGTGCCATCCAGCACTCTGTGCATAACTATTCCACATTGTAGCAGTTCTATGTTCCTTTCGGATGATGAGTTAATGGCCATTTGCAATCTTGCCATTGGGAATGCTGGATCCATTGTCCAGTTGACACAAGCAAGCACGCAGATGGGATGTAGTTGGTTTGTCGAATGCAGTAATATTGAAGGAGCAGTTTCTGCGCTAAAGAATCTCCGTTGTTGTCCAGGATTGTTCTTCCAGATAGAATTCAGGTATACTAGATGAATTTTTATAATGTACACACACACACACACGAATATTGATGATTTTCCCATTTGGAAGCATATGCCCCAAACTTCAATGTCTTCTCATTCTCTCTTTAATCCAAACAAAAGGCACCAAAAAGGATCTGCATTTGAACACATGGTTCTCTTTTTCTTAATTATTTTAATTGAATTTTCAGTTTGATTTGTTCATTAGATAATACATAATATATATACACTGAAAGTAGCAAATTGATTATTAGCTAGTGTTATTTGACTCTAGTGTAAAATAAAATATACTAAATATGACACGATGTTGTTGCTAATTACTAAGCCCATTCTTCTATCGAAAAACAATGTAAAACCGTAAAGTAGCATGTTTAGATTGTCTTGCTGTCTTAAATCTATTTTATGAATTTTACATGTGAAATTCCATATTGAGTAAAGATAGTGATTTATTTCTCGTTACAACTAACTCACTGTTTTAAGAGTTTCCAAATGATAATAATACAAAATATTGAATTAACACGGATAATTTCCCCATTGATATAAAATTTGGTGAAATGATCCTTACTGTTTGTTATCTTGAGACCTAACTGAACAACATCGGCTTTTAGGAGAGATGAAAGGTGGCCCTTGGCATGATATCACAACCTTTGTGATCAAGTGTTTAGGGGGTTGATCTTCATTGTCAAGTTTTTCTAAATGCTATGCATGTTAAAGCTTCAAGCCAAAAGGACTAATCTGGGAAATAGTGTTTTGGTGATATAAAAACTAATAGAGCCTTTGCCTGACAGTATAAGCGTAATGAGTGAGTTGTTTTTTGAAAACTGCAGCTTACTATTCAATAGTAAATTGCCTAATATATGCATTCCAAAAATATTATTACGGACAATCTCAAATGGGTGCATGGGAGCACTAGATGGGATGGCACCCAGGATGCTGGGTGGTGCATGTCAAGCTAACAATTGCTTCGGCAAGTGTGTGCAGCTTGTCTGGTGAAATTTCATTTCCTCATAGGATGGGGATGGGACACAATGATGTTGTTACTGTTAGTTCTCCTGAAAAAGAAAACCAAAATTATGAAAACTGGTGTTAGATGCAGTCCAAGCTTTTCCCACCCTGTTTGTCTCTCTGGTGTAGCACCACTGTTAGGGACACCGGGACATATCAGTCTCAACATTGAATCTGAGTAAATCTCAAAATGCACTAGTTTAGAAGAACACAAAAGCTGAGACATAGATGGAGTGTGACAATGTTATCAAAATCAGGCCATTGTTATCAAAGTGTACTGGTCTGGGTGGTATACTCCTTTCACCAAATCATCATATATCTCGCCAAAATGAGAATCCCATTTTCATATATTATCAAGAACATAAAATATTTAGACTAAACTTATTTTTTATAGACCAATCATGCGAAATACCCCAGAAAACTATTCCTAATTTAAGCTAAAATAAGATGATAAAAAATAGAATAAAATTTATAAACAAAATTTAAAAAAAAATCCAAATAAAAATTCCTAATTATGAAATTTAAAACCCTGAATAAATAGCAGAAACTAATAACATAATCCACATCACTTCTCCATTGATGTAAATTAATTTTACTTACACCATTGTCTATTGATCTTGAATTCATTATTGTGTTGGCTAAGAATTGTTATTTCTTCCAAGTGCAACAGCTTTTAGATTGTGTCTTAGTAAGTCCTCAGAATAATTCATTAGTGTTCTCTAACTTAGTTACTGTTCTCCCCGCTCTATACAGCAAACCTGGACATCAGAACACTGTACCATTTTCAGTTAAACCAGAGATGAATTGTATGGAGCTTGTATCCCCCAGAATAATTTCTGAAAATCATACTAGTGGAATGCAGAGTGCACCTCTGCCTCATTCAAACTGGCACTTTCCTGGTTCTAGGGAGATGTCAGAGGTTGGAGCAAGGAAACCTGATGGTTATGATAATTTGTCACAGGATCCTCATCAAGGAGGTAGTGTTCTATGAATTCTATTTGTCTATGAGGACAGTTTTTTCTTGGTTATGGAATTACAATCAAATAACTTAGGTGCATATGGTGCTTTCTGGTGAACAATTGTGCCTGTTTCTGAAATTTTCAATCTTCTACCCCAGGTAATGTTCCACATTCACACTCTGGAGCGCATGCACCTTCCATCCCACCACTGCAGCAAATTCAGTCATCTACTTTTGTTCGCCCTGTTTATGCTCCTCCAAATGGTCCATGGGATCATCGGGGAATAAATAATCATTTACATGTCAGCCAATTGAACACAGGAGTAATGCCAAATAATTTTCATGGTAATGCTGTTGTAAGTCCATTTATTCCTGCTTCAGTGACTCCACTTGCTCAGATACAAGGAACTCCAATGCATCCTTATAACCAGCAGGTGCCTCCATCAATTGTACCACCGCCTTTATCATCCTTGCCACCGCCTCAGCCTGAAATGCCACCTCCACTACCTCCTTCTCCACCACCTTTACCCCAGGTTCAGCCTCCTTTGGTTCCTCCACTGCCTAGTTCTCCTCCTCCCCCTCCTCCTCCGCCAGTGCCTGTCCAAGAACCAGTCAATATGGAATGTTCAGAGCAGTCTTTGCAGTATCAATGGCAGGGGAATCTATGTAAAAGTGGGGTCAATTACTGCAAAATTAATGCATGCAAGGCAGATTCAAATATTTGCCGATATTCAAATGCCATACCTGAGCCTGCTGAGTAAGACACTAATTGTAGCTTCGTTATTGGTCAATATTGTTTTCTTCTAATGGATGTTCATTCAGATTGCTTTTCTTTGTTGCAGGTGGACCACAAAATTAGACATGACAAAACGCACAGATCTTCGACATGTAAAATCAACATTTGCTGCTACTCCATCTCATAGAGTGAGTTTTCCAGCATCCTTTGGCTGCTCCCCTTCTCCAAGCTTCTCACGCTCATTTGTCAAGAATGAGTGTAATTTGTTAATTGATGTTTTGTTTTTAGGCTATTAAATTAGATGCATTCTTTGATTATATTCTTGGGTTTACATTGCTCAAGATCCTATAGCATGCACAAACATAGTCAGCATGCTTTGATCTCCATCTTGCCTTCCTTGTAATTTCTAGTTTGCCTGCCAATCTTATCTGTATCTGCTCTGTAACATGTCTGGCTTCCTGTCTACAATTTGACTAACAAGAGCCTGTTGCATGGTAGAATTATCTTCTTTTTTTCCATAATCAGGACCAATTTTGATTAGACTTGATTTGTACAATTGCTATTCTCTAATTGCTTGATAATGTTGGACATAGTCTAATCAACCTATGTAAATTACTGAATTAGAAATAAAATTCACCCACCTTTTTCAAGTTGGTATCAAATCTTCTAATCTTGGGGATGTTTTATTTCTGGGCCTAAACCTAACTCAATCCAAATAGTTAGTTCTTGAAATGGGGATTGTTTTCAAATCTTTTAGCGCTACTTTCATGATATCTATAGGGATCTCAACACTGACTTCTCCCAGGATTGTACATATGGAACGTTGAATTTTTGGGGTTAAAGAACTATGAAAGTCATGGGTCTAGTTAGGATTGATTTTCTTTTTATATTGCACTGAGAAAGCTG
This sequence comes from Phaseolus vulgaris, assembly GCF_051622355.1. Classification (NCBI taxonomy): domain Eukaryota; kingdom Viridiplantae; phylum Streptophyta; class Magnoliopsida; order Fabales; family Fabaceae; genus Phaseolus; species Phaseolus vulgaris. The sequence goes on from NC_143498.1 coordinate 3,687,335, forward strand.
CAGGCCTGGCAGATTTTAGAGAGGTTAGGATGGTCCAGTATTGGATCAATGGTAGTGATACAACTTGATCAGATTAGTGAACAAACGAGTGAATGCTTATTGGTGAACTCTGTTCCACTCCTGTTCAATGTGATTCAGCAGTGAGTAGTACCTATGGTGTGTTACCTTACCATCTTGGATTTTTGTTGGACCTGATTCAATTCCGAAAGCTAGCCCATGGGATAAGAATTACCCAAGCCTTTATAAGCTCTACTTAGGCTATGTATATAGTTGATGTGGGATATCAACAGTTATCACCCAAAAAGGCGTGTCTATGTAGTCCGTCTAGACTACTCCTCAACTTCAGGGGAAGAGTAGTCAGTCTCTTGTGTTGTCGTCCTTTCCTCTTATTAAGTATATGACATCTTCCTTTGGCACTACTTGTCTGAAACCACTGGGTTGCATGAAAAACACCCACAAAAAAAGTGTGCTATTGAAGGTTGAGAGGTATATTTTGCCAGTTCAACTTTCATTTAAAACTTTAAGGGATTTATACCTAGGATCGATGTAACAGTGAATCAGTAATAGTACCCAAATGACCGTCTTTCATTTTACGTGCTCTTCTCTGGCCTTTAGATGTACGAGAGTTGTCTTGCTATGTCATATGGGTACAGAAACAAGTATCAGGCACAATATGATGTGATGATACTTAAATATGACAATTTTAAAAGTCAAGATACAAATATGACATGATATAATAATTATAATTATATATTATACATATATAATTATGAATTAATGATATTTTATTAATTTTTTTTTTCTGTATTTCTCCTAGTATGGTTGATATTATATTGATCTGCCGTCGTCACATTATCGCTGGATTTTTACCTCAAAAAATTTCTTGAAAAGGCCTAACAGCTAAATTTAAAATTTTCAAGTTACGGTCTTGATTCATATTCATTAGCTACTTTAAGAAAAACATACATTAGAGGTTTGTAAACGAGACATAGTTCTGATACCAAGACAGTTGTATAATATGTGTACAAGTATTCAATATTGTTTAAAGTATTTGATTGAGGTTGTTTCTGATGCATAACCAAACTGAATGGTGTTGTGTAATCCATGTAGCCGACCTTACCTAGTGGATAAGGCTTTGTTATTGTTGAGGTTGTGTGCATCACTGTCATTCCCAGAATCTGACTTTATGGTATTGATTTCTGGTGCAGAGGGAAGTGTGCCGTCTGATCCCATCTTCCACTAGTGATCTCAGAAGGGTATGTTTCCTTTTCCTCATTTATATCTGATTTCAAGATGTCGTCTCTCTCATAACCGTTCACTGAATCTTTGGTGGGTTTAGTTTACCTGTCTATCTTGTTACTGGTACTTCCAGGAGCAACTAAATTATCTCACAATTTCTAGTACTTATGTTCAGAATCCTTTGACAAATGTCTGCGTAATTCTGGCAAGGAATAATTGACCAACTTTTAACCCCTTGCTGAGATGTACTTAATATAATTTTATTCTGCTATTAAATAACCTTTATGGTGCTCTATTTTTTAAATCCTCTTAACATTATTAATCATTGATGTTATATTTTACGTAAATTTGCTCACGTGTATTTACTAGTGAGAATTGGATCTTGTGTTTTGTCCTGTAACATTCCCATTCCTCTTGTTGACCCTTAGTCTCAACCAGTTTCAGGATTTCGTATCATACTTAAAGCAGAGGGACTGTGCTGGGGTTATTAAAATCCCAGCTTCAAAATCCATATGGGCAAGGCTGCTTTTCATTCTCCCCCACTCACTTGAAACCTGCTCTCTGCTTTCTATTGCCCCTGATCCCTCAGATTGCCTCATTGCTTTGGTTCTTCCCAAAGAAACAAACTTTGAGTGGATATGACCTTCATCAAAAGTAAAATCATATAAGCATAGGCAGTACTGGAGATGAAGACATATGTTGTATGCTCAACACGAACGAATGTAAATTTTGTATTCTCTTTAGCTGGAAAGTTTCTTTAGCAGAAACGGGGAAATTGAGGTTTGCCTATTACTGGCTGTATATCCTGTTGTAGATCTAACGAAGCTGATGTGAAATTAAGATCCAAGATTCTTTCTCCATTTTGGTCTATAATTTATCCAGCTTAAGTTCAATAAACTCTTAAATTAGTCTTCACACAGGTGGATTTTTTAATTCTCTTCAAAAATTTAAATTTCTTGTTAGTTCTTAATTTTGCAAACTGTCATTCGGTTTAATATATTTTTTAGTGCAAATCGACAGCAGAAAGTAAAGTAGAAAAAAAATATATTTATCATGAATGCAATGTATCTTATTTATACCATTTCAAGGTCTAATTTAAATATTCACTCTATGAAGTCACTTTTACAAGTCTCAAGGAGTTTTCCCTTTTGTTTGATGTTTTGTGCATAAACCAAACCGCAAGCATGTAAAGATACTTTTAATCCTTCCTTTAAATCATTTCACCAAAGTTGTAAGGCAACTTAAGTTATCATTCTACACATTAATTATCACAAAAGACTGTTACTTCGAATAAATGTGAGAGGATTGGGAAGTGTATAGGTTATGGAGACTGGATTTCCAGTCTACAAATGCTACAGGGACCAGTAAGATCTTATCTTTGACACATAATTTCAATCTACATTCTATCATCTTTAAAATTTTTCAAAATTATCCTTTATTTTGGATTTAAAAATTTGAAATTCAAAAGTGAAAATTTAGTTTTTGGAAAAAAAATTCGAAATACAAAAAATAAATTCTAGAAAAAAAATTAGAACATAAAATTTGAAAATACATACTAAAAAAATTTCTAAAATTAAAAAATGTGTTATGCGAATTTAAATATGGAAATATATTCTGAAAAAAATAAACAAAATGTAAAATGTTAAAATAATTTTTAAAATTAAAAAAAATAAAAATAAAAATAAAATATTAATATGTATTGAGGTGTAGAGTGAAGTATAGGTGTAAAAAAATATTTTCCATAATAAGATCTCATTATAATTTAATTTATTTTTATTACTTAATTTAATCACTATTTGAAAACATGTACACGTATCAAAATCAACAAAGAAGACGTGTATAGAGGTGAGAAAATTTGATTATATAGAGAAACTCTAATATAAATCCATGTTTATTTCATTCTATGCAATAGAAAAGTTAATTTTTTTTTTAAAGAGAAATAATAGTTTTCTATAACTAAAAATTATTAATAGTATGCGTTTAAGCTGATATGCAGAGTAATGTAACCAATCAAACTCACCGCATTAATGAACAATAAAAAAAAAGTTACTAAACATATTTGTAAATAAAAAATTGTGGCATTGGTTCATATAATATATTTTTTTCAAGTAATATTTCAAAATAGTGTTAAGTTTTATAACTTATAATTTATTATATCTTTTGTGAATTTTGTTCATATACTTTAACAGTATATCTGCTGATGTATTTTTGTTTTTAGTTATGACTTAATACTAACATTTTAACCTTTTAAAACTGAATCCAAATAACTTCAACAATGTTTTAAAAACAAATCTCGTAACTAAATAAAAATATAATTCATTAAATGTCGTTTAATATAGTGTGAATCTTACATAATTATTCTGATATGTTATTATTACAATGGTTATCTATTATTTAAGTGATTACAGAAATATTTGTTATACGTTTAATTAACTAAATCATGAAAAAATAATTATGAATTTTTTTAATATACACATAATATTAATTTTTTAGATGAAGTAATAAATTACTAAAATAAATAATTGATTATTAGGATTGTTAGGTCTTATAGAGAATTGATTATCAAAATAATATATTTTGAGGACGAATTTTTGAACAATAAAAAGATAATGTGCTATATTAAGGGTTTCATTTCATTTTCCTTTTTGTTATCTTGTCTCTGTGTTATAATGGTCTTTCCTTCTTAATCACACCAAAAATTCAAAAGAATAGCCGTTAAATGGAATGACAAGTTCATTGCATTAATGTAGAATGGTAAGGAAAAGTTTCCCATTGCAAAAACTGTTAAGATAAAGGTCTAAAAAACAAAAAATTAAAATGAAGCTACACTTGGTTTCACTGTAAGCGACCCAAATCAAGAAGCATCTTAAGATTTGTGAGACTCATCATATTCCTTCCTAAACTTATTGAACCTGTTGATATCAAATTTTGACATCTGAGACGTTTTTCCTTGATCCTCAATCTTGTAAGGTAAAAGTTCCTCATGGAGGGGTTTTTTCCGGTCCTGTAGAAGAAAAGATAACAAAGGATAACCACAAAAGCAGAAACAAAATATGTTATAGGTCCTTCCAATAATTTCCAGAAACTTAGTTTCGGATAATTGAATATCATACGCATACGTAACATCTAGAACTATCAAAACAACCAATACAGAAAACATCTTATGTGTGAAGCTGTTTGATTTTTTTCGTGGGCGAATACTCGTCCGTTTTACCTAAAATTTGTTGCGTTTTGTTCCAAACTCAGTGGACATTCTTACGTGGAATTTCATAAAAAAACTATTTCGGGAGAATTTTTCAGAAAATTTGTGCAAACCAAGGCTATCCTCTACCAAAACTGGTGAAATTTCGCCATACTTTCCAAAATTGTATTATGGGTCCGTATTGTGCTGAAAAAAATGACACGAGTACTTCCATATGTTGTTTGCACTAAGGTAAGGAGGCATGTCCATAAACAAATCACAAAAAGAAGATACGGGGGAGAAAAGCCAGGACGTTTTGTTTTCGAAAAACCAGCTTTTTTCACTCTCGGTCTGGGACTTACTACGCCTTACTCCTTGGCATTCTGGTATGAAATTTTTACCAGACGTTCGTCACTGTGTCTACTGAGTTTTGAGCCCCAGATTCGTCCCACAAGATTGACAATAAATTTTTAATTCATCACTGTCAGAACTCAAAGGAAGGTTCGTTAGTGTGTGAAACTGTTTGATTTTTTTCGGAGGCGAATACTCATCCGTTTGACCTGAAATTTGTAGCGTTTTGTCCCAAACTCAGTGGAGATTCTTACGTGGAATTTCAGGAAAAAACTATTTCGGGAGAATTTTTCAGTAATTTTGTGCAAACAAAGGCTATCCTCTACCAAAACTTGTGAAATTTCGCCATACTTTCCGAAATTGTATTCTGGGCCCGTATTGCGCTGAAAAACTTCACACGAGTACTTCCATATGTTGTTTGCACCCAGGTAAAGAGGCACGTCCATAACCAAATCACAAAAAGAAGATACGGGAGAGAAAAGCCCGGACGTTTTGTTTTCGGAAAGCCAGTTTTGTTCACAATCGGCCTGGGACTTACTACGCCTTACTTCTTGGGCATTCTGGTCTGAAATTTTTATCACACGTTCGTCACAGTGTCTACTGAGTTTTGGTTGAGATTTGAGCCCCAGATTTATGCCACAAGAGTGACAATAAATTTTTTATTCATCAATGTCAGGGCTCAAAGGAAGGTTCGCTTGTGTGTGAAACTGTTTGTATTTTTTCGTGGGCGAATACTCGTACGTTTGACCTGAAATTTGTCACGTTATTTCCCAAACTCAGTGGAGATTCTTACGTGGAATTTCAGGAAAAAACTATTTTGGGAGAATTTTTCAGAAAATTTGTGCAAACCAAGGCTATCCTCTACAAAAACTTGTGAAATTTCGCCCTACTTTCTGAAATTGTATTCTGGGTCCGTATTGCGGTGAAAAAATTCACACGAGTACTTCCATAAGTTGTTTGCACCCAAGTAAGAAGGCAAGTCCATGAACAAATCACAAAAAGAAGATAAGGAGGAGAAAAGTCAGGACGTTTTGTTTTCGGAAAACCAGTTTTGTTCACTCTCGGTCTGGGACTTACTACGCCTTACTCCTTGGGCATTCTGGTGTGAAATTTTTACCAGACATTCGTCACTGTGTCTACTAAGTTTTGGCTGAGACTTGAGCCCCAGATTCGTCCCACAATATTGGCAATAACTTTTTTAATCATCACTGTCTGGTCTCAAAGGAAGGTTCGTTTGTGTGTGAAACTGTTTGATTTTTTTCGTGGGTGAATACTCGTACGTTTGACCTGAAATTTGTCGCGTTTTGTCCCAAACTCAATGGAGATTCTTACGTGGAATTTCAGGAAAAAACTATTTCGGGAGAATTTTTCAGAAATTTTGTGTAAACCAAGGCGGTCTACCAAAACTTGTGAAATTTCGCCCTACTTTCCGAAATTGTATTCTGGGTCCGTATTGCGTTGAAAAAATTCACACGAGTACTTTCATATGTTGTTTGCACCCAGGTAAGAAGACACGTCCATAAACAAATCACAAAAAGAAGATACGGGGGAGAAAAGCCAGGACTTTTTGTTTTCGGAAAACTAGTTTTGTTCACTCTCGGTCTGGGACTTACTATGCCTTACTCCTTGAGCATTCTGGTCTGAAATTTTTACCAGACGTTCGTTACCGTGTTTACTGAGTTTTGGATGAGACTTGAGCCCCAGATTCGTCCCACTAGATTGGCAATAAATTTTTTAATCATCACTGTCAGGGCTCAAAGGAAGGTTCGTTTGTGTGTGAAACTGTTGGATATTTTTCGTGGGCGAATACTCGTCCGTTTGACCTGAAATTTGTCGAGTTTTGTCCCAAACTCAGTAGAGATTCTTACGTGGAATTTCAGGAAAAAACTATTTCGGGACAATTTTTCTGAAATTTTTTGCAAACCAAGGCGATACCAAAACTTGTGAAATTTCGCCATACTTTCCGAAATTGTATTCTGGGTCCGTATTGCGGTGAAAAAATTCACACGAGTACTTCCATATGTTGTTTGCACCCAGGTAAGGAGACACGTCCATAAACAAATCGCAAAAAGAAGATACGGGGGAGAAAAGCCAGGAAGTTTTCTTTTTAGAAAACCAGTTTTGTTCACTCTCGGTCTGGGAATTACTACGCCTTACTACTTAGGAATTCTGGTCTGAAATTTTTACCAGAAGTTCGTCACTGTGTCTAATGCGTTTCAGATAAGATTTGAGCCCCAGATTCGTCCCACAAGATTGGCAGTAAATTTTTTATTCATCACTGTCAGGGCTCAAAGGAAGGTTCGTTTACTGTTTGATTTTTTTCGTGGGCGAATACTCGTCCGTTTGACCTGAAATTTGTCACGTTTTGTCCAAACTTAGTGGAGATTCTTAAATGGAATTTCAGGAAAAAACTATTTCGGGAGAATTTTTCAGAAATTTTTTGCAAACCAAAGCTATCCTCTACCAAAACTTGTGAAATTTCGCCCTACTTTCCGATATTGTATTCTGGGTCCGTATTGCGCTGAAAAAATTCACACGAGTACTTCTATATGTTGTTTGCACCCAGGTAAGGAGGCACGTCCATAAAAAAATAACAAAAAGAAGATACGGGGGAGAAAAGCCAGGACGTTTTGTTTTTGGAAAACTAGTTTTGTTCACTCTCGGTTTGGGACTTACTACGCCTTACTCCTTGGGCATTTTGGTCTGAAATTTTTACTAGACGTTCGTCACCGTGTCTACTGAGTTTTGGCTGAGATTTGAGCCCCAGATTCATCCCACTCGATTGGCAATAAATTTTTTAATCATCACTGTCAGAGCTCAAAGGAAGGTTCGTTTGTGTGTGAAACTATTGGATTTTTTTCGTGGGCGAATACTCGTCCGTTTGACCTGAAATTTGTCGAGTTTTGTCCCAAACTCAGTGGAGATTCTTACGTGGAATTTCAGGAAAAAACTATTTCGGGACAATTTTTCAGAAATTTTTTGCAAACCAAGGCTATCCTCTACCAAAACTTGTGAAATTTCGTCCTACTTTCCGAAATTGTATTCTGGGTCCGTATTGTGCTGAAAAAATTCACACAAGTACTTCCATATGTTGTTTGCACCCAGGTAAGGAGACACGTCCATAAACAAATCACAAAAAGAAGATACGGGGGAAAAAAGCCAGGACGTTTTGTTTTCGGAAAACTAGTTTTGTTCACCCTCGGTCTGGGACTTACTACGCCTTACTCCTTGGGCATTCTGGTCTGAAATTTTTACCAGACGTTCGTTACCGTGTTTACTGAGTTTTGGCTGAGACTTGAGCCCCAGATTCGTCCCACTAGATTGACAATAAATTTTTTAATCATCACTGCCAGGGCTCAATGGAATGTTCGTTTGTGTGTGAAACTGTTGGATATTTTTCGTGGGCGAATACTCGTCCGTTTGACCTGAAATTTGTCGAGTTTTGTCCCAAACTCAGTGGAGATTCTTATGTGGAATTTTAGGAAAAAACTATTTCGGAACAATTTTTCAGAAATTTTTTGCAAACCAAGGCGATACCAAAACTTGTGAAATTTCGCCCTACTTTCCGAAATTGTATTCTGGGTCCGTATTGCGGTGAAAAAATTCACACGAGTACTTTCATATGTTGTTTGCACCCAGGTAAGGAGACACTTCCATAAACAAATCACAAAAAGAAGATACGGGGGAGAAAAGCCAGGACGTTTTGTTTTCGGAAAACTAGTTTTGTTCACTCTCGGTCTGGGACTTACTACGCCTTACTCCTTGGGCATTCTGGTCTGAAATTTTTACCAGACGTTCGTTACCGTGTTTACTGAGTTTTGGCTGAGACTTGAGCCCCAGATTCGTCCCACTAGATTGGCAATAAATTTTTTAATCATCACTGCCAGGGCTCAAAGGAAGGTTCGTTTGTGTGTGAAACTGTTTGATTTTTTTCGTGGGCGAATACTCGTCCGTTTGACCTGAAATTTGTCGAGTTTTGTCCCAAACTCAGTGGAGATTCTTACGTGGAATTTCAGGAAAAAACTATTTCGGGACAATTTTTCAGAAATTTTTTGCAAACCAAGGCTATCCTCTTCCAAAACTTGTGAAATTTCGTCCTACTTTCCGAAATTGTATTCTGGGTCCGTATTGTGCTGAAAAAATTCACACGAGTACTTCCATATGTTGTTTGCACCCAGGTAAGGAAACACGTCCATAAACAAATTACAAAAAGAAGATACGGAAGAGAAAAGCCAGGACGTTTTGTTTTCGGAAAACCAATTTCGCTCAATTTCAGTCTGGGACTTACTACGCCTTACTATGACCCTAGAAATGGCATTTGCATACAACCTGTTAATCTCGAATATAAATCACCTGTGTTAATTTTTTTCTTATACTTTTTCTATGTTCTAATCCGTAACATCACAATCTATTAGTGATTAAAAGAGTTATGTAATAATTTCTTTAAAAGAAATTATTTAATTAGCTTGAAATAGATAAAATTTAATTAATTATTAATTTTATTAAACAAATATTTTTTATTTATTAAATGTAAAATTATCCATTTTAAAAAATATACCAGAAAAGTGATAAAATGATACATTCCTTTTGTATAATATAATATAATATAATATAATAGTATAAATAACTATTGTTCTTAACATCACCACCAGGATCCAATCTTACTCAGTAAACTCCAAGTTCCCTATTCTACCCTTAGGCTACTACTGTATCATAATTTGAGTGCTCCTCTCTCACAATCCTGTTTTACATGTACACACTAACCACATCAAATTGGATATTCATTTTGATCATTAGAAGATTGCATTCAAGGCTCTTCCAAGTTCCACCATATTGCAGCTTTTTTATCAACTTATTATGCTCTAACTCTAAGCAAACCTGTTTCTCTGCTTCCTTTGCAGTGCTAACAACTTCAACTATTTCATCATTTTATGTAGTGAGGTTATCATTATCTTTAGTAAAGGTAGAGTATTATGTATAACACTTTGTTACTTTGTTACATCAGAAAACAATTAGTATCATTGCATGTAGAAATCAGTGAATATCATTGCATGTAGTTACTAGGCATTAGGCGTAGTTTACAAGTCAAGCAGCTACAACTTTCTGCATTAATTTATAGTACCTTAACATTCAGCTACAATCTAACCAAGAGGTAGCAACAAAAATGCTTCTATGGAGATTCACGAAGCAATACTAGAAGGTGCAGCCACAACAGAGGTAGAAAGAAGAGAGCATGAAGAGCAAGAAAAGAGTCTCAAACGCAAACACAATCTTGAAAATGACGTAGTCCATGAAGGAAAGTGGCAAATAAAGGTTCTTCAACTTCAATGCAGACGTCAGAAGCTTCATCTTCCTCATTGATTCCTTCCTCAGCCTCTTCAACGACCATCTCTTCATCCCTCTAATAATCAACGTGAAAGTTTTCTCCTTCTTTCTTTTTCTCTCTTTTCCTTGGTTTGTGTCTCACATAGAAATAGGTCAAGTTGGTTTTATTGAGGGTGAAAGAAAAGTGAATGGAGAATCAGTATCTTCTTACCCATGCACTTCATTTTAGGCCAATTTAGCATTTGTATTCAATGAACTGTTTGCAAAAGATGCCTTGCAAATAAAACCCCAAAGATTGCGTTCAAATTCAGAGATTTGCACTTCAAGAATAACTAATCATCATTAGGGTTTGCTATGGTATAATTAGCAGATAACTATAATTTCTAAAATATATATGATCCAACTTCAATTTCATGTCAATGAAACAAGAAATTAAAACTTGAAATATAGGTTTTGAAATTTGTATCTGTCTAATAATCAATAAGCTTACCATGATAAAGTTAATTTTAACCAGACTTTCTTAAAATTACATTCATTCTTTCTTTTATTATCATTGAAATGATATTTGTTTTCTTATTAGAAGTGTAACTATAATATAGAGGAACATATTCGTAAAAAAAATTAGATTTTTAAATATATACTATAAGAAAATCAATAAATATAAATTAATTAAGATAATTAGTAACTATATTAATTAAATTAGAGATATTATATAAACTAAAAGTTATTAGTATTTAAAATATTTTTTATTATTAATAGAAATTTATAAAATATTTTTTAAATTAGTATCTAATTATTAATTATTAAAAAAATTAATTACCAATTATTTATATTTTAAATTAATTTTATTAATTTTTTTATGAAATTTACCGAAAGCTTAGACATACAAACTTGAACATATTCCATTCAAATTTGGAAAAGTCTAGGGATGTCGGTTTGATTACCTAATGCAACATACAATTTGTTGTGATAAAGAATATTGACTTTTTCAATATTCTTTTAATTATCTTTTGTACTCCTTTTCGTATTTTCCACTGTTAAAAAGTGGAAGCTTTTGTAAATTAGTATATTAGTCCATTATTTGTTAATGGAGGAAGTAAAAAAAATAGTGTATGGAATTAATATATTTAATGCATGGAATCTACCGAAAGCTCAAACATACAAGGTTTAAATATTCCATTTATATTGCAAAAATTCTAAGGGTGACTTTAGTACGAGTGCTTCATTACCCACCCAAAAAGGTTCAAGAATAAAACATATGTTTTTGTTTTAAAAAGAGAAAAATAAAAAATGATTAATAAATATAATTTTTTAAAATGTTTCTTAAAATTAATTTTTATTTTTTTGTTTCCCAGCAAGTATTCTCTTTTGAAACTTAATTTTGAGACATTGTTGGATAATAAATATAAATTCATATATCACAAAAAATCATTATTAAATAAAAAAAAATAATAATAATAATTAGTCATTATATTGATTAAAATAAATATTATCTTAAAAATTATAAAAATTAATGATATTTATAATATTTTTTGTTATTATAAAATTATAAACTAGTTTATAAGTGGATAATTAAAATTTTCATAACTACGTAAATATCAATTTAAATATTAATTTAAATTTTTTATTAATAATAAAAGTTATTTTAATAATTTATTTAGTTTTTAAAAATGTATATAATTTAGTTAATAGTGATTAATTATTTTTTATTTTTAAAATTGAATTATAATTATTATATTCCATTTCAACCTTGATATACACTATGTGTAAACTCCTTCTATAATTAATTAAGGAGAACAACGTTCATTTATAGTGACATCACATTTCTTCAAGATTTGTCACAATAAATGAAACTTGCAATTCAACGTTCATTATACATATTAATTTGGCAAGATGCAATGATATTCTATAATCAGACTAGTACTTAATTTTATTTGGAATTATAATTTCAATTCATTATTATTTTTTAATTGTCTATATTATTCAATAATCAGTGTAAAAAGTTATGCTTTAAAAAATGTTAAATAAAGATCATCATAACATATTGTTGCAGAAAAACTAAAAAAAAAACGAACTTTTATCTAAATATTTATAACTAGAAAAATAAATAAGAAAGATTAAGCATGTTTCCTTAAGTGCAAACAAACCCTATTCCCAATTTTAAAGAAATTTTTTCTTAAATTATTTTTGACAAAAGAAATTAAGTGCAACATTTAATAAATATCAACGACGATAAAGATAATAATAAATTATTACTAAAGAAAATTGATTATTATGTTCGTTCATCAATCCAAAAAAATATTTTAATAAAAATTTAATCAATTATTAGTTAAGTCTAACTAATTATTTCTGAAAGAATGCATTTTTCATATTTGACATATCGATTATTTTCTGTAATAATAATTTATTTGTGAAACATATAAAAACCATTTTTTATCAACAAAATTAATTATTTTAACACAATTGATTATTTCCTAACATAATAGATTATTATTTTCAAAAAAGACATAAAATCAGCTTTTTAATGCAAATTTACTCAATATTATCTAAAAATTGATTCGTACTTTATATTTTAATCATACTAAGATAATGAAAAATAATAAGAAATGGAGAAAGCAACCATAAAAAATAAGAGAAACAAACACCATCAAAATTATCATAAAATGAGCATGTAATGTTTTGTTGTGTTTTGCTAAGAATAAAGTCCCCTACTTAGAGGTAGGTGCCTCAAAAGCAAAGCAACTTCAAAATCCCATAAATGTCCAAAATAAATTGATGGAACTTCAAAAGCTTCAATCTTACACCACCCAACCTTTTTTTTTCTCTCTCTCTTCACCAAACATCAATTATTGAAAAAATACAGTGATATTGTAAATAAAAAATATTTTACAATAAAAAGGTACATTAAAAGAATTGGTTATAATATCATTGTATAATTTTTTTTTCAATAAGAGAAAATAAGATAAGACTAAGTAGGTTCAAGAGAATGAGAAATAAATAAACTAAAAATAAAAAATTATGTCTTAAATATGAATAAAATGAAATTTAAATTACAATATTTTAAAATAGGATTGCTTAATAAACTTTGTATTTGATCTATAATATTATATAAATAAGACATTATTTTTAACTGTTTTTGTGTTATTTTTAAATTATACTATTTTCCTTTTGCTAAATAAAAATAATTTTATGATTTGATAAAAATATAAATTAATAACCACACCATTTTCCTACGTTATTTCTGTATAACATAAAGTCAAACACATTAATAATATTTATTTAATACTTATACAATAATAACTTATTATAGGCAATAGAACGTTAATAAAATATCTTAATCTAAATACAACAATATCTTTCATTAAATGGTCTTTAATATTGTACATTAATATTATCTTAAAAGGTGTTGAATGAGAAAAAAACATCCTATATTATATATATTATATATATATATATATATATATAATATCTAAAATGTGAGATATGAAGAAATGAATATATTTGAATTATATAAGTTAATAATAAAGATTTATGTGAATTAAGTATGTTTTAGTTATTGTTTGGAATTTAATGACGGATTAAAAAAAATTATTTTTTATTTTTATAATTATAATAAAAATTTATATAATAAATTTAAATTTTTTAAAAATTAATGTATTTTTAAAAAAAAATTGTATTATATTTATATTAAGATTGTCAAAATTTAATAAATATTGTTTTAAATGAGATATTCGTGTATACGATGAACACATCACCTTTCTTACTTCATAGATTTTCATTCCTATATGATAAGATTAAGAAAATAGTAAATGAGGTAAATTCTTTTCCATTTTCGTGTTCCATCTTCCAAAAACAAGCGAGTCAAGTCAATGTTTATTGTTTCAGTTTTGTAGTCACTTTCTATGGGCAAAGGGTTTAACACTTCACCCTTCTACAACCAAAAAATAAAGTAGAGTCAATTCCCATTTCCAAAGCTTTTTCAACCTTCGTTTTCACATGAAACAACACAAAATTTTCATCAAAGTTAACAAACATACACAACATCTCGTAAACTCCGATGAAGAAGAACACACAAATCATCATGAACAATTTCCCTGCCACTCCAAGGTCATCATCATCATCAGCACCTCCAATGGATCCCAAAATTTGGAGCAAATTGCCACCTGAAATCCTTGAATACATCCTCTCTTTTCTTCCTCTCAAAACCTTCTTGAATCTCAGATCCACTTGCAAAGGTTTTTGGTCTCTCATATTCTCTCCCTCCTTCATTTCCAAACACTCTTCTCCCTCTTCCTCCTCTTCCTCTTCTTCTTCTTCTTCTTCTTCACCCTTCTCTTCCTTTCTCCTACTCTCACACCCTCAATTCCACCGCCACTTCCCTCTCTACGATTGCACCCTCGGCACGTGGCGCAACATCTCTCTCTCGCTCTCTGATTCTTCACTACACTCTTGCCCTTCCCTCACCACTCTTGTCTCCTCCGGTGGCCTCTTCTGCCTATCTGATTCACTCTCACGCTCCTTGCTAGTCTGCAACCTTCTGGCCAAGTCTTCTAGAACCATTCAGTACCCAACTTTCTCTCTTCACTTGGAGCATCTCACTTTCGTCACAACCCCAACAGGGTACACCATATTCGTCCTCTGCTCTCACTCTGCTTCAAACTCTGCCTTTGTTTATGACTCAAAGGTTCGAACTTGGAATCGGTTTCACGGTTTTGGTCCGGTTCTCGGTGACAACCATCATCAACAAGGCGTTTTTTTCAAAGGGGGTTTGTATTTTGCAACCCCGGAACCGTTTTCTGTGGTGATGTTTGATTTGGGGAGTGGAAAGTGGGAGAAACCCGTTGGAGGGCTACCGGGTCAGCTCACTTTTCTTCGATTGGTGAGTGATGGAGAAGGGAAATTGTACATGGTTGGTGGGGTTGGGAACAATGGAATCTCGAGGAGCATAAAGTTGTGGGAATTGGGTGGAGATGGGAAGTGGGTGGAAGTGCAAAGTTTGCCTGATCTCATGTGTAAGAAGTTTGTGTGTGTGTCTTACCATAACTATGAGCATGTTTATTGCTTTTGGCATGAAGGGATGATCTGCATTTGCTGCTACACTTGGCCAGAGATTTTGTATTACTTAGTTTCTAGGAGGACTTGGCATTGGCTTCCAAGGTGCCCTTCTTTGCCTCTCAAATGCAGTTGTGGTTTCAAGTGGTTTTCTTTTCTTCCAAATCTCTATGCTTCAGTCTGATACACTTTTCTTCTTGTATTTCTTTTAGTTTTTGGATTGCTGTGTGCAAGTCTTGGGATTCTATTACTTAGCAGTTGATCCACTTCTGTTTGTTTTGTGTATCTAATTTCTGTTTATCATAAATTTTTTAATTTGGTTTTGTCCTAAATTCCTTGGCTGTTTGGCATTTTCTGAGGGTTTTGTTACATTTGTATCATATCATCTAATGTTTCTAGTAATAAAAATGGGTTTACAAATAATTTTGTAATGTTTTTTAGGTATACTGGTCATGCAGGCAGAGTGTACTGGAAGTAGAACCAAGAAAAAAATTTCCTATAACAAAAATCTAACTTAATTGAAAATCCTATCTCATCAATTTGGAGACAACTTTCTAACATAATTAGGATTAACAACTCCGCCGAAATTTGTGAAAAAAAAAATACCTTATCTCCCATTTTTCTTAGTTTGAGATAGCGTAGATGCACAAAATACAATTACAATGAGTAGTCTTGTATTTACTTAGGGAAAATAATATTTCATAATATGTGGGTGTAAACTACATCTTACAAGCCAGCTTTATAAGGTTTAATTAGACTTAAAGTTCATTTTTTTAATATGGTATCAAAGTGTATTAGTGAGAGTTTGTTATTGACATTATCAGGTCATCTGATCATACATAATATATAATTTCATATACAAGTTTTGATGTAAGAGAATGTGTTGAAGATCTTATATCTATTAAAGATAAAAATATTTTATAATATATAAGTAGTAACAAATTATATATGATTATATGATTTTATAAGATGGAATTAAACCTATTTTTTATCAAATTATGGTGGTAATCAGCTACCGAAAACATAAGTTTATTATGTGTCATCCAATTATATAAAAGCATCGAGTTTGGGGAAGAAAAAAATTGATCCAGTTGTTAATTAGAATCGAATTTGTTCGTAGCGACAGAAGATGGCCTGCATGATCTGATCTGCAGAAGTTGCAATCTAGAACGTCACGATAACTTCAATTGAATGAGTTGTTGACAAATATGTTTTTGTATTCTTTTCTTTGTGTGGAATAGAAAGATACAACAACCAAAACTAAGAAACAACGTCATGTCCTTCCTTACTCCATCTACGCACGAATTTATATAATTAAGTTTGTGTTTAGATGGAGGAATAGAAGTGTGATGTCATGATAGATTTATGAAGAAAGTTTATTGAAATTTGGGAATGATGTGATAATAAATTTATGAAAAAAGTTTATTGAAATTTGTGAATGATGTGATTGAGATTATTTTTATTTTTTAAATATGTAAAATATAAGATTACATGTTATCTTTGTTTTTGAAAAAACAGAATAATCAAATATTAAGTATTTTTGTATAAATTTGGATGAATTAAAATTATTATAATAAATAATTTAAATATCCATAAATTTTAAAATTATAATTAAAAAACATTTGTGTATTAAATGTAAAAATAGTTTTATTATATTTATAATAATTATTATTACATAATTTATTTATTATAAATAAGTATATATTTTTTATTAAAATTTTATTTTTTATTATTATTTTATTTTATTAAAATATTTGTATTAGTTATTTAGAAATAATCTATGCTGATGTTTTCTTTTTTTTCTCTTCATTTTAAGATGATAAGATATTTATATTATTTTCTTCTCTTTTCCCACAAAATTCTAAATCTAAATAATTGATATCTTTTCACAAATTTTCTTATAAAGAGTACATCCATCAAAACAAATCTTTCTTATAACTTCCCTTTCATATTTATCTTAAATTTCTCCATTTGTTTAATTGAATTTTTATTTGGTTTAGAAAATAAAATATAAATTAATATAATAAGTTTTTTTTTAGGTTGCTTAGTGAAAATAAAAAAATCACTTATTTTATATACAGAAAATTATATATATATATATATATATATATATATATATATATATATTTAAAAATGAAATATAATAATGCTTCCATAAATTTTTTTATAAGTTTAGAAACCAGAACAACAACATAAGTATTTCTTCATCTTCTCCTTTTATTAAAGATTTTTAAATGGAATAATTTGTTTTCGTTTTTTTTTTAAATGGACAGTTTTTTATTTATTTTGATATTGAGTAAGTCTTCAATAAAAAATACGAAATAGTTCTAAAAAGATCGTGATTCAGTCATATAAAAAAAAAGAAGTACGACATATAGTTAATTTTGAACAGATCAATTTTGTATTGAGATCGTGTTTCCTGAATATGATTTTAATTAGCAGCAATAATTTCTTAACAAAAATTATTTAATGGTGAAGTCGTACTGCTAATTATATCACAATTATTTTTAACACGAAAACTTTTGACCCAATTTTAGCTTTGAGTAAATTAACTACATTAATGGAAACCGATAAGAGGGTGTCTTAATTACTCCATGTCACAGTAACATGTGTATTTTTCTCCATTTTCTCAAGTTGTTGACCAGAAAAAACTCTCCCAATATCATACTTCAAACAAGTGCCACTAACTTATCCTTCACATCTAAAAGTAGTATTGAAAATTCTAATAAATTAAAAATAAAATTAATTTAAAATATATAAATAGTAAAATTCCAGTAACTTATCCTTCACATCAGTGTCAAAAGTTTTACATCAATTAAAAATAAAATTAATTTATAATATGTTAAAAGTACCAAAGTGAAGCTAAAAACACGTAATGACACAACTAGTTAACAAAAAGACAACAAATATTGTCCATATTTCTTGTTAGATTGATTGTATGTATTTTAGAACAAAATTTCATAAACTTGTAGGGAATGCAATTTCTACACATAACTCATCATCAGTGCAGATTAATCACAAATCTTTTTTTTGCACAACTTTTTCGAAAGCTTTCGAAAGATAGAAGCAAATTGATTTGACGAGTTCAAAGATGCTACTGTGCACTGTTAACTCACTTTTGATAGGGGTCCTATAATTACATGAGATTTAAGAGCTTAAACATAGTTCTCTCTTTAAGAACTTAAAATAGGGTTTACAATTGTCTCAATTCTCGAGAACTATTAAATAATGGATAGCTTATAAGTTATAATCACATCAATCTCTTCAATAATGGAAATAATCAAGAACTAGTTATTAAGTTTAAGAATTCCATATGCTATTACCATTAAAAATAATTACAAGACGCATCGATTTTCCAAACCAATTTTTGTATTTGTTGAATAATTATAGTTTTCAAAGGTTCAACCTCTATCCTAAATAGTCAACTGTTACTATCAAGAAATCAGTTTGCCAAGAATATTCAATCTCCAAGTGGTGAAAGATCAAGGGATAACTGACATGTATTTCTTCAAGAGAAAAAAGATAGAGATAAATGATTTGTTGGCATTCTTCAATGTTATCAAAGAGTCCTGCATCCTCATAAAAAGTGTGAAGTAATATCAGAATCAAAGTACTCAAGAGGTCATACTTCAAGTCCATGCCGCATATTCTTCGATGAAGTTTAGTTAGAATGTATTTGACATGATCATCGTCGAAACATTTCAGCAGGGAGAAGAGATTTTCATCTGCAGAGTTCTTCATTAAACATCATACAATAAGAGGTTTGTCATCGTATATGTCTCGCATCTTGTTGTTTAGTGGTAAGTATGGCATCGAGACATTCATGCATGATTACCCGAGTTTATCTCAGACATTATCATGATCCCAACTCAATGGTCTAAAGTGTTTCTCGTATGAAAGTATGATGTTGTCTAACCATTTTAGTGGTAGCTAGTATGATGTTGTCGATTACTTTGCTCTCTTGACACTCGAGCAATGCTAAATTCATCAAAGTGATCAACCATATTTTTTGGCGATGTGGTAATATTTCTGCAAAAGAGATTCTTTGGTTTGACACTAATTGTTCATCTATTTGGTTTGGAGTTTCTCTAGCATTTTAATTCTTCGACTTTCATTTCATGGGCGAGTCTTAAACTGATTCTGATTGTAGGACGTCAAACAGCAGCAAGACTGGCTTAAGAATGATCTACTCATGTCCTTCAACTATCACAGTGCTTCACTACTTGTTTTTGTTTAAGGAGTCATCCACGCTTAAGACCATCATTAAAGTCAGTCGTCGAGTTTTGAGTAGTAAGAAATCAACAAGAAATTATGCCTTCATACAAAGACGATTTCAAAACATAATCTGAATTTTGATAATCGTAAAAATCATGTTGTTGTCCTCTATGCTAATTCAGATTTCTATAACATTTGCTTGATTAGTCAAGCGATAAGGTCCACAATATCAAACCTTTGAAAGTACTGATACAATATTGGTGAGAAAATGAGAGTTAGGACAAGTTTTTCAATTACCTCATTATTCTTCATCGAATTAAAGAATTCAACTCGTAAAGTAAATAAACTTTTGTTTCTTATTTTCTTCCCACACCAACATTGATTGTTAAGTAAGAGACCACTAAGTAAAGAATGAGGACCGAGCTAAGTAGAATAAGGACCAAGCTTGTTCGTGGACTAACAAGCAATAATAAGGATGCAATATTCTACTTGATCTTTTGAAACATCTCTTCCACTTGTTATTCCAAAAAAAATTCTGAACCTTTTAACAAGTTGAAAAAGTGTTTTGCTTTTTTCCAACAACCTAGTTGGGAAGAATCTCCTGAAGACAATGAATTTTCCATTGAGTCGTGGAAGAGATTACTCGGACTCCTCATAGACAAGATAACATTACATTTATTGTGATTGGCTTCTATTCATCGTCCTGTGGTAGTAAATATGAGGAAACACATTTTATATTGGTGTATCTTAAAAATGACCTTCTCAGTATGTTGGGGATGGCCTTCAACGATACACTTCGATTGTCAAATGTATTGTCAAGGAGTTCTTTGAACAATTTATATATTAGAAGTTGGTATGTTGGTGGATAAAGAAAGAGGAAGCTTGATGGACAAAGTGTTTAAAGAACTCCTTAACAATAGAATCAAGATGTATTTTGACAACATGGTCATTAAATCAGCCCTAACACCTTAAGAAAGTGTTTTTAAAGGTACAATAACATAACATGCGTTTAAACCCTGTGTGCTTTTGGTATAGGAGATGAGATGTTCCTCATATTTATGATCACACAGTGAATAATAGAGGCAAATCCTGATAAATGTAATACTATCCCATCTATAAGGAGTCCGAGCAATCTCAAAAAGGTCCAACAACTTAATAGAAAACTAACTACTCTCTTGAAATTCCTCACAAAGTTTGCAGAAAAAACAAAACCTTTTGTCAAGTTGTTAAAGGGTTCAAAAGATTGTTTGGAACTATAAGTGTGAAGAGATGTTCCAAAAGATAAAGCAGATTATTGTTTGTTAAACCGTGTTAGTGAGTCCATTAGCAAGTTTGATCCTCATTCTTTACTTAGTTGTTTCTTACTCGACAATCAACTCAATTTTGGTGCTCAAAGAAAATAAGAAGCAAAAGTCTAATTACTTTGAGTCTAACATTTCAACACACCGAAGAGTAGTCCAAGCTCCCATTTGTTTTAAGCAAGAAGATTGCATCAGCACTTTCAGAGCTTACCAGTGTGGTATGTATTGACTACCCAATCAAGCAAGCATTGTAGATACCAAAATTAACTAGGAGGATGACAGCATGGTCCATTGAATTGTCAAAATGCAAATTATGCTTTGAAAGCCAAGGTCCTATAGAGGCATAGTTTCTTGTTGATTTCCTCGTCAAGCTACCCAAACTCAATGATCAACATGAATGGTGGTCTTTAAACGTCAATGACTCCTTTAACAAAAAAAGTAGTGAGGCCAATGTGATACTCGAATCCTTGAGCAAGCCTTGTAGTTCGACTTCTAGACAACAAAGAATCAAACTGACTACAAAACACTCATACCTAATCTAAGACTAGTCCACAAAAGAGGGAGTCAAACTATTATAATGTTGAAGTGACTCCTCAGTGATCACCAAACCCATGAATGGCAAGTACCAAACCAAAGAGCCTCTTTTACAGAAATATTAGCATTGATTGAATGTCGAGAGCAAAATGATTGAATCAATGTCCTTTCAAAAATTGGAACCGCTAAAAAGGTGGACAACACGGGACCCTCGTACAAGAAACTCTCATAGCATCAAATTGGGATCATGATCATGTGCTGGTAATCTTAGAAGGATGTGACCATCATTTATGTTCTAACTAATGACATACTTCCTAGTTCGTCATAAGAGTCTAGAAAGATACAACGACAAAAACTCATTATACGATGTTCAACAAACAACTATTTAGACAAGAATCTCTTCTCCCCTGCTCAGATTATGACGATAAAGCCAAATACAATCAAGTCAACCCCATTGAATAATATGCGGCACGTGCTAGAAACATGACCTTTCCATACACTTCCTACGGAAGAGTTACATGTCATAACTATCCTTTAGCCTTTCACCACTTGGGGAATTGAAATTGTCAACCTATTCCCCTTCACTAAGGGACAAATCAAATTCTTGATAACAGTCATTGACTATTTCACTAAATAGATAGAGGTCAAACCTTTGGAAAACATAAAGGCTTAGCAAGTACAAAAATTCTTCTGGAAGATCATTTGTCAACATGACCTTCCTCAATCGGTTGTCATTGACAACGGTCATCATTTCATAAATAAAGGTTTCAAGTAATTCCTGCAACAACTTGGGATAAAGCACTAAGTTTGATCAATTGAGAACCAATAAATAAATGGTCAAGAAAAAACGGCTAATGTCAATAAGATAACGTTTAAGAAAGTCCATGGATAACTTGCCCACTTAGTTGCAATGATATAAATGTGCAATTGGGTAAATAAACCTAATGAAGCTCTTATCGATAAGTACTTGTGCATGACTTGATTTTATAATTGAAAATAAAATGGTATCAAATTATTTTTGTACAAGCTCTAAACTGTTTTCATAGTATAAATCACTGCAATAAGTTGATATCCATAAACCCTTACGCAAGTGTTTGTTTAATAAGATAAGTCAAAATAAATTCTAAATAATTTCTTCCAAACATGCTACTTATTGTCCTAGACATCAGTATTATGATTCCAAGTAGATAACAAGTGATTGTGAGTACGATACATACCTGCGGTCTCACAATACCTTTAAGCACCCAACATGTGAAGCAGATGATAAGGTATTAAAATAGCCTAATGTCGTAATTTATTAAGGACAATATGTTTACACAACTTCAATCTGCACAGACCGCTTTAGGAAGTTTGCTATTGTTTAAAATCGTGCCTGGACTACGAACACAGTGGACTTCCCACCAAAATAGTCCATAGGGTTAGGGTTAAAGGATGTGACTCGCGTGAGATTTAAGTAGGTGGATGCTGCAGATTGAGCTCACATACTTGATTTGTTCTAAATTCGAATTACTGGCTATTACATTTCTCTTCAAAAAAGAATTTAATCATAATCTGTATCTTGGGATGTCAAGGTCTTAAGCAAATAAAGGATGCCCTTCAAATATATACTGTTAAGTGTGTGTGAATTATGTAACATACAGAATGTCAACATCCTCAGGACAAAATTCATAAACTTCAGATAATCATCAGAAGTTCAGGATGAATAAAAGCTTAATTTTTTTTCAGACAACTAGTTTTGAATCAGATGCCATAAAAAAATTAGATTCATTCCTAGTGACAGACAATAACTTTCTAATCTCATGCTGTCCAATCAATCACTTGAAGATAATGAGATAAAAAAATACATCAACAATCTATACCAATTTCCTCTATTTTCTTCCTTTCATTCAACTTAATTGAAGGAAGCTGCAAAATATAACTCAATACATTACCTCAATTTACGAATCCATTACGGCTTGAGCAAGAGTGAGAAACCAAACTTGGGATTCTTGTCCAAATCCTTTGTTTCAAAAGCGCCCGATATTGTCAAGAATGACTTTCGTGTTAGCTCATGCTGCAATAAAGCCCCAAGGTTGCCGTGGTTGTTCAGCTTTGCCTTCAAAACTGTCTGAGAATCAACCACATATGAACATCCAACTGTTAACGTGTTCTCATTTGTAGAAAACCTTCTGCTAATCTCTCCAACAACAGCTCCTCCATTCAATCTTTCTAGCTGGTTTAAATATGATACCTTCATAGAATCTCCCTTATCACCTCTGCAAAAATGAAAAGTGTACTACTATGTACCAAAACATAAATTTGCCAACATTGAACTAATCTATGCCCTTAATTTGTAGGGTGTATATCTCAACACAACTAATGCAAGTAACACTTATGCAATAACTCTTCCTGAGTCAACAATGTGATAGAAGTAGATCCGATTTGAAAGTAAATGAACGAATCTTTATAGAAGAGAGGCCTAGCTCCAAAACCTGCCGCAACATGGGTATAACATCAAAAACTGAAACTATACAAGGAATAGTCAATTTCCTGGATATTTGGGCGACTCTAGACTCTCCCAAGCCACAATACTAACTCTCCAATTGACTAGTCACTCCTCTCAACACCTCTTCCTATATATATGGGCGTTACCTATCACAATGTCTTAAAACACCTTCACGGAAAAGAAAAATGCTAGTAATACACTCTTTAACACCTTCTAACACATTTTTATTATTTGTTGAAATTTATTAGAAGTTACGAAATTGAATACGTCTCACTTCTATTTAATGTGCCTTCGCTCATTGTTTTGTAGTTTTCACTAAACGTTAACCAGTAATAGATTCAACAGAAGAAACATTTCAGAAAATGAGTTGCTAACACTATCCTCTCTGGACAAATAAACTAAAATTTGTTATAGAAAAAACATCCCAATTTCATTCCACAGACAAATAAAGATTCCATCAATAAATACTTGGCCTTTCAAATACGCATTCCAAGTACTGATTTAACATCTGACAATTAAAAAGCACCGCAATTACTTACAAAATTACTGAAGCACTGGAACTTGGCATTTTCAAGCACAGACCAGCATTGTATTTCGTAAATTTGCCAAGACTTGTTGAATAGCTCGTTTCTGCTCCAAAGGCAATGCTGGGAGTGCCCATCGTCCCAGAAAAATCAATGGCAGGGGAGCGGGTTAAACCAACACCAAAAGTAAAGGCCACATGATCATGAAGATACTGAGCCTCAAACTACATCAAAAGCACAAAATTATTACAAGTCCACGATAACAGACTTCAATCCAAAAGTCAAATCTCAGTACCTTTCCAGAACTGTAATCAGGCAAACGAATCGAAGCAATGGTTTTTCCTGACGGCACAACATCAGAGACAGTTAATGTAGTCAACACCTAAAGCACAAAAAAATCAATTACTAACCGAAGTAGAAACGTTATATTTTCAAATTTATAAAATGGAAGAAATAGAGAGAAAGAGAGAGGGAAATACATTTGATTCAGTATCAACTTTGAAATTCACCACTTTGTTCTTATACTTAAATTCCGTAGTCACATCACCAGAGGAAAGTCCTCTGCTCTTCACCAATGTAGATTTCAGGTCCTGAACTTGTGTCAATTAACAAGTAACAAAATTACGGTCTCATTTGACAAACTTCTTCGTAAAATCATAAAAGAGAATAAAACAAAAAAAAAAGGAAATGAACTTCTCGTATAATCTATCTTCTCCGAAAACGGACATGCGTAAATCGATTTTACATCAATTCAATTTACATTTCTATTATGAATATTAATTGAATATTTTATTAAAACAAACCTAACACAGCTACGTTTTCTTGAGATGCAAATGAAGGACACGATTAAAATCATCGGGAAAAAAAATCCGAACGAAATAATTATGCAGCGAATGATAAGATAGAGAAACATAGGGATCGAAAAGTGAAGTGAAAAAAGGGAGAAGAGAGAAAAAAGTGAACGCACGAGACCAGAGTTGGCGGAGGAAGAGATGGTAAATCTCTGATCGGAGTTGTAATCCTTCGTGAGGATATCTGCGAAAGTGAAATCAGAATTTAGTTAGTTTTCGAACGAAAACATAAGAAAACTGAGAATGAATTAGAGAAAGTTGAATACCTCTTCCACTCTTGCCGATATCGGAGAAGAAACCAGGTCCTTTGCCTGACATTTTATCTGCAGCACAGAAACACCACCAACAACCAAGGGTTTATGTAAACCCTTTTCAAAAATAAAAGCCAAAAAAAAAAAAAAAGTGAGAAAAAAGGAAAAAAATTATAAAAAAATAATTTGCTCTCGTTGAGAGTCGAACTCAAGACCTCCCGCTTACTAAACGGGTGCTCTAACCAACTGAGCTACGAGAGCGATATATTTTAGTTTAACTCTACATCTTAATGTCATTATTATCATCGATATTCTTATTCTTGAATTTTATGAGTGTGACGAGTGTTTTTGCTTAGACATAGTCCTTTTACTTGTTCAAAAACAAATTGTGGAAAATAATTTTTTTTAATAATTTGTGGTTAGTTCAACCTCATGCCACTGTAAGATAAATGGAAGACCAAGTAATGATTTTGACTTTACCAAATAGTCCTAATTTATAAATATATATTAGTAAATCATTAATTTATATTTAATTTTTCTTTTCATTATTTAAAATATTTTTTATATAAAGATTTCTATGAGAGAAAATAGAAAAGGAAAAATTGATCTATGAAAAACTTTGAAAAAAATCAATAGAAACTTGAAATTTATCCAAATTAATTTTACATAAATTAATTTTAACTTTTCGAGATATGAATTTTTTTGTCTTGGAATTTTTTATTTTTTCAAACATCTTAGTTCTTGAGTAAGTGCACGTTGTGTGTATGATGAAAAAATCCAATTGAAAGATTAAATTACTATTTTACATTTTTTTCAAATTTAAAAAGTATTGGTATAAAAAAAATAGACATGGTTATAATTATATTTATACATATATTCCAAATACAAATGTTTTGCTAATAGAAAAATGGTGAGAAGCTAGTTACAACCGAGTCAAAACCAAATGGCTTAACTAGCCATGAAGAATAAATTTGTCAATCTTATGACTCTGCTTCACAATAGACTAATGACAACTGAATTTGAAGTGGTAATGGTTGGGACCATTGGAAATTTGTAAGGGCTGAGTAGTAGCCTTTATCACTTAGTTAATGTAAATTTAACCCATAATGAAGAAGGATCATAATCTCTTTTTTTCAAATGTAATTATAGTGTTATTTACTAATAAACTACCTTAGATGTGATTTAAAATATATATATATATAATAACATAAAATTGGTTTTTATCTCTATTGCAAACTTTAGATCATCCAAGTATCTATAATATAAAAATGATTAAAATAAATTTATTTGTATCTGAAATTATTCTTAATTTTTTTTAAATATTATTTAATTTTTTTAAAAGTTTTTATTATTTTGATTACAATCAATGTCTATAATTAGATTGATATAGTGAAAATTCAAATTAAAATAATTTCACATAGAAAATGAGTTATTTCAATATTTTGATACTAAAAACATTTGGATAGTTTTAAAATTTATACCATAAACATATTTAACTCAAAGAAATAAATATTATAATAAAATTAATAATAATAATAATAATAATAATAATAATAATAATAATACCGTCCACCATCACTTTTAAGTTGATGTGAATGAACAAAAAATTAAACTATTCATACATTCTAATTAAACTATTTATTTATTTATTTTAAAATGCTTCAACATGACTTTTTTTTTAATCAAATTTTATGAACTAATTTAAAGAATGTTTTCATAAAAAAAATTCAACAGTTTTTTCTTTAACTTTTTGCTAAATTTATTTATTTTATCTTTTTAACTAACTTAACTGTTGAGCTTTCTGCCAAGAATACAATCCATATATGTTATTTTTATTCTTAATATTAGTATTAGTATTAATTAGTATTATCTCTCTATATATATTCATTAGTTAATAGTATTTTTTTAATAATAGTTTTAAAGAAATTAATACTACTAACTGAACCAATTTCTAAAATAATCAATATCAGAAAATTTATCAATGAATGTCTCCATCCAAAAATATAAAATTGGGTGTGAAGTTGAGAAGGCTTAAAGAGAATAGGGATAGTAATTAAGAGGCATAGCTCCATAACCTCAAAGATCACATTATGCCTAGATAACTAAACACCATAATAAGTACACTTCATCAATCATTTCAAATTTGTTGAAAGTGTCTTGGTGGGTACAAAGTACCTCTTGGTTGAATTTTGAAACCTCCTTTTCATTTTAATTATTGAATCAACTCATATCCTTTTCCGCAAAAGAGTGAAGAGAATAATTTTATTGTGTCCATTGTTTCTTGTTGGCTTGTAATTTTCATCACTGTGATGATGTTCTTTTAAACTTTTATTTGGAGAATACGAATTTATCCAGAATTATGTTTTTTATATAATTGATGTAACTTGCTATAATACTTTTTCATTAATTATTTAACTGAAGATTAGATTTGTTAGTTTGATATTATACTAATTGTTACGGTTATCCTAAGTTTGCAGCACCCTCTTTCTTTAACTCATATAGTATTTATTATTTAGTACAAACAAATAAGAAAATATGCCGTAAAAAATGTTAAAATGAAATTTAATTTATAATTGCAAGTATATAATTAATAAATAATTAATTATTTTTTAATTTAAAAACAAATGTACATAACAATAGAGAAAATTAAAAAGATTATAGAAAAGGTAGACCACCGACCGATGGTAGATTCAAATGTGAAGCCCCACGTTATGATCATTAGTCTTATTTAATACATATTTTACAAGTCTTAAGAAACCCACCAATGGTAGAATAGCTTAGATATTACAAAACACTTACCCACTAACCTTTGCGTGAAGAATTAATATTCTAAGAAATGGTTCTCCAACGGGATTAGAATTAAGACACCGATAACCTTCATTTCTTTTTGTTATTCTAACAATTTTTTCGCAGTCTTTCACTTCTTCGCTTCAATCGCTTCAAGTTTTCGTGAACTTTAAACTAGAACTTTAACGTGTAAAACTTCAGTGCTAGACACTTGGTGGTATTAATACTAGATAATAACGTATCTGATTCTTGAAATTTATATTTATTTATATGATTAGTATAATCCTTTGTTATTGGATCGAATGAAGAATTTATATCGTAATTAAGAATATATTATCTAGTGTTTGATCATTGATTAGTCTCGTTAATCTTCTATTTAGACGTAATGGTTTCGATCGGTATTGACCAAGTACCAGATCTCCAAATGTCGTATGAATCCGATCGATACAGAAATTAAAATCTAATCTAGTCATAATAAAAAAAAAAAACATGTAAAAATAATAAATAAATAAATAAAACACTAAAAATTTCTATAATTTTATACTACAACAATAAAAATTTATCTGAGTTATGCTATATGTAAAATTTGTTGAATTAACTATAATTTTATTATTTATCCCTTCATTCTTCCTTACTCAAATTTCTTTAACTCTCAATTAATCTTTGAGAAAAATTTGTTTGAAGATAATATTTGATTGATAATTTTGTAATTATTAATAAACCATCATTTTCATAATAAAGAAAGATTGTATTGATAATTTTTTATTCTTAATAAGCCATCATTTTCATGATAAGAGAGATTATATTGATAATTTTATAATTCTTAATAAATTTCAATCAACTATAAAAGTGTTTCTTCAACAAAAAAGAATATAAAATAAAGAATGAAACTTTATTTTAGAAAAGTGTGAAAAGTGATTATTCACATTGCTATCATTGATAACAATGTTTGATCTACTCACAGTTGGACTTTAATAACAATAATTAATATCTGGGACATATTTAATTCAGTGCTTATTAGAATAGAGCCAGCTCTACGAATAGCAATATCCCTTTATTATATAAAAAGAAAAGAATGGATGTTTTCTCTTTCAACTTTACTTTCTATCTTTCATTTTCTCTTCACCCACATTAGCAACACATTTCATTATTTAAACAAAAAATAAATAAAACCAATAGGAGTACAGTTTATTTTATTGCATTTATTTTGCTTCCCCACTTAATTAAGTAAGTTTTAGTATACTAATTATTTTTTTCATTAAATACGATCATGTCAACCTAGATTTATAATGGATTTGTATTTAAGCTTTACCAAGAGAAGTGTGCTTATTAAAATAAAAAGTCAAATATGTCTATTAAGAAGGGAATTTTAAGTTTAACTCAATTTTATAAAATTAATTAAATTAAACATATATTAAAATGAAAGGTTTAAGTATTTTTTAAGATATTTGTATGTGTTTAATAAATGTAAGTTCTTATTAATTTGGACTAAAAACTTAAAATCATCAATTCATATGAATTTAAAGAGTTGTGTTAATTTTTAAATTTAAAAAATTTAAAAGTTACTAACTTAAAATTATATTACTTAATCAAGGTAAATGTTTACATGATTGGATTCACAAACTCAATTTAATGCAATTATTTTTACCAATATATCTCTAATATAACTCCAACATTCACACAATTAGTCCATTGGTCCTAATTATTTAGAGAAAAGTTCTAATGATAAGAAATATAAATATGGTTGCTAGTAATGAAAGACATAGAAGGGAAAGGTAGAGAGAATAGACGACAAAAGAACACAAATTCAAAGGGTAACAAAGAAATAGATTATATTAGAAAGGGAAGTACCAAAGACCAAGATACAATAAACTAAGTGGTGAAATAGAGATAACACAAAATAGGTCAAAGATGGCAAGTAAAAAGACATCATAAATGGAAAAGAATGACAATTATCATGCAATGGAAAATAAGAAATTCTTAGATGATATTTGTGCAAAGAGATTATCTCATCCAACAAAATTTGACAAGGTACATATATAAGAATGGTGGAAAATTTGACAAGGTACATATATAAGAATGGAGGAAGAGATAGGAGGTCAAGACCAAATAAGATTACACTATCTAGGAGTGAGATCCTTTAGCCTGTATACGGCTGATTCGGTAAAGCTAGTTAGCGCTTGGTTTGGTTGGTCATTTGTCCGACTGTTTTGCGTGTCGAGTTAGGAGTTTGATTCTATGTGTTCTTGTAAAAGGGTTGGACCACCCCTTAAGTGGTTCCCATTTATTTATTTTTTATTGCTGATAAAAAAAGACACTATCTAGGAGATGATATGATATTCACAAATGACGTGAGTGAATGGTTGAGAAAAAAAGAATATTGAGACATTGGACAAAAGTGATATATGAGTATCCTATTATATAATATAAGAGGATTGAGGGGTGAGAGGAAAACTAATAAAAAAAATTATACAAAAAGAAAAAAATATTGTTATTATATGTTTAAAAAGAAAATAAAAAAGAAAAAGTAGAATAAGGTCTTTATTAATACGTGTGGCTCAATCTTGAGACGAATGTAAAAATGAGCAATATAGTTGGATTAATAGGGGGACTGTTTGTATATGGAATAAGAAGGCATTTCAAGTTATAGGGATCTTCACATGACTTGGTCTTTTTGGACTGGAAGGGGTGTGGAAGGAAAAAAAAAGAAGTGTAACATTTGTTAATATGTATGCATCTTGTCATATAAAGAGTAAGATCAGGATGTGGCATGCGTTGAGAGAAATAAAAGAGAGTAATTGTTTGATTGAGCACTTACTACTAGGACAAAAACTATAGTTAATAGTAAGGGTGCAACTTTTTTTTCTTAATAGCGTCAACTCAAGTGCCACGATTTGATAGTGACTTGGCCCACCTGAACTCTGTTACAGAACAATTGATGTCACCTACAACAATCTCTCCCTCAACAATTGTCTCACTAGGAATCAAACTCTTTGATTATGACTCGAGTCAATTGGCCTACACCACAAAACAATTGTGCAGCCTGCAACAATCTTCCCCTAAACAATCACTCCACTAGGAATCGAATTCGTGACCTTGGCTTTGGATTGAGCACTTACCATTAGCCCAAAAATTATAACTAATAGTTAGAAGAGTGTAACAACCCTAGCACCACGAGACATACTAAAAGGATAAGAGGTCAAGTTTATCAAAACACTTCATAGTAGTGGAAAGTTCACAAGAAAAGTTAATTTATCTTCCATAACCTTAGTGTCGAAGCTAGAGAATCCAAAGAAATTAAATGAATACAAATAATTCCTATAAATAAATTGTATATAATAGAATAACAAAAAATTTAATAAGAACGCTCAATACAATTTTCCAAAGAGTAATTGAACAACTTCAAAATAAGTAGTTTAGGAGAAGAAACATGTTACATACTATTTTAGTATCTAGCAAGGTAGTAAATGAGATCAAAAGGTTGAAAAAATGATATGTAGTTTTTAAAGAAGACTATGCAAAAAAGTATACAACTTTGTAAACTATCTACTTGTATGTTATATTTAATGGAGAGATTGGATATGAGAATGTCTCCAATCTAACACAATTTTGGTAATTATAAATGAAAGTCGATGAAGAAATTTAATATACAAGTTGAGTTGTGTCAAGAGGATCCCCTAACTCCATTTCTATTTACATTAGATGGAGAGAGGTTTGGTGCGTTAAAGAGGGAGGTGATATAGGAAAATAATGTACTCGTGTTATAAGGTGGGAAATGACGTAGATGTTAGTATCTATCAGTTTATGGAATATAATTTTTTTGAGAAAGACAACTACAAAATGTAAAGATGTTAAAGGATGTATTGATGAGCTTTGAAAGAATATGATGCCTTAAAAGATCAACTTTTATAAAAGTTGGTTTGGAGCATTTGGATTGGAAGGAAGCATGATCTAGGAATTTGCCAAAAAAGTGGATTATGTTTATATTGTCCTATTTTTTGTACTTATGGGTAACTTGTTAAGGCTAATCCAAGAAAGGAGAATATGTGGAGACCAAACATTATTTAAGTTAATAGAAAGCTAGTGATTTGGAAACTTAAAAGTTTATCGTATGCATGGAAATTTATCACATTGTACGAATGTACAAATGCACATTACTGGTAGCACACGGAGGGAACAAACATGGTCATAAAAGAAATGTGGAGCATATTACAATGTGCAATGACATGCAACATTTAGAGGTAAAAAATTTGTGCTTTTTTAAGAGAAATTCATTCAATGTAGAATAAATGGTACAACAAATTATCTTTGGTTATTAAGAATGACATGAGAGGTGGATAAAATGAAGTTTTCATCTCAATGTTGCTCAATAATTTTGCTTAAAAAATAATTACATACTAAATGTTTTTTACAGTGAACAAAAACAATGAAAAGTTTGCAGAAATACATTAGAAAAAAAAAAGTAAATAGAAACAATAGTTCCTACGAAAGATAAATATAAAAAATATTGAATTGTGCTTAATTTTACTTAGTTGTACCATTTTGTTAGGATATAATTATTTTTCTGGTTTTTTTCCTTTTTAAGTATTTACTATTAGTTGTTATTTAGTATTAAGATGCAATGAACCTAAATACAACATAATTAGTTGTTTTTGTTCTATAAGAATTTAATATCCCTTGTACCAATTATTTATACGAGTCTTCATGTAGAAGAAAAAAAATGTAAAACACATTTCAAGATAAAGTCATGAAAATAAAATTTACCAATTAATATAAAAAATATTATTTTAAATGCAAATATTTTAGAAAAAAAAATCATTACTATTATTTTTAAAATTTAAGATTACCGCAATCATTATTTCTTCAACTTGTTTTTGTTAGTACCGATTAAATAATCATTGAATAGAAGATTTTTGTTAAAAACTACTACGTATTGTTACTTGTGTTCTATTGTCTTTTTAGCGTTAAGGTTTTTACATAAAAATCAATAAATAATATAAATTTTTTTATTCCTGAAAGGTGATTATAAATATTGATGAAAGTTTATGTTATTTTTCAATTAAGAAATTAGAAGAATTATTTTATCAGAATGTAGAAAAATGATTTCCTATACTTTCTTAATGTATTTTCACTTGTAAATAATTGAAGATTGAGGAGTGTAATTAATACTATCTTGAAAGTTTTTAATAAAAAAATGCCTCGAAAATGAGACACGTATTTAATGAATTTATTTATTAGAAATTTGTAAATTATTTTCATTAATTACTTACCAGAAAAATGAGCAGAATAAGAAGATGGAGAAACAATGTTGGTACGTACGCACGAACGCGTTTAAAGGAGCAGTCCTGGCACGTGCCTGAGAGATTGAATTTGGTAAAATCAATCTTCATATGTGTACGTGTCATTAGCAGAGGGCAGGGTTGGGATACACATGTAAAATGTTATCCCACTCCCACTCCCCCATTCATAAATCTTCGCTTTTCGCAACTCCCTTACCAGTCCCCTTTCTCTCCTTCACATTAACCTTTCTCCGAACCTCACATCCAAACCCCAACACGAACCTTCGCTTCGGATCCTAATCCCTCTCATGGGAACCGAGAGCTACACTTACCTAGGACGCAATTTCAGCCAACTCAGCATCAACGACGCTTCCTCTTCCTCCGCCTTCAGCGACTGCAACAGTGACAGATCTGGCGAATTCGCTACCGCTTCTTCGCAAACGCGCCGCTTCCTCATCACCTGCGCCACCGAAAACTCCGACGACTTGATCCGTCAACTCGTCGCCGATCTCCACTCCGCCTCACTCGACGATCAGAAACAAGCCGCCATGGAAATCAGATTGCTCGCCAAGAACAAGCCCGAGAATCGACTCAAAATCGCCAAAGCCGGCGCAATCAAACCGCTGATTTCACTCATTTCCTCGTCGGACCTCCAGCTCCAGGAATACGGCGTCACCGCGATTCTGAATCTCTCGCTCTGCGATGAGAACAAGGAGGCCATCGCATCCAGCGGCGCGATTAAGCCGCTGGTTCGCGCGCTGAGCACGGGAACCGCGACGGCGAAGGAGAACGCGGCGTGCGCGCTGCTGCGGCTGTCGCAGGTGGAGGAGAACAAGGCGGCGATTGGTCGTTCCGGTGCGATTCCGGCGCTGGTGAGCCTTCTGGAGAGCGGCGGAATCCGCGCGAAGAAGGACGCGTCGACGGCGCTGTACTCGCTGTGCACGGTGAAGGAGAACAAGCTGAGGGCGGTGAAGGCGGGGATCATGAAGGTGCTGGTGGAGCTGATGGCGGACTTCGAGTCGAACATGGTGGACAAGTCCGCGTACGTGGTCAGCGTGCTGGTGACGGTGCCGGAAGCAAGAGCGGCGCTGGTGGAGGAAGGCGGCGTGCCGGTGCTGGTTGAGATCGTTGAGGTCGGAACACAGAGGCAGAAGGAAATCGCGGTTGTTATTCTGTTGCAGGTGTGCGAAGATAGCGTGACGTATCGCTCTATGGTGGCTCGCGAAGGTGCGATTCCTCCTTTGGTGGCTTTGTCTCAGTCCGGCACCAATCGCGCCAAGCAAAAGGTATAATTCCATTCCATTTGCATCAACATTTCCACTACTCTCTGCAAACTCCTCGCAACGTGGCACAACATCAAATTAAAAAATAATTATCAAAGGACCAAACTGCAATACGATAAAAGAAATGTCAATTACTATTTCTTCGTCATCTTATTTTTTCTTTTCATCATATAGTTTTCTTAGCAAATTATATAAAGTCTCCTCTGAAATTAGAATAACTTGTAAATGTAGTGCCACATCAGCCTCATTGCACAGTGGATCTCCACTTTGCAATTAAATTTGTGTTAGTGAGCATCGACTCAGTTATTCGCATTGCATCGTTTATGCCAATCTTATTGGTTGTGTTTTGGAATATTTTAGTTATGAAGCTCGTTTCAGTGCTAACATTACTCTTTTGTTATTGTTGTTGGATTTATTTATTTATTTATTTTAGTTTATGGTTTGGTGTGTGTAGGCGGAGAAATTAATTGAACTTCTGCGGCAACCGAGATCCAGCAACGGCGGTGGTCGTGCGTCGGAACTGGCGGTGTAACCTCCGGCAATCATTTATTCGCCGTGGAAACAAACATCACATTTAAATTGTGAATTGGTTAAAAACACAACGTGCGTCCTTCCAAGAGAGACGGAGAGTTAATTAAACTTTGTAAATATCTTCGAGAAGCTTTGTAAAGATTGTGGCACAAATGATACAAGTTTGAGGTTGGTTTGGTTTTTGGGCTATGCAAAATAATGCACTCCCACTCCACGCCATTGTTTTTTTTTTTTCTTCATCATTATTTATATTTTGTTGCTGTGAATGTGAGGGCTGATGGTATGCTTCTGGGCCCTTCAACTATTTATGTAATTATTGCCGTTATAAATGTGGTACTTGTTTATTTGGTTTTAAAATTAGAAGCATATAGTGAGATAAGAGAACAAACATAGTTCTGAAAAGAAGAGAGTTCTTCAAGGCTCCACAGCCAAAAGTGACCAGTGTTTGTTATTTTTTGTACTTGGATTAGGTAGGATGAATAAATAAAATTAAAATGTCTTAAAAAAGGAGGCCTTTATTTACAAGAAAGTGAATAAATGTAATTAAAATATTGGAGAAAATCAAAATAAGATTTTGAAGTGCGTGTAAATCTGGAATACGGACGAGTTGGTGGAGATTTTTTCCCGTGGATTTTTATTCCAAATAAATATTTAAAATTGGAAATAATGGAAGGATGTTTGAAGCAGCATTAAAAAAAAGAATTAAAAAAGAAGAAAAAGAAAAGAGAAGAGAAAACGATGGTTTGAGTAGAAGGTTTCCACATGGTTAGAGAAGAAGAAAGGAACAAAAACTGAAAAGGAAAGTGGGTTAGGAGTTAGGACTTTTGGAACATAGAGTCGTAAGCAGCTTTGGTTTGTGTGGTTATTATTTTTTAATATAATGTTTTCTTTTGATTTTTATTATTATTATTTATTTTCCTTTTTCTCCATAAATGAGGCATAAAGTAAAACAGAAGCGCATGGAAATGACACGTGTACTGTATTCCGTTAAAAATTAGCGGTTAGTCGTTCCCATTATAGATTAGGATGCCTGTGTGGGTCCCCCGTTGACGGCTGTTGACTGAACTATCTTTTCTTTTTATTACATCCACCTTTCACTGCAAGCATATTATTTTTAATTTATAATTTTTTAATATTATTATTATTATTTAGATAAAATATATATTACATCCCTTTTTCTAAAGAAGAAATCCCTTTTGCTACATGATAAAAAGTTGATGGGTTTCATATAATTTATTTTCGTCTGATTCTTTATAAGTTTTGTTAAGATAGACAATTAACTGTTAATGTATATTATTTTATGTAAATAAATAAAAAATGACATATAATTATATGAAGATTGAAGTAATTATATGTTATTAGTTTTAGTAATATTTTAATAATAGTTTTAGCAATAAATAATTTTTTTTTACAGTTTTTAATTTTTCAAAATTATTTACTAGTCTTTATTAAAATAAAAGTTGTTTCAACGACTAAAAAACATTTAGTGAAATTATTTATTAAAATTGAAAAATTTAAAACTATAAATTATTAAACTTTATCACTCAATTCATATTTTTAGTTCTTATATCTAGAAATAAATAAAAAGTAAATGCATAACGTTCAATAGATTCATGGTAGTATCAGTAGATTAATAGTTCAAG